>NC_092508.1:20919855-21523316 GCF_047511675.1 Marmota flaviventris
GTCAGGGGTGAGGAGGCACTGGTTTATCATCCCTCTTTTGCTCCTGGCTCTCATTGTGCCCTCAGATGGGGCAGGTTCATTATACTGCATCGAACTGGATGTCGCTTGAAAGTCTGCAGGCTGCAGTTTCTAAGTGAGGATGTGTTCAAGATAATGAGAAACAGAAACAAAGCTTTTCATCGCTGGCTTCTGAGGCTCCTGCCAAACTTAAAGCTGAGCTAATCAGAGTCAATTTTTAAAACTGATACTCAAATAACAATTTAAGAGTATATAAAGCTTATTTTATAAAAAGGCAAAGTTAGGAATAGAGGCGAATGATTTCTTGGGTTAATGCAAAACTATTAGCCAATAACATGAATAAATTCCTATTATAGAGTTGTATTGCTAAGTTACAGAAAATTCATGACTTCTCTAGATGGAAAATTAGCACAGATTTTATTTATATTGAAGCCGATCACATTTTAGATTTCTTTACAGGTGGTGTGTGTGTGTGTGTGTGTGTGTGTGTGTGAGAGAGAGAGAGAGAGAGAGAGAGAGAGAGAGAGAGAGAGAGAGAGAGTCTGTGCACATGCAATATGATTTAATTTATTCATCCATCCCAAATTATAAAGAAGCCTATGACATAACTAGAATATGGTTTCAATCAGTTCTGATCTATCTTTTAGAAGTCTTATTCTTTTGAATAGTTAACAGAAGAGATGGTAATAATAATAATAGCAAAAAATGATAATAATATTTACATGGTGCTTTGTAAAGTTTGCTTGAAAGCTGGGCCCAGTGGCACACATCTGTAAATCCCAGTAGTTTGGGAGGATGAGGCAGGAGGATCACAAGTTCAGAGCCAGCCTCAGCAACTTAGTGAGACCCTGTCTCATAATGAAAAATAAAAAAGGCTGGGGATGTGGATCAGTGGTTAAGCATCCCTGGGTTCAATCTCCAGTATCAAAAAATAAAAATAAAAAACGTTTGCTTGCAAAATGTTTATCTTTTAGCCTTTAAAACTCTTAAGAGAGGGTTTCATGGCCTGTGAGCCAGGATGAATATTAGTATTGTTATTTTCTTATGATAAATGGGATATGCTCCACCATAGGACAGTTAAGGGAAATTAAATATTTTTCTTATCATAGTTACATTTAAAAACTCAAAATAAATTATTTTTAAATCAATAAAGTTAGTAGGATTTTATTTCCAGAACATAATAGGTATCTGAAAAAAATACCACTCCAATCTATAATATGTATTGTGTGAGAAAGGCATTTAGCACTTAAAGCTGCATGATAAACCTTGCACATGTTGTTGTTCAGTTCATATGCATTCTCTTCCTCACCTGGGCATGACTATGTCATCTGTGCCCAGCACTGTGCTGGGTCATCTGGTAAATAATTGTTTATGCAGGATATGGTATGTGCCCATGTGTTGCATGTGATCTCACTGGAAAGGCAGGGTGTGGCCATCTCTGAGCTGATCATTGTGGCCAGTCAGTATTGCCTGAGTCATGCACCCACCCTGGGGTCAAGGGTATAGCAGAGGCAAGCTCAGCCTGGCCACTACACTGCCATAGGGAGGAGGTAGTTTCCTGAAGTCAAATAAGATGAAGATTGAATGGATCATGGGACACAGATGTCCACCTGATGTGTTTCTTCTGATATCCAGGGGGTTGAAAAGTCCCAGGCATCCTCACTATCCAAAGCCCTCCCTCTTATCCTCAACTCTCTTCTCTCCCAGGCAATCCTGACATCTCCAGTTGCAAAATGGAATGCATCTCTCCCTATAAATACAGTTATAAATGCTGGTTTAGCAGAGTTAATAGTATATATTTTAGTATATAGTTCAAATATATTAACTTTAAAGAGGATTTTGTGGGTAGTTTTGTGGGTTTAACCATAATTTATAATACAGTGTCTAAGGGAACATATGTTCTGAGAAACCAAACAGTCAAACCAACAGACACATTCTTGAATCATGAACTGGGGTTGTATGAGATGGGATGTACAATTGACTTCCAAACTGGGTGGTAGAATTTGGATGAGCTAAGGCCACTCAAAGAAGGAGAGGCCACCATCTCTCAGTATCTGGGAAAGAGATAGGTAGCATGATAATATCCATCCCTCAATGACTTGTTGACATCAAAACCTGTCTGTGTTCCTCACCCTGATGACATGAGGGTGATCGAGATCTTATGTCTAAGGCAATGGGTATAGCGCCAACTAGATTGTCTCTTTGTCTCTCATTACTCCAAATACATCCCTCATGAAATTTTATCCTTGCTTGAAAACAAAAGGAGGAAGGTATTTTAATCAAGAGAACTTTTTTCTATTTGTTTAAAACAAACACACAAATATAAGAATATATGAAAAAATGTTTTATAGAGTGTATAAAAGGGAAAATCCTGACACCCACCTAAAACCCTCCAATATCATTCCCTTATAGAGATACCCACTTTTTGGTATATTCAAGAATGAATTTTGTAAAATAAATTTCTTAATATGGAAATGAACTGCATCTCCCAGTTTTATCACCATTAGTCAACATGGGAGGGAAAAGTGAAAATGTTAAAGTCCTTCTGTTCTGACCCAGTTGTTTATTAGGATTCCAGTGGGACTGGGGGTGAATGTTAGGGAGGATAAGTGGTCTTTGAGAAGCTCAAAGTGTTATCTAATCGTTTATCTCCCTGAAATGGATAAATACTTGTGTCACATTTATATTCTAAAATGCTAACCCCTAGTGTGATTTGTTGAGATGAGGCCTTGGGGAGATAATCAGGCTCTGAAGATAGAGCCCTCATGATTGGGGTTAGTATCTATCTTATAAAAGGAACCACAGAGAGCTCTCCTTATTCTGCCATCTGAGGAAAGATACACAAGAAGATAGCAGTGTCAAATTTGGAAGAAGGCCCTTACCAGAGCTCCACCATGCTGGCCCCCTTGTTTCAGCCCTCTGGCCTCCAGAAATGTGAGAAATTCGTTTCTGTTATTTGTAAGGTACCCGTTCTGTGGTATTTTGTTGCAATATACTGAACTAAGATATTTCCCTTCCTTTAAAAAATCATTGCTTCCACATCAAAGCCTGCCATAACTAATCTTTCTGTGATTTGTGACATGCATCTTTAACTCATCATAGACTGTTTAAAATAACATTCTACTACTCATTACGAGAAAATTACAATATTATACTTTCTTATTCTCTAAGAGTTTTGTTCCTATTTTCTAGCAATTTTCTTCTACATCTAAAAACCCACAATACCCTTTTGGGTTTAAATAGCCACTTATCTTTTGGAGAAAGATAAGTGAGAAGAGAATTAATATATATCTTATATTTACCCACATATATTCAATTTCTAGCAGTCCTTGTTCTGTTTCAAATTGAGGAAGGTTTTTGAATGTAGCCTTGGGCAGCAGGATGTTTGTGGAGAAGCAAACACAAGTTTCAGGGCCTCAGGTGACAGCTGGTACAGATGTGCTGAGAGGACCGGTGGACTGCACGAGTTCTGGTCATAGATGGTGAGGACGTTGACCTAAATGGGTGGTTGGTTATATCTGTGCCCTGACTACAGTGATGGGTGCCCATCTGCTGTATAATAAAATAATTTCTCAGGTCTTTTTCCCTGGTTCTGGGAGGGAACCTCTACACCTTTGGTATTTCCTGAGTGATAAGAATATCTTTGCTATTCATAGTGGACTCTGATAGCTAACGAGGTGACTCAGCATGGGGAGGCCATGTTGAAGAACAACCAAGTAGTTAGAGGGTTGGGGCTTTGGGCCACATGACATCAGCCTACCTTCCCAACCTCTGGGGAGGGAAGGGAGAAGCTGGACAGTAAGTTCACTCTTGTGGTTAGGGTTCAATTAGTCATGTCTACATGCAAAATCCCATCATCAACTCGGGACTCTAAAGCTCAGTGCAGTCCATTGGTCCTCTCAGCACATCTGCAGCAGTTGTCACCTGAGGCTCTGACACTTGTGGTTGCTTCTCCACAAACATCCTGCTGCCTAAGGCTACATTCAAAAACCTGTGCCATTCCCTGGTTGGAGAACACATTCAGTTTCTGGGAGGTGACTCTTCCATAGGAAGAGTGCACAGAAGCCCTGTGTTTGGGACCCTCTCAGATTCTCCTGATTGATATCCTTTAGAGTGAAAGTATGATTGTAGTGCTTTCCTGAGTTCTGTAAGTCATTGCAGCAAATTATCAAGCTTGAGGGAGTTCATGGGAGCTCCCTGGATTTGCAGCCAGTTGGTCAAAAGTGCCACAGCCTGAGGATTAACTGAACTTTTAATTGGCGTCTGAGTGACAGCAGTCTAGCGGGGGATTGTGCTCTTAGATCTCTGGACTTTGACACCAATTTCAGAGATTAGCATCAGAATTGAGCCATAGTACCGACTTATGTCATAACCAAGAGTATTTTTAGCATTAGGCACTCGGTAGGATGTGGTACAATGCAATACTGCAGACCTAGGACTAGATCAGAACAGAGACTGCAGAAGAAGTCATCTGTGCCATTCCCAGGCAATTCAGAGGAAGGCACCGTGGATGGCAGCCCTTTTACCAACATGCCCAGATGCCACATTGAGAAGGAAGTGGGGAAGGAAGACAATGTCCCACTGGGGTGTTTGAATGGATTGTAAATGTATCTGCTTCAAGTTAGAAGTGACAATACTGTCTGTCTGTTCAAACTTCTTTAAACGTCTTTCGTTAACAAATTTGTAGCCCGGAATCAGCAGGACTGTCCTTTCCCCACCCTTCACCCCCATGTCTCCCAAATAGATACATTGTGGTGTCTAAAATTCAACTCTGGCATATTTTAATCTCTCCTGACATTTCTTAGAACTATCTCCCATCGCCACAGGGCCACCTTTTCCTCTCCAGTTGTCAAATTATGAATCAGGTAGGCTGGAACACAACCAGGTCACTTCCACAAAGCAGATGGACTACATTCTGGGGATTCATCATTTTCCAGGGGTGTCGGCTGAGGTTCTGTTTTGGACCCTGGCCTCGTGTTTGGACATTGTGAGATTGTCTGTGGTTTATGAGATTCATTTAATCTCCTACTGGCTCCTTAGGTTCTGAGAAAGAAATGATGAATAAGAATCTGGCTGAATTTTGAACAAAGTAGAAAGATTGGAAAATAAATAACTTTGACAATTTTTTTTTTCTGTACTGGGGATTGAATTTGGGCCTAAGCACCCCACCACTGGGATACCTCCCCAGTGCCTTTTAAATTTTCTTTTGAGGCAAAGTCTCATGAAAGTGCCCAGGCTGTCTTTGAACTGGTGATCCTCCTGCCTCAGCCTCCAGAGTTGGTAGGATTACAGACATGTGTTTTGACAGAATTTTTAATAAGGTAATACTAGTAAGAAATAGTCATTGGTTCAATTATTTTGTGCACTCTTGAGCCTCCTAATGTCTCTGACCAAGTGTCTTGAAAATACCTGAGGCTGTGACAAGTTTAGAGGAGGAAGTCCTCAGATGTTCACAGGGGCAGGCAACAAAAATCAATGAAATGGGCTGTTATCAATTGGGTAACTTGGTCAAATGATCCTGTTGTTGCTAGATTTTCAAATTTTTCAAACACACACACACAACTAAAAATCTAATATTTTAAAAAGCAAAGGTGCTAAAATGTGAGTGTTGGCAAAAAGTATGAGTACAAAATCACCATGCAGCACATAATAGTCTACGGTTTTTCACCACTTGCAACTCTTCCTATAAGTGTCTGGGTGTTCAGTGCAGAGCCACACATGTGAGCAATGAGAAAAACCTCACTTGTTGTACATTTGAATTCTATCTCTAAGGTATACTGAACAGGGGTTTTATTCTGTTTATTTTATGACTTGAGACATTGTCACTTGATAATAATTACTGATTAATGTTTTAATCAGTAATTTTTATCTTTCAACAAGTCACTTAGTTGTTCCCTGTATTGGTCCTTTCTATTACCATAAGAAAGTAGCAGAGGCAGGCTATTTTATAAAGGAAAAGAGGTGGTTTAACTCACAGTTTTGAAGGCTAAATGTCTAAGATTGGGCAACGGAGTGTTTGTTCTCTGGTGAAGACTGAAGGGTGGCTTCATGGTAGAGCACATACAGGAGAAAGAACAAATGGAGACAGAGGTCAAAAAGGTCAGGCTTTCTCCTTTTATAACAACCCTCTCTGGGACACTAACCAACAAAACTACTTTAATTCCTCCAGAGAGCAGTAGCTGGTGCTCAATGACCTAGGTCCACACCACATCCCAACATCACCACCCTGGAGACTCAGCCAGGCAAATCTTTGGTGGACGAGCCACATTCACATCAGAGCACCCTGTCTTTGATTTTGTTGCTTCTCTCCCTCCTTTTTTCCCCTCTTGTGGTGCTGAAGATTGAACGGGCTTCACATGATGTAGGCAGATGCTCCACCACTAAGGTATATGCCTTCCCCCCACCTGATTAAGCCACCCTCATTCACTAGCCCAGCTCAACACACCTGGTTCATGAGGGTTCCCATGGGCTCCTGCTTGGCTTATCTCCACTTCTCACCTTCCGCTTTGTGTTACAGTTTGTATTTCTTTTCTTCACCTTGGTGACACTCGGCATAGCTTACTCTCTCTAAACATTTTTTAAATTAGATGAAAGTCCAAATTTTTGTAGAGGGTTCACATCTCCCATTTATTTCCTTACTTAAGCTCAAGGGATTGTATTCTAGAGAAATTTGTGGAACTCTGTCCTAAATCCTTTTGCATTTTCTTTCCATACCTATGAATGTCTACTGAAAAAAAATCCAGTCGCTGTAAATCATGCATCAGGACAATAATCACCATCAAGTTCTTTTGTTGGGAGGGATAGTTTTAATTAGGTTTTGTTTGGGGCCTTTTATACCATAAGTCTACTTGTTGGTGACAGGTTGGGTTACTAGTTTTATTGTCACTAAATTATTTAGTTGAAATATCTGTTTATTATACACATTATGACATCTAGAACTGTCATAAATGATTTTGCTTCTCAATAATGTTAGACTTTCCCCCCTCTTTATGCACATTACTGCTTAGATTTTCCAATTTTCTTTCCATTTGAAGGAGAAAACTCATAAAAATGTTAAAAACATGAACTTAATTCATGACTGCACTGAACTACTGTGATTCTTCTTCTGTGACCTTTTTCAGTAGCTTCTGAGAGATTCCCATGGATTTTATGAGGCAGCTCTGCAAATTAGGACAAAATGATGAAATCTAAAAACGGAGGAGGTGGTCCAGAGATGTGAGAGCCCAAGAGGCCTCTCTGAGCCAACTGTCCCGCCCTGCGCCTGCCAAGGACAGCCTCACTCCTCTCCAGCTTTTTGCTCTGGGCTCGTCGCCGTGGGGCCTCTTGGGATCCTTTGTGTGATTATATGACTAAAAGGAGGAGGACTTGGCCAGCAGACCACACTGGTGGGCCAACTCACTGTTTGAGAGGTAGCATTCATTGTGCAAAACTCTAAAATGTTGCCTTTTGCTTAGATCATCTGGGCTAATTTCAGATGAAACTGACCATGGCCATGGATGGACAAAGGCATCGTCAAAATGCAGAGTAAAAATAAACCTGCATCTCAGAACATTGTCTCCAAGAAAGGTCAGGCAGCACCTGATATTGAATTACCATGCATTATACCTGTGGGTTTTCATTAGCCTTTCTTTTGGGGTGTCTGTTTTTCGGTACAGATTCTGCCTTTTTGTAATAGGAGGAAAATGTGTAGCTATCTCAGATAATAGAACCTGGCATAGGTAGGTATTAATGCTCACTATGTATTTCTTCTGCTTCTTCTAAAAAAAGGATTGAAATATTGCTTTCCAGAAAAAGCTTGGAAAATGACATGCAAATATGGTATTAAATGTGTTTCAGCCCCACCATGCCCTGACACACACACACACACACACACACACACACACACACACCCTACATTCATCAGCTATTGTCAACTAATTTTTAGATAAGGCCCAAATTATCCCTTCCACCATTAGGAATTCATTGGTTCAAGTCTCTCTACTCTATATTCCTATTGCATACCTAATTTCTCTTGTTATAATATTTGTGATACATTATTTTCATTTCTCTTTTTATTGCCCATATCCCTAGGCAAACCAAAATTTCTAAGATTAGGCTTTACAACTGTGTTTTGTTCATCATAGTATTCTTAGCACTCTGCACAAATGCTGCATGTTATGGGTTAGCTATTGAAGGGAGAAATAAATAAATATGTCCCATTGTCCCATTTACCAGTGTATCAAAGATTCTTGATATTATTCTTGTCAATCCATTTGAGGCACTAATCTAAATGGCATTAGGTCTACATTTTATATACATACATACACACACATACCCAAAATCAGGTGTGTGTGTGTGTTTGATATATATCCCTAGGATACTACTGTAACTCATCATATTTAAAATAGCATCAATTGTACAGCATGCTATTATCTCACATATCAGTAGGAAAGAAAAAATTTTGCCAATTATAGTGTGATCCAATGCTTTCTTATTTTAACATAAAAAATCTCAAGTCAGGTAATAGCCCATTTTACAATTTATTAAAGTCAGTGCTTTCCAGATAAATTAGAAAATGCTCCAAAATTCAGGAGATTAAAACCAAATATGGATACTGGTAAGTATTGAAATAGTCTAAAAAATTAAAACCCAACCAATTTTAAGTTTGTTTTGTATGTATTATTAATTTTAAGAACTCAAAAAATTATTTTTATTGAGAATGAATTTTAGGGCTGGGGATGTGGCTCAAGCGGTAATGTGTTTGCCTGGCATGCGCGGGGCACTGGGTTCGATCCTCAGCACCACATAAAAATAAAATAAAGATGTTGTGTCCACCGAAAAAAAAAAAAAAAAAGAGAATGAATTTTAGAAAGGTTATAATGAATTTTTTATTTTCCTATTTACTATGTGCAAGAACAATACAGTTACCTTCTCCAATATGTCCATTTTCTTATTCCATGATAAAACGTGAAAGATCCAATATAATTTTACATGTTAATTGTATATCATAAAATGTTCTTTTCTTCTCCTGGTCTTCCCCAGAAGAAATGTTAAATGGTGCCAAGTATTTTTTCCCTAATTGTATTCACAAAACTTGGAAAGGAGGGAATTTTAGTTTGGAGTGAGGAGAAGGTCTAGGATAAATGTATTTTGTGTTTACTTAGGCCACGATACCAGGGTTCAGCAGTCTTTAATTGATTAATAGTCAGAAGGCCGTGGCTGACCTTTGGCAAGTTCAAGGAATTGGTAGGACACAAAGAACTGAAGGTGGAGAGGAAGAGGAGGGCGAGGAAGGGGGCAAAAGGAAGAAAAGGGGAAGATGAAGATTCAGTGTTGACTTCTTTTCTTTTCCCTCACCAAGATATTTCCAGTGCAGCTATCATACAACAAACCCAAAGTCCTTGCATCCTCTAGAATTTAAAACTGCTGTATGAGAATGTGTTGGTATGAAATCAATGCTTTGAATTTTGCAATCGGATTCTTCTTGCATTAATCACTTTTTATAAAGCTTCTCACTCATCAGTTACATCATTTGCTGTACTTGCTTATTCTCATAGGAATCTTCTGCATTTGGATCCTAAGTTTCTTTCCCACTTTGTGGGTGACTTAATAAGACCATTTGGATGTATACTTAGGAATGTTAAACTTATCCCGCCAGATGCGTGATTTCTACTTTCCCCTTCCATCAACCTGGTCATCCTGCCTTCTTATCCATCTCAGTGAATGGCCACTCCATGCTGAGATGAAGATTCTGGGATCCTTGGCTCCTCTTGCTCATCCCACTTCTAATCTGAGAAGAGATCTTGATAGCCCCATCTTCAAGCCACAGTAATCCTCCCCTTAGCTGTCAGGGATACCTTCACAGACTCCTAATGGGTGCCTGAAACTGAAGATACTCCCAAACCCCTTACACAAGCACTGTGATCTTGTGACAATTGATCTGGTAACTGGGGTAGCTGCCAAGATACTAACCAGTGGGCAGTGTTTTCAGCCTGGATCCAGTGAACAAAGGATGACTAACGTCCTGGGTGGGACAGAGTGGGGGGAGCAGAATGTGTGAAATTTCATCATGCTGACTCTGTGGAATTTTCCATTTAAAATTTTTGGATCACAGTTGACCATGGGTAAATGAAACTATGGAAGGTGAAATGTGGACAAGGGGAGTGGGTACAGTATATTCAGAACCTGAGCATATTTCGATTTTTATGCTGATACTCCCCAAAATCAAACCACCATCATCTTTCACCTGGGTCACTGCAATGGCCCCAACAGGTCTCTCTGTTTCCATACTTGATTCTACCCAACCTGCTCTCAAAACTTAAGTCAGAAAAAGATATGCTTTCGATCAAAAAATGTATGAAAAAATGTTCAACATCTCTAGTAATTAGAGAAATGCAAATCAAAACTACTCTAAGATTTCATCTCATGCCAGTCAGAATACAGACAACAATAGATGTTGCCAAGGATGTGGGGGAAAAGGCACACTCGTACATTGCTGGTGGGACTGCAAATCGGTGCAACCAATCTGGAAAGCAGTTTGGAGATTCCTTAGAAAACTCTAATGGAACCACCATTTGACCCAGCTATCTCATTCCTTGGTCTATACCAAAAGGACTTAAAATCAACATACTATAGTGACACAGCCACATCAATGTTTATAGTAGCTCAATTCACAATAGCTAACTATGGAAGCAACCTAGATGTCCTTCAATAGATGAATGGATAAAGAAACTGTAGATTATATACACAACGGAATATTACTCAGCCTTAGAAATGAATAAAATTATGGCATTTTCAAGTAAATGGATGGAGTTGGAGAATACCATGCTAAGTAAGCCAATTTCAAAAAACCGATGGCCGAATGTTCTCTCTGATAAGTGGATGCTGATCCATAATGGAGTGGGGGGCATGATAAAAATGGAGGAACTTTGATGGGACAAAGGGGAGGTGAGGTGGGGAGCAGGAATGGGGGCCGGAAAGATGGTGGAATGAGATGGACGTCATTACCCTAGGTACATGTATGACTGCACGTATGATGAGATGCTACATCATGCACAATCAGAGAAATGAAAAGTTGTGTTGCAATTGTGTACAGTGAATCAAAATTCATTCTGCTGTCATATATGCCTAATTAAAATAAATAAATTGATAAAAAAACAAAAAAGGGAATATTCACACAATAAAAAGAAATGACCATTAATACATGCCAAAAAAAAACAAAAACAAAAACAAAAAACTTAAGTCAGGCTGAATAACTTGTCTCAGAAAGAAGCTCCAATGACTCCCATCTGAATTATCCTGACCTACAAGACCCATAATAATCTGGTCCCCGACCTCTTTGACCTCTGTTTCTGCTGCTCTTCCCCTGTTCACTTGACTCATGTTCCACTGGTGCCCTTTCTGCTCCTTGAAGACGCCTGACCCCTCCAGCCCCAAGCTCTCTATTCTTGCTTTCTCTGCTAAGAACATTGCCCACCCAGAAGTTCATGAGGCTCTTTTATGTACTTGGCTTAGCTCTCACTGAGCTGCTCTGACTACTCTCTTTAATTTTAGCAAAACCACTTCCTGTTCTCTAACCCCCTTTTCTGCTATAGTCTGTAGTGGAATTGTTTGTTTGTTTTGTTTGCGTCTCTCTGTCATTGGTGTAAAAGCTTTATATGGATTCATTTGTCACTTAAGACGCAAGTCATAGTGTTACGGATGGTTTTCCCCAAGAAGCAGATGCTGAGCTGGAGGTGAGCAGAGGGGATGTTCACTGGGGAGTACTCTCAGGATCAACTTCTGAGGAGGATGTGAGGGGAGCAGGACTGGACAAAGAGAGAAACTGGGCTGCAATAATGTTCTCCATCATGCTCAGCTGATCCTACAGAGCTCTGGAGCTGGCATGACTGTGCCAAGTCATCCCTAACTGAAGCCAAGGGGGCGAAGGCTTTCTATTTCAGCTCTGCCAATCATTCCATGTGGGCTGCCCTCAGGAAGACATGCGATCTCTGACTACTAGGCTGTCTTCAGCCAAGGACAATCCCCAGGGGGACTTACGCTCCAAACTGGCATTGCTCAACATTGAGCAGCTGAGGGAACGATCACTCCATTCCCCAAAGCAGTGGCCCAGGATTCGGATCTAAATGGCATAAGCAGACTCTACTCCATGTGGTCTATAAAGCCCTCCAGGATCTGGCTGTGTCTGCCCCTGTAAATGCGCCTTATCCACTCACCACTCATGGTACACTAGTCCCATTTGGCCTCCCGTGATTTACAGGTTAGGAGGAACACTGTGGTTCCTGACTAGAGTATGGATTATATATTTATTTTTTTTTAGTTTTCGGCGGACACAACATCTTTGTTTGTATGTGGTGCTGAGGATCGAACCTGGGCTGCACGCATGCCAGGCCAGCGTGCTACCGCTTGAGCCACATCCCCAGCCCCTAGAGTGGACATCCTCCCCAAACTTTCAAAAACTGTGATGTGTTCAAAGGATAAACTTCTATTCTTGTTTGAGCCGCTTCTCAGAATATTGGAGGCTCCAATGGATATGTGAGCTAGAAGGACATGAAGACCTTGCTCTCACCCCTTTCACTGGAGGGAAGGCTGCTCAAAGCCGGAAGACTACAGTTTTCACGGAACCCCATTCCAGCAGATCTGTGGATGTTTTTCATGGACCTAGAGAACATCTAAGAGTAAATAACTGGACTTTGGGAAATGTACTACTGTTGTGTTTCAATGTTAGGCTCTGTTAGGACGAGAAGGAAACCATAAAAGTTATTAAAAAGGAGTGGATATAGAAGACTCTTCCTGGGGGGAAGGAAACGGGACCCTTGTCAGGAGATGCAGGACCACAGGAATGGGTGGGCTTCCTCAAGACAGTAACAATGGAGAGGGACACAGCCAATTTAGCCTCATGTTCCTCCCATCCTCTGAAGCCAGAGGGAAAGGATGTTCTGTTGATGTGCTCTAATAGAGGTCAACATTGTGGGCAGAGAACAAGGTGGAGAAGGGTAGGGAGGGTCCAGCAAGGAGATAACGGGCATGAAGATGAAAGTTCTTCTGTGCTGAAATTTATGTTTCTTTAATGCATTCACATGACCCGAGGATCTTGTTAACATGCAGATTATGTTTTAGGAAGACTGGAATTAAATCTGAGGTTCCATATTATTAGCAAACTTCCTTGTGATGCTGAGGATGCTGGTGTGAGGACCACATTTGGAATAATAAGGATGCCACTCCTTTCTGTGATCTCAGGACTTAGTAAACTGAGTCTCCTCAAAAATAACAGCCTGGTCTGGGCTGGGTAAGAGAAACATCTCTTGCACACCTGAGGGAAGGAAGGAGTGAATTCCTTTCTTCTCTTCCCTTCCCAACTAAGAGCAGCCTGGAAAAATGGCCAAATTTGCCCGAGGCAGGTCAGTGGCTTGAGAAGAGTAAATGGCAGCTGGCAGTTGGCCTAAGTGGCCCATGGACAGAGCAGAGATTGATGGCCTGAGCCCATGGAAGCAGAGATCAACTGACTCAGGAAAGTACATAAAACACCACCACCTTTGAGGATTCCCTGGGAAGGGGGCTGAGGCCCAGCTCACTTGATAAATGGAGTCTTGAAATTGTTGTAAATAATAAGAAAATGACCTTTCTTATTTATGTTTACAGGCAAGGGAAACCTGGACTTCTGGGGAATGAATCAAGCTTGATAGTTCCGGCTCTGAGTCCATTGCAAAATACCTTTGTGCCTTGCTTTGTACTTGCCTCAGTGCTGATCCTGCCTCTCACATGTGTTTGTATTTAGTCCATGACTACTGGGAACAGACCCTCCTGAATGGAGCAGGACCTCTCTAGTAGTGTCCAATGGTCCTATGAATCAACAAAGCACAAAAACATGTTTATGACTGCATGCTGGCCGCCTCAACTCTTGCTCTGTGGTATTCCTGGAAATGCTCTTAAAGCAGAAGAAAGGTAAGGGATGGGTCATTCACCTCCCCACTACCCCCCGTCACTACCACCATGGGATAGTCAGCACCTACCTTCCTTTTTCTACTCAATTGTGTTCCTGAATCAGTCCAGAAAAATGTTGACAAGTTAATTTTGAAACTTATGAATCAGCAGGGAAACGGAATGAGCAAATCTACAAGGTAAAAAGTGAAATACAGGGCCGGTCATCACCATTAAGACGGCAGATAGATGGAATTTGAGAGGGGCAGCAATGCCCACCGGCTGCACATTTTTCTTTTTCTTAGTATTAATAATTGAGGGTATTTTAATCTTCCAGTTCCCTTTCCAAAGGCTACAAAGAGGAGAATCCTTTTAACTTTCTCAATTGTAGGGAAAATGATTTTAATTAAAATACTGTGAATTCATTTCTGGAGGTCCTAAGCCTCTGGATAGTATGAGGGTGGGGTGTGGGAGAAGACAGCATTGAGATGGGGAAGAGAATTCTCTATTAAAGACACAAACACAAATGCCAGTGCTGCTACTAACAGCCAATGCTGACATAGCACCTCTGGGAGTAGGAACTCTTTTATGGACTTCATGTGAGGAAAGCCAGGGTCCAAGCCATAGCCACATCCTCTCAGGAGCTTGGAAGGTGCCAGTTACATTAGCTTAGTGGCTCTGTCCCCACCCTCCCCTCAGCATAAAAATATATTTAGGCAGTGGTAGAAGGATGGGAGAGTTACCTTTATTTTCTCTCCTTCTGGCTACCCATAACTTTATCAAATATAGATTATATATATTTTTTTCCTTCCATTACTTTCTTTTAATGGGGTCTTGCTAAGTTGCTCAGGCTGACCTTGAGCTCCTAGCCTCAAATGATCTTCCTGCTTCCGCCTCCTGAGTAGCTGACACTACAGTTGCTTGTCACAGCATCTGACACAGATTAAATTAAAAAAAAAAAAAAAAAAAAAAAAAAAAAACAACAACAACTATGAGTTTATGAAGTTCACACTCAATAAAAGTAGATTTTAAAAGCAAGAAAGGAGAAGTTTTGGTTTCTTTGGTGAAGTTTGGTGACAAATTCTTTTGAACTTTATATTGAGCATCTTGACGAGTTCCAATGTAAATTCCCCCTATTCTAAATCTGCTCCCATCTCCTCTACTTGCCTGCCACCCAACCAATTCCTTCAGGCACAGCTGAAATTTAGAAAAAGCATCTTTTTTTATATATCTTTTTTTTAAAATTAGAGCTTTATACTTATACATAGTAGTTGGGTTCATCCTGACAAACTCATCTGGATAGGAATGGATTTCAGCTCATGATGCCCCTCCCCCCCTCTCCCATTCTCCTTCCTCTCTATTAGACCTCCTTTCACTAGTCTACTAATTTATATCTGATTGTTTCTTTATGTCATCCTATCCTTCCCTCCCCCCTTTCCTTTATATTACTTTAGCTTTTGCATAAGAGAGAAAATGCCGCAGTCTGGCTGGGCACAACTCACGAGCCACTTGTCAAACAGGAAGGAACTTTATTTTTTGAACGCACATTGCACCACCGGAGCTCTCCAGGAATTCCCCAAGGGCCCAACTGCCACCACTGGGTCTTCTGAGGAGCCTCAACCCTCTTGAGGCAGATTGGCTAGATCGCATGGGCGGAGCCAAAAGAGTCCCCCAATGAGCAGCTCCGTGGTCTGAAAGGGCGGGGAAACAGCCCAGTGAGCATCACCGTAGAGGAGCCAATCAGCTGGAAGTTTGCTGGGGCCGCTTCTGCTGCGGCTCTCAACAAGAAAACATTTGACTTTTGAGTCTCTTGAGTTTGGTTGATTTCACTTAGCATGATATTCTCCATTTCTACCCATTCACCATCAAACTCCATAATTTAATTCTTTTTTGTTTATGGCTGAGTAGAATTCTGTTGTGTGTATGTGTGTATTACAATTTCTTAATCCATTTATTTATTAATGGGTGTCTGGGTTGATTACATAATTTAGCTATTGTGAATTGTGCTGCCATTAAACATTGGTGTAGCTGTGTTGCTGCAGTATGCTGATTTTAGTTCTTTTGGAAGAATACCAAGGGGTAATATAGCTGGGTGGTATGGTGGTTCCATGCCTAGTTTTTTGAGGAATCTCCATATTGCTTTTCAGACTTGTTGTACTACTCTGTAACCCCCCCAACAATGTACAGCTGTACCTTTTCCTCCACAGCCTCACCAGTGTTATTGTTCCTATTCTTGATCATTGACATTCTGATTGGAGTGAGATGAAATTTAGTAAGTTTTGATTTGCATTTCCTTGATTGCGAGAGATGTGGAACATTTTTTTCATGTATTTGTTGGCCATTTGTGTTTCTTCTCTTGGGAAGTTTCTGTTTAATTTTTTTGCCCATTTATGGATTGGGTTATTTGTGGTTTTTTTTTTTTTTTTTTGGTGTCAAGTTTTTTTGAATTCTTTGTATATTCTGGATATTAATCCCCTATCAGAGGAGTAGCTGACCAAGATTTTCTCCCATTCTATAGGCTCTCTCTTCACACTCCTAATCATTTCCTTAGTTGTATAAAAGCTTGGGATGGGATTCTACTTATTGATTCTTGGTTTTATCTGTTTTATTTCTTGCACTTTTGGGGTCTTGTTAAGGAAGTCAGTGTCAGCACCAATATGATGAAGTATTGACTGTGTTTTTCTTCTAGAAGTTGTAAGTTTTCTGGTCTAATTCTTAAATCTTTGATCCATTTCAATTTGAGTTTTGTGCTGGGGGAGAGAGAGAGAGAGAGAGAGAGAGAGAGAGAGAGAGAGAGAGAGAGAGAGAGAGAGATCAATCTAATTTCATTTTTCTACATATAGCTATTCAGTTTTCCCAGCACCATTTTTTAAAACGGTTGTCTTTTTTCCAAGTTATATTTTTGGCATCATTGTCAAATATCAGATGGCTATAGGTATGTGGATTTGTCTCTGTGTCTTCTATTCTGAAGAAATGAACATCTTTATAAACCTTATTCTGAACTATCATTAAAATATTCATTAAAAATTCATTACACCACTCTTTGCTAACTAATAAAACAGTCTCATCTGGTGCTGTACATTAAAACTAGGTAAGTTCTAAACATCCTCAAAATCTATTTTGGAATGTACGATCGATTCTATCCTTCACCTACCCACATACTCTGCTAAATCTTGGTCTCAACCCACCAGAAGCATACACCCCATGAGAATTGGAGCATTATCTTCAGTTCTGTGGAACCCCAGGCATGTCCTGCCACAGGAGTAAGTGAGGAGTGGGATGGGAGAGAGAACTAAAGAGAGAAGAGGGAAGAGCTATCAATCCATCATAAATTTTGATCAGCTATCTCCCGGTGTGCTTGGCACCTCTGAGCTTAGGAGTCAAGAGGAAAGGGCATATTGGATTTCCATTTGGATCACTTTAGAATATACTGAGCAATAGAACAAGCTCATCCCTGTGATCTCTGGGAGATCTTTTTCCATGGAAGGGCACAGGGCAAGCAGTATTGAGGATCATTTGGTGGGATTTGGGATTCTGCCTATATCTGATCTGTATATTTAATGTTTTGAATCAGGAACTTAGGAAAGATTTCATGCACTTCATTTTTATCTGTATTTGGCTTAGGATGTGAGTTGCCAGGAGGAAATAAACACACAAAGGTAGCTTTCCCTTTCCCTTTCCTCCACCCCTGCACATCACTCTGCAGGACCAATGCTCCAGGCCAATGCCAGGGGCACCCTTTCCCTGACTCACTTCATCCTTCCCTGCTGCCCTTTCTGCACGGGCAGTTTGGGCTGAGCAGAGGCCCCAGGGCTGTTCATTGTGGAGAAGGTGGGAGACGGCACTGTGAGCACTGGATTCCTGTCCCTGGATCCCTTCTTGTGACCCCTGCCGGTAGCCTCTGCTCTGCTCCACACTCAGGGACCAGACTTGTACTTAGTTGCAAAATTAAGGAGTCCCACAATGCAGGTCACACACTGATGAGCTGCCCTGATGTTTTGCTCCAGTTATGTTTTTCTCCAATTCTGGTAACTGGGATTTTGCTTTGATCTGTGACTCAACTGGGTCATTGTTTTTCTACCCCGGACTTGTGTCCTTGCCCTAAATTTCAGTTTGCCTAAGCCTGAGGTCATTCCTCTGAACTTTACCCTTAGCTCAGCTCTGTTTCTAGCTGTCAGAACACCCCCCACATTTACCATTACTTGATCACTGTTTGCCCCTGGCTTTGTTTTCTCACTGGTGCTTCTCTCTGTCATGAGGTCCCCCTCCTCCCTGAGGCTAACTCTCCCCAGACTCTGACCAGGGGGATCTACCCAGATCACTCAGGAAGCACATCCCTATCACTTATGATTCTCTAGTGATTACCAAATGGTAAAGCTATGTACAAGGAGGGTCCTCAGTGCCGGGGCTCTCATACTTACTCTCTGCCATTTGCCTTTTTCTTAGGAGATCTAAAAAGGACTGATTTGGGCCATGGTTTATTAATTAAGATTTAGTTCATTAAAGAAGGAGGGACACACTTTATCCAGTTGAAAGTTAAAAAATGTGATTTTAACCAGGCCTCATCAAGGTAAGATAGAGGGCAAATCCAAGGACCTTAGCTTCAGGAGCACTTAGACCTTCCTTTTAGGACACTCTGTGGTTCAGCTTTGTGATCTTTGTTGGCTATTTCCCTTAACAAAAACCTCCAAAGTCCCAGGAGAGGAATATTATTAGCCTAATTTCATTTAGGAATTTACCCCTGAATACGTGAATACATCAGCACTGGTCATGTAACCATGTCAAGACATGGCCACTGAGACTCCCTTCCATGTATAGGGCCAATCCCCAAGAAAGGACCCGGATGTGAACTGACAACTCACCCCAAGTTTTACATCAGTGGTGGCCTCATAGGACATACCATTCTTACCACACACACACACCTCAGTTTTCTGAAGCACAGCTGGAATATCCTTAAAGGTTGTCACTAAAGTCTAGATCCTTGTGTGTGTACAATGCTAGGGCTGGAATCCAGGGACTTGCATGTGCTATTCATGTGCTGTACCACAGAGTGACATCCCCATCCTTTTACAAAAATTTTATTTTGAGATAACATCTTGCTAAATTCCCTAGGATGGCCTCCAACTTACATTTCTCCCGCCTTAGTCTCCTAAGTAGCTGTGATTACAGGTGTGCACCACTACACCTGGCTTGAACACTAGATTTTAAACAGAAAACATTGAGTAAAGGAGGAACAAGCAACTGGACATATACTTTTAAAGTAAAACCTTGTTCATCTTCAGCTGGAGAAACCTTGCAGGTGCCTCCTTGCCTTCCTCAGGGTTGGGTCCATGTGTTGAAAGCCATATTTTATCCTCATATAAAGAATGCCTTAAGCCAATCAAGCTAATTCAAAGTTCACAAGGAGAGCCAAAGAAAGACTAGGTACTCTCATACCTTTTGGCCAAGCCCTCCCTTGGAATGCTATTTTCCTGACTTTTTCTCAAATGAGAAATCTTACAAACATCTGTTTCAGGAATGACCCTTTGTATAATAGTGTGGTCTGTTCTGATGGCCTCAATAATCTAATATCAGAGCACTATAAAGTGAATATAACTTTTATCTCCAGGGTAGGCACATCTTGCAGCAGGAGATTTATTCTGTTACCCAGGTTCTTGGACAACTGTTATTTCAGGTCCTGGCCTACCCAGTATGATTTACCATCATGACCATTGTGTTCTGATCTGATTCAGAGTCAACAGACACAAATTACAAGTGGGTAGTCTGCTAGGCCCCAGGGGCAGGCATTTGAACTTACATTATGTAATTCATTACTTAACACACATTTCGTAGAATTTTCTTGGAAAAGTGCTGTGGACAAATATATTTGGTTAAACTGCCTAATCTCTCTTCCTTTTACAGGCTCATAATACTCAGCACCTCGTTATTAACCTAAGAAGAAGCAGGAAGGAGATTAATTTAATATAGTATTTCCCAAACTTAATGGGCAGTGGAATGCTTTTCCTATTTATTCATATCTTTCTGTAGAACACTATTAAGGAATGAAAATTAAATAGTTTAATGTTTTCAGTCTTCCTACTAAGAAAGTGTTGCTATTCTCATTTTACAGACCCATCTCATTGTACACGTACAGATTGACCAAGTCTGGTGATTTCTGCAGCTCTGGTTGACACCTGGACTGTTTCCTGCGGGAGACCCTGAAACAGAGAACCCAGCCAAGCTATCCTTTGATTTCTGATTGATAGATGCCATGGGACAATAAATGTTGTCCTAAGGTGTTTAATTTTGGAATAATTTTCCCTTAGCCATTGTGTTAGTCAACTTTCCATCACTATGAAAAGATACTTGAGAAAATCAACTTAGATGAGGAAAGATTCATTTTAACTCAAGGTTTCAGAGGTTTCAGCACATGGCGAGACAGACTATCATGGGACAAGGGCATGGTGGAGAAGGCTGCTCACTTCATGGCATCCAGGAAGCAAAGGGTTAGCGGGGACAGACTGGGGACAAGAGATACCCTTCCAGAGCAAGCCCCCCATGACCTACTTCCTCCAACTAGGTCCCATTGCCTATAGTTTCTACCACCTCCCAGTTGTCCTTCAGTAAACTAATCCATAGATGACATAAGAGCCCATCTGATCTCATCACCCCCCAAACCACCACTTCTGCATGGTATTGCACTGGGGACAAAGCTTTCAACACATCCCAAATCTGAGGGACATTACAGATTTAAGCCATAACAGCCATAGATAAGTAATACATGCCCCATCCACAATTAGAGCCTGAGAGTTTCCAATTTTTATGGCTCTTCAACCACTTTCTCTATATTCATTTTTTTAGTACCAGGGATTGCACTCAGGGGCACTCAACCACTGAGCCACATCCCCAGCCCTATTTCTGTATTTTATTAAGAGACAGGGTCTCACTGCATTGCTTGGCACCTCGCCATTGCTGAGGCTGGCTTTGAACTCGTGATCCTCCTGTCTCAGCCTCCTGAACCTCTGGGATTATAGGCATGCACCACCATGCCCAGCACCACTTTCTCTCTAAAAGAGAACCCAGTCAAGCTCACAAAATACCCATCTCTAGCCTTTCACTGAAAAGAATGTCCACATAGCAGGACAAATTCTGCCTGGGACATTTAGACAGTTTGGCTTAGGGAAGAATACTGACAAAAATAATGAATATTCTGTATCAGTCACTTTGCAATGTTTGCTTTCTCTCCATTCACCATCTCTACCAACTAATTCCCCGGGTCCTGATACCCTTAACTTGTACTCTTATTTTTGCAATACTAGTTAATACAAAAGGCATGAGGCACTATATATGAATGAGTATTTTATTTGGGTTCATTTTTCCATTGATATTATAACATTACTTTTTCTTCCCCCAGTACTGGGGATTCAAGACCTTGCTCATGGTAGGCAAGTACTCTACCACAATATTGTAACATATTGAAATTAATGGACTATTTTAAACCTGATACACTGGGGTGCCCACTTAAGAAAATAACATGCACAATAGCCAACAGGGTGGAGTACCTGTCCTGTGCCAGGCACTGGAGAAGTGCACAGAATCTTGAGACTTCTCTGGGTGGCAATGCAACGAACTCAGAGTCCACATGGTTACTGCACACTGTAAGGGCCAGTCTCTGAGTATTTCTGCTACACAAAATAGATTTGTCATTTTCTGACCTTTTTGCTTCCAGGTTGTGGCTGACATGCCAGAGGTACCCTTCACCTGCTCAGAAGTTCTGAGGAATGGATGAAGCTCAAGGTGAAACTGTGCACAACAACCCTGCAGACACAAGGAGAACAGGAGGTATTTCTGAGGGAAGACTGAGCGGTTGCCTGCAAAAAGCCCTCCTGAAATTGTTTAGCCTGATTCTTGCAAGTACAGAAGCAAAACATTAAGCTATGCAGAAAAGATCAGACTTGTAGCTGGGTTTGCAAATTAAGTATGTGTGCAACAAAAAGAAAAACAGAACACTGGTTTATCAACTTTTAGGGAAGTACGGAATTCCAAGAGACCAAAGTATTTGCCTCTCAGTCCTTGGTATGTCTTCCCACCACCACCATTGCTTTCTCCATACTCAGGTATCCGGGAGGCTGAATGAGTCAACAAGAGATTCCTTGGTAAAGGAACTATTATAAAATTTTATCTAGACTGTGGGGATACTTCCTGAAGTACCCCTGATTCTCAGTGGAGTATATCTCTCTAGAGGCAGGCACACCTCAGTGCCCCTCATTCAGAATCTGTGTTTCTGCGTGTAGCTGGAAACATACTGCTAGATTTGCTTCTTGGCATCTGGATTTCTATGTTGACACATTCTCTCTTTAGAAGGAATAGCTATAGTGGTGTCCATAGAATATATCATGATTTAATTAGCTAAACTTCAAGAGGATCCAGTGAAGGTGTTGAGTGGAATCATTCCCTATTTCAGGGTGATAGTGGAGAGAGGAAGGAAAGGAGATATATTTTTTTGTGTGTTTTATTGGAAACAGGAAGATGAGAACGAGGTTTTATTCTTATCTTAGGTAACAGGCACTGGGATGATTTTCTAACACAGAGCCCCAGAATTTGCAGAATCTTATTTGGGAGAATGATACCTCTATGTTGGCCTAGGAGATACCAGAAGGGCAGCCTTGGGGATCATGCCTGCTACAGGTCTTGAACAACAGGAAGGAGGGCAGGTACCCGGGTGTGCACGAGCGACAGGGTGAGAGTGAGCATGTGGGGCTGGAGGAGAGAAGGGCCCTGTCTTGATTTTCTTGGGTTCCACAGTCATGGAGGATTATGATATGTGGGTATGATTGAGGGAAATAGGCAGGGAGAGGTAGGGGAGTATATGAAAAAATAGCTGAAGTTGGATTCTCTACCAACTCTGGGAGATACAGGGTGAGCCAGTTGCATACCCAACCTAGAAAATGAAGAAATGTGTTTTTTGTTTGTTTCGTTTGTTTTTTGGCACTTTAATATCAGTGAGAAAACTCTGTTGAAGATCTTTGCTGATAATGTCTGGGTCCCCCTTGGGTTGACTCAGGAGGTTTGTACACACATGTGTCTGCCTACTAGACTACGAGTCTACCGGGACTGAATGTCATTCATCTTGTTCCTAAGAACTCATCTCCCGTACAAGCCAGTGTCAAGTCCCATTGTACTCCTGAGCTTCAAGGGAAAACAAGGAAGTCAGTAAGTCTTGCTTATGGATTACCCATAGGTTTTTCTCTAAGGCAGTGAGTGGTTCTCAACCCTGGCTATACATTACAATAAACTGTAAAGGTCTGGAAAAAATAGTCATATCTGAGCCCAACCCCCAACCAACGAATCAAAATCTCTAGGGGTTGGAACCCAACTCAAGCACATTTTGTTTAAAAAAGTTCTCTGTAATTTTAATACCCAGCCAGGGAGAGTCACTGGTCTGGGGCCCCAAGGTAGGTTGTGGTTATGTAATTTAGAATTGGAGGCTCTGCTAGGATAAAATGTCACTAAGTTGAGTAACAGATTCTCTTTCAGTCATCTTTCCCGCCCCCCCCCCCCCCCCCGACCAATGCTGGGGATCAAATCCAGGGCCTCACTCATGCCAGGTAAGTGGTCTACCATTTTAAAGTCTCAATACTGACAATCTAAGAACAAGGAGATGAGGGTGCTTGACCTTTCAGAAGAAAGGCCAGCCAGGAGAGCCGAGGGTGGCTGTTTGACAAGAGGAAACTCTGGAAGTTCAGAGTCTTTTGGAATATGCTTACTGCTTGAGATCATGTCTGAAAGTTGAGACTGATATGAATAATTTAGACCTTTGGGGAGACTCTTTGCGATGGAATCAATTTTCCTTATCCTTTCTCTGCATAGTCAGACTGAAATAGTCAAACCTCAGGAGTAAAACTGACTTTACAAACAGCAGCAAAGAGAAAGTTCTGATGTTCACTATTGTGCTGCTGATAAAACTTAAAATTGATTGAGATGGCCCTTGGGAAGTCTTGAGAAAACTTAAATCTTGTTGTTATAAAGTATTATAATTTCCTCTGTATCTCATATGCATGAGGTGTGTGAGACGCATTCAATGAGAACTCAGAGAGGGAATAGCAGCTTGGTCTTTTTTACTTTCTCTCTCTCTCTCTTTTTCCTGTTATTGGGGATTGAACCCAGGGCATCATGCATGTTAGGCAAGTACTGTACCACTGAGCTACAGCCCCAACCCAGCTTGTTTTTGTTTTCTAAGTGCTATAGAATAAAGATTCAGAAGCTGGATTTAAAATTCACAGTTTATTTATTTATTTATTTTTTGAGAAGTTTTTGCCTTCTGGCTCAATAAGTGCCAGGCTCAAGAGCCTTTTCCCTTTTGGTGTGACTGGAGGGACTATTTGTCTGGGTTTTTCTCAAAGGGTTCTGCTTTATACCTGTTTTCTTAGCTTAGGTATCAATAGCTCACCTTTCCATTTTCGAATGTGCCCTGGGTTAGGCTATAGGTCATGTGAGTTACGGTTTAGATATGTGGTCTCCCCTGAAAGCTCATGTGTGAGACTCTGCTAGAATGTTCAGAGCTGACATGTTTAGATTATGAGAGTTTAACCTAATCTGTGGATTAATCCATTGGTATGGATTAACTGGGTGGTAACTGTAGGCAGGTAGGGTGTGGCTGGAGGAGGTGGGTCACGGGGGCCATGCCTTTGAGGTTTATATTTTGACTTTGGTGAGTGGCATTCTCTGTCTGCTTCCTGGCTACCACGCCCTGAGCTATTTCCTTTGCCATTGCCCTCCTTTGCCATGATGTCCTGGCCTCCCTTGGTCCCAGAACTGTGGAGTTGCCCAACTCTAAATTGAACGTCTGACCATGAGCCTAAATAAACTTTTTCTCCTCTAAAATATTCTTGTCAGGTCTTTTTGTCACAGTAATGAAAATGCCGACTAAAACGGGTGGTCACCCTTGTCACCACACAGTGTACCTGTGGGCTGGGAAGAAGAGGCCTGTGTTCTGGTGCTATTTCATCCACTAGCTGGCTCCGTACTCAGAATATTAGTTTCCTCTTAGGGACTTAGTTTCCTTCGTAACCACGTACAAGGGGATCTAACCCAGGGATCCCAGGACTAGCCTTCTGGACAGTGAGTGACAGTACCTGCTCCTTTTTGTGTGGACGTCTGAGGATATATCTTTGTCTATACATTATTTTTTTCTGGGGAAAGTTTTGATAGCTGTTATCCTATTTTCAAAGGGTTTCATGGCTGCAAACTGGTAAAGACTCACATTGGAGGAAATGTGTAGCGCTGTTAATCTCCAGAATTCTGTCTTTCTGTGTTTATGATACTTTTAAAATAGAACTTGGGAGTCAGTTACATGTTGTCTGAGAATATCTCCACAGTGAGAACTGTATCATAATTGATTTTTTCCTTGTACCAAACAAATAAATGGAACTTTATTTTTAGAGGCAGGCAGCCCACACATGGCCGTGGTAAAGGGACTCTCCAGTGAGACTGATGGGAACCGTGCAGTTGGGAATACAGAACCATCTCCTGTGGGAAAAGCACAGGAAGGAAAAAAGAGACGCCCCCCAGAGGGAGGCATGGGTTTCTGTGAAGGGAGTATGATTCAGGAGAGGACCAAAGAAATGTCATGGCCTTCCTGTGTAAGACTGATAGAAAGAGAATGGGAGATAAGTAATTAGGGGAAATAATTATAGATTAAAAATAAGATCATGAGCCAGGAGTCTGCAAAAATGTTTTCAGCTGGTACATGATTGGATGTGGGTGGGTCCATTGCAAAACCAGAATTGAACTTCATGATCTTTCGCTGCATGACTAGAACCCCTGCACTTGCTCATGTCAGCTCATTTCCCATTTTTTCCTGACTCTGATGAAATTTTTCTGTCTCTTCTCTTAGAATCTATGCACTTGCCCAAGACCTGGCTCCTCTGTTTTCCCCCTAAAATTACACCTCATTAAGGACATTTAATTTTTTTACACCTATTTGTTGTAGTGAGAAAATTTTCTTTGAAATTATGATCAGAGCTGTTCTTAGTGATTTTTTTTTTCCTGAAAAAAAGTATCACTTGAGCAAGATATGCTACAGATTGCTAATTTTGGCCCATAGTGGCCACTTAAACAATTATAAAACTGACTAGGAAGAAGTCAAACATTGATGTGGGCAAATTGTTTAGAGGATCAGCCTGGGGCCGGAGAAACCCCAGAGGACCAGCCCTGATGATAATAACAAATGTTTGGTAAATTTCTTTGGAATCTTTCATGAAGTAACACATGAAGATGGTGAAAAATTAGCTATTTCCCTTGTGTGCATTTTGAACAATCCTCAGTAAAAATGTAATATTTATATTCAAGTACAACTCATATCAATAAAGTGATAACTTCTTGTGAGTTAGTACTATACAGTAGATAGATCAGTGGCTTCTAGATAGAAATTTGTGTCCCTCAGGGGAGACACAAGATGAGCCACTGGATAATGGGGAAAAAACACCCTACCATTTAAACTCCTTTTAGGGTGTACAACTAAGAGCATTGATAGTTCCCTGGATTAAGCCATTGTTTATTCTTTGTAAGGCGTTTTCTTGGGAGATATGGATATATGATATGTTATGTGATAATGAGTTATATGATTTTAACCCTGTAGAGCCTAGAACTCTGCAGAATGTGCACTAGGACATCCCTAATGTGACAAGATTGTCTCTGATATAAAGTGGGAACGGCCTTGTCATGGTCTATCTAAATTGTCAATTTGATTGGATTAAGAGATGTCTAAAATTAAGAGGATTCTGGGTGTCTCAGGGAGGGTGTTTCTAGGAATGATTGGCTTGTGGGATAGCAAACGGAGGCAGAGAAACACCCTAAGCCTAAGCAGCTCAGTCCGATAGGTTGGGAACCTGGATGACAAAAGCTGGGAGAACAAGGAAACAGCAGCAGATGCAAGCTCAATTCTTCTTGAGCAGGTTCTTTGATTGCTACTACAGTCGCCCAAAGACATCAGACTCTAGCTCCTTCACTTTTCCAAAGAGGATTCTGACCAGTGGTTCTCAGGGAGTTTCCAGGCCTTTGGTCCCACACCATGGCCATAGCATTGCTCTCTCTTGTTCTGAGGCTTCAGCTTCTTGGACTGAGCAGCTAGTGTTTTCTCCTGTTGTCCAGCCCACAGACAGCCACTGTGATACTATCCAGCTTCTGATCATATAAGCCAATTTAATGACTATCCTAATATATCTCCTGTTGATTCTGTTCCTCTAGAGAACCCTAATACAAGCCTGAAGGTATGGAGAAAAGGGACTCCACAAAATGGATGACCACTGGACACTGGATTCGATACATGAGACCTTGAAAGTCACTTCTAAGGTAAATGATACACAGTTCAGACATTCAGGATTTTGGAAGATTTTGATTCACCACAATCAGCTCCCCTCTGGCCCTGAAAAAAAACTTTTGTTCTTTGCAACTTCTTTCATCAAGTGGCAAGAAAAATAAAATCTCAAATTTATTGTAGTTCTAGTGTCATGTCTGTCAATGTCATTCAAAAGAGTAAAGAATCCTCTGGTGGGGGTTAAAGGTGTGATAACAGTAGGAAGGCAGGGTGTGGCTGGAGGAGGCTGGTCACTGGGGGTGTGCCCTTGTGGTATATGTGTATTTTTCCTGCTGAACAAAACAGTCTTTCTCAGATTCCCGATTGTTGTGTCCTGAGCTGCTTTCCTCTGTCACACCCTTCTGCCCTGATGGTTTGCCTCACCTCCGGCCCATAGCACTGGAATTGGCTGTGTAAGGACTGAGACCTCTGAAACTGTGAGCCCCCAAATAAACTTTTCCTCCTCTAATTTTTCTTGTCAGGTCTTTTGGTCACAGTGCCAAAAGAAAAACTGACTAAAACAAAAATTGGTACTGAGAGTTGCGTATAACCAGTGGTTTGGCTGGCTGGTCAGGGACCTGGAAAAGAGCATAACTGAAAATTGGTGACGAAGACATTTGGGGAAGGGGTATGTGGGTAGACCTTTCAATGGGCAAAGAATGTAAAGACATTTGTGTCCCTTGTAAATGCCCCACAGATGGTGGACCTCAGCAGAGGAGGACTTTAATAATCAAACGGATTGTATGACCCAGTCTGTGGATAGCAGTCAACTTCTTTCCTCAACCCAATTAACTAATAAACAAAGTAGTCATCATGGCAGGGATGGCAGCTCAGCAATGTGGATTTCCACTCACCAAGGCTGATCTGGATATAGCCACTGCTGTGTGGACCAGTTTACCAGTGGCAAAGACCAACCTTAAGTCTCCAATATGGCATCATGCCCAGGGGAGATGAGCCAGTGACCTGGTTGGTGTTTGATTATATTGGACCACTTCCATGGAAGGGGCAGTGGTTTGTCCTGACTGGAATAGACACTTACTCTGGGTATGGATTACCTCCCTGCACATAATACTTCACCCAAAATCACCATCTGTGAACTTACAGAATGCCTTATCCACTGTCCTGGTATCCCACACAGCATTGTTTCTAACCAAGGAACTCACTTTACAGTCAAAGAAGTGTGGCAGTGGGTTCATGAGATTCACTGGTGCTTTCCATGTTCCCCATCATCTTGAAGCAGTTGTTTTGACAGAAGGGTCAAATGGCCTTTTGAAGATGCAGTCACAATGCCAGCTAGGTGGCAATACCTTGCAGGGCTGGGGAAAGGTTCTGCAGAAGGCTGTCTATACTCTAAATCCACATCCACTATATGGTAGTGTCTCTCCTACTGCTAGGATTCACAGGTCCAGAAATCAAAGGGTGAGAATGGTAGTAATTGCCATTACCCTGATAATCCATTAGTAAAGATTTTGCTTCCTGTCTCTGCAAACTTATGCTCTGTTGGCCTATTAGTCTTTTTAGTTCTTAGTTCCAGAGGGAGGCATGCTTCTACTAGGGGTCATAACAATGACTTCATTAAACTAGAAGCTAAACTTCCCCCCTAGCCACTTTGGTTTCCTCATGCCTCTGAGTCAACAGTCTAAGAAGGGAATTGTGGTGTTGGTAGAGGTGAATGATCCCAGGTTACCAAGGGGAGATAAGACTATTGCTCCACAATGGAGATAAGGAAGAGGATGTAGGATATCTTTTTGGGTGTCTCTTGAGAATACCACATCCTGTTATTAAGGTCACTAATTGGGTAACTACAACAATCCAATCCAGACAGAATGACAAATGTCTTAGAACTTTCAGGAATGAAGGTGTGGCTCACCCCTCCAGGTGAAGAACCAAGACCTTCTGAAGTGCTTGCAAAAGGCAGAGGGAATACAGAATGGGTAGTAGAAGAAGGTATAAATACAACTATGGCCATGTGACCAGTTACAGAAATAGGAATGTAATTGTCATTATTATTGCTTTCCTATTTGTTAAGAATATGTTTGTGCATAATTACACATGCATTAATTGGACATGTTTGTTACTCTCCTCTGTTATTCATTCATTATGTAAGATAATGTTGATTGAATTATGTCAGTACTTAAAGTAATATTAAATCTACTTTAGAGTATTTCAGTTGTGGGATGTCAGAAGAGCAAACATCACTCAAAAAATATTTTTTCCTCCTATTCTGGAGAAGGAACATTTTTGGTTGCACAAAGTATTGTTATATCATGTTCAGTGGAATTATGACGTTGTTATTGGGATTATCTGGATAGTAAGTATGATGTAAAGCATCATATTTGGGTATCAAGTTGACAAGAGGTGAACTTGTGATGGTTAATTTGAATTGTCAATTTGACTTGATTAAGAGATGCCTAAGATTAAGAGGCTTCTGAGTGTATTAATGAGCATGTTTCTAGGAATGATTGGCATGTGGGACAGAAAACTGAGGTGGAGATCCACTCTTAGTATGGGGTAGCACAGTCCAATAGGTTGGGGACCTGGATGAAACAAAACTTGGGAGAACAAGGTAGCAGCAGCAGAGGCAAAGCTTGATTCTTCATAAGTGGGTTCTTTGATGTGATCCCCTGAGGACATCAGACTCTGGCTCCTTCACTTTTGCAAAGCAGACGCTAACCAATGACACTCCAGGGAGTTTCCAGGCTTTTGGTCCCAGACTGGGGCTACATCATTGATGTCTTTTGTTCTGAGGCTCCAGCTTCTTGGACTGAGTAGGTACAGGTTCCTCCAGCAGACAGCTATTGTGGTAGTATCCAACTACTGGTTGGAGATATATATATATATATATATATATATATATATATATATATATATATATATATATGTCTGTTCCTCTGGAAAACCCTATACAAGTCTGAAGATACTGAAAAAAAAGGACTCCACAAAAATGGATGACCAATGGACATTGGATTTGATACATGAGACCTTGGAAGTCACTTCTAAAGTGAATATTATACATTTCAGACATTCAAGACTTGGGAAAAATTTGATTGAACACAATCAGCTTCCTCTGGCCCTGAAAGAACTTGTGCTCTTCTCTGCAACTTCTGTCACCAAGTGGCAAGCCAAATAAAATGTCAAATTTGGAATCCAATAGACGCAGTGTCTCTGGTTTAATTCCTAGGTCTTTGATGCACTTTGAGATGATTTTTGTGCATTGTGAGAGATAGGGGTTTAATTTCATTTTGTTGCATATGGATTTCCAGTTTTCCTCGCACCATTTGTTGAAGAGGTTATCTTTTTTCCAATGTATGTTTTTGGCACCTTTGCCTCATATAAGATAAGTAATTATGTGGGTTAGTCTCTGTGTCCTCTATTCTGTATCATTGGTATACAAGTCTATTTTGGTGCCAATGCCATGCTGTTTTTGTAACTATTGCTCTGCAGTATAGATTAAGGTCTGGTATAGTGATGTCACCTGCTTCACTCTTCTTGCTAAGGATTGCTTTAGCTATTTTGGGTCTCTTATTTTTCCAGACGAATTTCATGACTGCTTTTTCTATTTCTGATAGGAATGTCATTGGGATTTTGATTGGAATTGCATTAAATCTGTATAGTGCTTTTGGTAGTATAGTCATTTTGACAATATTAATTCCGCCTATCTAAGAACAAGGAAGATCTTTCCGTCTTCTAAGGTCTTCTTTAATTTCTTTCTTTAGCATTCTGTAGTTTTCATTGTAGAGGTCTTTCATTAAGTTGATTCGCAAGTATTTTATTTTAATTTTTGATGCTATTGTAAATGGAGTCATTTTCCTTGTTTCCCATTCAGAGGACTTTTCACTGATATACAGAAATGCTTTTGATTTATGGGTGTTGCCTTTATATCTTGCCTCCTTGCTGAATTCATTTACTAGTTCTAGACTTTTTCTGGTGGAATTTTTGGGGTCTTCTAGGTCTAGAATCATATCGTTGGCAAATAGTGCTAATTTGAGTTCTTCTTTACCCATCTGAATCCCTTTAATTTCTTTTGGCTAGTGTTTCAAGAACTATGTTAAATAGAAGTGGTGAAAGAGGACATTCCTGTCTTGTTACAGTTTTTAAAGGGAATGCTTTCAATTTTTCTCCATTTAGAATGATGTTGGCCTGAGGCTTAGCATAGATAGCTTTTATGATGTTGAGATGTATTCCTGTTATCCCTAGTTTTTTCTAGTGTTTTTAACATGAAGGGGTGCTGTGGTATTTTGTCAAAAGCTTTTTCTGCATCAACTGAGATGATCATATGGTTCTTATCTTTAGAAGAAAAAGTAGGCATAAATCTCCATCATGTCAGATTAGGCCCCAACTTCCTTAATAAGACTCCTATAACTCAAGAATTAAAATCAAGAATGAATAAATGATATGGATTCAAACTAAAAAGCTTCTTTTCAGCAAAAGAAACTATCAGGTGAATAGAGAGGCTACTAATTGGGAACAAAGTCTTACCACACGCACATTGGATAAAGCACTAATCTCTAGAATATATAATAAACTCAAAAATCTTAACACAAAAAAACCCCAACAAATAACTCAATAAATGAGCCAAGGAACTGGAGAGACACTTCTCAGAAGAAGATATACAATCAATCAACAAATATATGAAAAAATGTTCAACATCTCTAGCAAGTAGAGAAATGCAAATCAAAACCACTCTTAAGATTTCTTCTCACTCCAGTCAGAATAGCAGCTATTAAGAACTCAAATAACTAAAGTGTTGGTGGAGGATGTGGGGAAAAAGCACAGTCATATATTGCTGGTGGGACTGCAAATTGGTGCAGCCAATATGTAAAGCAATATGGAGAATCCTTGGAAATCTGGTAATGGAACCACCATTTGACCCAGCTATCCCACTCCTCAGTCTATACCCAAGGAACTTAAAAACAGAATACTACAGGGAGACAGCCACATCAATGTTTATTGCAGCACAACTCACAATAGCTAAACTGTGAAACCAACCTAGAAACCCTTCAGTAGATGAATGGATAAAGAAAATGTGATATATATATATATATATATATATATATATATATATATATATATATATATATATATACACACACACACACACAATGGAATATTACTCAGCAATAAAAGAGAATAAAATCATGGCATTTACAGGTAAATGGATGGAGTTGGAGAATACAATGCTAAGTGAAGTTAGCCAATCTCAAAAAACCAAAGCCATTTTTTTTCTCTGATATAAGGAGGGTGATTTATAGTGGGTTTGGGAGGGGGAGCATGGAAGGATTAGACAAACTCTAGATAGGGCAAAGGGATGGGAGGGGAAGGGAGTGGGTATGGGGGTAAAAAAAGATGGTGGAATGACATATAAATATCATTACCCTAAGTACATGTTTGAAGACACAAATGGTGTAAATATACTTTATATACAACCAGAGATATGAAAATTGTGCTCTATATGGGTAGTATGAATTATAATGCATTTTGCTATCATATATAACAAATTAGAATGAAAGATAATAATAAAATTCATTGTAGTTCTAGTATTGCTTATGTCAATGTCATTCAAAAGAATAAAACATGAGGAGGATTAAAAATGGACAAACACAAGGAAAACAACTGAATTCAATAGAAGGATACTATGAAAGCCAACTCCTAATTCTTATTGAGGTCATTGGCTCTCAGTCTTTGTTCTTCATTAGAATAATGTGAGAAAATTTCAAAAAATTCCAATGTCTGAGAACCACCTCCAGAGATTCCAGTTAAGTTGTCTGGGGGGTAGAGTCTTATCAGTATTTTTCAAGAATCCCCTAGATAAGACTGATATGCATTGGAATTGCAGGTCAAGACCTTTAAAAACTCAACCTTCCATGTCTTGCTGGTTTGAAGGTCACCAAGGAATGCCCAATGATCTACTAATTTTTGTGCTAAACATTAAACATTAGATATACCAGCTCTCTTTCTCTCTGAATCTTAGGACAAAGAATATTTCACCAGAAAGAACATATGATTCTATCAGAAATTATTTTCTTTCATCCTAATCTCCTGGAGAGGTACCTTCTGATTTAAAATCCTTCCTTTCTTTCATTCTCCAGTGGGGACATTAACTTTTTCTTGTCTGGTAGTACAATTCATAAAGGAAAATGCTGATGAATCACGTAATGTTGAAAGAACTCTAGGAAGGAAAAATGAAATCAGCTACTTCAATCCATTCATCATTTTTCAAGGGAAATAAATGTTCGGATTTCTCCTTTAAGTTGTTGGTTGCTTTGGCGATGGTAAAGATATCTAGTTGCTCAGCTGCTTTATTTAAATTGGAATCTGAAGACAGAATTCACCCATCATTTTAGTGCTTCCTCTTTGTGGTATAGATATCTTCCAGTTGAAACCCTTCTGATGATACATAAAGCCACTCCAATGCATAGGAAACAGAAATGATTTCTACATGGAACAGTAGTAACAATGTTTGGGGGGAATTTCTCTTTTAAGTTTATTCTAGGCTCTCTGAAATGCAAAAAAAGAGGGAAATTAAAGGTTAAATTATTGGCATAAAAAAATAAGTGAGTGACAAAAGAAATCTTATGCATTCCTGTGTTATCCATGGGTGTTGGTCAGCAAAAGAGAGCTTGTACCATGTAGTTTAAAAAAAAAGGGGGAATTTAGGGGGCTGGGATTGTGGCTCAGTGGTAGAGCTCTTGCCTAGCATGTGTGAGGAATTGGGTTCTACTGCAGCACCACATAAAAATAAATAAAGGTCCACCAAAAACTAATAAGATATTTTAAAAAGGGGGGTGATTTAATATGTGAAAGTAAGAAAAAGGAAGAAAGAAAAGAATTGTGTTGAAAGGGTAAAAAAGCAAAATAGAGGATGGGGAGGCAACCCAGGGGTCAGAGGTACAGCAAGCCATTGTCAGAAGAGATCTAGTGAATTGGCAATGTTAGCAGAGGCGGGAAGTCAGGGCTGCTGGGTACATCAGTAAAACGAGGTAGAAACTGCTAGCAGGAGCTGAGAACAGGGAGAGAAGAGCTTCTTTGCTGGAAGAGAAGGAGGGAAGAAAGAGAAAACACTGACTCCTTCCAGACTCAGGTCTCTAGTTTCTAATGCCTTCCATTGACTGAAACAAATAGCAAGTCAGTTTCTAAGTGCAATACAATTTTAGCCAAAAAAAAAAAAACAAAACAAAAAAAAAACCAAATTGTCATATTAAATTAATATTCTTAATTTGAATTGTGTTGGTTTGATAGTTTTACTTCTAATTTACAAATTTGTTTTGGTATTATAATTGTTCAGCATCATGAATTTATATGTAGTTTTATGTTTGTATTTATATCTTGGTAACAGTCTAATGAAAATAATTTGTCAGCAATTGGGGCTCATGAGACCCTTTTCCTCCAAAAAGAGGGCATTCATTACTCAAGTTTGACGATAAAGGTGTAAAATTCTGATAGCAGGAATCATCTAGGATTAATTGAGGGAATTGGGAAAGTATCTGAGGACTACCTAAGATTTGGATAGCAAGAGTAGGTAGGGAGTTCTCAATTTTGTTCAGGACGACTATCTTAAATGTACACTTCAAAAAAGGAGGGCATTTACCATAACTCTAATGCATAGGCAGATTTTGCTTTTATTCAGAAGTACTTAATAAAATAAAATAGGGTCCATATAAATGTGGTCAATCACAGGGCTCACCCCCAGGATGCACTTTCTATATGGGTGATTTTTTTAAAAAATGTTATTTTCAAATGATGGCTTTGCAGTATATTCTGCTCATCAACAGAAAGTATTTTTGACAGACCTACAGGTGACCCCAAAGGGCAGGTTGGGAACAGCTGGCTTTGAGCCTCTAGTGAGATGGAAGTCAAAGCTCAGAAACTAGGAGTTGGCCCAGTTGGGTGGTTCCCTGTGTTCGCTGACAGAAGCACCGTGTCTAGGTTTCTCTTTATTCCACACAGAAAGCAATTACAATGTATTACCTAGTCTTTGGCATTTCTTGAGATTGAAGTCTCCAGATGAAATTTTATAACTTTTACATTCGTTATTTATTCTGATTTATTCACATATTTATCAACTATTTACTTAGAGTCCTTCTTGTGGTCAATCAATTAATTTCCTTTCATTCTGTGAGGATCTGAGTATGGCATTTCTCATTCTTTGTTGGTCTGAATGTTTATTTTCATTTTACCTTCATTCATTTTTTTAGTAAGTCAAATTTATTTAAATAGCACATACATAATAATATACAGCTAAGAATACATTTTATTAAATTGCACTCAAAATATCATTTTGGCAAAAGTATAAAAATGATTGAGGTAGTTGACATTTTTTTCATACCTATTTCATTCTTGAGTGATAGTTTAGCTTGGTAAAGAATTCTAGATCAAAATTTATTTTCTCTCAGCACTTTGAAGATATTATTCCATTTGAGGCCTCTGTTGTTGCTGTTGAGATTTCTGTTGTAAGTTTTATTCTTCCTTTCTTGGGAAATATGTCTTCTTTTTTCATTAAACATAAGATTTTCTTCTTTTGGTGTTTTTCAGTTTTGCTCTGATGCATGTAAGTGTAGATTTATTTATATTTCCTCATTGGGTTCTTTATGTACTATTTTCATTGTTAGAATTCATGTCATTTTTCAATTTGAGGTGTCTATTTGAATATTCATTTTCTAAATTAATCTTTTAAGAACTCCTACTTAATGTATTTTAGAACTTTTCCATCTGTCTTTCATTATGTTTATTTTCCATCTTTTATACTTTTATGTTAAACATAAATCTTGATGTCTCCTTGCTAGATTCAGAATAACATCCTTGGACTTTCCTTCAGGCCATCTAATTAACTCTTCATTAACATTCAATCTGTTATTTAACCAATCCACTGATCTTTTAGATTTTATCTTTAATTTCCATTTGGTTCTTTAAAAGCTTGGGTGTCTTTTTTTATGATAGTTTCTTATTCTTTCATCTTTGGTTTTATAAATTTTGTATTCTGTTTGGTTACTTAAAGTACTTTTTTAATATTCTCAGTATAAATTGATTTGAAAGTGATTTTGCTTTTCTGTGAAATCTCTCTAAAGGAGAAATCTTTGCTTCGTATGGTATGTAAGTTTTTATTGTGCCATGATTGTTAACAGATTTTCCTCTCTTCTGTGGGAATCAAGGCTGGAGAAGTTTTGCATTTGCTTCTTCCAGGAACCCTGAGCAACTAGCCCAGGAGCAATGTCTATGTCAGTTGTAAATGGGGGAAATTTCATATCACAAGGAAAGGGTGAATTCAGTCTCCAGTCTAGGTTTGGCATGGATTTGGGGCTTCTTTTCTCAAGGGAAACTTTTCTTTTCCAACTCTGCTCTTAGGGCTCAGGTGAGCCTGTTTCCCTGGGCTGTAGGTGGATTTTGCCCTTTTCCTTCATACTGAGGTTGGAGTCTGGAGGGTCTCCTTCACGTGGAGGTCTCAGCTGCCTCCTCCTTCCATAGCCCCAACCCTTGCATCCTATGTTTGGAAGGCCTGTTTCCAGTTAATCAGGGCCTCTGCACCAGTCAGCCCAGCGCCACTGCTGCATAGGCTGGTCTACACTCTTCTTTCTAGAGCCTCTTCATTTATGAGTGTTAGAATTCCTCTTCATTTCTTATGAGCTCAGCTATGCATTCAAAAATGAATTAGTCATTTTACCCTTTTCAAAAATCAAACATATCTACATATTTGCAGTTGAAGTCATTCTACTTTAGCTCAATTGTGCATGCTGGGAGAACTCATTTACTTCCTATAAAACTGTGTGTACTATAGTTTCTTGATATAAAAGTTGATACATCGATATTGTGTACACAACTATGTAATTGAGTACCTGATAGGAAAAATACATGCTTCATCCAATATTTGGCACCAAAGACCTAGATTATTTTTGTGTTAATCTTATTTATTTGTTTTGGTGATGGGGATTAAACCCAGAGCATTGTGCATGCTAGACAAGTGCTCTACTACTGAGCTGTGCCCCCAATCTTCCTTTTAAACTTTAAAAATTTTTTCTTTAAAAAATATTCTGCATTCTGAGGACACATTTAAATTGTCTCACTAATAGTGTGACTATTGACTTAATATAGGGAAAAATCCAGTTATAATACATTTCTGTTTTTTTTTTTTGGGGGGGGGTAACTAGGGCTTGAACTCAGGGGCATTTAACCACTGAGCCACATCCCCAGCCCTTTTGTGTGTGTGTGTGTGTGTGTGTGTGTGTGTGTGTGTGTGTGTGTGGTGCTGGGGATTGAATCCAGTGCTTTGTGCATATGAGGTGAATGCCCTACCAATTGAGCTATATCCCCAGCACAACCCCTACCCCCCAGCCCTTTTTATACTTTATTTAGAACAGGGTCTCACTAAGTTGCTTAGTGCCTGGCTAAGTTGCTGAGGTTGACTCTGAACTCAGGATCCTCCTGCCTCAGCCTCCTGAACACTGGGATTACAGGCATGCGCCACTGTACCTCACTACATTTCTGTTGTATTTATTCATGTTTCACCGTCAGATACTGTATGTATTGTTACAGCAGAAGGGATGAATTACTCAGTATGTAAAATGTGTCACATGTAAACACCAACTAACCAACAAATGTATCTCTAAAAATTTCTTCAATAAAGCAGAGTTTCAAAGTTGCTATTGACTCCTGGGGACCTGGGTGGGGGTGGTGAGGGGAGGGCCAGGAAGGGGTGAAAGGACAAAAACAAAATTTTTGGCTCAGTGGAAGCTCTGCATTAGATTGGTACAGTGAGCTAATCACGGGTATCCTTGGGGGTTGGAAGGGCTACTCCTATCTTCTGATGGTGTGGTAGGAAGTCTACCCTCCTGGATAACAGAACCACCTGCCTTTGAGGGACCCATTCTCTATGCAATCGCCACGTGACTGATTTGAGGCAGCTGGCTTTCTCTGGGCAGCTATCCCAAAGTGGAACTTGAAAAGCTTGAGCTGAGTGGAAAACATCAGAAAAATGCTCAGCAGAGACAAAAGTGTCATCAGTTGCGGTAATGACATGTTAGTAACTAATGGAGAGTCATTAGTTCCCGAGAACTGGGTTCCAGGAGCTTTTTTTTTTTTGTTGTTGTTGTTGTTGTTTTTCCTTTTTAAAGATGTTTTGACCTTTATTTTCAGCTTTCTTTTATTTGATGACCTTGACAATACTTTTAACAACAATTTCCTTTCCAACTTAGGTCAGCTGGAATTGGTCACCAAACATCCCTTGGGTACTTTGCTTCACACATGAAATATATTCATTTCCTTCCTTTCTTTTTTTCTCTTTTGGTGGAACTAAAGATTGAACCCAGGGCCCCATATATGCTTTGCAAGTGTTCTACCACTGAGCTACATCTGCAGTCTGTTTTATTGCTAAGTTACTCACCTCAACTTTTCAATCCTTCTGCCTCAGCTTCCCCAGCATCTGGGATTTATAGGCATGTGCCACCACATCTGATCATACGAATTGTATTTTTGTATGAAGATCATTTTTGGTAAATCAAACTTCATTTTAAAACTCACTATTTATGTGAAACCCGTGGTGAAATATATATAAAGCAATTGCCTCTGAATATATCCCTTTTAGAAATCAGTTATTTTTGCAATTTGAGTTTTCTTCTAGTGAGTGTCACTTGAATTGTACCTTTAACAAATGTAGTTGATTGTACCTTGGCAGGTATAATTTGACTTGGTGTCTGTCTAAATCTGTACAACCCGCTGTGGTGCACTTGTGAGGATCCGTGTGTTATAAAGCAGAGATATTCTTATTACAAAGTTTGCACAAACAGGCTGAATGGGAGCTGTCTGCAGGGTGGTCAACCTCCTGTGGTCACAGATTTGCTGAGTGCATAGTTTGAATTTGGTTTAAGTTCCCCTCTTTTGGATCTTTCATAATTAAGAAAGGACTTTCAGTGTTTTATCGTTTTGAAAGTGTGATGTGTAATAGGAACTAATGAATCACTTTGTCATTATGGAAACCGAAGTAAAATTAGAATGTTGTTTTGAGAAAGAACATTGGCAGTTGTTCTGTGCAAAGTTGTGTAAGTTGCTCTATGAGTGGTGGTTTCCTGAGCCTTTAAATATATCTACAGCCCCAGTGCAGGCTTCTGTGGCTTGGATTCATGCTCTTCCTGTCTTGAGTGCCCCCTCCCCATCCTTCGCCTGTTGAAGTCTTGCTCATTTCCCAAGGCCAACCCAAATATTGCCTTCCCTTGGAGCCTCCCTCCATCCCATCCAGCAGAATTAGTCACTCCATCATGTGGGCTCTGGAATACCATCTTCATCCCCTGTGGAGCCTGTCCTCCATCTGATAGTTGCAAAGAAGGGGAGGAGTTGATTAAAGGCTCTGGGCAGACCATGTGCAGAGTACTACTCAATACCTGTCCTAAAATTGGTTTATCTCTTTAGGAATGGAATCCTCTACTTGCTCATTTCATAGAAAATCCCTTTAACACATTTCTTAGAATAGCTAATACAGGCAGTACTGTCAAGAGGCCACAGTTACCTGCAGAAGGATTTTAATAATGCACATTTTGGAAATCAACAGATCCCCTTTGCCTGACTGCTTGTTTGTTCCAATGTAAATGTTACCAAATGCTTTGCATTTGAATGCTTTAGTTTTGGGAGATCCAACAGCACTTTGGGGATAAATCCACTCCCCCTACTTTTTCGCCCCCCCCAGGCAAAAGAACTTGAATTTATCTGTTATATTAGGGGGCTTGAGGAGAAGGGGATTTAGCTGGTTTTTCTTTTCCTTTTCCCCTCTGATTTAAAAATAAATTAGAGTTAGACATGCTCTACAGAGGAGTCCTCATGTGCCTCCCCCCACCTCCCCTCATGCCCTGATCTGGACTTGGTGTTTTGTGCACCCGTAGTCTTCCTCTGACCACTGTACTCTTTCTATTCACTCCTCCTCTACTAAAAATGGTCTACCTTTCCTTTTTCATTTGGCCAAATCCTACTCATCTTTCAAGACTCTGCTACTATTGTACCATTGAATTAAAAAAATATATATATTTTTTGAATGATTATTATTAGCCAGGGATAAGAGACAGATAAAGCCCATGTCATTGAAGGATTTACATTTTTGAAAGGGTCATACTAGTGAGTTAAAAGAAATAAGATAATTATCAATTGAGACAAATTCTGAAAGAAATGTAGTGTGATAGTGTGTCTGGGAACAGAACCTCTTTAGGTTGTACTGAAAGGTCTCTCCCAGGAGGTGACATTTGAGCTTAGCCTTCAAAGAAAAGACTTCACTGATTCCTTCTAATTAGATTCACTGCCCCTTCTTTGTACTTTCACCTCTTTTATGCCCCTCTTTAGCCCTTGTCATATTGTTTGCCATGTATTGCACTGGGATGTTGAACAAAAGCCCAGATTGGTGGTGTTGCCAATTTCTGTGGTGTAAATGCTCTCACCATGACTGACTTCAAGCTACTGACTTGATGCATGGAAGTGGAATTGAAAAGTGAAGCACAGAATTGAATCTTCAGGCCAGTGTGACAGCTCCAAATGTCACTGTCTTGTCTTTCCAATGAGCTTGTTCATTATTCAAGGTGGGTAGTAAATATTTATTGAATCAACAAATTCACCCATATACACGTACCTCTTCAATTGAAATCCATTGTTTTTAGTGTTATTATCATAAACTATGGATTCCAAAGAGGAGATGAATGAGAATAAGAGTTAAATACTTATAGGGTATTTTTGTAAACTCAATGATGAGAACACTTATAAAGTACCAACATGCTAGACAATATTAATGCTTATCATAAATTGAAAGGTTTGAATGAACCAAGAAAAGACAAAAGATATATATTTATAAATATTTCACACATATCAGTATTAAGGCAAATACTATGTTTAAAAAAATTTCAGACAGGTTATGTATTCCACTAAGATAAAACAAGAAATCAAAGGAAATATTTTAGATGTGGTGAAGAAGGAAAAAAAGAAAGACTTTAATATAGTAAACACTGTATCTCAATAAGAGGTGAAGGAGGTGCTTTTATTCTCTGGGCGTGCCTTAATGTGGTTTATATGGAACCTAGGACAGAGCGTTCTACATGTGTCTTAGTCAGATTTCTATTGCTATTGGCACCTGAAATAATAAGTTTATGAAGATAAAAGATTTGTTTTGGCCCCTGGTTTCAGAGATTCCAAGCCCTGACGGTTGACACCATTGCTTTTTGACCCATGGTGAGGTGGCACATCATGGCTAAAGCAAGTAGTGAGGCAAAATTACTCACCTCATGGTCTAAAGAGAGGGGAGATTCTTTATCTTAGTGGCTCTTTCCATAGACATTGACACTGAAAAATGGAGTGGAAATTCTTTAAAAAAACATATTTAGGAAATACTTGCAAGGTTTAAAACTAGAGGCATTTTAAAGTAATTGTTCAGACAGATCTCAACACATTAGAATGTTTCTCTGGGTATTTGATCAGTGCTGAAATTACTCCTACCCTTTCTCCACATTTTCAGTTTATATGGCTTGTACCATGCACTCTTATTTGCTTAACTCTTATACTTAGAGGGCATAGCAGATTACAGAGAGCTTCAACCTCTTTGCTATTCTTCTCATTGACAAGTAGACTCAGTGGTTGCACAGGAGTAGAAACTGGAACAGGGAGACAATTTCCCTCCCTCCTCCCTTCCTACCTGTGGTAATTGGTCCCAAAGATTTTCATGTCTTCGTGCCCAGAATGTAAGGTAAGACTATGTCACCTTACATGATGAAAGTGACATCACCAATGTGGGTAAATTAAAGATTTGAGATGAGGAGATGATGATTCTCAATTATTGGTGGCCTAATGCAAACTCACCGTTCTTACACAGGCAGGCAGGAGGGTCAGAAGATAGAGGGAAGGGCAGAGTAGAGAAAAGATGCTGTTACTGGTTTTGAAGCTGGAAGATGGGGCCATGAGTTATGGAATATAGGCAGCTTCTAGAAATATCCTTGAAAAGGCAAAGAAATAGATTCTCCCTTAGAGACTCCAAAAGGAAGGAACGTAGCCCTGTAGATACATTTCAGATTTCTGATCTCTAAGGTCAAATGATGATAAATTCCTGTTGTTTTAAGCCCCTAAGTTTGAAGTAGTTTGTTAAAGGAACAATAGGAATCTAACACATGTTCTTTCCTTTTCTTTTCCATATATATATATATATATATATATATATATATATATATATATATATATATATAGTTTTTGAGAGGTCATTCCATGCAGTGACTAAGATCATAAACTCCAGAGGCCAGGTGTCTGAGTTTGAATTCTGTTTTCACCTGATGTCCTATCAGGGGCAGGTTACTCAATTTTTCAGTGTGTTTTTAAAGTCAGGTAAACATGGGACTAATGATAAAACTCATTTCAGAAGCCTGTGACTTAATCCACTCTGAACGCTAACAATGTTTGCACTGTAGATATCTTTGCTATTACTATCATTTGTATCTTCATAAATGCCACATTTAACAATTTTTATAAGTAATTTATGGTTAGAGATGAACATTGTGTTAGTCAGCTCTGTGTTGCTGTGACCAAAACACCCAACAAGTACAGCTTAGATGTGGAGAAATGTATTTCCTGCTCATGGTTTAAGAGTTTCCTTTCATGGTCTGCCTATTCCATCTCTGGGCCTGAGTGAGGCCGACCATCATGGCAGAAGCACATGGCTGAGGAAAGCTATCAGCTCATGGCAACCAGGACTAAGTAGAGACAGGAAGGAGAAAGGGTGGAGGGAAGATGCACCCTTCCTTCCAGGGCACACTCCATTGGAACCACCTCCTTGAGCATGCGGCTGCCTACAGCTGCTGTCCAGTTAGTCCATTCAAATTAGGATGGACTGATCAGGTTACAGCTCTCTCTTGAAGAAATGGCTTAGGCAATACTGTATGCAGTCATCCCTCAGTATCTGTGGGGCTTTGTAGAAAATGATATTTGCATGTAACCATGACAATCCTTCCAGATACTTAAGTCATCTCTACTTATAAACCTAATACAATGTAAATGCAAGGTAAATAGTGTTACACTGTGTTTTTCAGGGAGTAATGACCAACAAAAGTCTGCATGTGTTTAGTATTTTTTTAACTACATTTTTGATGTGAAACTTCAGACTTGTAACCTTAAGAAATGGAGGGCAAACTATACACATTGTAGTGTTTTTCTTTTTGTTTGTTTTTCACTAACGTCTGTATTATAGCATTTCCCCATAACATATTGCAGCAATGATTCTAATATGGAGTATTCAGAAATTTTGAATTCTTATTATCATAAATAATAATGAAATGAATACTTGTGTGCATAAATCTTTTTTCTTTACTTTTTAAAATGCACAATATGAAATTGGTCCCTCTAAGTATTTAAAAATGTGCAATTTGGTGACATTGATCATATTTGCAATGTTATGTAGCTATCACCACTATCTAGTTACAAAACTGTGCATAAATCTTTGCCTGAATTTCAGATAGTGTCTGCATAATAGATTCATAAAGGGTAAAGTATCACATTAAAGGAAAAACATTTTCAAGTACATCCAGAAAGGTACTCATTAGCTTTCCAATGTAAAAGAATATTGGAATTATCATCCGCATTTGCACTGAGTATCATTCAAAACATCTTCACTAATTTAGAATTTGAAAAAAGAAGATGATATTTTTATTTTTTGTGCATTCTGGTTATTAAAAAAGACTGTATGTTTTCTAATATGTTAATTAACTGTTTAATTTTATTAAATATGTGGTTTTTAAAATTGATTTAATATTAGGGTACTTGTATTTTTATTTTGTACTGCAGTGGGTCAGATTCAATTCAATTCAATTCAATGCTTCTATATATTTACCTTTCATGCTTCTTTTCTAGGCAACAGGGAGGATACAGATTTCTTAATCTGAAAACAAATTAGCTACAGGTAATTTTTGATTGTAGAAGTAAATATTGTAGGAGGAAAAGGGGAAGGGGAATATAGAGAGCACATGTTTTCATGCTTTGCTCTGCAGAACTCACTGGGCTCCATGGAGGTGTTCCACGGGCTATGGAGGGACCTGAGGAGGTGAGGTGGTACCTCTGCCCCCTGCCCCACCTTCCTGATTCAACTAGAGGACACTATTCTTATCTACTTTATGTATTACTTTGCAGTATTTTATGCAAGAAAGGATTCTTTGCTTAGTAAATATTTGAAAACAACAAAACTGTAGTACTGATTTTCAAATCTTTGTATACATAAATATCACAAAGGAAGCTTGGTAAAAATGCAGATTCCTAAGACCTGTCCCAGAAGATTCTGTGGATGAGGCCAGGGAATTTGCATCTTAATCACACAGACTGTCCGAGAACCACACTGTGAGAACACCGCTGAATCCTATTTCCCTACAGAATAGGATTTACAAGGTGATTCTACCTGGTACCAAAGATGATCTTGAGGGGGATTAAATAAAATCGACATGGTATTAAACAAAATGAATTCACACAAGATGAGAGATTTTCCTTGCCACTCTCTTTCAATTTTTCTGAATATATTAAGAGATGTCTCAGTTTGGTGCTAGTCTGTCTTTAACAACTCTTCAATATACATTAACTTCCCTTTTAACAAAGGAGCTTTAAGCAGGTAGTAGCATTTAGTCAATTTTAATGGCATTGTTTTTATTAGATTTATTTGTATAATTACCTTCTAATTATGGAAAATTATATTGGACTTTTTATCACGGTAGTAATGGTAAGTATCGGGAAGTGATAATAAACTTGTTATGGTCAAAAATAGTGAAAGTTGAGGTCAAATGAATCAAATGTATGAATCACTGGTTTGGAACATAAACTGCAGTCCTCAAAGAGCAGATTTAAACTCAGAGCTTATGTTGGAATTATGTTGGGGTCGGGTGTGGTTTGGAGTGTTGATGGGGGGGAACTAGAGAGGAGGTGGCTAAGAAGCTTTGGGAGCAGCACTGGACACCCTGTTCTTGGAGGTACAAAGTGGCAAACTTGTCTTTCATAATTCACCTTGTGGCTCACACTGCCAGCCACATTCATAGGGGTAATACACTTCACTCTTTATTCATGCAGATGATTCAGGTTAAAACGGAACAAGTTATGTCCATCTTCAGCGACACATACGTGATTCTTTGCTGGACTGAAGAGTACTATGTGTTGCCAGCTGGCAACCGAGTATTTGGCAGAAGGTTCGAGATGCTGCCCTGAGAAGTTACAGGCCGTTTCTCTCATCCTCTCCTCTAGTGCTCTGGAAGAAGAAAACATCGCTGATTCACCACGCCATGTAAGGCAGAATGAGAAAGCTCCAAGAGAGTTTTGTGACAGGTTCCCTTTTAAAGCATGAGAGAGACCAGATTATTATTGACCAAGAAAGTCTCAGATAACAAACAAAATGAAACAAAAGAAAGAAAATACCTCATTCAAATATTATGGACTTGGAAAAGCTGATTCTCAATCAAAAGTCATATTTTCTGATGGAGTGTCCAGTATCCCTATTGGAACTGTTATGTACACTGTTGGCAGTTTTGCTTTCACGACGCTCATTTTATCTTACTAGCCACAGTCTACTCTAATGTCTCATTTACTGAACAGATCTTTAGTAATAAAAATTGTAAGTGGAGAATATCTGTCATCACATCTTAATAATGGAAATATCCTACTCTTCTTAGTTTTATGTATGCATAGATAAGAACTATGAGGGAAAGTAACTATTACAGGCTTATAATGATTTCATCCATTGCAATCAGGACAAGAAGTAAAGCAGTACAGAAATGTATCTTCAGTAACGACTTTCCCCCCAGTGTCTCTTTCCTTTGTAGATCTCTTCCAGTCCCTGAGAATCAGGTGTACCTACATCTTCCTCACCTGTGCCCACTTTCCCATCCAATGTGGGCTAAGTGCTGTGCCAAGTGACAGATCAGCAGTACTGATGTTTCATCTTGCTTTGTTGGAGCTTGGTGTCCTAGATCGCATGGGAGCCCAAGCCTAAATATCCAGAGACCTTGCCTTCAGGATGTGAGGTGGTGGAATGAGAGAATACCTTTGCTTGCTCAACATATTATCAGGTACAATCACCATAGAACTTTTTGGGTCCGGCATTGTGTTGGAACATGTACCAGTCTTACTGAACAGTATTTTTAGTGGACATGTGTTCACATCACATTAATAGTGATGTACAGGTAGTGGAAAACTCATATTCACCGCATGGCAGAATGCAAACATTTCCCATTTTATCAAATTTGTAGGCAGAATCATAGATAGTCTTAAATCTTATTGTATTCTTTGGTTTTCCACGTAAAGGACTTGAAAGCTTTCAGAAATATGTACCTTGTTGCATTTGATAATGGTATTTGGAAGCAAGAGAAGATCCAAGAACGTCTATGAGTATAGTACCAAAATGTTATAAAAGTTTTTAGCTACTATTTCAGCACACTCTCCCCTGAACCCCTGTGTGAGGGTTCTGTTTCAATCACTCTTCTAGCTGTGGGTCTGGGTAGACAAGCTCAAGTTGATGGGTTCATTAGAGTGTTCGCTGAGCTTGTCTGGTGTGATTTTTCCTTCCCCCAGGGTTTGGACGCAGACTTGCTTCTTCCTCCTGTACTCATTTCTCTGTGGCTCCCTGTTTTCCCATTAGTATGTAGAGGATTACTAAGCAGGTGAAGGCGTTGCACACCATTTGATTTTTAATAGGAGAAACCCTCCAGTCATAAATAAATCCTGCTTGGAGTGTAGGTGGTTGTAAGTCTGAAGTGAAATGTCAGTATGGCATTTCAGCACTTTTAGGAGGAGCCCCCAGGGCCCAAATAAATCATATAACAAGGCTATAAGACACTGAATTGGGCTCAAAATATAATGTGAACAGATGATTCTGTTTTATCACACCAGAATCCAAGTTCCTTGTGAAGCAGCCACAGACAAGAAGAGGTGGGCTCCTTGGGAGTAAGATTTGAGAGAGATATATTGTAAGTCATTAAAAGAACTCTTTCCCACCTGATCCCTGCCTAGAAGCAAGGGCTCTGGTCATTGGTACAAGAGAGAGCTGAACATGGGCTCCCTTCTCTTGATAACCTAGACCAACCTGAAACAACTGGGTTGATGAGAAATCCAGGTTACATAAATGGTGGTCATGTGCCGATCTGGCACACCCAGAATATGGATCTGCGTGGTTTAGGCATTCCTACTTAAAACACAACCATGGTTTGCGTAAGTCAGTTCCCACTTTCTTTAATAGTGTCAGAGAGTGCATAGTCTCCTTTGTCCCTGGAGAAGAAGGCTCTTTATAACATAGCAGGGAGAATCTGCTAAGACTGCTACATTAAGGAAGAGATGCTTTTGCACAAGAAATATTGGGGCTGGGGCTGGGGCTCAGTGGAATCGCACTTGCCCGGCATGTGTGAGGCACTGGGTTCGATTCTCAGCACCGCATAAAAATAATAAAATAAAGGTCTGTCAACAACTTAAATAAATAAATAAATAAATGTTGAAGTGAAAAACAGCTGACTCTCATCACTTGATTCAACTTGGACACAGACCCTAGGACTGAAGTATCTTACCAGTCATTAACTTGTGCTCCAGCTTTGATCAGGTTTTTCCTGTGGTGGTACAGCCAAAAATAACAGTTCCATTGGTTGGCACTAGGGAAGTGGCTGCTTTTCAGAACGTGGCCCTGATCATCTCTTTGGTATTTGCCTGATCTTAATTCTCAAGGCTCTTCTCTGGTCATCAGAGCTCCTGGTGTCTTATTCTCCCACAGTTAGGAGCATTCTCCATCCCCCAAATCACTCCTTACACGCTGACAGCTGCAAAATACATACATACATACATACATACATACATACATACATACATATAAAATCTTAGCAACCCTTTAGAGTTCATATGAAACTGCATTTCAATCAGTATACCAAATATGATTTTTTAAAGTCACAATTCTACCTGTTTAAAAGCAAAAAAGCAAAAAGGGTAAAGGTGCTTTGTATTATATATATAGGGCTTCTTGGAAAAGCACATTTTGCTTTCTGACCAGCCAAGAACTCCAGCTGATTTCAGCTGTTGTTACTTGGTTTGTGGAAACAAAAGAAAAAAAAATAGAAAAAAGAAAAAGGTAAAGGGAAAAAAAAGAAAGAAAGGAAAGGATTTTTCCAAAGAATTTTGTTATCAGTAATGTTATGCAGCCTGGCATTAAGTCCTTGACAATATCAAAAGAGATGGTATCATATGAATGTAACAGGGAGCAGAATCCAATTCTCTTTCATGATTTGGCCAGAAAAAACAAATTACACTGAGTGACCCAAGGCAACCTGACTTCATTAGACCCCTGGTTCTTATACACATTACAATTCTTCCCCAGTAAAGAGATTATAAAAGAAAGGTTAGGGGGGCTTTCAGAGAGGAGACCCTATTCTTTTCATTTAGATCTGATTTATGGACTGTTTAAACCATTTCCCAAGGTCTGCTTTCACAGTCTCTCTCCAGTCTGATAAACATGGCACAGGAATTCTGCTGGTTTGCAAAATATGATTCTTACGTGCCTGAAGTCCCCTTTTGGGCCCTGAGAGGAAGAAATACTGAAGTCTCCGAAGAGCTGCTGGTGACAAATGTCTCCTGCATTTCCTGATGGGAGGGAACAACAGTGAGACTTAAAGAGAAAACAGACAGGCAGGAATCTTCCCCCCTTCGCTCCTTTGGAGCCAAATGCTGACCTATCAGATTTTTATACTCCCACCTCCTCGACTATTCTCTCTTTCACGTTGTGGTCTGGTCTCCAGAAATATAGCCTTTCTGGTTTCAAAATAGATGCCGTTATAGAAAACAAAGTTTAAGTTCCCAGGCCCACAATTTTCTCACAGTCAGGAAAGAGGTGGGGGAGAGGACGTGGATTACCCTCTCCATCCCCCACCCCCACAACTTTCTTTTCAAAAGCAAATTCTTTTAAAAATATATAGAGAGCATAACTCAGCAGTCATCTGGCAAGGGGTGAGCATGATTATCTTTCAAAATAATAATGACGCCAAACTTTGCAGAAAGAGGAAACAGCTCTCTTTGTTCCAAAGACCCTATGATGTAGATACATATCTCTTAGGGCATAAATACAAAGACTTTTTTAGAACAGGTCCATTTGCTAGTCTAGACTTATAGAAAAGCATCATAAAACTGTTATTTTCAATAGGCCAAGTTCTCATCCTGTGCAGTTTTATCTTCCCCAGAACTGAAATGCATCCAAGTTTTAGAATGGATCTGGCAACTCCGGGTCAGTTCTCTTCCCATGTATCTTATGTAGATCTGGATTAACATCATATTAACAGGGTTTTGCAGATTTGCGTTTGTGTGCCCTGTTTTTGACAAAGGAAAGGTGTCCTCTCTTCATCAACTCAGAAGATGATTTTGATTTCTTGGACTCAGAGCGTGAGATGGTTTGAGTGTCTGGTTGGAAGAGCAGGTTTGCTCCTCTGGGATCTAACGTCTTGGTCCTCTGAGGGCACGCTGGCCTCCTGTGCGACGAATCAGTATCATTTGCGGTATTAGGGCGTTGGCTCCAAAGAGACATAGCATATTATTTCACAGAAAGTATGAGACCGTCCGGGAATTATGAGGGCATTTATGAGTAATATGCCTGGTAGACTCATGAGATCAGACTTCTTCCCAGCCCACCCCACCATGGAGGAGCTGGGGGCGGATGAACAGAGGTGAGGTAGTATGGCATGGAACTCAGTGGAAGAGTCAGCTTGGCCATATTGAAGCCCTGTGTGCCATTCATGTATAAGGCTATTCCAGTGCTGGGTGTCCAAGGGCATTTAGTCTTGGCCAAACTCTCCTTCCTATTTTTAAGGGGAAAAGGTTTCAGAAACTTATTAAAAAAAAAAAAACAAAAAAAACTCACACTTCCCTTGGGCATCAAAGTAATCATTAAATGAATGACACATTGATAAAGTTTTAAAATCTATGAATCAGAACTATATGGAATTCATTTTGCAGAATGATCTTGACCTTTCAATTTCAAGGAGCAATAGAATCTTGGATATTTGTCATTTGTTTTTGTATGATATTTTCTAATTCAGAAGAAGACAAAGTTTTTCTTATATTAGCAATGAGAGTGTCAGGTCCTCATGTTTTATGAAAAAATAAGGTAAATTACTCCTCTCGACTCTCAGGGTGGTAGATATTGTGTAAGAAGAGCCAGGCTCAATGTTGAAAACTTTACTTGCTACAGTCTCTATCAATGATTTCCAGTGGGGACTGAATCCCCTGCCTGATTGGGCCTTATCCTGTCTTTCTATAAGGAAGGATTCATGGGGCCTGACCTTTATGGCCCTTACCAAGAGCTCATGAAGGGTGATAACACTGGGAACAGAGAAGATTTTAATGGGAGTGATGTGATTTTCCCACTCTCCTAATGTCAAGTGCAAAACTATGAGCAGAAGAAGGAATGATGAAGTGTATATGTGCAAGAATGTGAGAGTGTGTGTGTGTGTGTGGGAGCGTGTGTTTGGAGCTAAAGGTGTCTAAGGACAACTGAGTTGTTCCAAGTTGCATTTCTTTTTTTCTCATTAGAAACCTCCTGTCTCCAAGTCAAAGGGAGGTAGCTGAGACTTCCATGGCACATGTAAATTCTTTTCAACTGCCAAGATAAGTTGTGACTGGCACTTCTTGTGACATGGCATCTCTTCCATCCACAGATGCATGTGATGATGGTCCTGTGAAGATGTATTTTTATCAGGAGAAGAACAGCTGTACTGATGCTGAGCAGATCTGCTGAAGGAATGGCCTGAGACAGAGATGGCAAACTGCACAACCACCTAAGGTAACCACTTTGACCACAGTGAGCATTGGGGAGCTGTTCAGAATGAGTCTGCAGGTGAACAAAGACTACTTCCAGGGAGAAGTGTTTTGTAATCAACTCATGACTCTTGTTTTAGGTGTGAGTGGGCCACTGGTGGCCTTGTGCCATGCTATAGTAGACAATAACAGAGGTTATCTACTCAGATCGCTCTGTCAAGATCCACTCTAGAAAAGTTGTGTGCCTTGGAGTAACTGACTTAACCTCTCTGAGTTTGGTGTCCTTCCCTAGAAACAAAGACAACTTCCTTGGGGAGCACTTATAGGGTGAAGCAAAATATTGCTCTTATTCTTATAATCATGTCTAGTAAATGGTAACAACTAGTGTCAAGTGAGAAGCTTTCAGATTGGATGTGGTTTGGACTTATTCATTCATTTTCCATGAATGTAAGGAGACTTTATTAGGAAACCAAAGTCATAAAGAAGTTCAGATTCAGCGTAATAAGGCAAAAGATTATCATTTCCTCAAAGCAGGTTTGAAGTCCATTGATGGGAAGATGCATCTCTCAGATGGAGTTAATGGTATTGTCTTGAGTAGGAAATGAGTCCTGCTGGTGATGAACTGTGGATGATTTTAAGTTGGATGGAAGCATCTGCCCCCATGCTTGGGCTTTGCCCATCGCCATCTCTTCCATCCACAGAACCAGAATTCATCTTCTTTTCTAGTCTGGATCTCTCTGATGGAACAGACATGGTTTTCACTCTGAGCCTCCAGAATTTTCTGGAACCATGGAAAGTACTGGCAACTGGGCAATCACGCCAAGGGGCATAGAATCAGGTATACTAAATGAGGTAGGGCTGTGAAGATGAAGATTTGGGAAGAGGGAGAAAGGGGGAGAGTTAGGATCTTAGGGGAAGATGGGGTTCCTCTTAGGGGTCTCCAATCTTGTGACAGCAGTGCCCAGGGTGCATCTCCCTATTCCTTGATGACTTTGGAACAATTTCCTGGGTGCTTAAAACTTCATCTCATTTCAGGGCATCATCTGTGTTCAGGGAGGGTGGAGAAGGGCCAGTCACAAATGATGGTGGGGAAACATGTTCCCTGCCCCCACGAAGGACTTGGGAAGCACCATTGTTGTGAGCCACAGGTCAGCACCAAGGCTCAGTGTTTTGCATGCCCAGCTGGGGAAATAGTATGAGACAGTTTGGCTGGTCCATTCTGCAGCCAGGTAGAACAGATGATGTGGGGTGGAGAGTCGTTACTTCTTTTGGTTTAATTATCATTACCATCATCCCCATTTCCAGACGGAAATGACTTCTCTAGTGGCCACAGGGACATGTTGATTTGGGATGGATGCTCTAGAGTGTCCTCAGTATGTCAATCATGTTGACTGGGGATGTTATGGCTGGGTATGTCAGAATTTCACATGATCCCTTCCATGATTCCTCTTAGACTTGGATTCTTTATAGGACTAAGTGAGGGCAAGAGCATTACTGGATAAAAGCAGAGAGCAGAAGCTTGTCACGTCCTTATAAGATATAATCAGGACAATGATTGTGACTTTAAAATTTATGTCAATGACATAAGTCCCTGTGTTGGTTATTCCTAGCCTATTTTTTCTGTAGTTGTCACAGTAAAATCCTAAAAAGGAAAGAGGTTTGAAGATGGATGAAGACATGGAAAGGACAGAAGGGAGAGGGGAAATGTGGGGTCCCAGCCTATTTCCGGTACAATGGAGAAATCAGGATGCAGGGTCTTTAAGCTAAAGGATGGCAAAGTCTGTGTGTCCTGGGCAGAGAGTAACAGGTACTCACTTGGGGTGGAGAAGCTGTCTAAGGGCTTTGTAGCTGAGAATCCACAGTGATCTTCCAAAAAATGGACACTGTAAAAGGTTCTGATTGACCCCAGCCATCACACACGGGGAGGATCAGCCAAACAGTTTTCACCTTCTACTCCTTCCTGAATGGCCAGTCTCTCTTCTTGTTGTTTGGAAGGTCTTCCAGTTGCACAACCTCTAGCACATGCCATAATCTGAACATACACCGTGAAAACTGTTGGAATGCTTTGCTTTCAATGTTTGTGGTCAAACCAACATTTCCCCACTTAAAATGCAGTAAAATAATTGTTTAACATAAATCTGAAGTAAGAGGGTCCTTTTCTCCTCTTGGTTTTTCCTCTTCCTCCCACTCCCTTCCTCCCCTCCTCCCACCTTCCCGTACCATTCTCCTTTGTTCTGTGAGATGGTTGGCTGGATTATCATGGCAGCATGGCATAAGGTTTTTTTTTTTTTCTTTTTTCCTCTTTGCAAATTCATTTTTTAACAAATCCTATGATAGGAATTGAGAGATCACATTTAGAAAAGCTTCCTAAAATCTTAAGCCCTTCAGTTCATAAATACCACAAGCACTGTAATTTATACATGGGATTATAGCATTCCAACCTCTGTTTGGGTTCTGCTTCCCCAACTTTCAGGGGTAATGAGATGATGAATGAGTTAATATTTGTGCAAGGATTTGAAGAAAAGCAATGTCTTAAATGCTTATGTGTTGTGACCTCAAATTGCACTCCTACAGAATCCCCTTTAAGTAAGAAGAGGGAGGAGGACAGGGGCAGAAACGACACGAGGCCACTCTTGTGAACTCTGGAGAAAACTCTTTGGAGGAGGACAAGGGCCTGTGGGGGACAATATTTGTTCCACAGTGAGTCTCAGGGGACTTGGGGGAAGGGGCAGAGGTGATAGCTCTCTCCTCGTGACCTCAAGTGCAGTCTAGGGGAGTCCACTTAGCACTGACACCCAGAGCCTTCCTAATGTCCAGTGGCTGTCATCTTCCACCAGCATTGTTCTGCTTCCTCCCAAGTTTACATCATCATGCCAAAATTTCTGTCTTTTAGTTCTAGATGACTGCACTAGAGCAGTTTGACCCAGGGGTTTAGTCACTGCTAATATCACAGGAAAGCTTTTTCAACAGTCATAACAGTAACAAGAACAAATGCAAAAAACAGAACAATAAAAACAGCAATATTGGTGTCACTCATCAAGTCCTGAGCATGGATGAAGGTCTGTACAAAGTCCAGAAACACCTACTTGGTTCTCACAGGAGCCAGGCGAGGGGGAATTACTATTATTGTCATTTGACACATGGAGAGATAGGTTCAGAGAGGTTCATTAACTTGCCTGAAGTCATATGGCTAGTAAGCACTGAGCTGGGTGTACTGCAATGCCACTAAGCCTCAAACTTTGTTCAGACTATAAAATTAAAATCTTTAAGTGGCTCTCTTGTGCCAGAACCTTGTACATGCTTTGCAAACAGAAGAGGATAAATAAATGTTTACCAACTACATTGAATTTAATTATTCTCTTTGTGATTTAGTGAAATCTCAACTTTCCAAGGCAAACATTTTACATTTAAAAGATAAGAAAGGAGTGGATATTATTTGTATTTAAGTTGTGTGGCTAGATCAGGGGAAAGTAATTTGGGAGCTGAGTTTCTCACTCATCAACTGAGAACTATTGAGCCATTTTTCCCCTCCTCTGGTCTTTGAAGTCATATCACATAAACAAATACCCGACTACATGCCAGGCTATCTCTGCTTGACAGATATCTTAGAAAATTTTAGCAGCACCAACCAAAATATCAAGCATCTGTTAAGTACACAGACATCCCAGGGCATGGGCAGAAACAAGGATGCTGTTGACAAAGAATATATGAGCAAGAGGGCCTCAGAGAATGTCCTGTGTCAGGGTTCTTGTCAGGCATGCCTTGGCCACTACTGGGATAATTTTGGAAGTAAGTTCTGAGGGGATTTGGAGCACCTTGATGATAGTTTTAGGAGATGTGTGATTCTGCTTCACTTACATGAATTTCCCATTTCCTCCCTGTCAAGAAGGTGAGTCAAATGCAAAGGAAAGTGGCATTGCAGTGCATCCTGCAGGAAGTTCCTAGAGATGGGTCCTTTGCTTCCTGGTATTTGGAGATGAAGCGGGAAGCTATCGTGGTCACAATACTACTTGGTGTGGTTCCAGGGACACATCCCAGGTGTCTGTGCAAAACAACCTGAAGCCATGGGTGAGAGTACGTAAAAAAGCAGGTGGGAAGATATCAGATATTAGTGATACCAACATCAACAATTTATACTTATTGAGTGAGACCTTACTATGTGCCAGGGACTATCGTAAGCCATCCATATGATTAAACTTATTTAACTTTCATGACAAACAATGACAAAACTTTAAAGGTAGTTGGGGAGGATGGTAATTAGATTGGATATATTGGGAAAGGAAGATGGAAGTGTTAAGAAGTCACTCTAGAAAGATGGGCAGGAGATATATCCCAGGAAAGCTCATCCTGTTAAACGGTCTATTCTTTCTCCCATCCCTCTCTAAGAATGCAAGGACTTACGTGTTTTGTGTTTTGTGTAATAAGGTAGTGACATGACTGGTTTTGTGCTTGAGGACAACGGTTCTAGCTGTCATATGAAAGGTGGATTGAAGAGATTGAAAGCTGATACAAAAGACCAAATGGAAAGGATGCAACTGTGAGTGGTTGAGGAGGAAGAACAGAGGGAAAGGAAATGAGGAATGTCACCCATTCTTTCCCTCCATCTTTATCCAACAAGCACTTACTAGGAAACTTTGGTAGGTAATGAACACCATGCAGAGTCTGAAAATTGGATTATGAGGATTCCATTGGGGAAGAGGAGTCACAATGAGGAGCCAAAGATGATATAGTTGGGATCTCAAAGCATCTGAAGGAGATGGCACCATTATCCAAGTGTGGAAATGTGAGAAAAGGAAGCAGACTGAAAAAGACAATGTGCATCTTTATTTCTCTATAGCTTTTCTGTACAGAATCTCCTAAGTTTTAATCATGCTTTTTTTTTTTCACCAAAAAGAAGAAAAAGAAGTATTACTTTGGAGTTGGCCTGCAAGCCTCCCTCTCTGGCTCCAATCTGCTTTTCCTTTCCTACCTGTTTCTTCCTCTGGTTCTACAAGAACACTTCATTTCACCAGGCTAGTTTATTTATCCTACTCCTCATGCAAACTTTAGGTTTTTGTACATATAATGATTCTTCTTTTCATCTTAAAACAAACTACCCTGAAATCCCAGATTAGAATCTCATTTCCTCCTTTAATACCCGGGATCCTACTGTGGTCTGAATGTTGGTGTTCCTCTCAAATATTTATGTGGAATTAAGAGTTGAGGCCATTAAGAAGTGATTATGTCAGGAGCTCATAAATGGGATGAATGCCTTATAAAAGAAGCTCAAGGGAACTTGTTTGTTCCTTCTTCCTTGTGAAGACACAGCAAGAAGGTACCATTTATAGAGCAGAGAACATGCCCTCACTGGACACTAGATCTGCTGGTATCTTGATCCTGGACTTTCCAGCCTCCTGAATAAATTTCTTTTGTTACAGCAGCAGGAACTAACTAAGACATACCCAAAACCTAAAGCTTTGCCTGACCATTCCAACTCCCAGGGATAGCTTGCTGTTATCAGTGCCTTATCTCTTCCAAGGGCCCAATGAGTGACTTATGGAAAGAGTCACTGCTTAATACATTTTGGTTCTAAAGCTCTCCAGCACAATATTTGCACATTTCACAGTCCCTTATGTGTGCACTGGTCTACTAAGCAGGGTAAGTTTATAAGCTAACTGAGGGCTACCATGCTGTAGTAGAGAGCCACAGTGAAGTTGCCTTCTCTTTTGGAACTTGTTCCTCAGATTCCTTTGGATGCACTGAAACCTCATAGAACCACATGGCTCTGACTTTGAAAATCACCTTCAGAAGCAACACTGTGTTTATCAGCAATCGTGCAATACAAGTCCCTTAGATAAGGACGTTGTGTATTTCCTGCTTCATTGTTTAAAGATATATTTCATTGGTTGCTGGTATCATCTTTCAAAAGAGAGTAAATTAAATATTTTCCCCCCAATACACTTGACAAACTTAAAAATAGATAAATTTTGTGTGTTCCCTATCCTTCAACCCAATATTCTAAATGTGACATCTGCTAATAAAAGTATTCAGTGTTTATAATGAAAAATGATGTCTTAGATGACCTCCAACAATGGATAACGGTGCTTGTACACTTAGTTGATACCCGAGAGATTTGAGAAAGATCTGTTCTTGTAAACATGAGTTTCAAAAGTCATTGCAACTGAACAGAAAACCCAAAGCAATTTGAGCTTTTAATTTTAAATTCTGTAGTGGAAAGTCCAGTGCCAAAAATATAACTGGTTTAGTGGTTTTCAGAGAAATCATAGAGTATGTGACATATTTAATTGTTTTGTGTCTCAAGAAGACTGTTTTTATGAATGTATTGATTTGTGTTTACGTGTTAAAATGAAATAGAGATTGAAGTAACCTGAAATAGCTGAAGAAACAAATATTTAATATATATATATTTATATAAATATATGTGTGTATGTATATTCATATATATATATGTTGATGTGTATTTATTATCTAGTTTGCACCTATTATATACTCAGAATCTATTCTTCATGAGGATACAGAGATTATGTATTTATATCCCACATGTCAAAATTGCTTTTCCCCTTTAGATGTAGACAAATTGGATGGAACATTATTTTGTTGCTTATGAAAAGTCCAGCACCTTCAGGAGTGACAAACATCAAACTGAAGAAAGAGGTTGTACCTAGACTGGAGTGGGAAGGAGATGCCTTTGGAGGAGTTAATCAGGAGTTAATCAAATAGATTGGTGGTGTGTTTCTAAGGCTGGTTGGTGTGTGCACGAATATTTATTGTATTCTTTATATCTTTTTTTTGGTACAACAAATGTTTGATAATACAACTTTTGAAAATGTCCACTTCCTTCTTCAGAATTTTTGCAAATTCTTAGATGGCATGCTTTCATGCTTATGTCTAGTTCCAGTGTTCTACTTCTGAGGCATGTGCTCTGTTTAGAAAACCACGGCACCATGATGATTGGGTTGCTTCCCTTCTGCAATGCCTCACTGTGGACCTGAGATTCGGCCCCTTTTCTTGATTTACACACATGCTGAACTCACAAAGTAGTAGTCCTAAATAAAGTTTTCAGAGATAGAAGCATTTACTTTTCAAGATTGCAGACAACTTAACATTCAGTGTTTCTAGCCATTCTGCCATGAAGTATTTTATCACTAGCACTGCCTGCCTAGATAGCACCCTAAATTTTGCCACCCGACATGGGCTCTTTTTAATCTTCTGCTCTCCTGTCTCCCAAGTTGCCTTCAAGATTTTCAAATTTTTCTTGTTCTATAAAGCAAAACAATTTTGATCTTTCAGTCTTGATTTATCTTTTGTAAGATGAACCAGATTTAGCTCCTGGCCTACTTGCACATGTCCCAAATCCATCAGTATGTTCAAAGATTTTTATTAAATAACAAAGTCATGGAAGCAGTCCTGAGGTTTCTTTTTATAGGTGCTAATTCATTCAGAAGAAACTGCAGTTTCAAGTAGCAATTCTTAATTTTCTCCATTATATGTAGTAAATTGTGAAACCATTAAAGAGTTTCAAATCCATTTAAGTTGACCTGTCGTGTATGTAAACATAAAATTTTAAGACACATGGGAATAGAGGCAAAGATTATAGGAATGTGGAGGAGAAAACCACTGGAAGTTGGAAATGGTGGTAAAATTTCATGGATGTTAAGCTAAGGGTTAGCTTTAGGAATCTGGGAACAAATGACAAAAGGGAAAGTTTATCTTTAGGGCAAATTCATTAGTAAATCAAGAGAGAAGGGGAAAAGGAAGGGACTAGGGGATGTCCTTGTATGCATGCATTTGTACATGTTTATTTTTTTATGGAGGAACATGATTATAAATGCAATTTCAATATGTTAGGACTGAATTGTATCCCCCAAACACTTAGTTTGAAGTCCTAACCTCTGGTACCTCAACTGTGACTGAATTTGGACACAGGTTCTTTAAAGTGGTGATGAAGTTACAATGGGGATATTAGGGTAGACCCTAATCCACTCTGACTGGTATCCAAAGAAGAGGAGACTGGAATATGCAGAAAGACACCAGGAGTGTCCAGGGACACAGAGGAAAGACCATGTAGGACACAGTGGGAGGACAGCCATCTACAAGTCAAGGGAGAAGCTTCAGAAGAATCCAAAACTGAGGGTACCTAGATCCTGGATTTTCAGAGTCTAGAACTATGAGGAAATAAATTGCTATTATATAAACCACCCAGCCTGTGGCATTTTTTTATGGTTGCCCAAGCTGACTATCATGTAAAGTCTTGGAATTAGAGAAAGGGAAGGAATTACAAATGGAATAATAGTTTTTGGTAAAACTAATGGCATATCATTATTTTAGAAAATATAGCTTTGAAGTTTAGATAAAAGAAGATGAGTGAGTTAACACCAGTTGACTTAAATCTACTTAATCAGATTATTTGGTGGGGTAAAGAGTAGCAAGATTTAAAGCTGGGGTATGTGAAAACTTTAGTAGGAAAAAAGAAAAACAGAAGAAATGAACAAATTCAAACTATTTCATGTGTATTCATATATAACCAGCTTTATAATGTTCTTCAACAATGCGTGGCTGTTTTCAATGGAATATTGTAGGAATGGAGTTGTTAAGATTATGATGAGTACAAGGTCAAGGAGTATGAGATTCCTGAATGTAAGACATCCCCATATGCTATGGTTTAGATGTGAGGTATCTCCCCAAAACTCACATGTGAGAAAATGCATGAGAGTTTTGAGGTGAAATGATTGGGTTATGAGAACCTTACTCTAATCAATGCATTAATCCCCTAGTTGGGATTAACTGGGTGGTAAAATAGGGTGTGGCTGGAGGAGTAGGCCAATGGGCATTGGCCCCAGAGGTTTATATTAGGTCTGCGGTAAGGGGAGTTTTCTCTCTACTTCCTGGTGCCATGTTCTCAGCTGATTTTCTCTGCCACACCCTTCTGCCATGATGTTGCCTCCCTTCCAGCCCAGAGCAATGGAGTTGGCCATCTAGGGACTGAGACCTCTGAAACTGTGAGCCCCCAAATAAATATTTCCTTCTTAAAATTGTTCTTGCCAGGTATTTTGGTCACAGCAATAAAAAAGCTGACTAATGCATCATAGAAGAGACTGACTCTGGCTTCCACTTGGTAGGAAGCAACCAACACCAAAAGGAAGAAAATAGAAATCAGACTGAAATACTGGAAATCATTGTTATGGTTTGGATATAAGGTGTCCCCCAAAAGTCCATGTATGAGACAACGCAGGAACATTCAGAGGTGAGAAGATTGGATTATGAGAGTTGCAAACTAATCTCTGGATTAATCCAGTAACATGGATGGACAGTTGTGATGAGGTCAAAGAGGAAATCTGGTCCATGAAAAGAAAGGGAAGTACACCACAGGAGTCTGTGGTTAGATAGGAAGTATTTTGGATTTTAAACTTTTTCAAAAATTTTAAAAATTATTACCTTAGTCTTCGTTCTATTTGCCATGTTAAATGAAGTGATTTGGAAAGCCCCAAATATGTTGGTAGACATTGGGTAACTAAATCATGAACAAAAAAATGGAGGGCTATTTGACATAATAGCTATGGTCCTCATGTACCTGATTCCATCCAGAATTTAGTATCAAAATTTATTTTGAAAATGGTACTTCAAAGATTATTATAGTTAACTGCATTAAAAAAAGGTTTAAAAAGTTTTAAAAATAGAAGAGTTTTGAGATAATCTTAGATGAAGACAAAATTCTGCAATATTATCAGGGAACATGTAAATTTCAAGTGATCCAAGGAGAATGTTACTGGCAAGATTTATTCTTTAATTCCCTCAAAATTCTGATAAAGTGCCACATAGCACTAGGTTCTGGGGTGACAAGATATGAAAAGTTTTTCCCTTAAAGCTCTCATATCCAGAAAGATAAGGGGCAGATACCGATGAGATAGACTATCCTGTCTTCCTCCCTTCTGTAAGAGATGGCCTTTCTAATAAGCCCCTGATGCCAACCACCCACAACTGATTAATCATGTGACCTAAGTTAGATCATTGATTACTTTCTTTGAGAATATGACATAAACTTGGGATCCAAATTTTATACTTTAAAATTAAGTCAACAAACAGAATCACAGACGTGAGAGAAGATTTGATGGTATTTATGTCCCTGGTTTCCGAGAACCTAAAAGCCATCTCCTCCTTGCCATTTTGGTGGCTTAATCAGTCCACTCTTTTTAACACTGTAACTCAGAATTATTCCTTTTAAGAATTAAACTTATCTGAGTTGAGTTTTATCACTTAGAAATAAGAGATTTCCTAACAAATATAGTGAAATAGGACAAGTACTAAACCATACTCAAACCTGCTTTAAAATAAGCCCCCAATTCTATGGAACTTCAAAGGAATGGCAAATGGCTCCTGGGTTAACAAGGACTAATAAGGGAGGTCTATTCCAGGATCCAAATGTAGATTTCCTCCTCTACTTAACAGCAGAGCCATCTGGCCACCCAGTACCCTGTCTCTCTTGTGTTAATTGTCTCAAGGAGCTAAGGGTTTGATTTGTTTTCCACTTCTCTTTAGAGCTAAAGTCACCCTGTCTGTTCCTAAGATTTCCTCCTGGATTCAGAGGAGGATACAGTCTATTTCTGTCTCTGTAAGGCAGCTTTTCATCACTATGACAAAACACCTGAGAGAAATCAACTTAAAGGAAGAAAGGTTTATGGTAGCAGGATATCTTGACAGTTGACCTATGGTGAAGGAGGCGTCTCAATTCATGGCAGCTGGGAGAAAGAGAGTGGGGGAGAAGAGCGGGGGGGGGGGGCGGTGGGAGGGGGCTGGGAACAAGATATGCCCTTCAAGCACATGCAGCAGTGAGCTACTTCATCCAACTTAGCCCTACCACCTAAAGTGTCCACAACTCCAAATAGTCTATAAATTTCGATCCTAACCTTTTGATGAGGTTAGAAACCTCCTGATCCAATCACCTCCCAGAGGTCTCATATCAGAACACTGCTGTATTGGGAACCAAGCCTTCAACACATGAGCTTTTAGAGAAGATTTCAGATCCAAATCATATCACTGTCTCTACCTTGCTGTCCCCAAAGAGGAAAACACAATAAATAGACTTTTGTGCTCTGATTTTGCTTCTAGGAGGTTATTCTAACTACTCAAAGGAACGGCAGAATAATAAAATATATCTCGTTTGTCCCTTTCTGCACCCAGCTCTCTGTCACGGAGCATGACCTCCATGGACACATTAATGGGCTTGCTTACTCTTTGACTCCTGGTTGGATTTTTAATGGGGAACAATGGCAGGAGTTCAGGGTGGAGAAAGGAGAGTGAGATCAGGGTATTCATTCCTGCTGTTTCTTCCCTGCAGTGTCACCAGGTTGGCTGCTCCCCTTGGCTAAAGTTTGCAGCACCTCTTCATACGAGGGTCAACAAGCCACGGCCTGTGAACCAAACCCAGCCACCACCTTCTGTGGGGCTCGCAAGCTGCATGGTTGAAATTTTTCCCCCTAATACATATTATTTCATAGTATTTGAAAATTATGTGAAATTCAAAGTTCAGGGACTATAAATAAAATTTTGCTAGAAGATAGCCATACTCATTCACATATGATCTATGGCTGCTTCTGTGAGATGACAGTGGAGCTGAGCTGTCAAGACAGACAGGAGCAGCTTCCAAAGACTGAAATATTTACTATCTCGCCTTTCACAGAAAGTCTGTTGATCCTTATTTTACATGATTCTGTCCTTCCAGGTGCTAGTAATATTCCTTCTCCTCTTCCCTCTTCTCTTCAAGTGTGTGTGTGTGTGTGTGTGTGTGTAGGTGGGGAAGTTTGTGGAAGCTTTGGGATATTGAATCATATACATTCTGTGGTTTCCCAACACTCTGACCATATATTTTCAAATAGTCTCTTTATTTAACTTTTCTCAGAGGAGGCTAATATGAGTATATGCAATCTGTTGGCTGCTGAGATCCTGACTGCTAAGCCTTACAAAGACAGGACCTTGAAAGGCAGGAGTCATGGTGTCCCAAGTATTCATGTTTCTCTATTTAGTTGGTAACTGGGAGCTTAATTGGACTTAATTGGACAGAAGTTCTTCTCCACTCCCTCAAAGTCACCCACTCCCAGAAAGGCCACCTGCAAAGCAATGCTCCTTTACTTTACGGAGCATGATTATTTTTACATGTGAAATGACTGGATCATCTTGCAATGATAAAATAAGACCTTTCTGGCCTGCTGAGGATGACAGAGTAAGAAAGGGAAAAAGGACCTGGGTCTCTGACGGGTCCGTTAGTCGCTGATTCACCCTGCCATTGTGCTATCTTTGGCCTCTTTTTATATAAAATAACAAATTGCCAATTATTTAGCCATGTCTAGTGAGATCTTCTGTTACATCCAGTAGGAAGCATCCTAACTCATGTATCTTTCTGTGTGTTAATCCCCTCGCCTGCTTTCCTTCTGCAGTGCACAGATGTTCTTTATAGCAGCCCTCCCACAGTTGATGTGGGGTTGACAAGCCTCTTGCCCTTCTTCTCCAGGAAGGCTTTTGCTTTCTGCCATGGAAGTCCTGCCTGATTCCATCCACTCTCTCTCACATGTCTGATTGAGTTCATGGAACTTTAGAGATGGGAATGGTCTTAGAGGGAGTCTTCTCTGGACTTTTCAAACTGAGCCCCCAAAGAGTCATTTCAGTGTCCCACTCTCCAGTGGGAGAAGGGAGGACTCAGCAGGTGTCCTCAGTCAGAAAAGTATATTTGTGGCTTTTAAAATTTATTTTTATTTGTTTAAGCTTCAAGGTAGGATTTTATTTGCATGAAGGATTTTTTCCTTACCAAAACCAAATCAAAACAAAAGAAACAAAATGAAACCCTAGAAACCACAATTGGAATATCTCATTACTTCCAGCCCCATTTCACTCCCATTGCCCTGTGGTTGGATCTGCTTTGTGCTGTGTGCCAAGTATTTCTTAACCACTAAAAACTTATGAGGCTAGCTGGGTGTGGTGGTGCATGCCTATAATCCCAGTGGCTCTGGAGGCTGAGGCAGGAGGATTATGAATTCAAAACCAGCCTCAGCAATTTAGCAAGGCCCTAAGCAACTCAGCAAGATCCTGTCTCTAAAAAAAAAAAAAAAAGCTGGAGATATGGCTCAGTGATTAAGCACCCATGGGTTCAATCACTGATCAGAAAAAAAAAAATCATGAGGCTTATTTATTTATTTATTTGTTGCTCCAATCAACAATTTAGTTCAATCAGCTGCTACTGAATATATATTCTTGTCTGATATTATACTGGATGCTAGAACTGTAAGGATAACAGTCCTCATATCAAAATATATCAAAGGCAATTTTGACATGATATCAAAAGCATTATTTAATGCTTATTCTTCATAACAATAATAGAACTTCATGATGAATGAGTGCTTATAATGTGCCAAGCTTCCTTCTCACATTTCACATGCCTTACTTCATTTAATTTTCACAATAATCCCCAGAAGTGATACACATTTTGAAAACATCTGTATGATATAATTGAAAGAATTGGACAGACTTTGAGAAATACATTCTGCTTTTTAAATACAGGAATTTGTAGAGCTCCAAACATGTTGGAGTCATGTGCTTACATTAACTCATTCATCCAGAAAATGTCTATTAAGGATATCAATATTTCAGAAGTGATGATTCTGAATAATTTATGAGTAAATTCTAAATTATTTCATATAATATGGCAATTGATGTTTTGAAAAATATTTCATGTGCAAATTGCCATGTTGATTACCATAATTTAACCACTATTGAGCCTCTTCATTGTACATACCAGTGTTTGAATTCACAGTTGATTTTTCTTTGTATCTCTATTTATTTATATTTATTTACTGACACTTTCAGTTTTTCCATTTGTTTCAAGAGTGTTTGCCCTTACTGACTGGAGCATTTCATAATGGCTTCTTAAGTCTTTCTCAGAGAATTACAACCTCAGTATCATCTTTGAATTCAGGTCTGTTGATTGTCTTTGGCCATGTGAATTGAGATTTTACTTACTTTTAGTAAACCATAAAATTTTAAATTGTATATTGAACATTTTATATGTTATGTTATTAGGCTCCAGATCTCATTTGAACCCTATCAAGAATGTTTTTGTTTAAGCAGGCAATCAGCCTTGTTATATTCTGGTTGCAAGTTTCTACCAGTCTTCTATAAGTTATAGCTTTAAAGGGAGTATCATTTTCAAACTATACTGAAGTCTCCCTATTTAACATACTGTTAAAAAGGTATTTTAAGCATATCACTAAGCTGACAAGAAACTAAGGAAATCCTGGAACGAGGAAAAATAAGTCACAACCCTCCCTTGTGTATTCTATGATTTTTAAAGAGGCCAATTTGGGGGAGAAGAGGGTCAACCAAGACCAATGCCCATACTAGGAGGAAAGTCAGATTTGAAAGTTCCCTCTCCTCACATAAGACCACTCTCAAACAAAGAACACCTTTAGTTAAAGGATGAACTAACACAAAAAATAGATTAAAAAAAACTTATACTATAAATGGAAAAAGAAAGTTTCTTCTGAGATTTCCTAATAATTAGACAGCCCTTATGTAAAATTGTGATGGTCTTAGATTGGTAGTGTCCTATAAAAGAAGCAAATACTAATCTCTTCTGGAAAAATTTTCTTTAACCCCGATTCTTAAGTAAGTTCCATAGACAAAGTTTCAATGAACATAAAGTCACAAGAAAGATACTTATTTATTTTAATATTTGAAGTAAAATATTATGTGCTTACATTTATAGAATAACCTGTAAGAAAATATAAATAAATGTTTAACTTCAAAATGAGTAGATAGAGAAATCTGGAATATAGGGGGAAATTTCTAAAGTTGTCAAGAAAGGAGAAAGAAAAAAAGAGAAAAGGCAGAGAAATAGAAGGTACAGGATAAAATAATAAAAATGAATTCTAGTTTATTAGTTATCAACAGACAATATAAATAGATTATAAACTGCCCCATTAAAAGATAAAGGTTATGAAATTAGAAGAAACTTCCAGTCACACTGATTTACAAGAGGCAAACTTGAAAAATGTAAGAGACAACAACATGGAAATAAAATAACCATTTGGGGTGGTTCCATAATACTTCTGCAAGCTGTTTGATACTCTCCTTTTCACACAGTAGAGTCTAGTTCCTTTCTCCTTGAACCTTGGCTGTTCCACTAGAAAGTGGTGGAACTGGTGCAATGTCATGTCATAAAAAGACACTTCACTTTGTTCTCTCAGATCCCTCTCCGGGGAAATCCAACCACCACGTTGTGAGAAGGCTCAAGCAGCCTGTGGAAAGGTCCCTTGTGGAGAGGAACTGAAACCTCTTGCCAACATCCAACACCAACTTGCACGTCAACGTGTGTGAATCATATTGGAAGCAGATATTCTGGCTCCAAACAGGCTGTATCCCCAGCCAACATCTTAACTCCAATCCCAAGTGAGAACTGCCCAGTTAAGTCTCTCCAGAATTCCTGACCCACAGGATCTATGAGGATAATAAATATGAATTGTTGTTTTCAACCACTACTCTTTTTGGGTAATTTGTTATGCAACAATAAATAATGGATATGTTAGACAAATGCTGTAAAAAAATGTACCTGGTATAGCCATATTATTATCAGACAAAGTCCTATTATTATAAGTAAATAGGATAACTACATAATATAAGGTATTTTGGTTCACATGAAAGAATGGGCATTTATAAACTACATGCACTTAATAATAAAACTCCAAGATATATAATGCAAAAAAAAAAAAAAAAAAAAAAAAAAAAGAAAAGAAAGAAACATAAGGAGAACCTTAAAAATCTACTATGGTGGGAGATTTTACTATACCTCCATCCATGGTTTATATATCAAAGAGCAAAAAGTCAATGAACTATAGAAGATTTGAAAATACAATTAATACAATTAATATCCTTAATTTAATAAGCATTGCACCTGACAACTGGAGATATATCCATTTTTTAAAGTATGCATGGAATAGTTAAAAAAATTGACCATATGCTGGGATAAAGCAAGTCTACACAGTTCAAAGAATTGTTATAAAATCTATAGGGTGATGTTAGCCAATATGCAGTAATTCAGTGTTTCTGTATGGCTGAGGAGGAGTATATATTCCTGAAAAGAGAGAGAGGAAAGTAGAGCTATAAAGGCACAGAGAGGAATAGAAGTCGGGGGAGGGAGGAATAAGGAGAGAGAGAATGTGTAACCAGATCTACATGTAATCAAGTTAGGAGACAATTTATGTGGTTCCATTTGAGAAGTACAAACATGTAATAAATGTTTTGAAAAACAGCTATTCCATTCATCCTGCCAGTGCCTAAAAACTTTCCCACCCTCTTTCCTCTTGAGCACTGAAAGCATTTGTTAAAATGTCGGTGGAATTTGGAAGCCTAGCCAGCAGGGCTATCAGTCTTTAGACTTTCTTATTTTTTTCTCTTTTCTTTTCTGGCCTCTGGCTAGACCTTGAGGGAATGTAGCGGGGAATAAAGAATGTTTTGACTGTGCTGAAGAAGAGACAATTGGCAAAGATACAGAGTGTGGGGCGGTGCCAAAGGAGAGAACTCTTCTGCAAAAGATGCAGCAGTTGAGAACAGGGTACAGGGATAGGGAGGTACAGAGAAGAGGACAAGTGCGTTTTGTGTCTGCATGTCCCCACCCATTTGCTACGTCCATCTGCACTAGGTCTGGACTATCCAGGTGGCCTCATCTAGGCTCATCCTAGCAGAGTTCTCCTCTAGTCACCAGCATGCCCAACTGCATCCCTTCCTTCTGCTCCTGCTAAGATGAACTGCTCCCCAAACTACTTTTTTTTTTTCTTCTGCCAACTCTTCCTTCCTCTCCTCTTCCCAGGCTCCTGGAGCTATAACTTGTGGCTTATTCCTGCCTGGGGTTTAGTGTCAATCCAGATGCATTTCACAGAGCCACTCTGGAAAATTTACACTGGAAAATACTGAGTTGACTTTATCTTTCATTAATTTCATGTTTTCCAGGACACTTAAGTGAATTTAATCTGAAGTGTTTGATCACTGTGTTCTGAAGGGAGTCCCACAGTTCACTTAATCTTGGTCTGTCTGTCTTAAGTTTGCCAATTTCCATGAGGGTCACTGTTGAGGCTCTTATCATAAAAACTAGCCGCTTATTTACCCATAAAATAATTTTTTTAAAATAGAAAGAAGAAAACAAATTTGGACCAGATAAGGCCCAAATAAACACAAGGCCCCATGTGGCCAAATTTCAGATTGACAGAATGATCAAAATATTGTCAAGCAAGCAAAAAGGGGTAAAAATATTTTCAGTACAGTTTGCACCTCTTGAAGACCATTAACATCCCACAAGAGCCTCTGGACAAGACCCTTTTACTTCTCTGTTCCTCTTCTCTCAATCCCATACTGCCTGTGAGCTTTCCTGTTCTCCTTCATGGCTGAAGTGACTGCTGGGAAGTGACTCTCATTTCTCCTCCACCATCATCACCATACCCAGGACCTACAGGAGATCCGGTCTTCTCTGCTCTGAGAAATGCCTTCATTTTCACAGAAAGAAGCTTCTGGAACATGCAAGGAATAGAGTGTTCCCACTTGGACTGCTTTTCTCATAAGAAATTCTTCCATGACCCTGGCAGCCAGCACTAGCATTTTTCACATTTGTCATAAACTACTAACCACAGGCAAAAAATTAATGTCCAACAACAATGGTTCAAGTCATGGGAAGCAGGCTGCCCCGGAGCAGAGCGTCTGGGACTTGGAGTGACTTTGAGAAGGGAAAGTTCTGGAAGGAGAGTAGGCAAAACATCCATCACTTTCATATCTGCTCCTAAACAGAAGCAAGCCACAAATATTCAACAAGTGCAGAGGGGAACTCAGGAAGGAGATTTGGAATCAACAGTCCAAAACAGGGGTTAGTGACATATCCGTATTGATAAGTGAGATAAACCTATTCAGCTCAATGCAGACAATGCTTTTAATATGGAAAGACAGAATCTAACTTAGGCCCCCAAAGTTGCAACCTGTTCAAGGCCTACCCCTGCACCTACCTCCTTACCAATCTTTTATTCTTTAATTACCTTTTAATGTATCCTTCTCAGTAAATAATAATGCTCAAAACTTTTCCATCCTAAGGAAAATGTTCTTTGACTTTCCCTCTTTCTCTTAAAACTAAGCTTCTTTAAAGAGTACTTTAAAATTCATTTTTCTTTTTTCTTAATGTTATTTGAAATAGATAAATCATAACTGTATACATTTATGGGAGACAAGGTGATATTTTGATATATGCAAACAATGTGGAATGAGTATATCAAGCTAACTGACATATCCATCATCTTGTTTACTTATCATTTTTTATGGCGAGACATTTGAAATGTATTCTTTTAGTTATTTTGAAATATGCAGTACATTATTACTGATTATACTTGCCCTGCTAGCCAACATATCTCAAAACGTATTCATCCTATCTATCTGAACTGTGTACCCATTGACCCTCTCCTGGTCTCTGGTAACCATCCTGCTCCCTGCTTCTAACAGTTCAACTTTTTTTCAGACTCCACATATAAATAAAGTCATACAGTATTTGTTTTTCTAGCCTCACATATTGTGCTCAGCATAATGCTTTCCAGGTTCACCCATGTTGCTGCAAACAACAGAAATTCCTTATTTTTTGAGGCTGATTAGTATTCCACTGTGTTTAACCTACCACATTTTCTTCATCCACCTAGCTGTTGGTGGACACTTAGGTTGATTCTGTAGATTGGCTGTTATGAATAATGCTGCAAAGAACATGGAAGTGCAGATATGCCTTCAATATTCACTTCATTTCCTTTAGATATATACCCAGATGCGGCATTGATTGCTGGATCAATAGATTGTTGGATTTTTTTCATAACACGAATATCTTTTATTTTCATGATATTTATGGAATCCAGATAGCTGGATCATTTTTAGCTTCTTTTTCTTTTTGAGGAACCACACTCTTTTCCAAAATAACTGTACTAATTTTCATTCCCACCAATAATATACAGGAATTCTCTTTTCTCCACATCCTCGCCAACCTGTTACCTTTCTTCTTTTGATGAAAGTGATTCTTACAGGTGTAATGGGATATCTCATTGCAATTTTAATTAATATCTTTCTTATTCACAGTTTTCTTCTCCATTTGTTGCAGGTTGGCAAAAGTCAGCATGGACATCTTTCTCAACAGGTATCATGGACACCTCATTATTTTTCTTACTGAGCTCCTCATTTGCATTTATTTGATTTGCTAACCACTCCTTCCTTCTTGGCACCTTATTTCCTGGAGGTCTTCCACCTTGCCACCTCTCTCGATCTTTCTGGCTTAGACTTCTCTCAGCCTGTCCCTTCCTTAGCCCATCCCTGAAGCTGATATTAACGACCTCTGAAGTTCCCTCCTACGGCTGTGGCTCATATAATTCCGGGCACTTTCACTTCTCCATTCTTTGGTTATCTCCATATATTTGTCAAAGTGATATTTTTAAAATGCATGATTGAGCTTATTTCTCTCTTGCTTAATCCCATCATTGGGAAAGTTGAAATTTCTTACCATAGCTTAGAAGGTTCTCCTTGCTCTTGAAGCAACAAGATGTTTTTTTCAATATTTGTTTGAGTATACTGATTCGCCTCTCAAATGCTCCTTGAATTTGCTGCCACCTCTCTGGTGCCATTTCCATATCCTTGTCTTAGTTTACTGAACTTAGCACAATGGACTCCAGCTGTTCCCCTTAATTCCAATCTTGTCTCTCCCCAACTTTACATCCTCCACTCTGTTCCCCAAAAGATCTAAAGCTTTAAAATTTCCTCCACTTAAAAAGTCTTTTAGTGGTTCTCTCTCACCTCTAGGATAAAATATAAGCACAGCATAAGATTTGTTCATGATTTGACTTTTCCCCATAGATCCAAACTCAGATACTTTCTGTCTCAAAGTCCAATGACATAGAGTGTCTTGTGATTTTTTTTTTCTAAATTTAAAAATCTATTTCATACCTAGGAACATTTGTTCATGTTATTCACTACTTAGGGCTGGACTTCTCGCCTTTCTTCATCCATTGAATAGGATATAATCTCATCCTGCAGGGTTTATACCGGGCAGCACCACCACCAGAAAGCTTTCTCTGATCTCTAGGTTGGGCTGGGTGATCTGTGTTTTCTGTTCCAGGAGGCAGAGTATCTAAGTGGTTGTTGCCCAGCCTGTTTAAGTGCTCAGCCCAGAAGAATCCATAGCTCGTCAGCTATACAACAATTTGGCAAGTTACTTAAGTAATCTCGCTGTCTTAGAAAAATACTCCATAAATGTTAGCTTTCTGCTATTATCTCTAGTAGTGTGATCTCTCCAGTGTAAGTGCAGAGTCTGGAATCTCAGAGAAGAGGGTAGAAGGCCTTCTCTGATCTTGATTGATCACCGCTTTCAAAAGCCACTAAGAAGTGTCTGGATGAGAGAGCACTGTGAATTACTCTGCTGTGGTTCTTGGAACCACTTTCTTAGCTGTTTTCTGAGGGTGGGGGGAGTGGGTGTGGGGACTCATTCTCCCCAGCCTCTTGCTTTCTCTGTTTCAGTATTTATCCAGCCCAAGACCTTTTGCTTCTCTCTGTAAAGGAGAGCTGGTGACAATATGTTCATGTGAAACATTATTTATCCTGTATAACAGTATTACTTAGGCTTATTCTTAGAATTGATCATAGGAAGATGCTAAAACATAGACACCCTTTATTGCGACCAAAATTGTTTAAAAAATGTATGTGCAAGATACATAAACTTAATTTATTTTAGCAGTTGAGTTTAAGGAAATTCTTATTTTCTGAACTATCTTTCATCTTCCATGTTTCAAATCCTCCCCCAAATAATCTTTTTTTTAGTACAAAACTTTAACAAATCAGATGTTTTATGTATAAGCCATAAGAAAGCCAGAAATATTGGCTATTAGACTCAGAAATCAAAATACCCATTGTGTCACTGTATCTCACCCTTGCCAATGTAAAATTAGTGTGAAGAGTATTTTCCAACCTAGATTCCAAATCCTTCTTCTTTTTTCTTTTCAGATCCCTTTTTAATGACCCAAATTATGAGATTTGGAGAACTTTCTTTGGCTGATCTTTTCAGAATATAGTTGACTTCACCCTTAGGCAACATCTCCTGATATTTAAACTAATCGTTTTGTTTTGCCAGCTTCATCTCACTTTTCTGGGTCATATTTTGCCAATTTAATTCCAACTAGATTCATAAGCTTTTCTGTATGAACACTTCTCAATCATTATGTGTGTCTGCATAAACTCTCTTAAGGACGATGATACTTACAACTACGGCAATTTGAAGTATTTGGAAATGTGCAGTTTTGGGTATCTGGCTCTGCTAACATCAATCCTCCCATTATTGGCATATTCATGTAAAATATATAAAAGGCTTTCTCAAATGCACTAGGAACATGCTGACCTAACAATGTGGAGTATAAGTATAATTCAAATAACATTGAATTAACCATATGAAGATGTATAGTTCAGTGGCCTTTGGTATATTCACAATTGTTATGGTTTAGATATGAGGTGTTCCTCAAAATCTCACGTGTGAGACAATGCAAGGATATTCAGGGGTGAAATGATTGGGTTATGACAGCCTTAACCCAATCAGTGGATTAATCCCCATTAGGGGATTAACTGAGTGGTACCTGAAGGTAGGTAGGGCATGGCTGGAGGAGGTGGGCATTGGGGGTGTGCCTGTGGGGTATATATTTTGTATCTCTCTCTGCTTCTTGGTGCAATGCCTTCAGCCACTTTCCTCCTCCACCATATCCTTCCACCATGATGTTTAGCCTTACTTTGGTCACCAAGGAATGGGTTCAGTCTCTGTGGATTGAGACCTCTGAAACTTTGAGTCATCAAATAAAATTTTCCTCCTCTAAAATTGTTCTTTTCAGTTCTTTTAGTCACAGCAGCAAAAAATCTGACTGAAACAATGGTGTGCAATCATCACCCATCTGGTTCTACAAGACTTCCATCATCCAAAAAAACCCTTCCAACTAGCCATTTCATTCCCCTGTTCCCTAAATTCCTGGTTACTTCTAATCTGCTAAAGGTCCATATGGGTTTACCTATTCTGGCTATTACGTATTGCTGTAACACTAATTATCGCCCCAATGAAAACTATTTATTTTTTGGTTAGTGCTATATAGCTTTTTAGCATTTTCATGTGGATTATCTCATTTTTATAAATATTTGAATGTCACTATCATTAGATAAATCCATGTTCCAATTCTTTATTAGAAAAATTTCAAGTTTTATTATCTTGTTGGATAAAAATCTGGTTTCTCAAAAAAAATATGTATGTGTGCTCTGACAAAAACAGCAGTCCAGTCATTTTAGGTTGAATAAGTAGGTTGTCTGTACCTCTCTGCATATTCCTGTGATCAACAGATGTTTGGGGCTCCTAGTTTTGTGAGGCAGGTTGGTCTGTAAGTTGAACCTGCACATTTGACTCAAGATTGAGTCAGGAGAATGCCGTCCCCTGTGATGGGCACTGATGAGCACGTTGGTTCTGAGTCTCTGCCCTCCCACAGAATGCCAGGACCCTTAAGGTGCCACTGAAGGCCAAGTGAACCTTTGAGTAAAGATTGTCTTATTTTTATTCATTTGCTTCTTCCTCCAACAAAATCCTTTACAGGAGTGGGTATTAAAAGGAAAGGTCGATCTTTAAGTTAACCCACATGAAATATGGCACTAAACATCACCAACCACTAACCACCCAGTAAGATTTGTCTTGCTTTTTAAACAAACAAACAAACAAACAACAACAACAACAAAAAACAACAACAAACAAAATAGCTTTTTAGAGAAAACTTCTAGGTTTCAGTAACCATTGCTTTAGTGAAAAAGTCGAAATTGTTTGAGTCTAGGGAAGAGAGGGGCTGGTCTCCAGTTACATGGTAATGAATTTTTTTGTACAATGAAGTGTCCCTTCCTGCCTGTCTGCCTTCCTTCTTGTTTCTTTCCCCCCAATTGTTACTAAGTTATCATATTCAAAATTAGATTTTTTTAAAAATAAACACTGGTGGACTCTTCAGGCAATGTTTTAGACAGTTCCATTAGTGGAGGAATTAATTTAAGGCATGTGCTTTAAATGGTTGAATGCTCTAGAGTGGTGGTTCTCTTTGGGGCCAGTTTTGCCTCTGTCTTTTCCCCTGTTTCCACCGAGGACACAGAATTAAGTCTGACAACATTTGTGTTGTCACGACTGGAGGAGTGTTGCTATTGGCATTGAATGAGTAGAGGCCAGAAATGATTCTAAATATCCCACGATGCACAGAAAAGCCTTGCCACCAAAGTTATTCAGCCTGAAATGTCAATGGTGTTCAGGTGAAAAAATTCTGTTTCAGAGATTTCTTCAACCATCCTGGAGTCTTCCCTTTAAATGTAGAAGTTACAAAGAAAATTGGAAAGTTCAAGAAAGCACCATTGGTAACAATAATTGAGTACCTGCTATGTGGCAGGTATTGTCCTAAATATTTCCAGTTCTTATTCTACTTTGATGAAGCAGAAGAAACAAAGTCCACTTTGCAGATAAGAAAGCTGAAGAAACGAGAAGTCACTTGCCCAAGAATACTTAAGGATTAAAAATTGGAGCCTAGAGTCTTGTTTCTTAAGAGGCAACACAAAAGGAAATTTTTGTAGAGCAGGTTTTGTCTGAATTGCCACCTCTAATTCTGAAATTTATTAGCAGGGACACAAGAACCCTTTTCAGCCATTGTATTTATGGAAATAGTCAAAGTTATATCATCTGATATTTATAATGAGCACACAATCTTTCAAACTACAGTTAAGTTCGTGAGAGACATAGAATGTTTATATTTGTCCAAAGAAGGATAGTTCAGCTTATAAGAAAAAAATCAATGCAAACATTTTTCCAAACCCTGAAATTTTCAACATGAAAGTTAGAAATAATCATAAATTACGAAAGGTTTTCTATTGCTACATATCATAGCTTTGAAATATGTCCATTTTCATGATATTTTTACTAACTTAAGAATCATGGGGAAAAAAAAGAAAAAAAAATCAAGTTGGAGGCATAATTCCTGTTTTCCCCAGGCCTTTCTAGAGGCCAGTGGGATTATTGCTCAATGGTTGTGTGGGCAGCTTAGGTCATAGGGCAACATCCCACATAAGGAAAGACAAGCCCATTATTTTGGCTCAGTGTCCAAAAATATGGACCTTCAAGAGTTCAACCTAAGAAAAACAATCTTCATTCAAGAGTGCAGCAGAGTGGCGAGAGCCAAGGCTTTGCAAAAGACTCGACTCTTCTGACTGTTGTGTTGAATCTGATTGTTTTCCAGTGTGGTTGTCTCTGAGAAAAGGAAACAAAATAACAGCACGGCAACAGACATCCACCGAGAAGGAGCTGTCGGGAGGGGGGTGAGGGGCCAGTCAGTGGGATGGAGTCTGAACACCATGAAAATAAATCTGGTTATAATTACTTCCTGAGCACTCAAGAAAACAGCCCCAATTATCATCAATATGGAACTGAGGACAGAAACATCTGACACCAAATTCTTGTCTGTTTCCTTCAGAAAGAGTCAATTCACATTTCTCTGATTCCCTTTGATTCATTTTTTGCTGAGAAAGACCCTAGAATTTGATGTAAAGCAGACACTTATTCCTGAATCGGCACTTTGAAACCTGAACAAATACAAAATACATTCACTTTCTTTTCAGTACATCACAGGAAAAAAAAAAAGAAAAATCAAAAACGGACTCCAGCTCATGTCTGTTGTATGCTGTTCTTCACCTAAAAGGTTAAAAATATAATCCAAAGTTCAACAGAGTAGCAAATCACACCCACCTGCAGAGTGGATATAAAAACTGACAGAAGCCAACAACCAGGAAGCCACGTACAGCTGTTTAACTTCACTGTTTTCAAATTAATCACTTCACACCAGAGTCAGCCTGGCCACATTGTTACCCAGGTCTAGGCTGCTCCGCTGCCTCAGCATCCCTTCAGTTCCCAGGAAGATCAATAAAGATGTTTCCGTTTCCCTGAAGGAGGGTAAACATGATCGCTTTTTTGAGAGCTGATGATCACTACCTTAGCTTCAGGAAGGATGATGACAGATTTCACTCAGACCAATTGGCTCGCTCGCTCTCCCTCCCTCTCTCCTTTCCTCCCTCCTTTTCGCTTCCCCTAGTTGTTAACATGCTCCTGTTTCTAAGCTTATTAAAAAAACTGCAGAGAATTCAGTCGGTCATTATTCCAGGGCACAACATGCAGCGGACGTGGCGTGGTAAGTAAAGAACTCGACAGAGAAAATAATACGTGGTAGCCTCTGGGGTGCTCATGAGTTGACGGCGCCTGGCAGGGGAATGAACAGTGTCTATCTTACCGTCAGCCCTTTTGCAGGTGCCACACACTCCGGTGTTAACATTTTTCAATGTCTGCCTATGCTTAAACCTCCCCCCTCCTTTTTTTCCAAGTACAGGGGATTGGACCCAGAGCCCCACACATGCTAGGCAAGCCCTCTGCCACCGAGTTACATCCCTAGCCCTCCAGCCCATTTTTTAAAAACTTAACTCACTCCCAAATAAATTCCTTCTTGTGCCTCAGATTGCTTTAAAGGTAGACAAGATGTTGAACAATATTGAGTGGTTGGAACAGTATTGTTGTTGTGCTGAGAAAGGGAGAACAGGATGGGGGTGAACCTACAGATGTCTGAATGTGTAGGACTTTTCAACTAAAGGCCCATTATTTAAGGCTTATGAATAGATTCGGAATGTATCTGTCAGGGATCCCTTAGAACATGATGTGATGACAGTCTAGGACACAGGTTTGGTTGGACACTGAACATGCCCTCTTTGTTCTCCACCTCCTGGGCCCCATGAAGTGGAGCTCAGGGCTGGGCCTACTGGATCTGTCCTGAGATGGTCAGAGAGCACCTGGGGAAGACCAGAGGCCTTCACACAAACTGCACCTTGTCTTCCACCCACGAATGATTCAGCGGATCCCCACATGACCAACCTCCCCTCAAATAACAGAGACAATGGGAAGAAGGAGGTAAGGAGATGAGGTGCCTCTCAAGGAGATGAGGTGAGCAGGGACTCTTTATGTCATGCTAATTATTATGTCTTCAGTAGCAAAACTGGAATTTGGACCTAGGTCTACCTCTTTCTACCACATTACACAATCACATAGAAACTCCTGTCTCCACCAACACTTCAAGAGACCTCTCTGAATAGCTTGAGTTATCTCTAGGCAAAAATTGGGAGTCAATCAGTCGATCTTAAGCTAAAGCAACAGACCAAATAGTAATCTGGGTTTCATGGACACTTTTAGAAAGCTTCCAGCTCAACTCCACAACCGGCGAGTAAGTAAATGCATCTCTTTGCACAATGCGGGGCACAAAGTACTTAAAAAACATTAGTTCCTCACAATTTAAGGAGTTTACGCTAGGCAGTAGTTCCAGCCTTGGCCAGAATACTTGCACTTGCTATTTACAACTTTATGAGATGTTCTTCTATTCTAGTAGTGACTAATTCCCCCTTGGAATGGAAATGCGGCCAGCAACTCTCCTGTTCCTTGCTATATTCCTAGTGCTAAAAGAAGAACCTAAACATTTCAAAACGTATATTTTGAAAGTATGGATGAATGCATAGAAAAAGTGTTAGCAACAGCAGTTGCTTAAGAGAGGGAAAGGGAATCCAGAGGAAAGCTGGTATCCCAGAAGAGTGGGGGACTCCTGGAGGAGTCCTTTGAAGTCCTGTGTGACATGGGAAGATGAATGGGTCTCAAGCTGTGGTCTCGTAGCTTCATGAGGGTGTCTCTGGTCTGGGATGAGCTTGTATCTGGATACAACTTACAGAGAAGGGAAGGTGTCAATCACTGGAAATTCACCAAGCACACTTTGAAAGACCCGGTGGGTGTGGCCTCCCCCTCCTGCCCCCCTCTATTACCAGCCCACTCTCCAGTGATCCCTGATTCACCAATCAATCTTATCTCTGCCGCAGGATGATTTGATGTGAAATCAAATCATCAAGGAATCCAGAAGTGAAAATCGAGAAGAAAAATCTAATCCAATTGATGTGGTACCCAAGTGGAGAGCTTGGTGTTTTTTTGGCAGTGAATCCTCAAACAAGAAAACAAAATAAGGAAATTAAAAAAAAAAAAAAAAAAAAAAAACCCTTTGATTTTTTCTAAAGAGATCAGATATCTTTGTCTTATCTCCTATGGCCTTGATAAATCCTTCACTGGGGGCAAGATTTCTGCAGTCTCTGAAGAACATCCTATCACATAACACAGCCAGCAGGTTTCATAATTAATGAAGAAAAGCGTCTTTCTGGGCGTGGGGTAGCACATGCCAAGCCCATCCCCACCCCACCCCCAGCACTACTTGTTCACAAAGGTTGGTTGTGTGCCTTGGGTGTTTGTTGATCAAAGTTCCAGTCCTGCTGACTCAGAGGCTATTCTGTCCTGTTTTCAAAGTGATTATTAAGCCACTTTAAAAACACTTTAACTTGTGGGTCTGCCTCACTCATATTTGAGTCCAAATTTCACAATACCATAATGAAGCAAGCCCTGTGAGACTGTCTATGTCATCTCAATTTATCAGGAAACCACAACCTTGCACATCTTTTCCAATTGACTCTTTTTGGACACCGTAGCCATGTCCAGGGCTGTCTGGCCTCTCTCTGGCCTGGTGCTTGGCCTGGGTTGGAGACCCGCGGCCTGGACGCTACAAAGTTTAGTGTCTCCTTAGTCACTTTAGAGCTAGCTGGCAGGTTGCATGCACTCCCGTCCCCTCTGAGTAATCAAGTTTTTATTGTAAAAACCTATTTAAGTCCCCAAAGAGCTCTGAAATATTCGTTACACTTTTCTGTCTGCTTCAATGAGTATTTTATGTGAATTGTGAACTTGGGAAACATAAAAAGAAAAAATTAAAAAGAAATATGTAGACTCTGTCAGAATCAGTAAGAAAACCATGAACGATGTTTCGGTAAGTAAACCATGACTGTAGAATACATTTAACCAATTGGATGTAGTCTTTCCATTTCCTTTATGATTTGTTCCTGTTGAGATGACTGAACATTTATTTAGGCTTTAAACATGATCTTCACATTGCTTAAGCACTTGACTATTTTATTTTACAATTGTTTGGCCAAACTAAAAGGGTATTTAGCTATGTTGAAAGTGAATTTAAAAAGATATTGCCAGTCGTTTATTTCAGAAGCATAACTTCCTAAGGTTTTTCTGAATATTTATGAGCCACACAATGTAAAAGGTCTGACTTCCCATTAATGGTTTTGTAATAACTACATTTAGAAATATTTCCAAATGCTGTAATTCTATATATTTAATGTTTCTGATATAATTTATAAAGTTAACTCAGAAACTGATTTTTTAATCTAATTTATTTAATGATAGAAAATCCAATTTCACACATTGTATATAATAACTGAGGATAGAAATAATATCTACCCACACAATATTTTAAAGAACAGTTGGTAAGATAAGCACATAATGCGATTGAATGAGAACTAGACCAAATTACAGAAGACAGGAGTCTTCTGTGTGACCCTAGGAAAGTTGCATGACCTCTCTGGGCCTTGGTTAGATTAGAGAAGTTAGATATAAAACTCAGTCATTCACATCATTTCACTTTTTGCCATATCTGCATGAAAAGGCTTACTAAAAAAAAAAAAAAAAAAAAAAAAACTTTGGGAGACAGATAGATGAACTTTAACTTACTTATTTTTAATTGACAAATAAAAATCTTATAGGCTTACAGTGTACAGAGTGTTGTTTTGATATATTCCTTGTGGAATGAGTATGGCACACTAATGGATCTTTCATTTTATATTCTCATCATTTTTTTTTTGTAATGAGAACATTTAAAATCTACTTTTGTAGCAATTTTAGGCATGCTCTACACTGTTATTAACTAGAGTCTCAGTGCTGTATGATGGAGTTCCAGAATTGACTCCTCTTGTCTACTGGATTTCTACCTTTGAGCAACATCTTCATATTCTCCCTTCCACCCCTCCCCTCAGCCCCTGGTAAGCAGTTTCACTCTCTGCTTCTGTGTGTCCCCCTTGTTTAGATCCTGTACATAAGTGAGGTCCTGGCTTACTTCACTTACATAATGTCCTCCAGTTTCGTCCATGTTGTCACAAATGACAGGACTTCCTTCTTTTTTCAGGCTGAATAATATCCCACTGTGAACATATACACATTTTCTTTACCCATTCATCTCTTGATGGACACTCAGGTGGAATCTGTATCTCTTCTATTGTGAGTGATGCTACAATGAGCCCAGCATACTGATTTCAGGTCCTTCAGACAGAGACCCAGAAGTGGAATTACTGGATTATATGACAGTTCTGTTTTTTGAAGAATCTATACAGTATTTTTGATAATGGCTGTACTAATTTATATTCCCACTAATGATATACAATCATTCCCTTCCCTCTTCATCTTTGCCAACACTTATCTTTTGCCTTTCCCACAAGTGAGAGGTTACATCTCATTGCAGTTTTAATATGCATTTCTTGATAATTAGTAATGTTGAGCATTTTTTCACATATCTATTGACCATCTACATGTCTTCTTCTGAGAAATGTCTACTCAGGTCCTTTCAGGCTAGATAAACTTTAATGTTCATTTGTCCTTAAAAATTTCCTCTTCTAAAAATCCCTTTCTATGATGTTGTGGGTGTATATTGTGAAGCAGCAGTTTCTCTCCTTGATGCTGACCTGCTTAGGTAAACACACACTCCTGCACTATCAAAAAACACATTTCAATTGCATTTATCTCATAATCAGAAAATAGATGTTAATTGACAGAATGAAACAGGTTCTATACCAATGTGATAATCTTTTTTGCATTTGTCTATTCAGAACAACTACCTATGGTTTAGCTAGATAAAAAGTCTAATAGATTGCTTCATTTCTAAGAATTTTGTTTTGCTCTATCTTCATGGGGAATTTAATCTCATTGTGTTAGTCCCTCATCCTTATTATTTCTTGATGTTATTTGTGGCCCTCAGACCTTCAAGCTTCTTATAATGTTTCAAATTCTTTCCACTTCTGGAGCCTTTTTGAGTTTGAACATTGACTTGTTTCTGTGAACAGAGGAAGTAGCCACGGCAAGCTGTCACATATATTTTTAGAAGAAACCTGAACGTTGCCAAAGGAAATTATGAGAATGTCGAAAAGCCAGAGAGATAACCTAAAGGAAACTGAAATTTTAAAAAGGGAGGAAAAGAAAACCTCAGACATTCCAGAAGTTTTGCAAGATACCCGTGAGCTACATAAGCACATGTGCACACACACACCTATTATTTCATATTATTTTGGCTAACTCGTCTGTTATCTTGATTTATTATTATTATTGGAACTTATTTATTTATTTATTTTTGCAGTGTTGTTGACCTGCTGTCTTTTATACAAATGTACAACTTCTACTCTTTTTTTGGAAAGAACCTTCTAACTTCCCTTAAAACTCGAGTCACTGGATTGAAGTAGAGCAGGAAAGGAGAGAAGAGAAGACAGGGTGCTAATAATGAGGGCCACAGGCCCTCAGCGTGGAGGTGCAGGCCAGGCCGGCGCTGCTTTGCCAGATGCACCAAGATTGGGCTCCTGTACTTGGGGTTTTCTAATGCAAATACTTTTCCTTTTGATGGATTTGTCCTAAATTACGCCCATTCTCTGGTCCGTATCTCACTGGGAAAAAAAGAGTCCAAGTTAAACATGTCCTTTGGTCAATTATTAGTAAAATAATCTTTTTATGATTGAATTGGATGCTGATTATAAGAGTGGAGAAATCAAGAATTTGTATTATCAAGACACTGTATGTATAAAGAGAAGATTTTAAAAATGTGTGTGTAAAGAGAGGAAAGAGAAAGAGAGACAGATAGACAGAGACCGAACAGCAGATGATCAGAGAATAGCAACCGCCCTGTGGCTAATTTAATTGGACTGGGGTGGGATCTTGTGCTTTTAAAACCTTCAAGATGATTTAATTTTTAATGAGATTTGGGATCTAGAGATATAAAATTAAGGATGATTCTTAGCTGTTTTATTTTCATTATAATTATGATCATTAAAGTATGAGTTTTTAGACAAGCTGGCTGTTATGCAAATATTTCTTGAACTATTTTCAACCTATTCTGTAACAACAGGCTACAAAGGGCTGTGCCAGTTCAGATCACTTTTTTTTTAAGAGATGTTAAACAAAACAAAATTACTACCACCACCACCAACAACAACAACAACAACAAAACAACACAACAACAGCCCTTCTTGTATAACTACATCATCTTCTGATTCTGTTGAATTTTATGCACTATTTTTTTTCTCTCCAAGTGACTTTGTCATTCTGGGTTGATGGAATCAAGGAGAAGAAAAGATCTATTTACAAACCTGCTCTCTCTTCTAGGTGAGTTGAGGAGAGAGAGGTATTATGAAGAAAATGAAACTTCCATTGTATACCCTAGGTATACAATGAGATGTGGCTAAGTTTCTTACCTGATGGAGGGTACCTTTCCAATGCTAATGAAAATGTAACATTTAATAAGGAAATATAAGAAATATTTTCTTTAAATTTAGAAGAAAAGGATGCAGGCTATCAAAGTCTCCATTTAGCGTCGTTTGGAGGCCAGAGTCATTAGAGGGAGGAAAGAAAAATAAGTTATAAGGCATGGGAAGAAAGCAAACAAGCTGTAGTATTCACAGATGATGTATACAGAAAACCCACAAGAATCTACTGACAAATTTTTAGAAATAGCTGCAGGATACTGCATGGCTGCAGAATATAAAAACAAAATATAAACATCACTGCCTTCCTCTATAATATTGACAAACACTGAAAATCTGATTTTAAAAAGTTGACATTTATAATAAGTTGCAAAACAACAACAACTTAGAAACAGGGCTGGGAGTTAAACTCAGTGATAGAATATTTATCTGACATGCATGAGGCCTTGAGTTCAATCCCTATCACCATGGGGTGGTGGTGGTGGGGGGAGCTACTTAGAATAAATTTAACCAACTTTAAATCTATAAATTTATGAAAAAATTTATAAAATGTCATTTAAAGACAATTAGAAAGATTTCAGGGGAGGAAAAGAAAAAATACTGGAATGTATTATGCACTTCCAATTAAAAATTCTGTAGAAAGTATGCAATAATCTGAATTCAAAACAATGTATAAAATAACAAACATGCAGGAAGAGTCAAGCCCATTTTGGAGAAGAGCATATTAGAAAGGCTTGGTGTAGCATAAATAAAAACTTATTATGAAATTTAGTACCTAAAATAGGTAGCCATGGCAGATGAGAGACAAATATACCAATAGAACAGAAGAGAAATATGTGACAGAGGTAGCATTGCTAGTTAGTGGTAAAGTATATGCTGTTCAATGCAGGTTACTAAGACTGGCTGTTGTTTTGAAGAAACAAAATAAAATTGAGCCTTACTATTAATAGCAATTAATTACAAGTACAATAAATGTTAGAAACAAAACTAAATTTTTGAAGAACTAGGAAGGTTGAACAATGGGTATGAGGTTAGAGAAGAGTAAGAAGTTCTGGTGAGCTAGGTACAGAAGCATGGCTGTAGTTAACTATATACTGTATATTTAAAAAATCTAGAAGAAAGTATTTAGAATGTTTTCACCATAATGATGTGATAAATGTTTTATGAGATAAACCTATTTGACCTGATTTGACCATAACATGATGTATATTTTTATTGAACCATTACATGGTACTCCATAAACATGTATAATTTTTATGTTTTTATGCATCATTTTAAAAATTTAAAACAAAAATAAAAATAAAATTTCTAAAAGAAAACATAATATATTAATAAGCCTAAGGAAAGAGAGACATGAAAACCTTAAACAACAAAGAAAAAAGTTGATAAACTGTCGATATGAAAATTTTCTAAATTTATGTACATTGAAAGGCTATAATAATAAAGGACAAAGAAAATCCTTAGACTTTAAAAGATTATTTGTAATTAATATAGTTGAACAAAATATTAGTATCCAGAATATATAAAGAACTTCAAGAAGGGGAAAAAATTAGAAATTTGACATGAAGAGATAATCTACAGAAAAAAACCCCAAATGTGCAATAAATGTACAAAATATTCTCGACTTACTAGGAAACAGGGAAATATAGATGAAAGGCTACTTCACATCAGTATGTGGAAATTTCTTATGCCAATACAAAATGTGGTATATTAGTGGAGCAAGGGACACTCCTACCCTGCTGGGGAGAGAATAATAAAGGCAGCAAATCGGAATGACATGTGGTGCTAGTGAGGTGAAAGATGTACATTCTTTGTGGCCCAGAAATTTTATTTAGAAAGTCTCACATGTTTACATATTTTACATATATGAATATTCATAGCAGGGTGATCTCCATAGGAAAATATATTCAGAACCAAAATGTCCTCCAGTAAGAGAAAGAAAACATATGTAACAGATAAAATCAATGAATTACAGCTGTGGTTTCTAATCCAGATGTTAGGGAACAATTTTTCCTGCCCCAAAGGACAACTGGCAATGGCTAGAGACAATTTTGGTTTTCACAGCTTGGGGTGGGGGGTGCATATGGCATCTAGTGAGTGGAGGCCAGGGCCAAGGCTCTGTATCCCAGGACAGGCAGGACAGTCCCTTACAGCAAAGAAATCTCTGACTCAACATGTCAATAATGCTGAGGTTGAGAAGCCCAGAGGAGAGCTGTAATGTATGGATTAATATCATAAAAGCAAAGATAATTTATCAGTCTCTTTCTGTGATTAACTGTGCTTTTTGAGATTGTATTACAGAACTTTCTGCCTAACCCAGAATCTTTCATGTTTTCTTTTAAACAATTTAGTTTTGCATTTTACCACTTCACTTGGATCAAAATATTTAAACTTCCATTTGACTCATGGGTTTAATTTCCAAATATTCAGGGATTTTACATGTATCTTTCTGGCTTATTTCTGGTTTACTTTGTGATCAGAGAACATGCTTTAAGTAATTTAAAATCTTTTAAACTTCTAAGGATTTTTGTTTGTTTTATGTTGCTGGGGATGGAACCCAGGGCCTCTTGCAAGCTAGGCAAGAGCTGTGCCACTGAGACCACTGAGGTTTTTCTTTTGAGGCTCAGGATATGGTTTATCTTAACCAATAGTCCATGTATACAACATGCTTATCTTGCTGTTGATGAAGGGAATGCTTGATAACTGTGACTTAGGTCGTTTGGGAGAGTTGGTTCTTCTATGCTTCCATATTTGCTGGTTTTATGTATACATGTTTTGTTGATTGCTAAGAGAAGAACCTTGAGCTCTTAGCATAACTGCAGTATGTCTACCCCCCCTCTGTGTTCTCTTCATCTTTGCTTCACATACTTTGAAGATCTGCCATTAGGCACTTTATACATTAGGACTGCTCTCTCTTCTAGGTGAGTTGAGTATTTTGTTTGTCATTGTTCAATATTCCTCTTTATCTCTGAAACTATTCCTTATTCCATAGTCTGCTTTGATGTGAGTAATGCCCCGCAAGCTTTCTTTGGATTAGCATTCACTTGGTATATCCCTCTCCATATCTTTACTTTTAACTTATTTGGATTATTACTTTAAGAATGCATTTCTGATAAATGGGCATATAGTTTGGTCTTCTAAAAAATTTTTCTGTGTATCATGTAAGACAATATGTGTCTTTTCTTTTTCTCAGTGCTAGGAATTGAACCCAGGGCCTGTGACATATTAAGCCAGCTCTCTACTCCTAAGCTGCATCCCCAGACCTTTATTCTGAGTTGGGGTCTCATTAGGTTGCTGAGAGTCTCGGCTCCAACTTGCAATCCTCCTGCCTCAGATTCCCAGGTAGTTGAAATTACAGGCATGCCTCACTATGTCCCATAGTTAATCTGTCTCTTTTCAATGATGTTTAACCCATTTATACTTAATCTATTTATTGATATGACTGAGTTTAAGAATTCTCTGTGATTATTTGATTTTTGTTTCCCCTTTATCTGTTTCCTCCTTCCTGACTTCTTTTGGATAACCTGAATACCTATTAATATTACATTTTAATTTATTTATTAGCCTTTGATTATATCACATTGTATTAATTTTTAGTAATTATTCAAAAAATTACAATACATGTGTATGATACATATATTGTATATGTATTGTATTATATATGTATTGTATAATATACAATATATACATATATACATATATATTCTTTGAATAATCACTAAAAAGTAATACGAAGTGATATAATCAAAGGTATATATATATATATGTATATGTATGTATATACTATATATACTATATATATACACACACACACACACACACACACACTTAGTGTATATATCTAAGTGTGTGTATATATATATACACACACTTAGTGGGGAGATCTGCTCTTTCCCATTATTTTTCTCCATGTGCAATGTATTATTTTTTTCTCTCTCTGACATCTTCAAAAATTTTTTTCTTTATCTTTAGTTTCCAAGAATTAATTTGAAGTGTCTGGGCATAATTTTATATGACTTTATCCTATTTGGGATTTGCTAGGCTTCTTGAATCTGTGAATATATGTCTTTCATTATATTTAGGAAGTTTTAGTTATTATTTATTCAACATTTTCTTCTTCTTCTTCTTCTTTTTTTTTTGCACTAATCCTATTCTACTTTCTTGTTAGCTCTGGTGACACAAATGATAGTTATTTGTTCAGTTCTAAGGCTGTTTATCTTTTAAAGGCTTTTCCCTCCTCTCCATTCTTGGATAATTTGGATACATCCATTGGTTTCTATTGATTCATCCGCTAGTTCACTTATCACTCTATCACTCCATTATGATATTGAATGTGTCCAATGAACTGTTTAATTCAGTATTATGATTTTTCAGTTCTAAACTTTTTCATTTTTAAGTGCTTGTTTTTTGCTGTGAACTTATAATTCTTCATACTTACCATTCGGTTTTACTTATGAGGATGGTTATAATAGTTGCTTAAAGTTGGTGTCTAAATTTTCTACTTCTGAATTATGGATTCAACAATATTTTGGAAGAAGTATAGTCTTATAGTCTATCCCCTCCCCCCATTTTTTTCTTCGTATTACTGGAATCAAACCCAGGGCCTTGTGCATGCTAGGTAAGCACTTTACCACAGACACCACCAGTGCCTTAGATACTGTTTGTGGTTTGTGTGTGTGTGTGTGTGTGTGAGAGAGAGAGAGAGAGAGAGAGAGAGAGAGAGAGAGAGAGAGATTCTCTATTTACTATTTTGGTCCAGTTCCTTTTATAGGAAGCTAATGTTTGGAAAAATTATTTCATTGTGAAATTCTCAGACATCCTAGAATTAGTAATGTCCAATAAGAAACAGAATACTTGTCAGGATTTCTATGTATTTCCCCCAAATATATACTCAGATGTGTTAGTGATCTGTATTTCCATGCTGGGAAAAACACAGTAGAACATCAGCTATTTAGCCCAGTATCACTGTGAACCTCCATAATAAAACACTTATTTCCTCGCTTTTCTTCTGACTATTCCATTCTTGGCTCCTAATGCTTACTACTCACTTGTAATTATCCCCTTTCTCTCATCTTCTCTCAACCTTCCTCTCCCATTTCCCAGTGGTTTCATGTGTAGCCAAGGCTTCCTTACATGGACAAATCCTTCTCTGAATGACTGCAGCACCAGCATCGCCTGGGAGAGTGTTAGAAATGAAAATTCTCAGGCCCCATTCCCAGGCCTACTGGATAGAAGCTCTGGGGGAGGGCCAGGAATCTCCTTGAGCAAAATTTCTGCATGATTTTTTTATGTGTGTGCTTATTCTGAAAAGCACTAGTTTAGGTGACTTGGTCATTAAGCTTGTTAGGATGGTTGGAAGATTAATGACGAGGAAGTAGAATGAGAAAGTGGAAGAGGAGGGCAGAGCTGATATCCATTGACAGAGGTGAGAGGTCAGACAGGCAACTCTCAAACAGCAAGGGCTGGGTGTGGCAGGCACAGAGAAGTCAGTGGAGATGTCAAGTGTGGCCCAACAGGGGCTGGCACCGCTTTGGATGGTGTCAGATGGTGTGGACACAGGGCCAAGGAGCATGCTTACACACAGATTATTTCAGGCAGTTTTATAAGTACATTCGTGGTCAAATGTGCATTTCTTTTTTGTAGAGTAAGAAAGTAGGAGTGTATTATTTCTGCACCTTATTGATGGATAGGCAAAATCTCTTAAGTGACCCGATTAGGATTTCACATTACCAATAGATACACCTATAGTTAGGTTCAGGGCCCAATATGCCTTCTGTGATTTCAGTAATTGATAGGTGAGCCTAGACAGTTCCTACTGTGAGCAGTTCATCACCAGCACTAATAACGTAAAACACCAGAAAATAGAACATGGCTCTGTTCATCCAGCAATACCTCCCTTGTCACCAAACTCTCATGAACGACGACCGAGGAAATGGTTGTTACAGAGACTGATGACTTGTTCAAATGATGTGAGTCCTGGGGGAGGTGAGCCTTCAGAAACTCCCCTTATGCATTCAGCATGTTAAAAATTGTCTGTTTTCTAGAAACAAAAGTTTTATTGTTTCAGAAACTGGCTCACAGTAAAATTGAACATGCAGTTGTTAATCAATCCCAAATCCCTATAGAAATCTTAGGAGGCATTGAGAGTGATCTGTCATCCCTTTACCTTGCCAGCAGGAAGAATAGACGTTGACTCAAGGTGCTCGAGTACAGCCATGTTTATATAATAATTAAGGCTGGGCTTTGAGCTTCAGTGTTGATAGGTAGTGTTAAGGTGGAGATAACAGAGTCTCTGAAGCCAAATTTTGCAGTTGAATGTAGCCTCGTTTATCTTCTTTTAATAGCTCCATTCATTTTACTCTGGAAAGCACTTCCATTTGGTTTTCTCATCATGGTTTGCTGTGATATGCAAGCTTAAAAGGTCCTAAAGTCAAAGACTAAAACAAAGGGATTTTTGAATATCTTAAAGCAGAGACTACCTAAAACTGTTTACCTTGACTATCTTAGGTGTCTGGCATGAGAAAGCCTCTCTTCTAACAGGAAATGGGGTAGGGATGTCCAGTTCTTTTGATGTTACTGACTTGGAATAGATTAGGGAATCTTTTTACTGACTCCAGAATGGGCGAGTCATAGGGCATCCCAACAACTCCACAAAGTATAGTTATGGGAAACCAGGCACAGGGCCAGGTGTTCTGGGAGACACTCTCAGGCATTGCAGACCATAGCCCATGCCCGCATCAATACAGGAGAGCAACATCCAGATCTGGAGGAAGAGCTTGCCCAGTTAAGGAGGCAGGTGTGCTTCCTGCCCCCAAAATTCCCGGGAAGGGTATTCAAGGTTGACTTGGACAGAAGCTCAAGGCCAATGGCCAGGCAGTGAGCATTTGTTTTGGTAACAGTGACCAGGGCTTGGAAGTCAGGCGACAGCCCAGGCAGGCTGAGGCCCCATTCTTTGGAATGATGCTCAATGCATCTCCGCCCCTGCCTGTCGATTTGGTTCTCCTCTTGGGCAGCTTGCACAGCACCCTGATGTCCCTGTACACTGCTGTCCTGTGTCAATGTACCCTGCCCTCCTCCTACCTCAGCCCCTAAAAGGAAGAGCAGGTGATGAACTGTGAAGGCCACCGCAAGTCAAAACCAAGGCAGGGAAGTCTCAACACCAAGTTGATGTATGCCTTTGAAGTTACCTGCATTTCTACCCCAGAAAGGAAGTCAGTCGTTTCATGCTTGATGTTAACCAGCTGGTAGAAAATTGTGGAGAAAAAAAAAATTCTTCCTAATTTTTCACTCCTGCTGTCTTTTTGGTCAAACCCTATTATTCTGTTGTGGCTGACTAGCACAGCGTTCTCTAGTAATAAATAATTGGTTTCAGGTCCTCTTACATTTTCTGACAAATTCTCTGTCAGATTTTGCGGCCCCTGTTAAAGCATTAATCTGAAATGTCGCCTGCTTATGTTAGCAACTGTTGGTGTAACCTGTCACTGCGTAGAGAAAAATCCCCGAGAAAAGACGCTGTAGTCAGGGGTTTCTCCCTCCCCCAAATTCTTTTTGTGTCTCTGGTGCCAAAACAGCTTATAGCATAACTAGGCTGCAAAGAGGAAATTGTACGGAGACCAGATTTCATTATCATTAAGTCAAAAAAGCCGTTAGGGAAATCTTGGGCAGCGTTGACTCCTCTCCAGCCTTTCCTTCTGAAGCCAGGGCTTCCCTGGGATTGTTATCATGTATAAAAACAGCTGTTTTTCCTGCTAGGAGGATAATGTGTGCCAAGTGCAGATAGCGCCCAGAGAGTAGCCTTGAGCACAGCTGCCCCACTGGGGCACTGGACATTTATCAGGTGTCTCATCAAATTCTCACAGAGCCCCCCAAAGAGGTATTGGGAGCATTGTCATCTCCTGGAGTGTGACAGGAGGAACACAGTTTTCATGACCTATAGTGCATACCTCCTTGAATTCTTCACCACCTTCAAAAGGCCTTCATTTACACCTTTCTAAATCTCATGCTTTAGGGCAACTATGTGAGGCAAAAACACCAGAGGAAAAAAACACCCTTTGGGTGAAAACAAGATAACATCCTTGGTTTGCACGGCTTCCCACATCCTCCTAAAGTTGCAAACTTGGAAAGTCACTTAGCAAAGACGGGTCTGCATATTCCCAGAGATTAAATTACCAGATGTGATTTTAAAGTACAATATAAAAATAACCTGACATCAGCATTACATCCATGACAAGAATGCTGTCAGAGAGAAGAACAGTACGTTAGAAACACACTTGAAATGTGTTTCTCTGTAACTAGTCTCTGAAATTGGCAGTGATTTCCTGTGCGATGTAGTATTTCTCAGCTTCACCTTTAATTTCAAAAATTGTTTCCTAAAGTAGTGTCGCTTGTGGGTGAATGCCGGCTGCTGCTGTAGAATTAAATGCATTTCTGTTTCCATTCAGGGACTCGGCAATACAATCACCTATGAAGGTTGGACTGTTGAGATTTATTAGTGGGATGGATCCCGGTGTGCCAGCAAATCTTGAATCTCTGGCAAATGGATCACGTGCAGGCTGAGAAACATCCCTATCACAAAGTTCGCACATTCTCAAAAGCTTTTGTATGATTATTGTTGGAGACTTGGGGGATGATCATTTCTTTCCCCTGCTACTAGGTCAGACTGTCCTTATGAACGATGATAATAAGTCTTGAAATGCTTGGCTCTCTTAGAACGTTCCCCAGTTCCTTGTTTTATCTCTCCTTGTCCAATGACTTCAGTTGGCACGCACAGTCATTTCCTGGAAAATGACAGTGTCTCCTAAATCATTGGGAAGGATCGGATTTTCTTCTGCCTCCCTGCTGTTCAAAATAGAAAGCGATTAGTTCCCTGTGTTTTCATTTTCTTCTGGAAACTTACGTAATTGAATTAGGAAAGGATTCAGAAAACAGAGATGGTAGAAGTGACTATGCAGAAAGAGAGAGAAAAGGGAAAAAATTTAAGGTGAGGAATAAAACTATGAGAGTGACAATAGGAAAAGCGTTGAATTGTATCCAACGACGTGCACCAGTTTGTTGAGTGATTCTTGGCACCTTCACTAAGTAGAAGGAAAATGGTAGGGGTCAGCATTTCTGTCCATGATCAGGACTCCCCTAAGCTCAACATATTTCCATGATCAGTCTTCCAAGATGTCGGAAAGTCACTAGAATATTTACACTTCAGGATGCCCTTCTTTTTCTTCCAAAATGGAAATATTGGTTTGAGATTATGGGAGTTTTTAGGGTTGTATTTTTCTCTCATATATGGAAGTTAGAGAGGAAAAAGGAAGAAAAGTTTGGGCGGGGTCTCTTGGAAAGGGGTGAGGGGAGAGAAAGGGAAGTACTGGGAAATGATATTGGCTAAATCATATTGTTATATTGTGTGCATGTAAGAATATTTAACAACAAATACCACCATTAGGTACATCATAATGCACCAATAAAAATATGAAAAAAGTTTAAAAAAAGATTATGAGAATTTTTTATTGGAATGCAGATTTATCTTCTCTGAGGAATAATGTATTAAGCCAGTGTTCTCCCAGAGAATAATAGTGTATCAATTGCACTCTAGCTGATAGAATTTTGAGAGACTGGGATAGAGGGAAGGGCCAACTTTGAGGACTATCTGAGGTTCAGTTTATAACAGGGTCACTTGGTGGGTCATTATTTTAGAAAGATAGAACAGAGTAAGGGTGATGCTGGGGAAAAGAAGAAAGAAGAGAATATATGAGAGAGACTCATTTCCTTACAATTTTGTTGAACATCTACCCATGTCTTGGTTTTTCACTCAGGGGTAGAGACAGGAATAGTTATCTTAAATAATTTATCATTTTTGGAATCTGAAAATAGAGAACCAAAAATGCCAGTTCTGTTTTGTTAAATTGGTTGTGCTTTTATTCTAAATTACAAATGGGCAAAAAGGGCCATCCTTAACTCTTGGCCCAGGGAATTGTGCACAAACAAATCTGCAGAAATGTGGGGAGGGGGGAGCTTCCCCACTGCATTTGTCTGTAAGCCCAAAGATCAGAATCTGCTTTCCTATTCCCGAGTGAAAGAGAATAGAGAAAAACCTTGTTGTGAATAGAGAAAATTTCATAGCTCAGAAGCATTTATCTGAAGTGACTGTAGCCTGTAGTCATTATTTAATAAAATTATGCTAATGACATAAAGCAAATATGATAATGTCTATGGGTGTTTGTCTAATCTAAATAATCACATGCTCTTACCATTTCCGTGTTTGTCTACAGTGAATCTGCAAAGGAGAGAAGAAGGGTGAAAATAAAAGATCCATTTTCACATATTGACATCAGGTTTGGTGGAAAGAATGTTGAAAATCTCAGCAGAAGTGTAATTTGGAATGAAGAGCAGATTCAATTTAACCATGCTTTCTTTTTCCCCCAATAGCAAGATAATGAAGGGTTGGCTATTTGATATTAGTCTATAGGCAACAGTTATTATTGCTGTGTAGTGAAGCATTTCATGGGGAATGCTGCACAAGTAGGAAAAGGAAGGAAATGTCCTTTGATAGAAGAGGAGCACAATCCAATCAACAGTAGAAATTGATAAGATCAATCTTCCCATCAAAATCAATAAGAAATGAAAGGCATAATATTTTATTTTTTGGTTTGTCTTATTCTGTGTAAAAATAAAATGCTTTCTGATGACATAAGGCTCTCTGCAATAATCTAGAACATCTAGAATGTCATCTGGTTAAGTCTGGAAACACTATACCTAGAAAGTTAGCTTTTTTTGCTTAGAAATGGTAGAGATAATGTGGTTGAGACCAAACTGACTGTGGGAATTTTATAGAAGGCAAGAAAGGCTAGAACATTATTGGTTCCATGAATGGTCATCATTGTTGAAGCATGACATCTTTCTTTATAAAAAAATTTTAATAAAATCTATACAAAACACCTAAGATATATCAAGTTAAGAAGTTTCCTGTTGGCTTAGATTTAGGGGGCTGACTTAACAGCATAATGAAAGAGATCATATTAATTTTACTCTATTTGATCAGACAGACAAAAGCCAAATATAAATCAAAATAAATTTGAGGCCCCATTTCTTTCAGCCAGTAACTCGTGATTTGCAATTTTTTTATGCTGAAATCCAAATGACTTTTATCAATTAATTTTTTTTGTGGATAATAACACCATCTAACTCCCACTTAGAAGCTGAAGTACTTCCAAACTTAAAAGCAACATTTAGGCAAAATAGGTGAATAGCATTTCCTGGGTTTCAGGTATTTTCTGGGACTTGGTCACAATTCTTTAGTGTCTCCTTCCAGTAATAAACAAGAAGCTAATTTCCCATTCTCTTAAGTATGAAACATTAGTTACTCATTTAACTGTTCCTCTTGGGCTAGGAGACCCAGTCTAATTTAGATGACTCATTTGGGGAGGCTCTGAAGCAAGATGCTGATGATAGCAACTGTTCCAAAGGGATTTCAACAGCATAGTTTACACAGCTAATTGGTGATAGCAAATCTTAGTGGCTTAAGAGGCAGATACTTGAGTAAAATTTAGCAAAGTAGACCTTTCAAATTCAGTTTTCATAATGATTTTCCAATGTGTTTACTGTAATGACTATTTTTAATGATATCATTAAGATTCTGTATAAAAACAAAATGCTTTCTGATGATGTAAGGCATAGTTGGCTCTCTGCAATAATCTAGAACATCTAGAATATCATGGTAAGTTTAATTGAAGGTCCTCCTGGACCTATGGCTTGACAACAGGCCACCAACCCAGGAATATTTTATGTCAAAACTACTATTTAAATACTTGAAATAACTTTAAGAATGCAAATATGTCAGCAGAGGATCCTCCTATCACAGTGGAAAATGGCGGCAACATGGAATTCATGGTGAGGAAAGAAAAGAGTTGCTTCTAAGCATTGTTCCACACACTCCCCCTATGCGTGCACGCACACACACACACACACACACAAATTAAATAGGACCAGAATAGAAAAATCTACTTCTTTCAAATTGTTGGAATTTATTCCAATATACCCAGCTGCTCTTTCCTTCATTTATAATCTCCTTGGTAGAGTCTTTCTGGTACTGACCCATACAGCACTGGTGGATAAAGCTTGTCTTTGGTGTCTCCATTTCTGTCCCCTTTGACTTTGTATTTTTCCAATCTGGCACTGTATTTTCTAGAATTTCTTGCTTTCTGTTCTTCGATAAATAATCCTCTTTTCTTTGATGCCTTCTCTCCAGCTTGATATCTTCATCTCAGGTGATATTCTACTCTTCTAATTTCCATCAAAGATGACCAGTTCTGTGCTGTCTTATCATCTTGATGGTTGACTGAGCCACAGGAACACCTGATGAATCTTTGGTGTCAAGATTTCAAAAATCAGTTAGGTTGTAGTGTGCTTCCATGACCCGAATTTAAAAGGCCAATCTGGGCCAATATTTTTTTTAATCCCAAGAACTGAATACAATGGTGAAAATTGTATTTGTCAGGTTCATGATAAAGAGATCTGCAGGTGAATGGAACTTTGTTTCCTTGATATATATCTTCTAGGTGAATCCCTGTTCCACTTTGTCTCAGGCAGGCCACCCCTCCTCCCAGGGACACTGCAGCTCACATAGAGCCCTGCAACAAGATTGAGAATTCAGAGTGGCCCGCGGAGGGGCAGAGCTGCCAACCACTCCTGCAAGGTAGGCGGGCCTGCGACCCACTGGCAGAACAGGAGCAGAGGCCTGCTGAGAGGCAGAGCTGCCCCCTCCACCCGCGCCGGCAAGGTAGACGGAACTGTGACCACCCACAGAACAGGACCAGTGGCCTGCTGAGGGGCAGAGCCGCCCCCTACCCCACCCCCCTCCCCCGCGCCTGCCAGGTAGGCGGAACTGTGACCACCAACAGAAAAGGCCCAGTGGCCTGCGGAGGGGCAGAGCTGCCAACCACTCCTGCAAGGTAGGCGGGCCTGCGACCCACCGGCAGAAGAGGAGCAGTGGCCTGCTGAGAGGCAGAGCCGCCCCCTCCCCCCGCGCCGGCAAGGTAGACGGAACTGTGACCACCCACAGAACAGGCCCAGTGGCCTGCTGAGGGGCAGAGCCGCCCCCCACCCCCCGCGCCTGCCAGGTAGGCGGAACTGTGACCACCAACGGAAAAGGCCCAGCGGCCTGCTGAGGGGCAGAGCCGCCCCCTACCCACCCCACCCCCCGCGCCTGCCAGCTAGGCGGAACTGTGACCACCAACAGAAAAGGCCCAGTGGCCCGCGGAGGGGCAGAGCTGCCAACCACTCCTGCAAGGTAGGCAGGCCTGGGACCCACCAGCAGAACAGACCCAGAGGCCTGCAGAGGGGCAGTGCCGCTGCCTGCGCCTGCAAAGTAGGCAGAACTGCGACCACCGACAGAACAAGCCTAGCGGCCTGCAGAGGGACAGAGCCGCCGCCCGCAACTGCAAGGTAGGTGGACCTGCTACCGACCGGCAGAACAGGCCCAGCGGCCTGCCGGCATGGTAGGCACATTGCCCCAATTGGAGGAGGGGCAGAGCCGCCGCCCGTGCCTGCGAGGGAGACTTTGCAACTATACAAGACCAATATAAATATATAGGGGGAAAATTCAATAGCACAACAGTTTCACCAAGTAGAAAGGAACGCGAACAGTATGAAGAGACAAGGAAAGAAAGGACCACAAGCAATGCAGGTCAACTCAACGTTAGAAGAGGTAATAGCTGCAGCAGATGGAATGTCAGATAAAGAATTCAGGATATACATGCTTCAGATGATCTGGAGTCTCAAGGAAGACATCAGACAGCAAAATCAGACAATGAAAGATCACTTCAACAATGAATTACATAAACAAATCCAAGAAGCAAAAGATCAACTATACAGGGAGATAGAGGTTATAAAAAACAAACAAACAGAAATCCTAGAAATGCAGGAAGCAATAAACCAACTTAAAAACTCAATTGAGAATACTACCAGCAGAGTAGAACACTTAGAAGATAGAACATCAGACAATGAAGATAAAGTATTTCAACTTGAAAAGAACATAGACAGCTCAGCAAGAATGTTAAGAAACCATGAGCAGAACATCCAAGAAATATGGGATAACATCAAGAGACCAAATTTAAGAGTCATTGGGATACAGGAAGGGACAGAGTTTCAAACCAAAGGAATGAGCAATCTATTCAATGAAATAATACGAGAAAACTTCCCAGACTTGAAGAATGAGACAGAATCCCAAATCCTAGAAGCCTACAGGATGCCGAATGTGCAAAATCATAAGAGATCCACACCTAGACACATTATAATGAAGATGCCCAACATACAGAATAAGGAGAGAATTTTAAAAGCTACAAGAGAAAGGAAGCAGATCACATTTAGGGGTAAGCCAATCAGGATAACAGCTGATCTTTCAACACAGACTCTGAAAGCTAGAAGATCCTGGAATAACATATTTCAAACACTGAAAGAAAATGGGTTCCAACCAAGAATTGTGTTTCCAGTGAAATTAAGCTTCAGGATGGAAGATGAAATTAAAACCTTCCACAATAAACAAAAGTTAAAAGAAGTTGCAGCTAGAAAACCATATCTTTAAAACATCCTCAGCAAAACATTACAAGAAGAAGAAATAGAAAATAACAATGAAAACCAACAGTGGGAGGTAGGACAGTAAAGGGGGGGAAATAATCAAAGAGGAAAACAAACCATGTTTAGTAACATAAATAAACAAATATGGCTGGAAGAACAACCCATATCTCAATAATAACCCTAAATGTTAATGGCTTAAACTCACCAATTAAGAGACACAGGCTAGTAGAATGGATCACAAAACAAGACCCAACAATATGCTGCCTACAGGAGACGCATTTGATAGGAAAAGACATACATAGGCTGAAGGTGAAAGGTTGGGAAAAATCATATCACTCATATGGACTTCGGAAACAAGCAGGTGTGTCCATACTCATATCAAATAAAATAGATTTCAAGCCGAAGTTAATCAAAAGGGATAAAAGGGACACTACATACTGCTCAAGGGAACCATACACCAACAAGACATAACAATCATAAATATATATGCCCCTAACAATGGTGCAGCTATGTTCATCAAACAAACTCTTCTCAAGTTCAAGAGTCTAATAGACCACCATACAATAATCATGGGAGACTTCAACACACCTCTCTCACCAATGGACAGATCTTCCAAACAAAAGTTGAATAAGGAAACTATAGAACTCAATAACACAATTAATAACCTAGACTTAATTGACATATATAGAATATACTACCCAACATCAAGCAGTTACACTTTTTTCTCAGCAGCACATGGATCCTTCTCAAAAATAGAACACATATTATGTCACAGGGCAACTCTTAGACAATATAAAGGAGTAGAGATAATACCATGCATCTTATCTGATCATAATGGAATGAAACTGAAAATCAACGATAAAAGAAGGAAGGAAAAAGCATACATCACTTGGAGAATGAACAATAGGTTACTGAATGATCAATGGGTTATAGAAGACATCAAGGAGGAAATTAAAAAATTCTTAGAGCTAAATGAAAACACAGACACAACATATTGGAATCTATGGGACACATTGAAAGCAGTTCTAAGAGGAAAATTCATTGCGTGGAGTTCATTCCTTAAAAAAAGAAAAAACCAACAAATAAATGATCTCATACTTCATCTCAAAATCCTAGAAAAAGAAGAGCAAAACAACAGCAAAAGAAGTAGAAGGCAAGAAATAATGAAAATCAGAGCTGAAATCAATGAAATCGAAACAAAAGAAACAATTGAAAAAATTGACAAAACTAAAAGTTGGTTCTTTGAAAAAATAAACAAAATCGACAGACCCTTAGCCATGCTAGCGAAGAGAAGAAGAGAGAGAACTCAAATTACTAGCATATGGGATGAAAAAGGCAATATCACAACAGACACTTCAGAAATACAGAAGATAATCAAAAACTATTTTGAATCCTTATACTCCAATAAATTAGAAGATAGTGAAGGCATCGATAAATTTCTTAAGTCATATGATCTGCCCAGATTGAGTCAGGAGGATATAGACAACCTAAACAGACCAATATCAATTGAGGAAATAGAAGAAACCATCAAAAGACTACCAACTAAGAAAAGCCCAGGACCGGATGGGTATACAGCAGAGTTTTACAAAACCTTTAAAGAGGAACTAATACCAATACTTTTCAAGCTACTTCAGGAAATAGAAAAAGAGGGAGAACTTCCAAATTCATTCTACGAGGCCAACATCACCCTGATACCTAAACCAGACAAAGACACTTCAAAGAAAGAAAACTACAGACCAATATCTCTAATGAACCTAGATGCAAAAATTCTCAATAAAATTCTGGCGAATCGGATACAAAAACATATCAAAAAAATTGTGCACCATGATCAAGTAGGATTCATCCCTGGGATGCAAGGCTGGTTCAATATACGGAAATCAATAAATGTTATTCACCACATCAATAGACTTAAAAATAAGAACCATATGATCATCTTGATAGATGCGGAAAAAGCATTCGACAAAGTACAGCATCCCTTTATGTTCAAAACTCTAGAAAAACTAGGGATAACAGGAACATACCCCAATATTGTAAAAGCAATCTATGCTAAGCCTCAGGCTAGCATCATTCTGAATGGAGAAAAATTGAAGGCATTCCCTCTAAAATCTGGAACAAGACAGGGATGCCCTCTCTCTCCACTTCTGTTCAACATAGTTCTCGAAACACTGGCCAGAGCAATTAGACAGACGAAAGAAATTAAAGGCATAAAAATAGGAAAAGAAGAACTTAAATTATCACTATTTGCAGGTGACATGATTCTATACCTAGCAGACCCAAAAGGGTCTACAAAGAAACTATTAGAGCTAATAAATGAATTCAGCAAAGTGGCAGGATATAAAATCAACATGCATAAATCAAAGGCATTCCTGTATATCAGTGACAAATCCTCTGAAATGGAAATGAGGACAACCACTCCGTTCACAATATCTTCAAAAAAAATAAAATACTTGGGAATCAACCTAACAAAGGAGGTGAAAGACTTATACAATGAAAACTACAGAACCCTCAAGAGAGAAATAGAAGAAGATCTTAAAAGATGGAAAAATATACCCTGTTCATGGATAGGCAGAACTAACATCATCAAAATGGCGATATTACCAAAAGTTCTCTATAGGTTTAATGCAATGCCAATCAAAATCCCAACGGCATTTCTTGTAGAAATAGAGAAAGCAATCATGAAATTCATATGGAAAAATAAAAGACCCAGAATAGCAAAAACAATGCTAAGCAGGAAGTGTGAATCAGGCGGTATAGCGATACCAGACTTCAAACTATACTACAGAGCAATAGTAACAAAAACAGCATGGTACTGGTACCAAAACAGGCGGGTGGACCAATGGTACAGAATAGAGGACACAGAAACCAATCCACAAAACTACAACTATCTTATATTTGATAAAGGGGCTAAAAGCATGCAATGGAGGAAGGATAGCATCTTCAACAAATGGTGCTGGGAAAACTGGAAATCCATATGCAACAAAATGAAACTGAATCCCTTTCTCTCGCCATGCACAAAAGTTAATTCAAAATGGATCAAGGAGCTTGATATCAAATCAGAGACACGCCGTCTGATAGAAGAAAAAGTTGGCTACGATCTACAGTCGGTGGGGTCGGGCTCCAAATTCCTCAATAGGACACCCATAGCACAAAAGTTAATAACTAGAATCAACAAATGGGACTTACTCAAACTAAAAAATTTTTTTTCAGCAAAAGAAACAATAAGAGAGGTAAATAGGGAGCCTACATCCTGGGAACAAATCTTTACTCCTCACACTTCAGATAGAGTCCTAATATCCAGAGTATATAAAGAACTCAAAAAATTAGACAATAAGATAACAAACAACCCAATCAACAAATGGGCCAAGGACCTGAACAGACACTTCTCAGAGGAGGACATACAATCAATCAACAAGTACATGAAAAAATGCTCACCATCTCTAGCAGTCAGAGAAATGCAAATCAAAACCACCCTAAGATACCATCTCACTCCAGTAAGATTGGCAGCCATTAGGAAGTCAAACAACAACAAGTGCTGGCGAGGATATGGGGGAAAGGGTACACTTGTACATTGCTGGTGGGACTGCAAATTGGTGCAGCCAATTTGGAAAGCAGTATGGAGATTTCTTGGAAAGCTGGGAATGGAGCCACCATTTGACCCAGCTATTCCCCTTCTTGGTCTATTCCCTAAAGACCTAAAAAGAGCATGCTACAGGGACACTGCTACATCGATGTTCATAGCAGCACAATTCACAATAGCAAGACTGTGGAACCAACCTAGATGCCCTTCAATAGACGAATGGATTAAAAAAATGTGGCATTTATACACAATAGAGTATTACTCTGCATTAAAAAATGACAAAATCATAGAATTTGCAGGGAAATGGATGGCATTAGAGCAGATTATGCTAAGTGAAGCTAGCCAATCCCTAAAAAACAAATGCCAAATGTCTTCTTTGATATAAGGAGAGTAACTAAGAACAGAGTAGGGTTGAAGAGCATGAGAAGAAGATTAACATTAAACAGGGATGAGAGGTGGGAGGGAAAGGGAGAGGGAAGGGAAATTCCATGGAAATTGAAGGAGACCCTCAGGGTTATACAAAAGTACATACAAGAGGAAGTGAGGGGAAAGGGAAAAATAATACAAGGGGGACAAATGAATGACAGTAGAGGGGGCAGAGAGAGAAGAGAGGAGGGGAGGGGAGGGGAGGGGGGATAGTAGAGGATAGGAAAGGCAGCAGAACACAACAGACACTAGTATGGCAATATGTAAATCAATGGATGTGTAACTGATGTGATTCTGCAATCTGTATATGGGGTAAAAATGGGAGCTCATAACCCACTTGAATCAAAGTGTGAAATATGATATATCAAGAACTATGTATTGTTTTGAACAACCAACAATAAAAAATTAAAAAAAAAAAAAAAGATTGAGAATTCATCTCCAGAGCCAGTGGGTGGAGTGCCCACTAGTTCTCTGTAACAAGACCTCTGTTCAGGGGCTTCTCAAGAAGCGTGACTCAGTGCTAACTCTGGTAAGAGGCCATTGCTGACTTTGTAAAATTTGCAGACACTTAAGGCATCTGCTGTTTTCCACTCACGTCTCAGCTGCTTTGCTTTTCCTTTTGCTTCATTTCACAGTGAACGGACCCTCAGAAGCAGTAGAAGTGACAAAAAATTGAGTTAACCAGAGAGTTTCATGTTAAACCTCTACTTTTCCTTCTTTATGGTAAACTCCTTTCAGAGTGGAATGTGGCCATGCACATGATAGATATATCTTTTAAAAACGGGGAGAGAAACATCTTTCAACTTCTTTTGCAGCGAATAAACATGACACAAAAAAGGAAAATCTGTGAAATGCTTCCTTCTGATGTATCTGGCTGTCTGGCTGTCTGACTTCCGAAACAGTTGGAGCTATAAATGTGAAATTTGGCTTAAAGAAGTCCCTCAGTGAGAAATACTACCCCATTTTAAAAAAGAAAAAAAAGTTTAAAACATTTATTAAAAGTTAATAGTGGCTAAATTTACAATCCTAGGCATGTGGAAATTCAACACTTCGATCTGCTAATTTGCCAAGGCATAATTTACTCACAGTTCATAAACACATCTAAATGCTTAGAAAAGAAGCACATGGTTTGTTTGAAATTTATAGAAGATGGAAATGTCAATTCCTTTCTTCAGGGAAGTTTGCAATCTAGGAGGAGAAAAGACCATGGTGCATAATTTGCAAGTGACTATTTGTGGAAGAAAGCTGGCAAATACCAAGAGGCTTAATGAGGAATGATGACTTATATATTGGGGCTTTTCGTATGTAGAGGTGAGCATCAGAATCATTACTTCATCCAGAGGAAGGATTTAGCACCTTTAGTGGAAGATCTGACATCTGTTTCCATGACTTGAGTTCTTTAGAAAGCTTTAGATTTTTAAAGCCTATGGATTAATGTAGAAGAATGAAACTGAAGCAGGTTTTATGGGGGTGGGATGGAGACTATGTGGAGAATGTAGACGTTAGGAAGACAGCAGTGGGAACTTAGGCTCTCAAATGAAAGATCTGACTCCATTCAAAGGAGAGTTGAGAGGATTTTATAGAGAGTGGGTATTTCCCCCCTGTTATTAAAGCAAGGCATATCTATTGTACAAGGTTTGAAAACTCTGGGCACGTGAAAATTAACACAATGGCTATTGTTTGTTCATGTCTCGTGTTTGTGTTTATTCTTATATATAATTTTCCCAGTTATCTTCTGAAGAATGGTATCAATCCTACTAAATGGTTTTTTTTTTTTTTTGAATCTGCATTTTTTCCTTTAACAATATATCCTAAACATCTGGAAAGAGATTTCTGGAAAAAAGAAGGTTTAAGCATTGACTGAAGTAGAGGATGGACTGGAGAGAGGAAAATTGGTGACAAAGAAAGAGAAAAGCAAAATGTCTGATAATGCTCTCAGTCCAGGAGTAATATGACTGCCAGTAATGTGACTTTTTTAAAGTCAATAATGGATAAATGGATAAAGAAACTGGGGTATATACATACAATGGAATATTATGCAGCATTAAAAGAGAATAAAATTATAGCACTTGCAGGTAAATGGATGGAGTTGGAGAATATCTTGCTAAGAAAAGTAAGCCAGAAAAGTTTTTTGGGGGGAAAAACTAAAGGCTGAATGTTTCTCTCTGATAAGTGGATGCTGATCCATAATGAGGAGGGAGGAGGCATAGGAAAAATGGAGGAACTTTGATTGGGCAAAGGGGAGGGAGGGTAGGGAGAGTGTATGAGTGCAGGAAAGATGATGGAATGAGATGGACATTATTTCCCTAGGTACATGTACTAGGTACTACCCTAGGTACTGCCCATATGGTGTGATGCTAAATCATATACAACCAGAGAAATGTAAAATTGTGCACAACAAGTCAAAATGCATTCTACTGTCATATATACCTAATTAAAATAAATAAACTAATTAAAAAATAAATAAAATAAAATAATAATGGATAAAGTTCTAGAGGCCAATGAAAGAATTCAGAATCAATAACCTGATTCAAGTCCCACTTCCTTCCTTTGGAAGCCAAGTGTCCTTGACAAATTTCTAAATATCTCTGAGCCTTTAATTCAAGAAAATTAACTGAATAGCTTATGAGTCAGGGTCTTAGATGCTTCATATAGACATGGTTATTCTAACAATAACCTTGTTGGAAAGGAATTTTTAACTGCATTTTTCAGGTGAATAGGTAGAAGCTTCTATAAATCTATTTTCTCAGCACATGGCAGGACCAGCACCCAAATCTGGATCCAGTTCTCTTTCCACAGGATGCTGGTGCAATTTCCTGTCCCTCCTACCTCACTGTGTGTGCAGAGGGCAAATGAGCCATTGCATATGGCACCTTTTGAAAACTGTTAAGCACAAAAGACAAATTTTCATTCATGGCATCTCAAACACGTCCACTTTCAAGCCATCCACTTTAATGCATACTTGGATCACTCACCCACCCTTCAGGTGCACTGACTCCTGTAGTTTCAGAGAGGTACCTTTGTGCTCCATGAGCACGAGTTTCATGTGGTAAGGCAATGTGTGGTATCCTTTCATTTCTCTTGTTTCCCCAATAGCTCTCCATTGCTACTCAGTAAAAGTTACTGTCAGCCTGCTCCTCAGATAAGGATTAATATCCAGAATATAAAGAACTCAAAAAAACACCTCCAAAGCCCCCCAATTAATAAATGGGTAAAATAACTAAATAGACATTTCTCAAAAGTGGAAATACAAAAGGCCAATAAATATATGAAGAACATTTTTCACATCTCTTCATTCAGAGAAATGCAAATCAAATGTACATTGGGATTTCATCTCACTCTAGCCAAAAATGACAATTATCAAGGATACAAATCATAATAAATGTTGGCAAGTATGTGGGGGAAAAGATATACATTGTGGGACTACAAAATGATGCAACCACTCTGGAAAGCAGTAAGGTGTTTTCTCAACACAAAACAAAACAAAACTAGAAATGGAACCATTGTATGAGGCAGCTATCCCAGTTCCTTGGTATATTTCCAAAAGATCTAAAATCAGCATACTATGGGGATGCAGCCACATCAATATTTTTAGCAGTGTAATTCACAATAGCCAAATAATGGAGCCAGTCTAGATGCCTCTCAACAGAAGAATGGATAAAGAAAGTGTGGTATGCACACACAATGGAGTTTTACTCAGCCATAAAAAAGAATGAAATTATGGCATTTGCTAGTAAATGGATGGAATTGGAGAACATCATGCTAAGTGAATATGCTCGAATCAAGGAGTCAAGGGTAGAATGTTTTCTCTCATATGGAAAAGCTAGATCAAAATAAAGGGGAAAAAAAAAGGAGAAGGTGGTAGTGGGGAAATTCCATGAAAATAGAAGAGAGATCAGTGGCATTGAGAAAGGGACCTGAAGGTGAGGGAGGAGGAACTGGGAAAGGGAGGAGCAGTGGAACTAATCTGACCAAAGTTTCCTATGTACATATATGCACATACTGCAGTGAAAGTCACCTGAATGTACATCCAAAATGCACCAATTAAAAAAAAAAAAAGAAACTAGAAATAAATGGAAGAAAGATCAGCAGAGTGGAGGAAAGTGAGCAGCGGGGGAGGGAGAAGGAAAGGGAAAAAGGAAGTACTGGGGACTGAATTGGAGCGAATGATATTCCATGCTTGTATAATTGTATCACAATGAACCTTAATATTAGGTATAACTAAAACAAACTAATAAAAACAAAGTTGGTGTCAGTCTGTATACAACAGCATACCCCAGATCTCCACCATTACAACATACAGTCTGCTGCAGTGTGGACAAAATAAACCACATTCCACACCATGTCCAGACACTTTGAAGAAATAGAAGATGATTTTGAAAAGATTGCTTTGGATAAATAAAACTTGAGCTTACAGGAGAGGTGCTTTCCAGATGTCGAGCCAGAAAACCCCAGGTGCAAATGAATCAGCAGACAGAGTCCTCTCATCTGAGACAGTGCAGGATCCATGTGTCCACAGGAAGCGGGGCAGTGGCTGAGCTCCTGGCCATGCCTTTCTTCAGATGTGGCGGGACTGGGGCTGATTCAGGGAGAAACACTGCTTCTCATTGAGTCACGAGCCTGTCCTGGAACTGTGCTGGGTTTTGCTTGGATAACTTGCCTGGCCTCCATGGATCAGATCTTCCCCACCTGACAGCTGAGTCCAATGTGGCAGAACAGGTGGCCTCAGAAGGGGAGGGTGGGTAGTGGGTAGTGGTGGTGGGTGGTAGTAGGGAGGAAAATTTGCTTTTGAAAAGGTTCCGTCAATGCAGGAAGTTTTTGGAGAATAATTTAAAATTCATCAGACTGACTTAAGTGCAGATCCAAATCGAAGAGAGATTTATTAAAGACCCTTCATCTCAGTTCACACCTGATCCATTTTATCAGGCAGGGGATTGACTTAGAAAGTGATCAGCCCCCACTCATTCAGGCTGGGTGCTTTACATTTTATCCCTGTGAAATTTCTCTTGAAAGTTGGATGTGCACTTTGTAACTCATAATACAGTGAAGCTGCCCATTAATTCATTGCTGTCACTCTGTGTCTTTTGGTAAGCACTTAGTGAGCTTTTTAGTGTCAGTTGATGTGGTAGGAATTGGGCACACAGTGAATAGGAGACATAGACCTGGTCTTTGTGTAGAAGAGAGATAATGTTTTAGCTTTCTTTCTTTTTTTTTTTTTTTTTTTGCTGTATAACAAATTGCCACAAACAGTAGCTTAAACTAACACCTACTTATTGTCTCACAGTTCTGTAGATCAGGAGCCTGGACATGGCTCAGAGGGAGTCTCTGGTCAGGGTCTGGTGGGATGCAATCTTAGATACTGGCCAGGATGCTATCTCTCTGGAGGCTTTGTGTCCTCCAAATTCCCAGGTTGTTGGCAGAAATAGGTTCTCTGCAATTTCAAAACTCATGCCAGCCTGCTTTTCCAAAGAAGGAGAGCATCTCTGACTTCAGGAAACTTCTGGGCCTTCATAAAGGTTTCAACCAGTCAGATCAAAGTCACCCAAGATAATAACCTTTTGACTAACACAAAGTCAACTGATCAAGAACCTTAGTTACATTTGCATCTTTGCCATAGGATAGAGCATAATCATAGGAGCCATATCCCATCAGATTCACAGATTCTTCCCATATCCATGGGGAGGGGGTTATACAGAGCTTGTGTACCAGGATTTGGGGATTTTAGGGAACATCTTAGAATTTGATCTGCCATAGATATTAAGCAAGTAGTTAAACAATTAGAACTATGCAAAACTCCAGGAAAGAGAATTATAGATCCCATAGTGTGTTCAAGAGGCTCCACCTCCTCTGAGTGGATGGGGAGACTTCCTGAGGCCTGCCAGATGAGCTGGTGCCTACCTGGCTAAGGTGGAAATGCATGTGGGGGAAGGAGCAGAGCCAGAGTGAGATAACATATCGGGGGAGGTAAGAATGCAGCCCTAAAAGGAAATAAAGTGGGTCACTCTCTGACTTGCTCAATTATTTCAAAATACTTAATATCTGAAAGCAAAGCCGAGCATTTTTCTATGTAAAAAGAAGTGAACCACAGTTCCAAGGGTCACCCCTCTCTACTTCCCTTCCTGAAGAACTCAGAGGTATCTGTCTGTAGATAGCAGGGTCTGAGTTTCTTCCACAGCAAGGATAGGAGGAGCAGCACAAGATCAGGATCAAGCCTAGGAGCAGGCAGTAGTGGGTGGATACTGCACATATTTTGCAAGCTAACAAAAACATCCAAGAGCCTGAAGCTGGGGGGTGACTTACAACACCAAATTGGAAGACTCAAGCATCATCTTCTGTCTGGCTTTGAACACTATGAGAGCCCTCTGCTCAGAGTAAATGGAGAAGAGACTTAAAAAAACAAAAAAAGCCTCCAAGCTAGAAATTGGAATGTTCTTGTCAGCACGTTGAGAAAACTAACAGATGGCAAGCTTTATGCCCACCCCGAAATAAATATGTGCTGATTTCGGCAAAGAGTTGTGAAGTCCCACAGGGTCGCTAATGTCCCTCTTCCTCTATCATCCCAAAAGCCAAGTTCAACTTGGTGGCCAAAATGGGAAGAAAAAACAAAATAAATAAAATGACCCCAAACACATGATTGTCTAAAAGGTATGTCAAATTTTAAAATGAAGTTTTCATTTGGTCAAATTATAGGTCTCTTCCCACAAAGTACCTTTTTAAAATAAAATTTATTTTGCCATAATTAATCTTCAGAAGATTCAAGAAAGATGACTCGGAGTAAAAATGTTTGAAAGTACAAAAATTGCATCCATCAACCAACTGTACTAGCAATGTCCGAGGAACAGGAGCAGACTGTCCATGTAGGCAAAACCCCTTCCCCTTGGATAAGGACTGTGTTTCAAAGCTCTAGTGGGAATCTCAATGCCCACATCACTATCTGGAGAGTACCTGAACTAGGTGAACCCCCTTTGCCAGTTGCCCTGCACAGGAAGAGAGGCTTCTATTGTGGGAGAGTGATCAAATGACCCTGGCCGTGTACCTGCACAAATCACACCACTCCATCTTTCCTCTGCATCTTTCATGACAATTCTTTCCCTTTTGCTAGTGTCTCAGAGCTTTCTTTTCTACTGTTTCTGCTCTGTCAACCCATGAGATGGAGACGAGCCGGATCTCAGGAGCAGCTGAGGAGGGATGGGTGGCAGACTCCCTTCCTCTGGTTGAAAGTTCTGTGACTAATTCATAAACACAGGCTGTGAGTCACCCCAAATTCCTGGAGCCCCTGATGACCATGTTAGGTAGGCTCATAAGAGAGGCTGCAAGACCCAAGTCCAACAGAAGGGCGTTCTGTCTGCCAGAGCATTCTGCTGTTATTTTTAACTCAGTTCTAACTGGCCCTGCTCCCACCCTGGTGACATTTCCGGCACCATGCTGTCCTTTGCCCTGCTGATGGGCTCTGCTTACTAAAGTATTTCCATATGTCACCTGTTCTTTAAAATCCCTTGGATCATTCTCAGGATTCTATCCAAAGATTCTCATGTAGGGTGATCCCCACAAAGGGATGTATTTTGACCTACAATGGTCAAAGGGACCGTATTTTCAACAGACTCCCCTGAAATCCTCTTATGAAACAAATATGAGAAATTCTACTTGGGTATGTTCAGTTAAAATGTTTCCATCCTTTCATTCCCAATAGGATTTTAGGAAGAAACCATTAAGAGGAAATGATTCCCAACAGGGCAATTTGTGGGAGAGAGGTAAATTTAGATGTAGGAAGTATATCAGTCATATGCTTTGTCTGACGGACATTCCTGAATCTCAAACCTTGAACAAACTTACTTCCAATATAATTAATTTCCACATTATGGGGTCTAAGCCTCTCAATGAATCTCTGCTCCTTTATTCATTTGTTTGACAAACTCTTATGAAGTGACTACCCTGTGTCAGGCTGATTAGCACCCAGGATGGGATGGCAAAAAGACAGACCTTGTCCCTGCTCATAGGGGGCCTTATAATTTGAGTAGAAGACAGAACATTAGTCCTTTCTCAAATCACCATCCTCATGTACTATCAATAAAAATACTGATGCTCTTTCTAGATAATGCCTTGCAAAGAATAATGTGGAATCTCAAATGTGCATAACTCACCAAGATTTTGGTCAAATGCATTCATCAGATTCTGTTGTAGGAGCTGGAATACATCAATGAACACATTAGGCAAAAATCTGTTCTCAAGGAACTGATATTCTAAGGGGATGAGACCCTGGACAATATATCTAATAAAATAAATAATGCATTAGAAAAGTATTGGTACAGTGAAAGAAAGAAATCCAACCAGTAAATACCAACCTAGTGTGTGAGAGGGGTCATGGGAAGTCTTATGGTTAAAGTGACATTTTAACACTTGAAAAAGGCAAAGGATTTGCCAGAGGGAGTTTGAGAGGAGAGCATGCTAGGCAGGGCACAGGGCTGGGACAAAGATCCTGCAAAGGGAGGGTTCCTGGTGTTTGGCAAGCAGCAGGTGAGAGAGGGAATGCCCTAAAGATAATGAGGACAGAGTAGGTTGAGATCAATTAGAGGCTGGTAGGCAGTTTTGAGTGACAAGGGGAGCCATCCCAGGGTTCTGAACAAAGGACGACATGATGTGACCTATTTTTACAGGGTCATTATGGCTGCAATGTTGAGGGTCAAGTCTAAGACGATAAGCGGAGAACAGCAACTAAATTTTTGAATAACATTTGGCAGCATCCAGGTCTGGTAAAGCTGAAGATGCGCACAGCTCAGAATCCAGCTGTTCTCAACACTAGGAGAAAAACTCCGAAAACACACAAGGATATGTGTGCAGGCATGTTGTTGGCAGCAACAGCAAATCAAAATGTCTAAATGCCCTTCAGTGGGAGCATAGGTCGATAAATTATGGTTTACTAATTCCATGGAATACCTTGTAGCAATTAAAAGAACTAGTTATATTATCAAGGTGGATAAATTCCTCAAAACTCAAGCTGCAGAAGGAGAGTTACAGTATGATCTTAAGTTTAAGGTACCACAATAATGCTATTTATTTTGTGACTACATACGTATTATATTTAGTAAAAAAAAATTACAATATTAAATGAAGGTTATCCATTTCATGCTGATTATATCTGGTGAGGAGGAGAAGGACAGGGAATGCAGTTTGGCAAGGGTATAAAGAGAATGACAAGCACACCTGTAATGTTAGTGTCTCTCACATACACACACACCATTATGAAGACCCAAATCAAACTTAACAAAATATTAAAATGTTAAGGTTTGTATGTTTTCCATTGAAAGAAGTCAGTAAAATTAACAAAGTAAAAAAAGTGAATAAAAGCAATTTTATTAAATTGAATAAGAGAAAAGAGAAGTAATTCTATAATGCAATATATCTATAAATTTTTAAGTCAATTCCTACCTCTGTCTCTGAAATAGCAGGCATATTTGTGTTTTCTGTGTAGTTTCTTTTTACTGTGTTTCCAATCAAACTATAAATTCCTTGCCTTGGCTCATAACATGATCCCCAAAGCATGACACTCTGCCCAGGACATAGAACTGAAGGAGATCGCAAGGCCTCTGAAGCAAGGTCTGGCTAATTTTCTCACATCCTGTTCCCTGCCCCTTCTTCTCTCCTGAATGGGTCGTAGAAATCAGAATTTCTCTTCTCCAAAGTGGGTCAAAGACACCAAAACCCCTCTCCCCCAAGCAAGCCATACAATGAAGGAAGGTCCGTTTCTCAGTTCCCCTCATTCCAAAGTGTCCTGTCCCACACATGGGAGGGAAGACTGTACAGAGAGGTCCATGAGTCTGCCCAGACACGCCTGCTGGGCTTCCTCCCTGGGCCTGTGCCACAAGACCACACCTTTTAATCCAGTCACATTTCTAAGCAGCTGTCCATTCTTCCTTCTACCCTGAGTTTTTATACTTTTATTTCTGTGAGTTTCCATGTCACATAAACTTTGATTCAATAAATTTGCTGTTTTTCTCTTGTTAACTTGTCCTTTGACCTAGGAACATGTAAGCTGTGGCCCTTAGGATGGGTGAAGAAATGTGTCACACTTTTCTGCCCCTACACTTGTTAAGTATTAAAAACAAACAAACAAAACCTTCTGCCTTCTTTTTTCTGTGCTGGTGGTCCACAGCAACCATCTGAGTTAAAAGCAGTGCTTGCTGGTGCTGTTGGATGGAAGTACAAGGTTCCTCCAGCCATGTCCCTGAGGTACGTGAATTCATACTTACTGGGGTGGGGGGAGTATTAGTAATTAGTGGCCCCAGTCCTATATGCTCAGGTGGTTGTCTTTCTCTACTGTTTGCAAGAGCAGGTTGGATGGTTTAAGAGCCCTAGCTATTATTTGTATAGCTGGAATGTTATTAGCAGAAGAGTGACCTAAGCAAAGTGTATTTTAGCAAGAGACAAGTATGTTTGCTATAATGTATTGATGATCATTTTTCTTCCTCTCTGCTCCTCATTTTCTCCTGTCTTTGTATACGAGGCTTCTTTTAAAACAAGTGTTTTCAGATTGGAGTATGTTACGGCAAAGAGCCTGGAAGAGGTGGATTTAGTGCACTGAAGTTCTGTTTTCAATTATCGAGAATCCACGAAACCACAGGCTTAGGTTTTAGATGGGCCAATTTCAACGTTTGCCTTTCCAATGTAAATGCATAAAATATAAGCTGTTCAGCAGTGTCAGGGTCTCTCTCAATGACGTGGGTTCCGTCTCTCTAGCTGTACAGTGCCTGTTCCATGGCTTATCACAGAAGCAGGCTTATAGGGTCTTCATTAATATGTCTGCAAACTGACTAGACACTGGGATATGCAATTCATTTTCTCTAAGCTATTATCCACCATACATATTCAATTTAATATATTTCATTATGCTAATTTTAAAAAGAAGATGGATTTTTTTTTCTTCTCATGAGTTCCAGCACATTTTCCAAGGACAAAGAAAACCTGTTACTGTTACCAATGCTTTATTAGATTGTTATATAAAAATTTCCATTTTAATATAGGAAATTTTATAACTTGAGATCACATGATACAGAGGAAAAGTGGTACGCAGAGAGAAATTAGAGGAAAAGCAGAAAAAAAGAAAAAAAATTCATGGCTTGCAGAAATGACAGAACTTGGTTCTCATGTTGGGCTCCACCCACCTCAGCAACTTATTTAGTAAGCTTTGGCAGGAATGGAACATACTTGTGCAAAATTTGACCTAGCTCTGTATTTGAAACAATGTCCATGTTGACTTATTTTATATTCTTATATTCTCTCTCTCCCTCCCTATCCCAAGTTAATCAAGGTCTATTTCAAATTTGCCTCCTGGGAAATTCCATGTAAATCACCATATTCTTTCAGTTTCTCAAGTTTGGTGGAAAGAACAAGTAGTTAAAGTCACAAAGTCATTTAAATTGCCAAATATCTTCCTTCCTTCCTTCCTTCCTTCCTTCCTTCCTTCCTTCCTTCCTTCCTTCCATTGTTTTTGGTGCTGGGGATCAAACTCAGGGCCTCATACATTCTAGGCAAGGGATCTACCACTGAGTATAACCCCAGTTCCCTAATATGTCTTAGAGTATCATTTTCTTCATCTATAATGGGGACAATAATAATGGTTACCCCATTGACCTCAGAGTGTCAATGTTAATAATGAAAGTGTCTGTTACCACCACTGTAATATTTACATTCTCAGTTATATTATTACTACTAATAGGAAAATAATGATTTGGGATTTAATTTATTTCAGTTAGCATGAAATGTATGATCCCAATGTATTGTCCAATATGGAAACCTCTAGTCAATGTGACCATTGAAATTAAAATTAAAATATAAAATCTCAGCTCCTTAGTCACACTAGCTATATTTTTCATGTTACAATCTATTCATGTCCAGCAGTTCTCCCCAGTGGGACAGCACAACTATCAGACCATGTCCATCGCTGCAGAAAGTTCTACTGAACAACATTGATTTGAATTTAAGGAATAGACTTTCAATTCACTTATACCATTCCTTACTAACAACTTGTCCTTGTGTATAAAAGGGAATTCAAAATCTTTTTACTAAGTTTGAAACTCAGCTGTGGTCTATGTAAGAACAATCAGGAGCTCATGCAATTATTATCATCATCATCATTATTACTATTATTCTTATTGTTGTTATTGTAAAAAGGACAAGTTTTCTGTAGCTCATTGCAACAATTCTAAAGTAATAGAATGTTCTATACACCATAAAATCATTGTCTAGCTTTGTTCTGTGGAAACTCATTTAAATCTGATTTACTGTGACTTGGAATTTAAGACTTAGGATGAGATTAATGAGCTGCTTTTGGTTACATCATCTGCATGGATTGTCAAACAGAGCCTGCACTGAAATCACACAGGACGGTTCAGCTCTGTTCCCTTGTTAATGTAACGGAATGCCTGCAGTTTCCACATAACTTACCAGATAACGTAACAGATAGATCACATGAGGCCTGCAGTTGGCATTTCTCACCCTGCCTAGGCAGTTCGCACGATGGTTCAGATGGAGAATTTTGCATAGGACTGAGGCCACCGGGAGAATATAAGAAACCAACATGAATCATGCTCAGGTCACAATGTTGATATGCAATGACATTTGCCTTTGTCTCATGCATATGTGCTGTCCAATACTGCTTCATTACCTTTTTTAGATGATAAACATATAAGGGATCAGCCATTTGGGCATCATGGCAAAGACACAAATTAGTGTCTTTGGTAGCAATGCAAGATTTCATGTTTCCTACTTATATGCAATTTAAAAATTCATAAATATGATGTGAGATTCCAGACCTTTATGTTTGACTCTAACAGAAAGCTGCCTGGAACAAGCGAGAGATACAGATAATACCTTGACCCATTTGTTGATCCTCACTGCATTGGGTCTTTGGTATAAGAGGGCAAGGCATGGGCTTGATGGAGCCCCTGTTCCAGAAGAAAAGCCAGAATGTCAAGGAATTGAATCAGGCTGCTTTTGAACCCAAACATGACAGAGAAACTCAGGTTAGGGGATATCAGAGAAGCTCAGCTTGATGAGCGGGAAAAAGCAAACCAGTGACGCTATTAAGGCAACCCATGAGGATGGCCTTGGATGCGGAGAAGAAACAAGTATGAGAACAGAAGAGACGAAGGAGAAGCTGACGACATTTCCTGGGAACCTGAGATGAATTATTTTTCCTCAAGTGAAAAAAAAAAAAAAAAAGGCAGCACAAAGAAGAAAATACGAGGTTCGTAAATCATGAAGCCAAAGTAGAGAACTGGGAAGAAGTCATTTCTGAAAATTGGCTAATTCCAAAGATGGTTTGTGATAAGGTCAAGAGAGAGGTCATAATCAAGGATGATTTTAGGCTTTTTTTCTCTTGCTCACTTTTTCTTTTTCTTTTCCCTTTGGAACACTTAGATCTCCTGGATGTCCTGAGACTTGGAAACACAGTGATGTGAAAGTCATTAGAAAATAATCCAAAGTCTCTGCCATGTGGTTGGTAGAAGAGCTGCTTTTTTTTCTTTTGTTTTTAACAATTAGAACTTAAGAATTCTTCACTAAGGAAAATGTCATCAGAAACAAAGCTTCGTATATTTTGTGGTTCTATTCAAAGAACTAAAGTGATATTCCAAGTTCTGTGTAAACAGTTAAAAATTGCTTTTGTTTCCAGGTGGACCATATTTAAAGGAGGAAAGGAAACCAAATTGTTTAAAGAAATGAATTGCTTGATGTGTGCCCCGCCAGGCAAACACCAAGCCTCCTACATTTTCCTTTTGAAGGAATGACTTAATAGAATTGACTTTCTCCTAGCTGAGAGGACATATTGACTGAGAAAATTTTGTTGAAAACAAAATTAGAGATGATATACTCACCTTGAAAAATGTAACTAAATATTTAATAAAATGTTGCCTCAAAAATGTTATAAAAATAATGAGTAGTCACTGAAAGAATCTGAGTACACTCAAATTGTATTTATAAATTTCTTAAAGAATTTTGGTGTGATGGAAACTCTCATGATGAGTGAAAGACCGGATAATTATTAATAAGATTGTAAGACGATCTTGTACAGGAGGAGAGTTTCTGCAATGTTTCTTTTAATAATAAAATGTGAATTATTTCAAACACTGACAAAAGTTCTGAACATAATGTAATGAACACCAAAGTACCCACACCCAAGATTATCTTTTTAAGAATAAAACATGGCAAATATAGTTGAATCCTCCTTTCATGACTCCAGGGGTCTCATTTCTCTCCCTTCCTCCTTAGAGATAATTCTTTCCTAAAATTAAATATTCTTCTTTTATATGCTTAGATTTTTACTAAATATATAGTTATTGATATCCATAAACAGTATGAAGTTTTCTTTAGTGTGCTTTTGTACTTTATATAAAAGATACTGTACAAGCTAGGTGTAGTGGCACACCTGTAATCTCAGCTACTCAGAAGGCTGAGGCAAGAGAATCTCAAGTTCAAGCCAGCTTGGACAATTTAGTGAGATTCTATTTCAAAATAAAATTTAAAAGAGGGTTGGGGGTGTAGCTCAATGGTAGACACACTTAACTAGCATGAGGAATACCCAGGGTTTGATACCCACTACCCGTCCCCCAAAATATTGTACCAAGAATATTATTCTGTATGCAGTTTTTTTATTTTTACCACGATGGTCTTTTCTTTCTTTCTTTCTTTCTTTCTTTCTTTCTTTCTTTCTTTCCTTCTTTCTTTCTTTCATCTACATCTCTAGTTAACTTATTGTTGTTGCTAAATCATAACCTTTTGTATAAATCAACAATTCATTTAACAACAGTATTTCTTGAGCACTGCTCTAGGAACTTGGGGACAGCAATGATCAAAACAAAGATCTGGGAGGAACTTACATTCTATTGGGGAAATCTAACAGATTGTTCTAAAATTAACATAATAAGCAAATTAGATAGCATCTTAGATTATGTTAAGTGTCATAAGAGAATTTTAGCCCATTTTTATGCCTGGGAGCATGGAGCGTGAGGAGGTAACAAGTTCTGATTCTACATAAGGAAGCACAATTCAGTTCTTCTGTTGTTTTGTCTAGGATCATGTTTATTGGGAAAGGTGAGAGCAGGCATTTCTTCTTCTTCTTCTTCTTCTTCTTCTTCTTCTTCTTCTTCTTCTTCTTCTTCTTCTTCTTCTTCTTCTTCTTCTTCTTCTCCTTCTCCTTCTCCTTCTCCTTCTTCTCCTTCTCCTCTCCTTCTCCTTCTCCTTCTCCTCCTCCTTCCTCTTACTCTTCCTATTCTTCTTATTCTTATTCTTTTGCCTTTTCGTGAGTTCTGGAAACTCCTAAAGTTTCACCTTTACATATGTTAGCTAAAATTTTTAAATAATACTGTTTTTTGAGGCTAAGAAACTTGTTTTCCAGAAACAAAGAAAATTATGTTTCTTTGGGCCTAATTAGGGTCTCAATTTGGGAAAACATAAATGAGGTAATCCTGAACACATGCTTCCAGGAAATTTTCTTAGATATCTAGTTTGCTGAATGTTTCTTTTCCCTTTTCATCAGAGACAAACCTACATAAATACAGCTATTGATATAAGAGGGCAAGGCATGGGCTTGATGGAGCCCCTGGTCTAGAATAAATGCCAAAATGTCAAGAAATTGAATCAGGCTGCTTTTGAACCAAAATTGACAGAGAAACCCAGGTAAGGGCATGTTACAGATGCTCGGCTTGATGAGGGGGAAAGAGCAAACAAGTGACGCTGTCAAGACAACCCATGAGGATGGCCTTGGATGCAGAGAAGAAACAAGTATGAGAACAGAAGAGACGAAGGAGAAGCTGGCGGCATTTCCTGGGAACCTGAGATTAATACTAGACAAAGATGCCAAAAACATTGGTGAAAAGACAGCCTCTTCAACAAATGGTGCTGGGAAAGCTGGAAACCTATATGCAGCAAAATGAAGTTAAATCATTATCTCTCACCATGCACAAAACTCAACATGTATCAAGGACCTAGGAATTAGACCAGAGACCCTATGCCAATATAAGAAAAACTAGGCCCAAATCTCCATCATGTTGGATTAGATCCTTCCCTAACTAGACTCCTAAAGCTCAAGAAATAAAATAAAAAATTAAAAAATGGGATGGACTCAAACTAAAAAGCTTCTTCTCAGCAAAGGAAATAATAACGTGAAAAGAGAATCCACAGAATGGGAGAACATCTTTACTACACACACATCAGATAGAGCACTAATTTCCAGGATATATAAAGAACTCAAAAAATTTAACACCAAAAAAAATAAATAGCCCAACCAATACATGGGCTAAGGATCTGAACAGACACTACTCAGAAGATATACAATCGATCATCAAATATATGAAAAAATGTTCAATTTCTCTAGGAATTAGAGAAATGCAAATCAAAACTACTTTAAGATTTCATATCTCTCTAGTCAGAATGGCAATTATCAAGAATACAAGATATAGTATGTGTTGGGGAGGATGTGGGGAAAAAGGCACACTCATACATTGCTGGTAGGACTGCAAATTGTTGCAACCACTATGAAAAGTAGTTTGGAGATTCCTTAGAACACTTGGAATGGAACCACCATTTGACCCAGCTATCCCACTCCTCGGTTTATGCACAAAGGACTTAAAATCAGCATACTATAGTGACCCAGCCACATCGATGTTTATAGGTAAGTTCTTAATGACGTTTTTCCTCCCACTGAGATGATCAAGAGATTTTTCCCTTTTGTGTTAAAGGGCTGATTTACACCTAAATTTTCTGATATTAATTATTTTTCCCTTTCTGGAGTTATTTCCCTTTGTCATGATGTTTTAAAAAATTCTTCATTTTTCTAATGTAATTTATTATAGGACTTTTAAAAACAAATCTATGGTCACATTTGAGATTGTTTTATTGTTTTCTTTGTGTGTGTGTGTGTGCTGTTCATGATCAATTTTCACATGAAAATTACTACAGACATAAAATGAGCTAAGTTGCTTTCCTTATTTTCTGCTCTCTGAAAAATTTTACATAAAATAGGAATGATCTGATGTTTTTACTGATGTGTGGAAGCTAACCTACAGTAAGTGGGGAGAAGGGAAGAAAAACAGTTTAGTAGATAAGACAAAGAGGAATGAAGGAAAGGGAGAGGAAAAAAGAAAAGGAAAGTGGAATTAATCCAAAATAATTTTCTAATGTACATATATGAATCCACCATCGTGAATCCCACCATCATGTACATCCACAAGAATGGGGTCCTAAAAAGAATCAATATATTCCATGCCTATATAATTATATCTAAATGAATTCTGCTGTCATGCATAACATGGTTCTAAAAAGAACCAATCTTTTTATTAAAGGTCTTATAAAATTTACTTCCAAAACAAACCGGACTTCATTTTTATTTGAATTTAGATTACTGATCTATTTGTATTTAATGGTATTTTAATTTCTTCGTGCTGTTTTAACAAAGCACCACAAGCTGGGTGGCTCAACACAGCATAAATTTATTGTCATAAGGTTCTGGAGGCCAGGAGTTTGAAATCAACCTGTTGGTAGGACCGTGTCCTATTCGAAGGACTTAAGGAAGGATCCTTCCCTCCTCCTGGATTTGTCCACAGTCCTTGGTGTCCTTTCTTGTAAGCTCTCCAGTCCTGTGGTCATCTTCTCTGGACATCTTCACACTGTCCTTCCTCTGGGCACGTCTCCCTGTCTTTTGGAGAGAGGGGTCAGTACTGGCGATTGCATTCAGGGCTTTACATGTAGGAAGAACACTCTCTACCTGCCCCTATAAGGACACTGGTCATAAAATTAGAACCCACTCTAATAAGCTAATTTCAACTTGATTGTCTATAATAAAGACCCTATCTGCAAATAACATTACATTTTGAGGTACTTTAAGAATTCAATGTATCCTTTCAGGGTCACAAAATTAAATTCATAGTAAATAGTTATTGATTTTTTTTCTTATTTTTTTTACTTCCTCTTTAATCACATTGATAGTTTGCACTTTCCTGGAAAATGGTTGTTTTTATCTAAGTCTATATATTATCAACATAAAATTCTGATTTTTTTTACTTGAATTTAAGTATTTGACTTATTTTTTCTTTGTCTTTCCCTGGTTGATTTTATCAGAAGTGTGTTGATTTCATTCATTTCTTCAAAGAATCACTTTTAAATATTTTTTATTTCCTTTAGCATTTGTTTATTTTCTATTTAGGAAAAAAAGGTATATTAAAAGGACGTCATTGTGGTAGAATTGACATGTGATATGCTGTACATGTTTAACGTATATAATTAATATTATATATTTGTGAAGCCGGAAAGCCATCACCACCATCAGGATGACAAAGCCACTCATCTCTCCCCAAAGTTTCCCATACTCTTTTGTAACCCTCCCCTCCTGACCCACCAAGTCCCCCATCCCCAGCAGGTGTGGATTTGCTTTCTTTCCCATTAGAATATTATGTGAATGGAATCATACAATACATGTGCTTTGAGTTCAGCAGATTTTAATCAGTATAGTCATTGTGAGATTCATCATGTTGAATCTCCACATCTTTAACGTCTCTTTCATAATTTAATTCTGCTTGTTCCTTCGTGCTTCATTCCTCAGAACAGCCTTCTGATGTACAAAATCTTCACCTATATATAGACTATGGTGCCCAATCTATTGAATCAATTTAAATCTTAACTGTGGCTTTCAGCTTCAAGATTTCTAGTTGGCTCTTTTTCTTACTTATTGTTGCTTCATTTCTGCCTGTTGAATATCTTATTTTCTTGTTATTCTTGAAAATTTTTCCCCCAGTGTATCACTTTCAAGGCCGAAGCGTACTCATTTTCAGATCTTTTTTTGTTATATCTCCACTATTTTAAATTTACCTGGGTTGGATTCATCTCCTAACAGTAGATTCCGTCGGCTGCCTTTCACCGCACTTGACTTCTTTCTGTGTTAGAGCACTGTGGTGTGGAAGCCTTTCTCCTATCACAAGTTGTCTCCTTCCTCTCCTCGCTCTTCTCCTCTTAGTTAGGTGCCGACTCACACCTGGTCTCTGGGACCTTTGAATCCAGTCCAGTTTAGGGAGTGTTGAAGACACTGACCCCCAGTCAATGGGTGCCTTGCCTCAATTTCTGTTTGCCAGGCAATATCTATAAACGTGCAAAAGGGAATATCCAAGTGTAATCTTAAAACACCATATTGATTAAAATTGATTTTTGTATGTGTGCGTGTGTGTGAAATAAGTGGCCATTGTGAAGAAAACTTATTTGGAGAAGTAATGGTGTCCTTATTTTCAGAATAAAGTCAATATTAGAATTTCTAAAAATAAATGATTTCTACAATTCTATGAAAGTCATTTTACTCTGCTCGTGAACTATCTCCAGAAATATCTATATTTTCACTTACTTCTGTAAGAACTAGATTTCCAGTCTTAGAAATATTTTAAACACCGTGGAGTAGAGGCTGTGTCAAGGTAGTACTGAACATCATGGTATCTGGTGATGTGCCTAAAGAGGTCAAGAACAAGTCCAAGGTCAAGGTCCGCTGGAAGTCTATTTGTTGTAAGGCTTTCCACTGCAAGATAGGGATGGTCAGGGAAAGGGTTTTGGGGTATTCCTTATTTCTTGGTTATCCTAGAATTAAAGCTGATACGAGATGGATATGCTAACAGAAATCCGCAGGGCAGCTCTGTGTGAGAGAATTGCCAGGGAAGATCTTGGGCAGGGTGGTGGGCCTTTCTGACAGAGAGGAGGGGCGGGGTTGTTTCAATTCCAGTGCTTCCTTAGAAAGGAAAACTCCTCTTCTAAGGAAACTGTGCTGAGCCTCTGAGGGGAGTGTCCAGGGCTGTTTTCCATTGATTCCCCACAGCTGGGAAACCCCCAAGCATGGGGCTGGGCTGCCGAAGTGAACAATGATGCTCAAAGTTTGACTGACCTTGCTCAGTGACAATTCCCTCTGGAGCAGAGAACTAGCACGAGCACAGTTTGCTCGACCACACCAAGCTGGGCCCAAAGAAATACAGAAATTGGAGTCTTGAATCTGAATTAAAGCCTCTCGGGTGACACAACTGGAAAATAAAATTTCTTTACAGTGAAAATGTGTTTGGCAGCCCCTCTCTATACAAAGTTCAACTTTAGGGCAAAGAAAAAGAAACACTCATTATGTAATCAGATCAAATTATTGGCTCTGGAGAAGAGTTCCTGGTCTGGATACTAGATCTTTTATGCTGCGAGTATCAGTCTTATCACAGCAATTCTTTATTCTAAATATTTTTACATTTAAGACCTTCATCATGATCCCTGATTTGTTTAGATCTTGTTATATAAGACACACAATAGCATCAGCGAAGGAAGGGTTGACCTCCTCTTACTTTTCACAAGGATTCAAAAATAAATAAATCTTGGAATTAAGAAATGTGGGGGTGAGAGACAAAGAAGTAAGCAGGGGGGCTGGGGATGTGGCTCAAGCGGTAGCGCGCTCGCCTGGCATGCGTGCGGCCCGGATTCGATCCTCAGCACCACATACAAAAAAAGATGTTATGTCTGCCGAAAACTAAAAAATAAATATTAAAAAAATTCCTCTCTCTCTCTCTCTCTCTCTCTCTTAAAAAAAAAAAAAAAGAAGTAAGCAGGGGATCCTTCCAAACCACAGAGCAAGGGATAGAGAGATGGAGGTGGAGATGCTATAATCTTTCTTCTCTCTTCTCTCTCCATTTAACTTGACTTTCGTAAGTCTCATAGCAAACAGTCTTCCCATGTTAAAAAAAAAGACATATTTGTTCAGTCTGACCTGCATATGGTTCTGAAGATGAAGTTCTCATGAAAAACCAGAAGATCTGGCTACTTGGTTCATGGAAGCAACAACTGGCAGGTTTTAGGCAGTGGCCAAAGTTCTCCACTTAGCCACAGTGTGACCTTGTTTGCTGAGTCCTTCAGGCCCTTGTCCTTGTGACCCCTTTCATAAAGCATACCCTTACCTGCATTCTTATTTGTTCACTCAACAAATATTTATTAGGGCTGTCTGTTCTAAGATCTGTGGGTACAGCAGCAAACAAATAAGGTAGACACCCTCACAGTGCTTGGATTCTCGTGAGAGGAGACAAATAATAAGAAGCCAAATATGACAAGTGATGTTAGGTGAAATATGTTAGAAAGAAATATAAAGCATGGTGTGCCAGACCGTACCGTGTAACTTGGAGACACAGGTGGATAATACCTCACAGCCCACTTGGAGTTTAGTGTGGTTTGGGCTAATGGATGCTATCCCTGCCACCTTTGGGTGGGGACATTTCTTTCCTGGCCTTGTCTTCCACTTCATTTCCCTTGGCTGTGGCCAGTGTGTTAGCTACACTGAGCCGGACTTCTGTAGGAGGACTGTGTGGGAGAGTCTCAAGGTATTTACCAGAGTGATAAATGTTTTTTAAAAGCCACTGAGACTTGGGGATTGGCTGCTCTGGTACTGTTGCACTGATTATTGTGATTGGAAGCAGAGTGGGAGTCAGGAGTCACAAGGGTGGGCACTGAGATTGCAGATAGGTGTACTGGGGCATCCTCTCTGGAGAGATCGCATTTGAGCTGTATGTCCTATCACGCCCACTGTACACTTGTGATTTTCAGATTCTATTCCTCTCCCCAAGATTATAATAGAATGAACCTAATAATATAAGCAGACTAGTCAGCAGCTGGCATTGCTACATTTCCCCCCACCACACCTAGAATCTTGTGTTAGCTGTCGCCTACTTTCCATGTGACTTCAGTCCGTGATCTGAGTCTGCAGAATCCATCAACACACTCCTGTTGATTCTCTGCAGCCGCCAGGGCTAGGGAGCTTTCAATGGTATGTTCAGATACTAGCTTACTCTCAAGGGGGAAAGAAGAAAGCAGAATAACACACCCCACCTTCCTTTGTTTCCATTGGCCTGTTATGACTGTTCTTTAGAAAAACATAAATTTAATCAGCTCAAAGATAAAGAAATTTAATGTGGTTTTTCAGGCATGAAAATTGTCTTGGATACATGCAATTACTTGTTCCCTCAATGTGTCATATTCATGTTTAGACAATGCCTCAAACAGGACATTCTTTATTTCCTTATCAGTGTTATTCAGCCATTTAGTATATAATAATAATTTCAATTCTGATTTGTTTTATTTAAACACACAAAGTACGTGCTTTCTGTGTGCTGTTATGTATATTTTAACCCACTGTGATAAACTTAATGCTTTTGCCGACACTAGCCACCAAATTAACCATGAATTGATGATTAAAATGAATAATTTTTAGCCTTCTTTCTAATATATATATTTGATTTCTGAAAACAACAGAATGTAGCCATTTCTTGATTCTATGTTGTGTGTGTGTGTGTGTGTGTGTGTGTGTGTGTGTTTTATTTGTGGAGCCCAAGAACTGTGACTTCTGCCAACTTTTTTCCCCAGGACCATGTAGATGAACACAAGAAATATTCAGAAACATCAGGCAAACTTTGATACTTTAAATGTTGTATTCATTGATTCTGTCCTGCTCTGCACTCTGGATATTTTATAGGATTTCCATTTTGCAAGACCATTTGTAAAATTGGAAGCAGTGAGGCAAACCTCTGAGCCATCCCAGAAACACTGGGTACTCTCCATGGGGCCTCATTGTTCAGGTGCAGAATTGGACCCTTCAGGCTACCTGGGTTTTACCATATGCATGGACCTGTGTGGGCCATAGGATATAAACCACAGAGAGTTCTAGGACAGAGTTCTTATCTCTGAGAACTTGTCTCTTTGGAGAAGCAGTATTTACACACAAGGGACAAGTCAAAAATGGCTGAAGGTGGAGCAGGAAGGGTGTGATGGAGGCAGTAAATTCTATGAAAAATCCAGAAGAGGCTTTCTGGAGGAGAGAGTGAGAATGAAGGTTTGTGGAGTGGAAGAGATTTTGGCAAAAGGGAGAGGGACAGAGACATTTCAATGGTCAGAATACTCTATACAATGAAGAGGGAAAGAGAAAGATGCCTAAGTTATCCTTCCCTTAACCTTTGCTTAACTCTTACACAATGATGCAAATTTAAATCTTAAACTGAACTAGAATAGAGAATAAAGTTCAGGCTCTTTTGACTTGTTTCTTATATTTCTTTTTTTAGTGATCAAAATGTGAAAATAGGGTGATGAAAATAGGCCCCAGATAGAGAGAAAAAAGGAACAAGGCAGCCAAGTCATTTTAATAGCACGGACACGTGCAATAGACAGAGAAAACATGCACCTAAGTGTGCTTATCAGTAGTGTTTCACTAAGACAGGACAACAAGGACCCAGACAGGGATGAAGGAAGAAGATCTACCTCCATAGTTTATCCACATGTAAAATAAGAATACTACAATTTCATCATTTTATTTTGGATTGTATCCTGGATTAAATAATACTTCAAGAAACAGAATACACTGAAATAAATATTAATAGATTGGCACTGATTGTGTGTGTATGTGTGTGTGTGTGTGTGTGTTGTGATACTACAGATTAAAATAGGGGGGTAGACTTCTTCTCCCGGCTTTGATGCACCTGGCTTGGAGGTTCACTTGCCTATGGGAGAGCTTAAAACCACCATTACCACCACAAAAGGCAAATGCTCTGGTGGAAGCTGAGGCTCCAGAAATCATACTATTATTAATTGGGTCCATCAACTCATTTTTCTTCCAACTCCTAACTGATATCAGGAAGAGTAAGGAGCGTGGAGTTTCCAGAAGTGATAGGATAAAGGAGGGAGAGAATGAGAATGGAGAGGGGAAACCTGAGGACCTCAGAATAGGACATTGGGCAGGTACAGCAGTAGGATGGCCCTAGTCACCTTTGGTCATAGGTCCTGCAGTGTGAAGAAGTATTGAAAAGTGGGGCATGAGAAAGAGCAAAAAAAAAAAAAAAAAGTATGGTCATCTGCATCACCACTGGTGGACACTGGGACTGATTTCAGGACAGTTAAAAGGGTTGAATGAATGAAAACTCAAGTAGTCCCTCAACAGGGAAAGAGAACCAGGAAAGTTAGCCAGTTGGTTTTTTGCTACTAGTCTTACCATTTTCCTGGGTTCTCTGTTGTGGCATCATAGCATCAAACATCAGAGAAGATAGAGGGGAAGGCAGCAGTATGCCGTCTCCAGATCGAAACCGGTGACCTCCCAGACCTGAAGCTCAATGGCTGCTAGCTTTGGTCTGGGACCTTTGCTCAGGGAGGAAGGCTGGACTGAAAGACCTTTCAACAAATTATTCTAAAAATACCCCACTCTGCCATGGTTTGCACGTAGTTCTCCTTCTAACAGCTTAGATACATTAAAAAAGTTTCTAGTAAATCATGTTGCATATGGTGAAAGTGAGTTCCATAAAGATCATAAATTTATGAGGACTGGCACTGGAATTTTTACAAGAAGAAAGACCTGCATTTTGAGTTGCTTGTCATCCATCTTCATCTATAAGGTCTCACCAACATTTCAGACTTGATCAGAGCATAAGTAAACTCGTCCTCTTCTTCCCATGACACATCTGTCTATAAGGTTCCCTGCCTTTTTAACAATATCATTAACTTCTTCATCACCCAACTTCCAAAATTAGGGATGTACTTAAAATCATTGTTTGCTTATTTCCAAGTCCTATTGGTTCTTCCTTTATACCTCTATTAGGCTACTATTTCTGATTTGTCCTGTATGGGGTCCTGGGTCACTCTCCTAAGGAGTTTAAATTCTGTCATTCTTCTGCTTACTTCCCTATCACAAATTCTGCCAGAACTCCTCTAGTAGTCCATGTACACTCCTCCCCATATCTTTACATAGTATTGTTGCTGTACTTCTAAAAATATGGATCTCAAATATATTGTTATTTTTCTATAAACATTCATTAGTTTTTCAAGAAAAATTTTTTTCCGTGTTTACCCATGTTTTTGCCTTTATCATATCCTCCCTCATTCCCGTCTGTAGAACTAAATTTCCACCTCCAACTATTCCCCTTCAATCTGAGTATCTTCTCTTAGTACATCTTACAATGTGAAAAATTATCTTAGTTGTTTATGAAAATATCTTTAGATGGCCTTAATTTTTGGAAGATATTTCATTGATAATAATTTTAAAGGTAATGCTGCCATTTCTTTCTGAGATAAATTCAGATTACATTCTCATCTTTTTCCCCTTGTACCTTATCTGTCTTTTCCCCCTCCCACTCCTTTTTTTAAAGATTTTTTTCTTTCCCTTTGTTGTGCTTATCTGTGGCTCATTGAGCTTTCTGTAGCTCTGAGTTGCAGTTTTTGATCAATTTTAGAAAACAGTTTTTCCAGTTTCTCCAAATATCTGTTTTCTCCTATCCTCCCTGCCTTTCTTAAACATGAAATATATGATTTAGACATCTCAATACTATCTCATAGGTCACTGGAACTTTGTCCATTATTTTGCAATGTTTTTCTCTGGGTCAGACCCAATGATTTCAGTGACCTGTCTTAAAGTTCAGTAACCTCTGTTGTCAACGTCCACTCTATTCTTAATCACGTGCAATGAGTTTTTTAACATACATTTTTCAGTTCGAGAATTTCCATTTTGCCAATTATATGGTTTTCATGCCTGTCCTTATCTCTTCACTCATGATGGTGATTTTTTATGTAGCACCCTTGACATAGTTTCATATTTTCAATTTTGTATCATCTAATTTTAATGTCTGCATAACAGACACGAGTCTTGTTTCTGTTCACTAACTCTCCCTGACTCTAGATCACATTTTCTTGTTGATTTGCCTACTTAGTAATGTTTGATTATATACCAAACGTGGTGATTGAAGTATTGTAGGGAATATGGTTTATGTCTTGCTGCTCTGCGGGGCTGAGTTTGGTTCCAGTCAGGAGTTAAATTAATCATGAACCAGTGTTTGCTTTCCCTCAATCCTGGGGTGAATTCCTTCCTACCTGAGCATAACTTTGACTCCTAAGGCATGGCTTTTCTTGGGTTTATCTGAAGTTGAAATTTTTACCGAGCCTCCTCTAACTCCAAAGTCTGTTTTTTCCTGCATCGTCTTAGATCTTTGCTGCTAAACCATGTCTTAGCTCTTTCAACATTCAAGGTGTCCAGGCTCTTCCTGCTGAGTGACCCTGATTCTCTCCTCTCACATGCATCCTTCAACAGTCAGCCAAGGATTAAGAAAATCTTATATGCAGATTTGGGGTTTCCCCCTCTAGAGCTCCCTTCTCTCTGGGATATCATTCCTAAATTTCCAGCCACCATAGCAATCCCAAACTGTACGTTTGACTCCTGTAATAAAAGCATGGTTTTACTTACAGCTCAGTGGAGATGAAGATTACCCCAGTGCGCGAGTCAAGTGTGTCTCTCACATTTGGGGGTCGCTTTTCAAGGATCAAATCACTAGTTCAGTTTGCTTTTGATTACTCTCCAGCATCTTCAAACAGTTGTTTGTAATATTTTGGCCAGAGTTTCTGGTTGTTTTCTTTGAGGATGTTACAGCATACAGGATGCTCTGCAATTGCAAGGAATCAGAACCTCTCTATTAATCATGAATGAATTCTGAAGCCTCACCCCAGGTTTCAAGATCCTCTAGGAGCAGTCTTCCTGAGGGTTAGTTTTATGTGTCACTTTAATTGGCTAAGTGATACCCAGATGACTGGTAAAAAGAAATCACTGGGGGCTGGGATTATGGCTCAGTGGTAGAGCACTTGCCTAGCATGTATGAGGCACTGGGTTTGATTCTCAGCACTGCATATAAATAAATGAATAAAATAGAGGTCCATAAACAACTAAAAATTTTTTTTTTTTAAATCATTGTTTCTAGGTGTGTCTGTGAGGGTGTTTCTAGAGGAGATTAGCAGTTGAATTGATAGATAGGGTCAAGATCACTCTTACCAACAGGTCAAGCATCACCCAATCCATTGAGGGCACAAATAGTACAAAAAGTTGGAAGAAAAACAAATTTGTTCTCTCTGCTTCAAGTGGAATATCCATCTTATCTCCCTAAGAAATCAGTCCTCCTAGTTCTTGGGCCTGGGAACTCAGGCTGGAATTTATACCGTTGACTCCCTGGCTCTCAGGCCTGTGGGTTTGGACTGGAACCACACCATCAGCCAGCCTTCCTGGGTCTTCAGCTCATAGCAAATTGTCAACTTAGCCTCTATAGCTGTGTGAACTTAGCCTCTCTAGTTGTATGAACCAAGCCTCCACAATAAATCTCTTTCTGGATATCTGAACATGTATCTCACTGGCCCTATTTCTATGGAGAGCCCTGACCTAGTCCCCAGTCTTCCTTTTGACTTCATCTTCTGTTTCTGTCTTCACTCAATTCCTGCCAATTCAGCATGCTCAGTGTTCCTTGACACTTTGCATCTGTGCCTCTGCTTGTCTGGTCCCCTCACTTCTTCTACCTCAACAAGGCCAAAGTCAATTATTAACAACTTTTATGAGCTAATAATAATACCCTTTTCTTCTTCTTCAATAGGCTCAGGAGACAGGCAGAGAAATGAAATAGTTACCTTTATCATTGATAAAATTAGTTGGAGAAGGAAGCATTAAGGAGTTCTTACTATATGGCAGAAAATAGATCAGAACATAAGCATCCTGCAGATAGGTTCCTGCAAAATGGGCTAAGCCAGGCATATCAGTTTCTGCTCTTGACCTCACTGAATTCTCTGTGGGAGGAGTAATGAGCAGGAGGTCACTCAGAAATGCTATTCTAACTCAAGTGTCACCACATGGAAACAGGAAGGAAGAATCAACTCCCCTTCTTCACACACACATCAAATATTAACAAAGACCCAAAACTCACTATCATTTTTGCACATCCTTCTAAGCTTGCTGCACGAATGTAATCTTATTCCTGCGAATGTTCATTTTACTTTATCTGATGGTTTAGTATTTATTATATCATGGAAGTATAATAACTTATTTCACTGTGCCACCTCTTTTTCCCTGGGATTTCCTTAAAGTTGGGGGCTAATTATTATTGTTTACATTGTAATACTCCTTAACTATTAACATGGTAACTGATAAATGGTAAGCCCTCGATGAGTACTTACCAAATGAACAAATGAAATAATCCGTGAAAAAAAAAAAAAGATGGCCTATTTCAAGCAAGCTAAAGCCAAGAATGATCTAATAATTTAAGCAAGAATAAGCAAGCCCATCATGGGAATGAAAGAACATATTTTGTTTAGAGTAGCTAATTGCTTCCCACTGGGAAGCTGTAATGACATCACCAGCACTGTGAGATTGCGCATGCCCATCATCTTCTAATCTACAGTGTGGGAGGCTGCTCTAGCAGGTGTGCTGAGAATAGGACCCGAGGGACAGCTGACAGCACCTTTCTGGAGCCTAACACCAGCTTCTCCGTGGGATTCAAACATCTTAAATTACATTAAAAAAAATAGAATGAGGGAAATGAATGAATTACAATGAGGAAGTGGAATTCCTGTTGAATGTTAATTGGAGACTATTTCTGGACTGTTTTGTCCAACTCTCATGCTATAGTTTAGATATAAATGTTCCCCAGAGCCCATTTGTTAGGGGCTGGAGGGTGGGACCATTGGAACGTAGTGGAACCTTTGGGAGGGAAGACCCAGTGGAAGGTCCTGGGACCATTAGACATCATGCTCTTGAAGGGGACTGTGGGACCCTGGTCTCTTCTTTTACTTTCTGCCACAAGGTGAGTCATTTGCTGCGCCATGTGCTCCCTCACACTGCCATCCAGCACGCACTCCAGAAGCCTAAAAGCAACGGGTCTGTTTGGTCATGGCATGGAACCTCTAATACCATGACCCCAAATTAAGATTTTTTTTTTCTTTTTTTCTTTATTTTTTAGTTTTAGGTGGACAACACAATATCTTTATTTCATTTTTATGTGGTGCTGAGGTTTGAACCCAGTGCTTCATGCGTGTTAGGCAAGCACTCTACCACTGAGCCACAACCCTAGCACACCCCCACACCTTTTTTTTTCCTTTCTAAGTTAGTTATCTCAAGTATGTTGTTATAGAGATAGAAAACTGATGGTATAGTTCGGATATGAGTTATTCTCCCCCAAAAACTCCTCTATTAAAATGCAAGAGATGAAAATTATTATGAGACCTGTAACCTAAAGCGGATTAATCCTTTTGATAGATTAATTATTTGAATGGACTAACTGGGTGGTAACCATAGGGAGGTGGGGCATGGCTGGAGGAAGTTAATTCACAGGAAGTGTCTTTGGGGTTTGTATTTTGTCCCTGGCTCCTCACTTGCTCTCTTTCTCTGATTCTTAGCTACCATGAGAGAAGCCATTTTTCTCCACCATGGTCTTCCATCGTGATGTTCTATGTCACCATGGGCCCAGAGCAGTGGAGTCAGTAGGCACAGACTGAACCTCTGAAACCATGAGCTAAACTAAATGTTTCCTCCTCTAAATTGTTCTTGGTGGTATTTTGGTCACAACAATGGAAAGCTGACTAAAAGCAACAGCTAATATATGTCAGTTCAAGACATAGCTATTTCTTTAACCTGTATCCTCAGGTCTATCAGAGAACATATTGGGAAGAAAATTATGAATCTTAAAGTAATTTTTATATTTTTCCAATGATAGAATTATTCCATAATGTTTTCTTGTTAAACATGTTTAGAAACATTAAATATAATTCTTTTTGTCTGTGTCAAATGCATATTTAAAATTTCTTTTTTTTGCAATACAGCTATCTGCATACCTGAACAAAATAAGAAAACGTTACTAGTCACTATCAGCAATAACCAATGTTAATGTCTTGATAGAAAAACTTTCATCTTTTTTTCTATGTTCATATGTGAGTTTAGTTATATTATCTGTCTATATACAAATTGGGAAAATTATAGTGTATGCTCATCAGTAAACTTTTTATTAATAATAGTTTAAGATTATAGAAAAGCTGGGAAGATAGTACAGAGAATTCCCACATAACCTGTACCCAGTATGCACTATTGTTAATATCCTACATTAATATGGTATTAACATCACATTTAACGAACAGAGCTAATGAACAAATATTAACACATTGCCATTTTGGATACCAATACTAGTACAGTACTACTGGCTAAAGTCTGTTTTATTTAGACATCTTCAATGTTTACCTAGTATTCTTTTTCTGTTCAGGATCTCATCTAGGATGCCCCATTACCTTCAGTCATGTGTTTCTAGTTTCCTCAGTTTTTTGGACTTTCTTGTTCTTGGTAGACTTGACAATTTTGAGGAGCAATGGTTCTGTATTTTGTAAAATGTCTGCATTTGGATTTGCCTAATGTTTTTCTCTTGCTGGCATTGAGATTATGGACTTAGGGTAGGAGTACTGCAGGGGTAAGGTACCATTCTCACCCTGACTCTTTTTCTTTCTCTCTTTCCATACCATGGTATTTGGAGATCATCATGTGGAGCCCACAATTAAGGGGTAGGGAGTTATGTTGTACTCCTTGAATCTTCATGAATTATTTGGAATTCTTTATCATGGATAATTTACATACTCTTTGCACATTTATTTATTAATTTACCCATTTATTTATGTTAGTATGAACTCACAGATATTTAGTTAATACCTTGGACTATAATCCAATGCTATGTTACTTATTTCGTTGCTCAAGTTGTTCCTGCTTTGAACTTTGGGAGCTCTTAGGTTGTTGGCTATGTCTGTTTGGCAAGTCCTCACTGTTGTGAGTGTCCTTGAGCATTTCCTTTTTCCTGGCACTACAGGATATTCCGGACTTGTGTGTTTTTCTGGATCCAGACCTAAAATCAGCCATTTCTCCAAGGAGCCCTGGTTCCTTTTACTGGAGAACAGTATCAGAGATTGAGATCTGGGGGTTAGGCATGCTCTTTGGTACTTGAATATTATTGCTTATTTTAAGCTCTCTCAGCTAACAAATCGAGGAAATATGAATATATATAATAACTGCTGTAGATACACATATCTATAATTATTTATTTCTCTATATTTGTATCTATGTTAAACTGAATGTGAGTTAATACTGATGCCTCAAGTCTAATCCAATAAATACTATAGGATTCATTCTAAATTCTTCCCTTGTTTGTCTATAAACTCCCACTCCAAGCATAGAAAACCATCTACCATCTGCCATCCACTTTCTTAGTCACTCAGTTCTAATGTACATGTATAGTGTTTTCAGAATTGTTAACCCACTCTCATGGAGAACAATTCTACCAACTAGTGAACAGAGCTTATGTAGTTTTAGTTCCTACTCTTATTTTTTATTATTATTATTATTATTATTATTATTATTATTATTATTATTATTATTTTGGTACCAGGGATTGAACCCAGGGGCATTTAAGCACTGAGCCATGTCCCAAGTCCTTTTTATTTATTTGTTTTTTATTTAGAGACAGGGTATCACTAAGTTACATAAGGCCTTGCTAAGTTGCAGAGACTGGCTTTGAACTTACAATCCTCCTGCCTCAGCCTCCCATGCACCACCATGTCCAGCCTAGTTCCTACTCATTTTTAAAGTTATTTAGTTCAAAAGTTTTATACTGGCCCTCTACAGTGAGGTCATTTTGTACACTTCTAAGTTTGATGGATTCCTTGGTCATAGTTTGCACTCCATCTTGGCATTCTCTTATCTCCTAAATTATTACGTTTTTAAACTTGTATACATTGTTTTACTTTTATGCTATAAAATTCTACTGGTTTAGAAAAACGGATAGTGTCTTGAAATCATCATTACATTATATACAGAATAGTTCTACCACACCATACCCTTCCTTCAAGTCCTGACAACCACTTATCTGTTTAATGTGTCTTGTTTTATTTCCAGAATGCCATTAAAGTTGTATGATACAGTATATAGACTTTTCAGATTTCACTTAACAATATACATTTTAAGAATTATGTATATTTTTGAATGATTTGATAGCTCATTCCTTTTCATTGCTAAATAGTATGCCATTGTATTGATGTAGCACATTTTATAGATTGCTTGTAGTTTGGGGAAGTTATGAATAAAGCCACCATGAATATTCTCACATGTTATTTTTTGTTTGTTTGTATGTTTGTTGTTTTGTTGTTGTTGTTGTTTTGTTTTGTTTTTTTTTTGTATGTGGGTGTATTTTCAGATCAACTGAGTAAAATACTTGAGCCTGATTGTGGGGTCATATGAAGACTGTTTTGCTTTGTAAAAAAAGTGCTAAATTGCCTTCCAAAGTGATTGCATCATTTCTTATTCCCACCAGCAATGAGTGAGACTTCTTATTGTGCAGCATCCTAATCAGCAATTAGTATTGTTAGTTTTTTTTCTTTTGTTTGTTTGTTTTTAGGTATTCTAATAAGTGTATCTATTCTTATTGGTTTTTAAATTTGCTTTTCTTTAATGATGATGTTGAACATCTTTTCTTATGCTTATTCCTCATCTGTTTATCTTCTTTTGTGATGTATTTGTTCAGATCTTTTGCTTATTTTTAGTTTTTTAAATTTTTGAATTGTAAAAAAAAATTGTTTTTTGTATTTTAGATATAAGTTCTTTATCAATTATGTGATTTGTAAATATTTTGTCTTTACCCTCTTAACAGTGTCTTTCCTAGATTACTCTTTCAATCTGCTTTTTTTAACTCAAAAATATGTCATTATCATCTTTTTATATCATTCTTCCATAACATCACTTTTTAAAGACTGACTTATTCCACTACTTGAATTTCCTATACATTGTAATATTGTTGGATAAATATTTAGATGGCTTCCAACTTTTCATTTCTTCAAAAACAAAGTAGTGATGGATATCCCTCTAACTAAAACATTCTTTACCTACTAATTTATAATAAATTTAAGTCAAAATTTGATATTTAAAGGTATCAACCCTTTAAAGACTTTTACTGGGAGATGTTGTCCTTCTCCTTGATTTTCCATGCTTATGAAGCACTTTGCTCCCATCTTTAGGTAAGGGTCAGAGGAAGGCCACGAGGGTCTTCTGATGTGTCCCATGCTTTGATAACCAGGCTGTTCAACTCACCTATAGCTAAGACATTGAGTGACAGCTGCCTTCTAACCCTCCCATTTGTTTCAGTTTGCATTCTGAACCTTAACCGAGGCCTGTGTCTTCTATAATCTTCCCATCTCAGTACTGGCTCAAAGTGACAGAGTTCACTGAGGCATTCCAACAGGTATGCCCAGCTACTTAGACTGTAGAGTCATTTGGGGCCCTTGAGGGACCCGGAGAGACTACTTTGGGTCACCATGGCCTTCCCTGCTTTCTAAACCTGGGTTAATGCCCTTCTGTTGCCTTTCCCATGACAACTGATCTGAGATTTAATATTTAATGTGTCTGCCAACCTATAAGATTTTGAATATCTTAAACTGAGTTACCTAAACATCTTGTTTTTGCATTTTAAAAAAGTACAGTAAATGGGGAAAAAAAAATGTTCCTTGAATGTTCCACAACCTTCTCTGAGAGCTGTTATGAAACAGACTTGTGCATCTCCCTCCTGGGGGGAGGGGGAAAGAATCATCCAAATTTCAGTTTCTGCTTTGTTTTTAAGCATCCTATAGAGTCTATAAACTTGTGTTGGGGCAGCATTCACCCAGAGCCTGAGTAACAGAGAGAGAAACTGTAAGAAGAATCGGGCTCTTTGGCCAACCTTAACTTTTTAGGTTTGGTTCTGTGCTGCCAGACGCTGCTGCTAACCTTTGGCCTACAGTAGTTTTGACAAATATGGAGGCTGTTAGTCAAAGGAACTCTGTTTCCCTAAGAATGTGTTGCAACACATTTCACTCAGAGCCATGTCAGTTGCAACAGAGCCTGTGCTTTAACAAGGACGTTGGATCTTTGAGAGAATAAACCAGTCATGGCTTTACAGGCCTTTTAGGGAAAGCTACTGCTGCGCTGAGTGCTCTTGGTGCTTGGGAATGTGCAGCAGTGCTGGATGCCAAGAATATAAACAGCCAGAACAATATGTTCAGCACTTACGGAAATGCAGCTGGATCTAGCAAATGTATATGACTGCACCGACTCCGTGACCAAAGGCATTTCCTCTGCACATTTTACCCACCAAAGTCATGTTGAACTGGAGGTCCTCACACACCTCTGCAGCCCCATGTGGTTTTGAAGATATGCTCATGTGTTTCTATGCACTTGTGTTTTTCACTAGATTGGGGTTGCTTTAAGGTAGAGGATCATATGTGTAAGTAACTATAAATCTTGCCACTCCACATGCCACCAACTCAAGTAAATTACTAGGAAGATAGAGTGAAGACTGATCGGGCAAATTGGTATTGTCAATTTGAGAATTGAAACTGCCTGAAACTTTTGGATCCTGAGTATCCCCTACCTTCTCCGCTATGTGCTGTTTTCTTTAAGTGTATGTAGCCACAGGAGTATACTCTCAAAGCCTGAAATTAGCACTTTTATCTAGAATATGTTTTGAGTCTCATCATTTAAATATAATTGATAAGAATAGACAAAAATCATCCATGATTTTAAAATTTGGGTTTAAAGGAAATTTTTAGACCCTGTTTTATTGCTATTTCTAAGCTTTCATGTAAGGGTTTTCGTCTTCGATTTCGTCATTCATTCTGCCTGAGACCTTCAGTGTTCCTGTACCAAAAGAATGCAGAAGAGGGACAGTGCATTAAGGATTTTGTTGTTGTTGCTAAGCAAGTGGATTTTAGCTGCTTTTGTCACCAAATAAATAATTGTGAGATGACAGAATGAATCAGTTTCACTGTCTAAACATTTCACAATCTATATGTGTCCCATAACATCATGTTGTAAACCTCTAATATATAAAATTTATTTTAAAATAAATAAGCAGAAGAATGAGGCAGAAAAAGTGAACAGGGTATTACAACCAAGGCCTTATTCCCAACTTCCTCTCCATCTCTCAACTTCTGATACTAATGGGGGAGGGAGGAAGTTGATCAAAAATAGAATTAATTTCCACAGTTTATAGAGCTCCTATAGCTTTCCAGATACTTTATGTACATCACATCACCTAGTTCCATGACAATTTTAGCAAAGTGGATATTATTTGTCCTATTTCACAGACAGGAAAAACAACGGGCTAAAATAATAAGTAAATTATTCAAAGACACAGAGCTATTGTCAGTATTTGAAGCCAGCTCTGTCTGGTTATGCAGAGCCCATTAGGTTATTCCCTACCTATGTCACATTGAACCCTTGGCCTGCACTTGGCATAAAGTTCTGTCGTGGAGGTTGGGGATTGGGGTTCTGGCTGAACACCAGAATCATAGGCAAACATGAAGGAAGCAGCTGCCTCCTGAGAGTGGAATTTGCAAAATCCTCTAGTTACAGCTAATGTAGTTCTGAAGACTAGACCCAGATCAGTCCAGGGAGATTTTGGTGGAGCTGGTAGGGAACAGGTGAGAATTCCCTACTTCGAATTTTCTGTTTGAGCAGAACTTCTCCTTTCCTGCCCCTTCAATTAAAAGGCAAACTTGGCTATGTCACTGTAATATGCTGATTTTAAGTCCTTTGGGTATAGGAGGAGTAGGATAACTGGGTCAAATGGTGGTTCCATTCCAAGTTTTTTGAGGAATCTTCATACTGCCTTCCAGAGTGGTTGTACCAATTTGCAGTGCCAGCAGCAATGTATGAGCATACCTTTTGACCCACCAACATTTATTGTTATGTATATTCTTGAAAATTGCCATTTTCAGTCAGATGAAATCAGTGTAGTTTTAATTTGCATTTCTCTTAACTGCTAGAGATGTTGAACATTTAGGTGCCCTTCAATAGATGAATGGATTAAGAAAATAGGTGTGTGTGTGTGTGTGTGTGTGTGTGTGTGCATTCACACACACAATGGAAAACCACTCAGCCATAAAGAGAAATGAAATGGTGTCACTTGCCAGTAAATGGATGGAACTGGAGACTATCATGCTAAGTGAAATAAGTCAATCCCAAAAAAGCAAAGGCTGAGTGTTCTTTCTGATATACAGATACTAACTCACAAAAGGGGAGGAGGGAGGAAAGTATAGAAGTATTTTGGATTAGACAAAAAGGAAATAGAAGTATTTTGGATTAGACAAAAAGGAATGGAGGGAAGGGAAAGGAAATGGGAATAGGAAAGATAGTAGAATGAATCAGATATTACTTTCATATGTGCATATATGATTACATGACCAATGTAATTTCCAAGTCATGTACAACCAGAAGAATGAGAAGTTATACTCCATACATGTATAATATGTCAAAATATATTCTATTGTCATAATAACTAAAACAACAAATTTTTAAAACATTGAACATTGAACAAAGTTAGGAAAGAAACCTATATTAAAATATAAAACATATTAAACATATACAAATCTTATATAAATATATTACAAGTATAAATCTTATAATATGCAAAGAAACTAAAATCAGACATAGTAATAATAATTTTTTAAAAAACCTCAGATTCCACATAAGTGTTCACTATTGCTTTGGGAATCTGTGCGTCTCTCCATGTTCAAGAGAATGTGTGCCATCTCTATACAAGGGAGACACTAAAGGTAACTTACCCCAACATAGAAAAGAGAATTCAAAAAGGAGTGATATTTTTGAAGTATTTATCTAAAATTTTACATGGGCCGTGCTTAATGCCCTGATTTCAAAATTAATTTCTCCCTCACACTAGTGACATCCCAGGAATCACTATCACTGCAATGACACCACACGTTGTGCAGGGGTGGCTGAGGGACATGCAGGGAGGGATGGATAGAGAGGAACAGGGCAAACATAATGCAGTGTGCATCCCTTGTAAACTGCAGACATAATTACCTTCAGGGTGACAAGGCAGCCAGACCGTGCCGATGGATTATTAGTTTGTTGCCTCACTGCTCTAAGTCCTGTCTGCTTTCTGGCTTTCTATACATTTGTGGGAAAATGAAGTTCCAGTTAAATCTTTGTTACTCTCCCCCTGAAGCAAAAATTGTGGGTAAAGCCAAGACTTATTTAGAACAAATCTTATTTCTGGACACTGCTTTTCTTCCAAGACCCCTTTTCCAAAATACCACTGATCTATGTAGACCATTGCTTTGCATCATGAATTGGTTCATTAGCCACTGCTTATGGGACACACTTAATGCACCCATCACTGTGCTAGACATCAGAGCTATAAAGACAAACTGCATCCTCCATGCCCTCAGGGAGTCCATGCTGAGTAGAGAAAGAGACAACTGAATAGGCACTATATAGAAGCTCAATAATCAAAGGCTATACAAAACCCGGTGAGCACATTCACTATATACAAGTACCCTCCAGACAGAGAAAATTCCTTATGTTTTCTGTGGGAAAAAAAATTTCCCTTATTAAGAAAAATAAGTTGGCACCATTCAAATGATCAGCCCCAAACTAATCAGTCTGCAGTCATTGGTGCCCTGTAGCTAGAATGGCTTTAGTTCTCCATTACTGAAATCTACTGACATACAGCCAAACCCAATATAATACAATCCTAGGGGAAATATCACATTTCTCTGGGTATGTAATTGAAAAAACTCCATACTTAGAATCTATGACATTTTCATTGCATAACAATTTGGGGAACTCACATCCGGCCACATATTTAGAAGGTAACCCATGGCAACCACAAGAAGTTGCTTTGGTTTCCCATAGCAGAACTTCAAAATGAATCCTGGTTTATCTGACGGCTGGAAGAAGCAGGGGCCACAAAACTCATCACAGCTCCTTTGCATTATTAAATCAAACACCCCTCTGGGCCTACATGAGTTTTTGTGAAGCAAGAAATCTGTATCCTTCACTTGGTCCCATGGATGTGGAAGATGATCTTTGTGTTTGATTTTTCTGAGCTTTTATGAAATGTTTTGCACACACATAGGGCAGTGTGGTTCAGTGAACACCACATCAATTAAGCAATTGGAGGTTCCTCTCTGTCAGTTTCTCTGTCTCTGTCTTTTCAACTCACTAAAAAACACTGTAACCTCTGATTCCATTTCTTCGCCACTAAAGGGATTCTCCCTGAAGGTTCATTGAGTTATGGGACATTTGAGCTTGCTGAGAAGTTCTGATGTGGTTCTGCGTGGCCTCTTCCAGACAGCCTCAAGTCACCCATCTCCCAGGTTCATTTAACCTTGAAGGAGGGAGGAGTTAGTTTGGAAGCACAGACTGAGAGGAGAGAGGGGCATGGAGGGTGGGGCAGAGGGAATAATATTTGCTGTCTTTTTGGCATCTTTTATCAAGTTGGCAAAATGCGCCATTTTACCTAGGTACCTTGTGAATGTGAGGCAGCATCAGGGTCAAACACAGGCAGGACTACTGGAGCCTGGTTGTGCTACTCTGGGATACAAATAATAAAGCAGGAGGCAGAGTTGGGTTGAGGCCACAATTCTCTGTACATTGAGGGATACCTCAAAGAGTCACCATAGTACCACAAGGACCGTCTTCCTTGGAGGTACCTCTAGCTATGCTGGTACTTTCCTGGTGAACTCCTTGGAGAGGCCATCATGAGAGCCCTTGTGGCCAGTGGTCACCTGGACACTGGAACATGAAAGAAATTGGGTGGCCATGATTATAACTGGTGGACTAGTTTGTGGCCCACGTGAGACCCTTTTCGGGGGTTTGGAGGAATAACTACAGTCACTTACAAGGACTGTTCAATCTATTCCTTCTACACTAAAATGAATGTACAGTTTCCCAATTATAAGTATTGGCCTAAAAAATTTTAAATACCTGTGCACCAAGAGGACAGAGCCAAAAGATCAGAGTTTATTTTTAATGACTGTGAAGACCAACCCACTTCAGACTCCCTCTTACCTCCTGTTATGTTTTGGATGTGACGTGTCCCCCAAAAGCTCACATGTGAAACAGTGCAAAAAGTTCATAGGAGAAATGATTGGGTTGTGAGGATCTTAACTGAAATCAGTGAATGAATCCACTGATAGGGGTTAACTGAAGTGGTAGGGTGTGGATGGAGGAGGTGGGAATTGGGGGCATGGCTTTGGGGTAAATATTTGTATCTGGCAAGTGAAGACCTTTCTCTCTGCTTCTTGATCACTGTGATATGAGCTGTTTCCCTCTGCCACACTCTTCCACCATGATGTTCTGCCTCACCTCGAGCCCCAAGAAATGGAGATGGCCTTCTATGGACATGGATCTCGAAACTGTGAGCCCTCAAATAAACTCTTCCTCCTCTCTATTTGTGCTGGTTGGGTTCTTTAGTCACAGCAGCAAAAAATCTGAGTAAAACACCTCCAGACCCCTACTAATTAAGATAGAAAATTATCGTGTTTAAACCACTGTTTTTCTCATATTTTTGTGATATGCAGCTCTCTAATTCATGCAAACATATGCCATGACACTGTTTGGGAAAGAATGGCTATGCATAGTAATTATTTTAGTTGAAAAAAGCATTACTTACATATTTGTATGCTACCCAGTTAAATAATAATAAGTGTTTAAACAATATATCAAGACAACAAGGTAGAAGATTTATCTGGTAGTAGATGGTTAATTGTCCGAAAAAAAGGATAAAACCCCAAGGATCGTGGGAATTCTACCATTAGCTGAGATAGAGAGAGGTTTTTTTTTTTGTTTGTTTGTTTCTACTAAGTGGGGGGGTCTTTTCTAGTAAGTGGGATTTAAACTCAGCAGGCAAAAGAATAGAGACACATAAAGGAGGGAGGAGTGTGAGTAAACATCTGAGTGTGGCGAGGGCAGCCCAGGGGGAGTTTTTGGGTTGGGAAGTAGTGAACGACAGACCCATTAAAGCCACTCAAGGAAGGGCTGGGGTTGTGGCTCAAGCGGTAGTGCGCTCGACTGGCATGCGTGCGGCCCAGGTTCGATCCTCAGCACCACATACAAACAAAGCTGCTCAAGGATCTCTAACACAGATCACCATCTCATTTGTGCTCGATACTGTTGCTTAGGGCCATCCAGTAGGTCTCTGCAGATTGAAAAGTTCTGGTCTTTTCCTGATTTGCTTCCCAGGGCATCTTCCATGCCCAGCTCCCTTCTGGGAAGGGCCCTTCCCCATCTCTATGCCTCCCTTCTGGGACATGGCGCCCAGAACAAAAACAAGCCAGCTTTCCTTTTTCCATATCAGTAGCCTTCCTGAAACTTGGCTCCAGACTGCAGGGGGAGCATCACTGTTGCTGAGTACATGGAGATATCGGAATTGGAGTTAGCTCTTGGCCCTGGCACAGACTGACTCTGCCCGTCCCATGATGGTTCCTGACCCCCTCTCACGGTGCTGTGGTCTCTCCCACTGCACAAGCCACTATGCTCAGTTACTTCAATACAGCAGGTTCTGAATTGATCTAAGGCCTGGGCATGATGAGTCCTCTTGCTTAGGACTCTAAATTCCTAAAGGAATCTCCTTCCATGTTGATCGAGAAACTGGCTCTACTTTTCCTATTTCTCCATTTGGGAGCTGTATTATCAACAGGCAGGTGAGGCTTCATGAATACAGAGGTTCCCAATTTACAACAGTTGGATTTAATAGTATCTCAACTTTATAATGTTGTGAAAGTCACATGCCACCAGTAGAAATCATACTTCAAATTTTGAATTTTTATCTAGTCCCAGGCAAATGATCGTGATACACGGTCCAATACTCTCCAGACACTAGGCAGTGTGATGATGAGCCCCAGTTACCAATCAACCATGTGATCTTCAGGATAGACCACCAATACTCTCCAGTGTACTATGTTGCTATGCTATGATGTTCAGTAGATGAGGGGTATTAAATGCATTTTCAATTTACAACAGGCTTATTGAGACATATCCCTATTGTAAGTCAAGGAACACCTGTATTCTCAGCAGTTTTCACAATCCAAGAACTGGAAAACATGCTCGGTGAACTACCTTTTGTTAGCAGCTTGCAGATGCAGGCAAAGTGAGTAGCTTGCAGATGCAGGCAAAGTGAGTAGCTTGGTTTTCCTTTGCAGCTGGCCCCTCCTCCCATCTCCAGCTTCAACCCTTCCTGGCTGCTCACTCATCAGAGGGTACGTCTTTAATGTGCCACTCTGACAAGGCATTTCAGTCATGCAGCTAATTAAAATCATTCTGGGGCTTCAGTGTGACAGGTCTTTCAGACTCATAAATCAGAAACCACTAACAATGTGCCTTTCCTGATCTCCTTCTCTTTTTTTAACATGTTGATTTGCTCTCAATGTGCACAACCCAAAAAACAAGCCAATAAAAATCCTGATGAAAACACTGGTGCCATGGCTTGGATGCATTGTGGACTCTGAGACACCAAGACGACAGCAGGAAAAACAACAAAACAGAAAAACCTCACCCTTGTCTTTCAGGGCATGAACACGCGAGGCAAACTTGAATTGCTAAAAATCAGACAGTGGTCTATCAGTGACAGACCTATGAGTCACTCCAGGGCTGTATTGAGACAGAGCCAGTGTTACCTGCAGAATGCAAAAAAAAAAAAAAAAAAAAAAAAAAAATGTTCTGGCCAAAGTCCCATCACCAGTGACCAAACAAAAGGATTCCCAGGAAAGAAGAGGGAGTAATCAAAGCTGGACAGCACCCAGCCCCAGTGAAAAATGACTGTGGAGATTTCCCATTAAGGATATTTGAAACCACAGTTCTTATCTCCCCCTACTTCTCAGCAGGGGGCATGCTGACTATCTCCCTTCTCCAATTTTATCCCTGTGCCTAGAGGCAAGCTGTGTTCACTTAGGTCAGATCTGGTCAGGGTGGAGGAATTAAATTACTGCTCACAGTTGATGAAAAACAGCAGCTTCAAAGCTGCCTGGTTTGCCAGTTCTATCAAAAAGATCCACACCCAGTAAAAATAATTCTTCGATTTACCCTACTGATGGGAGCTTCTGGAACAATAGAATGATTAAAAAAAACAAAACAAAAAACAAACAAAAAAAACCCCTCATACATCAAGTTTGAATAAAGCTGATCATTAGCAGCCTGAAAGAATGTGTTACAAGATTTTCAGAAAGATTGACTTAAAGCAAATAGTGGAATATTTTTTCATTAATTCATGGACACAGTAGTCGTATCCTTAGAGAGCTTTCTTTTCACAGCATACAATGGAGAATTTTTCAAACATTAATTTCCTGTTACTAGTTCCGTTTCCTTGTGGAATTTATTAAAGGGAAGAAGAGTATAATCTCCGACTTATTGTGTGGTTGCCAGATAAAAGTTCCAAACCCCAAAATGAAAAATTTGCTTAGAGTTATTACGTAGATATAGACACCTAAATTTTAAAATACAGTGGTTGAAAAGAGAAATTTATCAGTCCTATTCATGGAAATGTGCATTAAGCTTTCATCAAAAAGATCTTAAGAAATAACAATAAAGCTGGATGTGGTGGTACACACCTGAATCCAAGTTCAAGTTCAGCATGGTTAACTTAACGAGGCCCTGTCTCAAAATTTTAAAAAATCAAAAGGGCTGAGGATGTAGCTCATTGGAAGAGTACCCCTGGTTTAATCCCCAGTGGGGGGTGCGGGGGGGTGGAGAGAGAGAGAGAGAGAGAGAGAGAGAGAGAGAGAGAGAGAGAGAGAGAAAGAGAAGAAGAAGAAGGAGGAGGAGGAGGAGGAGGAGGAGGAGGAGGAGGAGGAGGAGGAAAAGGAAGAGGAGGAGGAGGAGAAATATCTATAACTAAGAGAAATGATAAGAATACAAAATTTTTAAGTATTTTTCAAAAAAGCATTGCACAGTTTAAATGTCTCTTAAAAGGAAACATGAAATATTAAACAATTTAAATAGGGTAAGTTATCAAAATATCTAAATCCCTGATCCAAATTATGGAAATAATAATGCACATTAACTCTTTCTTCGGAGAACACTTAAACATGGGTTTTTTTAAATGCATAAGCCAGGACGGGTTCTGCAACATTTGGGTGGCCTAGGCTATGCTACAATAACAAACAATCCCCAGATCTTAGTCACTTAAAACCCAAAGATTAATCTTTGGTTTTATCACATGTTGTTTTTTGAGTTCTTGTTATCCCCCTGCAAACTGTACTAGATCCCAAATTCTTCTAGTTTCTTCTAATTTCTTTCTACAAGTCTTATCCAGCTCATTCTGGTTGTTTAGTTGTTACTTGGTTCCTTGAGGTTTCATGGTTTAAAACTGTTCTACAAAACAGGTTTATCACATCACTATCATGTTTTGCTTTGTATTGTCCTTTGAAGACTTTGCACCTATTGCCTGTCAAACTTTCTCAGAACCACAGCTCCTAACACAATAATTTTAGTCCAGAGCTTGAGACAACATCCGATGCCTACAGAACTGACTCAATCGAACTTTAAGAACTCTGGGTTTAGTCTGAAAGTCTAATTGTTCTAATGTGGCCAAAAAGATCTTGACATCAACTCCTAGTTTTTGGCATTCTTCCCAATGTGGGAACAAACTCTACCAAAGGGTTGATCAGTGAGGCTTTCAAAGAAATATCACTTTGATGCCAAGATGGAGTCACTTATGCCAGATGGAAACCAGGAGGTCACAAGAGAGGAGATCTCATGCTTGCATGCCTGACATATGAACTATTAAAAAGACTCTCTGAAGATTCTTATGCACATATGCCTATGGTGAGAGCTCTTAAAAGAACTCCCTGGCAGCACAAACTATTCCAGATAAATTGCTTTTGTGAAGGCCTCACCCAGCAACAATTACTGGTATTGAAGAGTGATCGCTAGTTCCTGCAACGAGTCTCCATGACCAATGAACTTCGTTTCAAAACAGTTTATGTGAACTTTTCCTTTTTCCCTTTGAAAGTCTTCCTTTGCCTCGGTTTTTCCAGATATGTATCATCCATCATATTATACACAGCCCAGATTTTAACCCCAGCTCATCCCCTTGTCTGTGTTTTACTGGCAGAAGTAGAACTTGGTTCAACTTTTAGAACATGCTCTCCAAGACTTTTGGCGTATCATCGCTACTATATTTTTAAGAATAATCATATGCTACCATAATAGACCCAGACTCTGGTGTCCATGAGTAGAGGAAAGAGTTTAGGAAAATTTACAACTAAAAAATGACTGGAATCAATGCTTTCTTGTCAAAACGAGATATAACAAAAACTACACCTTTTCTTTACTCAGAAGGTGTTAAGGCTTTGATATGAGGCATCCCCTGAAAGCTTATGTGTGAGAGAATGAAGGAATAGTCAAAGGTAAAATGATTAGATTATGTATTAATGTATTAATATTTGAATGGATTAACAATGGGTGATAATCTCTCTGCTTTCTGGCTGCCATGTCCTGAGATGCTTTCCTCTGCCACACCCTTCCGCCATGATGTTCTGCCTCACCCTGGACCCAGAGCTATGGAGTTAGTCAACCATGGACCGAGTCTCTGAAATCATGAGTCAAAATAAACTTTTCCTCTTCTAAGATATTTTTGCCGGGTGTATTGGTCACAGGAAGGCAAAACTGGTGAATAGAGGTATGTGAAGTTTAGTTGAGAACACTGAGGAGTGGCATTCACAGAACATGCTAGTTTCTAACCATGCTTAAAAAGCATTAGAATAAAAAAAAAAAAAAAAAAAACATCCAAAGAAAGATGAACAACAACTAAAGCATGAGAATGAAAAAGGAATCTAGGCTTTTTTTATCAAGCCAATTCAGATATGTATTTGAGATAGGATGTGCAAGTAAATCACAACACTTACATCAACAAGTTTTTTAAAAGTAGTTTTATTGTAAAAGTGATACGTGTTTATTGCAGATAACTATCAAAATAATAAAACATATAAAGAGGAAGAAAAGAATCACACATAATCCCCTAGAAAAAATAATAAAAACATTTACTCTATTACTCCTAGCATTTTCGCTTGGTCTGCCATTTTTACACAATTGGAAAATATACTGTAGCTGGGCGCAGTGGCACATGCCCATAATCCCAGCAGCTCAGGAGCCTAAACCAGGAGAATTGTGAGTTGGAAGCCAGCCTCTCAGCAAAAGTGAGGCCTAAGCAACTCAGTCAGACCCTGTCTCTAAATAAAATACAAAATAGGGCTGGGGATATGGCTCAGTGGTTGAGTGCCCCTGAGTTCAATCCCTGCTAACCCCCTGAAAACAAAAGGAAAATATAGTGTAGAGGGCATACTGATCAGTCCATAACTTGAAATAACTGCCTTCATTTTTCCAAGGCCTAACCTAATTTCTATGTCCATCTTCACCCTGACTGGGAACAAAAGTTTGATCTTGTCAATCTGAGACAACCTTTTTCTTCTGGGGGTTCATTTTTTCAGGTACAGGGACTCGTTGATTATCTACCTACTCTTCTCAGCTCCAAGTCCACCCTTTCTACACTCTGCAGTGCTGAGACTGAGATTCCAAAAATGCATTTTCAAGTCGTCTTTGCCAACTGGCTCCCAGAAATCCTGAAAACTGGAAGCGGCCCAGAAGAGAAGGAAGCAGGAAGGGAGCAGTGGCTTCCTTCCTGTTTAGGGCTGGTCCTGTCAGTCCAGGAATGGCAACTTGTCCCAGGAGGGGCAGTTGGCTTTTGATCTGTGTCTCAGCACTTTTCAGCTCTGCCAGAATCCACATCAAGGTGGACCTCTTAGACCAATCACCCATCTCTGGGCCTCAGCACCATCTCCACAAGTCCCTCCCTGGAGCTCCAAGGTTTCACCAGCTGCTCCAAGGTTTCACCAGCCTGGATTCTTCCTTTTCTTACCCATGTCCCTGAGCCGCCAGTTGGAGCTCCCTTTTGTTTGTGTGTTGTTGTTTCCCTGATTCTTACCATAGAGCCTCCTTCTGTTCCTCTAACCAATTAGAGCTTGGAGAGCTAATTTCCAAAATTAAACCCACTCTTTTTGAAATAACGAGTGAGATACAGGCTTTTATTTCAGGAAACTTTGATTGTGACATTCTTCCTCAGTGGGAATTCCTGGATCAATTATGTTTTGCATCCCAGGCATCTGGCATGAGCTCCTTAAAAGTTTCATGCAGTTGGAAACACAAAAGCCAGAGACTCCCTGGCTCTCTCTTTTTCCTACCTTGAGATACTCTTCCTCCGGCATTGGGCTATGTGCTTGAAAGGGGGAAGGCAAATAAAGAGGAAATTATTACTCCTGTAAAATGCTTTGTAACCATAGTACGTTATATAAATGTTGAAATTTTTCCTGTTCCCAGCCACATCCCTATAGTCCTTTCCTGTGCTGAGCCCTGCCCAAATTTCAGACTTATGAACAGCGTAAATATTGCTAAGGCTTTAAGACATTAAGTTTTGGAGTAATTTATACATACCTACATTGTTCAGTATTGCCCCTATATTTTGTGTATGTGTGTATGCTTATAAAAATAGATAAATTTCAATATTCTGTTATGGGATGGCTTTCATGGGTTAGAAGTAAGAGTTTTCACTAACACAGCTTCAAATTCGACTTGAGAAGCTTCTGAGAAACATTAAATTTAGGGCTGAAAAAATCTATGGTTCATTTTTCTATGGGTACATAGCTTTGCTGAATATATTGTTAAATTCAAGGTACAATTTTCTCTTGTTCTGAATTATCAAGGATTCAAACTTTTTCTCCCCCATTAAAGTTGATTTAAACATACAGACTTACACAGGTTATATGGGATTTAGTTCCATGGTTGCTTGAACCAGAGGAAACTCAAGATGGATGAGCTGTGTTAACTCTATGCATCCATATGTGTATTTATGAAGCTGGAAAGCAAGCCTGAGATTTTATGTGCCCTTTAAAAGATAAAATCTTTAGAGAGAAGCATGTTCCTGCTTCTATAAATACTGCATCAATAACTTATGCATCATCTAATAACAATAATAAATATTTCCCTGTCGAACACGACTTTGAGTTTGCAATTGATTTTTGGCCATTATCCCACATTGAATAACTGCAGGTTGTAACAAAGCCAGAATGATGATGTAGACCAATATGCAAAGACAATTTCCAGTCAATTTGAACAGCCTATTTAATTCTCCAAATAGCTGCAAAGATAGGATTTTAGGTACTGAGAGGCTGAAGTACAACAGATAAAAGAGGTTTGATGAGGAAGACAGAATAGAAAAAGGTGTTACAAGTGACTTTAAATATGGTACCAGAATAAAGAGCATATTTCAAACACATTTAATTTTGAATGAGAAGCAAGTACAAATGAAGGTAACTCAAGAATTGTGTAAACAAGCATACAAACAAAATTCATTCTTTTTTATTAATTTTTTATTTATAAATGACAGTGAAATGCATTACAATTCTTATTACACATATAGAGCACAATTTTCCATATCTCTGGTTGTATACAAAGTATATTCACACCAATTCACGTCTTTATACAAAATTCATTCTATAGAAAGAAAATTATCCATTTTTCTAAAAGCGTGGAAGAATTTCTTGAAGCAATTTTAAATGCTAGCATGCTGAAATGATAGCTTCATTTCACAAGAATTCTGCTTAGTTTGTTGGAAGTCCCCTTGAAGAAGTCAGTCTGAGAACAGGGGAATTCCATTACTGGCAAAGGAGTTGTTCAATCACAATTGGAGTTGGGTTCCGACTAATGGTCCACAGGATTCTTGGGTTTGCTAAGACTCATCTGAAAGGAGTCTAGGGAAGTGCAGTCTGGTTGGTACTTATAAGGTTAGAATCAAAGTAGAGAGAATTTCATATTATTGGAGGGCCTGGAAGGGAACCCACAGGATGCTCAGCCATGACTAATGCCTCGGCTGGTTTGGCACTGCTCTGGGATGTAAAGATAGAAGTTATAGCCATATATGTATAGGCCCACTCTATTGTCATGGAAAACTCACTTAATAGTGTTAAATTTTGAATTTAACAATATATTCAATAAAGTTATATACTTTTAGAAAAACAAACTACAGATTTTTAAGCTCTATATGTATTAAATACATTAATATTCTTCAAAAGTCTTACAATAGGGGGGATTAGACAATCTTTTTATATAGCAGCAATCTTAAACAGAACTGTAAAACGACTTTTAAAACCAGAAGCCCAGGTTTCTTAAAGTAACAACCAATAACATACATCCTTTATATTAGAGTGAGATAAAAGTATTTAAATTTTTCCCCTTTTTATTTATTTTGTATTAAATGATGCAACAAATTGCAAGTGGACAGGTCAATGAACTTTTATGTATGCATAAACTATGGTCACCATACCCAGACAAATATAGAAAAAATTTTCTCTTCCCTGGAGGTTTCCTTGTGACTCTTACCAGTCAATATCTCTAAAGATAACTACTCTCTGACCTCCATTGCCACAGATTAGTTGCCTTTGTTTGAATGCAGTGTTTGAAATGTTTAATATAACTACTAATTAATTACTCATCTCCCAGGGATAGCACAGATAATATATTTCTTTTCCCTCATTCATTTATTTGCTTGTTCAAAATGCTACTTAGTACCAATGTTGTTCAGCAGGCATGACTGTCCCTCCTTCATGACCGTTTTGCTCAGTTTCCCAAACCCAGCAGTGGGAAGATTGGAAAAAGACAAACAGATACAAATAGAGAAAAAGTGGGACCCAGTGGATCAGCCAAACTCTGATGGAAGAAGACCATGCTCAGCATTTTTATTATATAGGTTTAAACATCAAAAGGATTTATTGTGAGAAAGCTTCCTTTAGATAAACAAAAATCAAAGTTGTGGGTAAAACAGCTCTATTAGAGCTTATCAGCTTGCACCTATAACTCTCTACCACCAGGCAGTTGGCGTTGGAACCTAAAGCTATGAACTAATAAATTCCATGGCTCACACAGAATTCCCCCTTTGAACAGAGCATCACCATCAGCTGGGTGTTTTCCTATGGGCGCCTCAGCAGGGAGAAATTCCCAAGGGAGGTGTCACCTCTGTGTTTGGGCAGTTCAAAGCAAGGGCTCATTCACTGCTCCCCAGAGACAATGTCGAAGAAAGAATCTGCATCTGCAGAGATTCTTGGAAGAATACACAGTAAGCTTGCAGTGAAGGCAAGTGTGGTAGGTGCTGCCAAATGACCAGAAAGGGTGCATAGCATGGATAAGGAGAGCACGGGGGCTTCTGGGACAAATGACACCAAGGCTGCAACTGGAAGGATATGAGCTAGGGCCAACCACACAGCAAGAGGAAAGAGAAGCAGAGGGAGCAAAAGTGCTGAGGCACTTGAACATTTGAGGAACTGAAAACAAACAAACAAAACCGTCCTTATAACTAGACAAGTGAACAGGGGTCAGAACGGAGGGGCTTTGCCATCACGTTTCAGGTGGACTTTAAGGGCCATGGGGAGCCACCAAAACAATTTCAGCAAGGGACTGTTATCGCCAGATTGCTTTCTGTTTTAAAATAGTATGCATTAGAGGGAATAACAAGATGGCCAAAAATATTTTTTTGAAAACCAACTTTGATATTTTTGTTTAGGATGAAAGATCTGAGACAGTATCTTTCTCATTAGACACTTTTTATGACATTTATTCTTTGAGTACAAGTGACAGACAAGTTAAGTGTACAAAAAGTACACCTAACAAAATAGGCATGATTGATTGGACATAGAGCCGTGATGTGGAGGATGTGTTATCTCAATTCTATCTTAGCAGAAAGCCACTGGGAGTAGACACCACTTCAGTCCTGTGCCAGCCTTTGCAGTGGTAAACGCAGGACACATATCTGCCTTCCACATGCCCGTGGTGTCCTCCGCCACACCTGGGATTTTCTGTTTCACATGAAACTTTTATCTATTTTCCTGATGTCTGAGATTTGGTGACAATCAGTACTAGCTTGAAGAATCTAGGAGAAAAGTTACAAAATTATCTTTACTGACCTAATTTCTAGATCTTCTTCTTTGAGATATTTCGATGAATGTTTTGGAAAATTTTTTCTAACACCTGCCCTGTTCACTTTGCACTTGCATTATCCAAATGGATATTCAAACTAATTAGATTAACTAGATAATCATCTACGTTCCACATTAGCAATTTTATGTAAAGTGCTACATGCTTTGTTGTCTTAGCCATGGGAAATTGAAATGCAATGCCTTCGTCCATATAATTCCTATTTACCTCTTTGTTTTACATGAATCAAATCCACTATTAAGCCTTTTTTACTTTCTCCCTTTACTAAGAGTCAACATTTCTTTATATTAATATTATTAGTAAGTTTTTTGTCATGGTTAAAATATTCACACAAGGGGCTGGGGCTGGGGCTCAGCGGTAGTGCACTTGCCTAGCATGTGCGAGGCACTGGGTTTGATTCTCAACACCACATATAAATTAAAAAAATAAAATAAAATAAAGGTCTATCAACAACTAAAAAATAAAAAAAAATTAACCCAATATTGAAGTGCTTATATGTCAATGTTCCTTGCTGTCTTGCTGACAGAGAGTGGAACTAATGGTTGGTAGGTAGATCTCATTAGAAAATCTTGGCTAAGGGAAGAAATTCTAGCATTATTTGCACATGGGCAGAACCTTATGCAAAGACTGGATTGATGCTGTCAAGGAAGTATCAGAAGCAAGGGGGAGTCTGTAACAGATTCCCCTTACCTTAAAGCCCTTCAGAAAGAGCATGGTTCTGCCAGCACCTTATTTTGGACTTCTGGCCTCTGGAACTGTGACACAATAAATTTCTGTTGTTCAAAGCCATCCAGTTTGTGGCACTTTGTTGTGGTATCCCTAGGAAATGAATACAGCAAGGATTGCTGCTCATTCATTCTTTTATGTCCTCTAGTGACTCACGGATGTTAACTGAATTGAAGTTGCATCCATAGGTCCTAGCTATAAAACAGAATGTCATGAACCAGATCATCAAGATTTAGAACAATTCTAGCACCCAGAAGATTCCCCTCTGTTCTTTCCCCAGGCTTTTGAATCTACAATATTTAATTAACTTCTAAGTTTTTCCTTCTAACCCTACTGACAAAGAATGTTTCTGTACTAAGAATCTGGGGCGGTTCACAAGGAATGTGAAATATAAAATCTGACCCAAAGCATATATTCTTTGTGCTGTCTGCAGGGACCAGGGCTTGCAAACTGACTGCCTATAGGTGAAATCTGCTCTATGAACATGATTTTTGTGCACTGCAAAATGTCTTTTAAAAGTTGAACCTAGGGCTCAGTTAGAGTGTTTGCCTAGCATGTGTGAGGCACTGGGTTTGATCCTCAGCACCACATGTAAATAAATACATAGAACAAAGGTATTGTGTCCATCTACAACATATATATATGTTGTGTGTATGTATATATCTCCAAAACTAAAACTAAGGCATTTCACATGACAACCCAAATTTAGAGAGGAGAAGACATTTATATCTTTAAAGTACAGAAAATTTTACGTATCCTCTCTTGGAAAAAAAATTCCCGTGGCAATAAGCCCCCCTGATGTTAGTGAGGCAAGGAGTGCTATTTCTCCACCACTGAGCAGTGGTCACATCTGTGCCTCCTGCTAACCTCATGCATGCACATTACCTGCTTGGTCTTTGGGCCAGCTGTGGCCAGACTGCATGGTAAATGTGAGATTTTTTTTGCAAAATATTTTTTTTTCCTTCTAGAAGGAAAATTATTTTCAGTACTCTTAAAATATTTTTAAAGGAAAGTAGAAAAATGGAATTGCATTTTAAATTAATACATTATTTCTTATAATTCTTTATAATGATTTATTTTCTGAAATAAATATGCATAGTAAATATAGATAAATAATGATTTTTATTCTTTATAATAATTTATTTTCTGAAAATGGCTATTTTTCATCATATACCATTCCAAGTAGTTTTATGCAGACACATGTACACAAACAGACATACACAGAAATGATGTCTAACACCTGGGTTCTGGCTACTGTTTAATTTTTAGTACAGCCATATGCCCAAAGGTACTTATCTGTGATGTGACCACAACTCAACTTTGGTGTTATCTTTTCTGCTTAATGAATTCTATTAGATTTCAAACTGAAGAGTGAATTAACTCATCTTTTGTCACCCTGTATATTGCAAAGGTGAAGTCGAGTCACCTTATCAGATCGATGTTAGACGTGTGCTTGGTGTTGAACATTATCTCCAGATAGAAATGCAAATCCAAATATGATATATCAAGAACTATGTAATGTTTTGAACAGCCAACAATAAAAAATTAAAAAGAAAAAAAAAAAAAAAAAAACTCCAAGGCTATTTTTATGTATTGTCCCACACTCACAAGTGAGAATAAAAGGTTAAGTGACTGGCAAAAAAAAAAAAAAAAAAAAAAAGAAATGCAAATCCTTTATGAATGACATTTGAAAGTAAGAGCCATTGTCTTTCATAAAACTCTAGGTACTTCTGAGTCTTATAAAAGTTTCTCATTCAAATGCAGTATAAAAGAGAAAAGCTATTTTAATGGGAAAACTACATGAAATGAAGATTTTGAATGAAAAGTGTTTGGGCTTTGCTTTTTTCCCCTTAATAACTTCTCTACTTCCTATTTTTACACAAGCTCAACAATTTTTGTCACAATCTATAAGATTGTGATATCATGAATTCCCATTTTCCCTATAACATAAGCACCCATGAGACAGGGATGGTGCTGACTTATCATACAGGCTTGTGAGAAGAATTTCTTTCTAATACATCAGATTGTTTTTAAGCAACTTCAGAATCATCAGAGATGTTTGATTTTCAAATTGATGAATAGACATGAAAAGCATAGAGACAATGGAATAACATAAAAGAAAGAAAATTATTTAATAACATAATCTTTGGGGATTTAGTTAGCTGTAGTTAAAGTTGTCATTTTCACACACACACACACACACACACACACGTACACATAAAAACACATGTGCACACACCACAGTGGCTTTATTTTTAAGTCCATGTGAAATGTTCTTTTTTCTTCGTCCTGACAAAGCTTAGCTAAATTAGTTTACAAACACAATCACTGATTTTCAAACTCTTCAGTTACTAGAAGTTAAAATAATATTTGTTTAGGAAAATGGAATCAGTCATGGTGTTAAATGCAATTTTGATCCTATTCAATGTCGAGGTTTAGGAGGAAGGAATGTCCAAACTTAGAGTTCACTAGGGTGACTAGTGAAATGCGGGTATGGCTGACAGGGACCCTACAGGTGGATTCACTCATTATGGTACAGCCAACCTGTTCAGTGTTTACGCCTGAAATTATGCCAGACATCCCAGCCGCATCTATCTGGCCTTCCTTTTCCTTTCCCTTCTCGTATGGATTGCACAGTGAGAACATCCTTCAGCCCTTTCCAGATGACTTCCCAATTCTCAGCTCTTCACTGCAACATTCCTCCAACACGTTCTCTAAATTAGTTTCCCCCTTCTGCCCTCTGGAACTCACTCCTGTTGGTCTTTCATCCTGCTGCATCCAATTCAACAATGCTCAAATTCTGGGATGAAAGCACAATGAACACTTTTTGGTTCAATTCTCTTACAGAATTCCTTTCTTTGACTTTCGCCCACTCGTGTTCCTCCTGTCCCACTGGCTGCTTCTCAAGTTTCCCTGGCTGGATCCTCCTCGGGTTCTGGATCTCCAGACACGGTTCAGGCTGCACAGTGTGAGTCAGACCCTTCAAGGCCCTGCCCTACGTCCCCAGCTCCATGTGTGCTTCCCTGGCTCAGAGCTTTCTCCAGCTCCCTGGGAGCCCTGACACACCAGGGACTGACCATCCTTCAACTGATAAAGTCAGGAATTGGTAGATAAATACTCCTCTCTTGACAGGACACTTCTGAAGTTGTTCTAGGTGCTTCCTCAGAACCCCACCAGGCCTCCACTCCTCCACTCCACTCCACCCCTTTGCATTCCCACTGGCTTGTCTCCTTGCCTGTTTCACTTTCCTTCTCCTCTCCCGTGCTTTCAGTTAAATTGAATTCATTCAAGTCTCTCCTTAGGATTATTCTCAGGAGAACTCAAACTAAGGCAGAACTTTAATCAACATTTACTCCTTGGATGATCCAGAAATTCTGGTCCTGATTCATTAAATATTGACTTATTTCGACTATTTCCAGATATATACACCCTGCCAGGTTCTCCTTATGAATCTGAGACTAGCCGACTTTTTACCTGAACAGCCAACAGACGGCTCAAGCATGAACTAAACTCTTTGCTTCTTCCAAAGAGGCTTCCTTTTATCTTTCCCATCTCAATAAATAGCACCCCATGTTTCGAGTTGCTCAGGTGAAACCTGGGAATCCCCGCTGCCTCCTGTGCCTTTTTCTCACACTGCACATCCCACCGCTCAAATTATTAATTTATTAATTTCACAATTAATAAACTGTTTATGTTTTAACATCCTTCATCACTGCTGCTCTGGTCCTACCTCCATCGATTCTCACCGGCATTATGAATTACTATTAATTACAACTAAGTATAATAGCCTCTAACTCATCACTTGGCCTCCATACTTGGCCTCCTGCAGTCTATTTGTGACACAGCAGCTAGGATGACCCTGCTGAAGTCAAGTGAACTGTGTCCCTCCTCAGCCAAAAGCTCCACAGAAGTCCCCCATCACACACTTACACGGAAGCTTCAACCCTTACAGGGGTCAAAGAGAGCTTCCGTGACCTGAGCTCTCTCAAGCTTCTGACCACATCTCCTACCATCTTTCTGCAGGCTGCTACAGACACACTGACCCTTCTCGTACCTTGGATACAGCAAGCACATTCATATTTCGCATCCAGTGAACGTGTAGTTCACTACACCCTGAAACCTCAGTGTTAGCCAGGAGTGGGTGCATGTGTGTGTTAGGTCTAGATAAAATGTGTTTCTCCCTTGAGCTCATAGGTTTCAATTTTTACAAAAATATTTGCCAATATATTCACTTGAATCAGATTGTCCTGGCTGATGACAAATACTGAGCTCCATCAAGTTATGTATGCAATATTCTCTGTGGTAATCTATTTGTATTTGTAATACTGTGGCACAGAAGAAACAAAACTAAGAACACAAAAAATAATGTAAGTTCTTCCACTCCTGAGATATAATTGATTAGACTTTAGATTACTGGATATAGCAGAGGTCCCTTTGGAGTCTTTATTCATTGAATTAAAGGACTCTATAGATATCCCCAAAACTATGTAACAATTTAATTTAGCATTTGTGTTCACTGAGAAACTAGGCATATACTAACATCAGGGCATAACCATTTGCAGCACAGACTACTCGAAGTTGTACAGAAGAGAATGTTTCCTAATTAGAGAAAACATACAAAAATTCAAGTAAGTACTTAAAACCGGCCATTTGGATCAATGCCCTGAAATAAGTGACACTATTTTATTTTTTCAATGAACCTTTATTAAATCCATTCTCAGAGGTGATTTTCTTGATTATGTTCTTAAAGACTGCACAATAAGTAAAGGATCAGGAAAAAAACAACAACAATCTCATCAAAAAGTGAAAAAGTATGTAAAGATTTGAACGATGTTAAGAAGGAAGCTGTCTAGCTGTTGGATGTGGGCTGAGTATCAGGAGGCTAGCAGAGACCAGAATGCAAGCAGAGATTGGAAGATGAAGTAGGAGGAAGAGGATTAAGTATTCTGATTTTTGCACCACCTTGGAGCTCAGTTGGTATAAATAAATATGAACCTTCCATGGTTATTATTATCACCATTACTGCTCTTGTCCAGGAAATTATAGCTTATTTGGTACTTTATTCCTCATATTAATGATGTGAAGTTTCAGGACAACCCACTAAGAAAATAAAAATGAAAATAATAAATCAGCCTGCGGTTCTTAAAAGCCTAATGAAGTCCAAACACTTCCCTGTGGACGATGACTCAGTGACACAGAATTGGCAGTTGTGCCTCATTAGATCATTGGTTTTCATTGGACTTTTTCCACTCTTAAGAAGGCATCTGCAGAACTGTCCTTTCTCTCATAGTCTTGGATTCATCTAAGGAGACCTGGATTTGAGTCATCATATGGAAAAACACACTAGAAGGATCCCTCAATTGCTTACCCTTTTCCAATGGATGTTAAATTAGGGCCACTTTTATTTAAGATGCAGACGAGGCCCATTTACAAAGCTCTTTTGTTTTAAGGAAAATCCCCTACCAGAGGTGTGAGGAATACACAACCATATTTATCATTTCAGCTTGGCCATACCCAGAGTACAGTGAAGAAAATGTTAATCTTCAGTAGATGCTATTGAGTAAAAGTTATCTACTTTTCCTGGTGAGTTGTTAGGAAACAAAAACTCTGAAAATAGGTTGCCAAGGATTCTAATCTGGGAATATCTTCAAATGGCAGACACCTTGTCTGGTTGAGAGGGTTTTCCTCTGTAAGTTGTCCTGTCAGTGGGCCAGGAATAACTGTGGCTCCACACCCGTGGTAGACTTGCCCCACTTGGCTTTTACAATCCAATTACAGCTACTTTAGCGTATTGAAATTGCACAGACTTACTTTATTGAGCACTTACAATGTACCACAAATCCTCTTATTTAAGCTGCATGATACCCTGCAAATGCTAGTTTATCCATTCAACGCCTTTTACTGAACCTTATTTGGTACTGTACTAGATGGTGAGTGGTGGTCTCATCTAGTAAGGCAGAGAGAGCCCCTCAAATGTACTAAGTTTCAGTGAGGTGGATGTGCAAATCACAACTAAACTAAACAAACAGGTGTCACAACACAAAGAAATAGGAGAAGTCAGGAGAGCTGCTCTCAAGAGGAAATGTTTAAGCTGATTCCAAAGACAAGGAACCAGTCATGAAGCACAGGATGAGAAGAACCTTCCCGCTTGACTGATGGTAAAGCTAGTGCAAAGGTCCAGAAGTGGGAAAAATCTCAGCATTTTTGAGAAGGCTAAAGAATACCTGTGCAGTTGTAGTGTAGATAGCAAGAAAGGGAGTGTTAAAAGATGAAGCATTATCTCTGTGTTTGGCAAATAATTCAGCATTTATTGATACTTTAGTGTATTTGTCAGAAATGGAACCAATAAGATGATAGATAGATAGATAGATAGATAGATAGATAGATAGATAGATAATTTATTTATTCTAGGAATTAGCTCACACAAAGTGGAGATTCAGAAGTCCCACAACATACTGTCTGAAATGTGGAGAACCAGGGAAGCTGGTGGTATATCTCTCAGTCTAAGGCCGAGGGCCCAAGAATCTAAAGGAACTTTTGGCCCAAGTCCCAGATTCCAAAGGCCAGAGAATCTGGAGTTCTGATGTCCAAGAGCAGGAAAAGATGAGTGTCCCAATTCTAGAAGGGGGAGCAAATTCAATTTCCTTCTTCTCACCTGCATTGCATAAGGGTGGATCTGCCTTATTCAATCCACTGATTCAAGTGCCAATCTCTTCTGGAAGCATCCCCATAGACACACCCAGACATAATGCTTTGCCACCTATCTGGGTATCCCTAACCCAGTCTAATGGACACCTAAAATTAACTATCACAAGTAGGGAATGGTAATGCAGAGAAACTAAACAATACCCCCAAAATTAGAAAACAAATAAGCCCCCTTCCCCAATCTCCTAGATCAGTTGTCTAATTGTGACATGCTTTCTATAAAGCTATATTTAGCTATGTCTTTTTAGATTATATGGACAAGTCTGACATTATTTAAATTTGAAATCCACCCAGGTGTGGGCCTGTCAGCAGAGTAAAGCTTCCTAATGGTCATTTTTTGGAATTGCCAATGGATATCTTTTGGGGCAAGTTACCTGAGAAGGCTGCTCACCTTATGGAGCAGGAGGGAAGTTTCTATGCCTCTATAGGACTGAAGATTTTGTGGTCTGTGATTTTGTATTTTTGTACTCATCAAGCATGTCATGTGATAATTTGGGGAAACTAAAAGACATTCATGGGCAAGCCTTCATTGTTATCCAGGGATAGTATTTTTCTGCTTGAGCATGAGTATATGAATATATCCATAAATACAATCACACAGAAAAAACACACACCAGTATTTTTTTTGAGTTACAAATATATGTGTTAGAAATGACAATATTACATTTAAAAAAATTCAAAATTCAAAAATAGGACGTTGAATTCCAAATTTATTCCTTATCATCAAAGATCAATTTCTGTTAGTGGAAGATAGAAGAATACTGTAGGTATTCTCTGTAGGAGTTAAGAGTAGACCAGTCACTTTATAGATATTAATTTATTAAATATTCTCAGTAGTCCTGTGCTGTGGTATTTAGAACATCTAGTTTAAAGTTGAAAATGGTATGGTTCCATGGGGCTGAATCACGTGCTCCTGATCACAGAGCTACGCATCACCAGTACCAGGAGGAATGGAACCCAAGTCTCCTGCACCTCAACCTCACCCTGCTGCTTTCCCCAAGAGGTCTAAAAAAACATCTCCCCTCTTAGGGGACTCATCCAACTGATGGTGCAAATTTACACTCTCATATTTCAAAGCATTATCTCTTCTCTGGCTCATGCCTTATGAATTACAAATATTCCTGTAAGAGTCTGTTTTCAGACTCAAGGAGGAAATCATTTTGAGTCTTTTATCTAAACTTTCACCCACGCCTTAAAATTAATTGCCCAGGACATGCCAACTTTCTCCTTTCATCAGCTGGAAGATGTAAGAAGGTCTCTTACTCAATGCTTTTTTAGTGGAAAGAGGGAAAAAAAAATGACAAGCTAATTCTCCTTTCAGCCAAATCATTTGAAGGACGTGTACCAATATGTGGCTTTGATTCCTATATCAGAAATACAATGCTCTTCATTATATTTTCATGATGACAAGCACTGAAAAAATAATAACTTTCATCTTCCCTGCTGTGAATCTGTAACTATATTTTGTGCAGCATGTTTAAGAGAGAAACATGTGTAAGAAGAAAAAGAGTCGAAGAGTTTGTTTTTTTTTTTTTTTTTGCAATTTATCAATGTATGAAGTCTTGCATCTCAAATTTTACCAGCAATTACAAGAAAGGCTTCTTGTTATGAATTGTTAGAAATATGTGTGGGCATGACCAAACTTGTGTGTGTGTATGTTTGTGTTTGGCTATAGGCCACCACTTGAACTTTAAGATCACAGATTTCCTGAGTTAAGTTGAAAACAAGCCTGAGGACCAGAAAGAATGGATATATTTATTATCCTCAGCTTATAATTAAGACGTACATGAGATTGGTCATATCAGAATATGGATGTTTTTGAAGTGAGCATCATTACAAGACTTGGCAGTGTGAGTCTCAATCAATTGGAATATAATTTAAAAACAGATGTTCTATGTGGTACTTTGCTCTCATCCAGTCACATGTTTCAGAAAGAAACGCCCCTTTAGCTCACCTCTCGTCCATGCTCCACCAGCAGGGGCGATGCTGGGCCCTTTGCAGCATCTGTATTCTCATGGAAAAGATGAGCTGCAGGATGAGGGTACCATGGAGGGCAGCAAGAGAGGAAAGCCTACCCACGTGTCTCCAGGCCCAAATGAATGTTTGTCATTGATCACTGGCCTCCAAGAAGAAGTGGTCCAGGAAAGGACCTTGCAAATGGTAGGGGGGAAAAGTAAAAGGGACAACTTTCACTAAATGCAAACCCAAATTCAGGCTATTCAATATTTAAATACAATGAAACGGACCTCTCCAATGAATGTAACTCAAAACCAAAGGCCAGGTGTTCTGCTAGTTTTAAAAACACAGTTGGAGGAGACTGAATAAGCTTTGATGTCATTGTGGAGAGAAGCCAGGTATAATACCGTCTGTGGCTGGATATGAAAACCAATACCTAGCTGTCTACCCCAGAGTAAAACAAAGTATAATGGTGTCTTTGGGTCTCCTGACTTGTTGGGAAGAAGGAAACCCATGTGTAGTGCCTAGTGCCTGTAGTCTTACGGCAATAATGGATAAAGAAAATTATAGACATTTAGGTTGGAAAAAGGCATCTCCCCATCATCTCTAATTCCTTTACAATATCCTCAAATTGGTGAGAATTTGGTGTTTCCTTAGGGAGCTGAGAGATCACTCTCAGCCTTCAAGAGGCAGAACTTTCTTTGTTGTTCACTTGCAATCACTAGAATGTTCTTCATTCATCTGAGTAAAAATACAATCCATGCATTGTTTCTACTATTGATATCTGGAATCAGAAATTAAAATTTTACATATTTCTCTATAGGCTGCTTTATATTTGAATAGACCTATCATCTTTTCTTTAGTTTTTCCTTCTCCAAGCTAGACCATCTCACTCGATAGAATTGAGCACTCTGTTGTAATGAAGTCAAAGGACACAAAAGGCCAAAGCTGCTCAGGACAGTATTTTTCCTTCATGTCTCCTAGGGAACATTTTTAGAGGTAACCACACTGAATCTGGACCCTGTGTCTGAAAAGCGTAGGTTCTTCAGAAATTCAAGTAGTTTCAGCTCCCCAAGACTAGTTAGTGTTAGGGCCACAAAACAGGGGACCCAAGACCTCATCCCAGGACTCCTAAGAAAATAACAGACAACTGCCCTGGGGTGATGGAAGTATTCGATAGATGAAAAGAATACTCTGATCTTTTATAGCCTTTTTTTAGATGGAAGTCTAGGGACTATAAGAACTTCTAAAAACAGCCTATATCTTTCATCAATAACACACACACACACACACACACACACACACACACATATATATATATATATATATATATATATATATATATATATCATGCATATATATTAAGAATATATAAGCAAAAGACATGGACAGAGGAGAATTACTTGCCAAAATAGGCATATAACTATTAAACAAAAACTTTAAACAAGGTACTTCAGAAACTGTATGATTCATCCATCAATGAATCTATTATCTATCTATTGATCAGTTCTTCTATGTATTCACATGTGTACACAGTGTGTGCGTCTCTGTTCTGTTTCTTGCTAGGACTATTTAGGCCTTGGGATACCTTTCTTGGAGGTAATAAACAAAAAACTGTTAGTTATATAATCTTGCCAAGTTATTGAGTTTTGGGGACTGCCTCGTTTCACATGGTATTATCCAGGGGATTTCAGGGTTTGCATTTAACACCGAACATAACTGCCAAATCTAGAAACTATAATTCTACTCACTAAGCCTATTCACTAAAGCCTTCAGGCAAGTTTCCAATACTCAATATTTGCATAATTAATTTTTTAAATGATGTGTGCCTCTTTATTCCAGTTTGCATTCATTTTGTTAATTTCAATTTGGTTTTCTGGCCCATGAGGAATATTTTGAATTTTAATTTTAATACATGTGGTATTAACTGCATCAAGCTTTAAATTCTCTAAAAGTTAAACATGCATCTCCATTCAAATCATCCATAACAAGGGAAGGGCGGCATCCTAGATCACTTCATCAGAGCTCTTTCCCAGATTGGCACAGATTCACAATTTCTTTCTTTTTTGTGTTCAGGTTACAGTTAGCCTCTATGATAACCTAGAGAACTAGTGAGAAAGTTGACTTGTTTCTGAGTCACCTGAATATCTACTTGGAGGTTCTTAAGTTTTCACACACTTAGATTTGGATTTTTCCTCAATAGTCAATTGATTTTCAATAATAGTACCAACACAACCCAATGGAAAAGAATAGTGTTATCAAGAAATGGTGCTGAGACAACTTCACATCCATATTCAAAAGAATGAGTTGGAATCAGAGTCTCATCCCACATAAAAAAATTCAACAAAAATGGATCAGATACCTAAGTATAAGAGCTAAGTCTATAAAACTCTTAGAAGAAAATAAGTATGAATCTTTGTAACTATGGATTATAGAATAAATTCTTATACCAAAAGCATAAGTGACAAAAAAAATTTATACCAGCATGAGAAGTTATACTCTGTTTATTTATTTCTTTATTTTTTAGACTTTAGACTGTCCCATTTTTATTTATTTATATTTTGTCCTCATTTTTTATGTAATTTTTAAATTTATATATGACAGCATGATGCATTATAATTCTTATTACATATATAGAGCACAATTTTTCATATTATACTCCATTTATGTATGATGAGTCAAAATGCATTCTACTGTTATGTATAACTACTTAGAAAAAATTAAAAATTGTTTTAAATTTTATTGGACTACATTAAAATTCAAAACTTATGCTGCATAAATATTCAATACATACAAAGAATGCAAAAAAATTTAACACCAAAAAAATAACCCAATCAATAAATGGGCAAAGGAACTAAACAGATACTTCTCCAATTGTCAACAAACAAATTAAAAAAAATGTTCAACATCTCTAGCAATTAGAGAAATGCAAATTAAAACTACACTGAGAAATCGTCTCACTCCAGTCAGAATGGAAATTACCAAAAATACAAATAACTATAAATGTTGGCAAGGATGTGGGGAAAAGGTACACTCATACATTGTTGGTTGAACTGCAAATTAAGGCAACCACTTTGGAAAGCAGTATGGGGATTCCTTAAAAAGACTAGAAATAGAACCTCCATATGACTCAGCTATCCAGCTCCTTGGCATATATTCAAAGGATATAAAATCAACATGCTATAGCGATGCAGCTTCATCAATGTTTATAGTAGCATAATTCACAATATCTAAGCCATGGAGGCAAACTAGGTGCCCTTCACCAGATGAATGAATAAAGAAAATGTGGTACATAGAAACAATGGATATTACTCAGCCATAAAGAATGATTTTATGGCATTTGCTGATAAATAGATGGAACTGGAGACTATCCTGCAAAGTGAAATAAGCCAGTCCCAAAACCTCAAAGGTAGAATGCTTTCTCTAATATACGGAAGCTAATACAAAATAATGGGGAGGAGATTAAAAAAAAGAATAGAAGAAAGATCAATGGAGTAGACAAAGGGGCATGAAGGGAAGGGAGGAGTAATGGGAAAGACAGCGGAATGGATGTGACCTAACTTTCTTGTGTACATCTATGAGTATACCACAGTGAATCTCACCTTCAGGTACATCCACAAGATACTAATTAAAAAACAAACAAACAAACAACAACTATAAGTAAATAGCAGAAAGACCAGTAGAATAGAGGGAAGGAAAAGGGGAAGGGAAGAGGAAAGGAGAAGGGGAAGTAGTAGGGACTAAATCTGAACAAATTATATTCCATTATATTTATATTTTCCATATATTTTTATATTATATTCCATTATATGTTTTTATATTATGTCAAAATGAATCCTATTGTCATGTATAACTAAAAAGAACCAATAAAAACCCTTTTATGTTGCAAAGATACTATCAAGTGAAAAGACAACCCCCAGAATGCAGAAAATTTTTGAAAATCACATTGCAAATAATAATAATAATAATAATAATAATAATAATAATAATGAAGTGCTGCCACATGGTCCTCCTTGGATGAACTTTGAAAATATTATCCCAAGTTAAAGAAGCCAGTCACAAAAGACCACACATAGCATGGTTCCTTCTATTCAAAATGTTCAGAATGGGCAAATCTACAGAGACAAAGTAGATGAGTGGTTTCCTGGGTATAAGGAAGGTTGGATAGGAAATGACTAACAAAGGGGTACTGGGTTTCTTTTGTGGATAATAAAATGTTCTAAAATTGATAGACCATGTTACATTAACCCAATTTTCCCTGTTAGGTTTGGTAGTCAAAGGAGTTGTGCAGACTTAACGCTTTATTTTTTCCATTAATAGGATTCTAGTATAATAAAAGTATCTTAAGGATGACATTTTTCTGCTTGGAAATAAATCCCATTCTAGATAATACTTTCATGAGTACTGAAAAAGAGCTGCAGACCCCACTTCATCAGAAAACATTTTTTTATGGCTTCCCTTGTTAACTGGAATATGCGTGGCCTGCAAAAAGCTGGCATGAGACTTGGACAGATGTAGGTGTAAGACTTGAATCTCTAATGGCTGTCACATTTAGCTTCTGAAGTCACTTAGTAGGTGACATCAGTAGTAATGAACAACATTAAAACAGAACATAAATTTGCCTATAATGAGGTCATATAACGCTGACTGTTCTCAGAACTGCAGTCCCAGAAACCAGCTTCAAGAGAAAGAGTACCAGGGATGTTTCTCTTCTCTCGGCTTTTCTCTCTCTTTTTCATTCCTTGATTTTGCTATGTGGATCAATTGTAAACAAAGGAAGCAAACAAAGCAAAACAACAATAACAAAAAAAAAAAGCCCCAGGTAGACAATGATAACTCTGCCTTAGGGAAAAGAGAGCTTTGAAGGGTGGGGAGGGGCTAAACTGGCTTACAAGAGCCACTAATGCTCATCTTTTAACATTTGTGAGTTCAGTGAAGTCATTTGGTAGGTTGAATGGTGGTGGGAGGATTTATACCACAAAAATTGGCAAATACCAGAAATTTGGCCTTAATATCCACTGGAACTCCAGCTGTTAAACTTTTCCTTGGCAGGTCTCTCAGAATTGGCCAACCAAGGTCAGGTAGAGCAACAGATGATGTATTGTCTCTGAATGTAAACAGCAGGAAAGTCCTGCCCAAAGATACCATGATGAGAACTGGCTTAGGAAACTCTCACATCTGTGATGAGAACACTGACTTAGAGTCAGGGTTAAAAGGAGACAGGCCATCACTTTTGTAAACAATAATGAGATCCAATTTACATTCGAAGTGTACATTTTGGTAAAGTGGTTTGTTTGGGGATGTAATTGTAATAACCATTGCATTTGTTAAATATACTCGATTCCTTGATTTCTCAGGAACAACTTTGCATTCTCACTAAATTCTGGAATCCAGAATGTAGGTGTAAGACTTGACTCTCTAATGGCTGTCACATTTAGCTTCTGAAGTCACTTAGTAGGTGACATCAGTAGTAATGAATGACATTAAAACAGAACAGAAATTTGCCTATAAATTTTAGCTTTTTTCTTTCGCTACACAGTGGCAGGCAGGACAATATCTAGCTAATACGATAGCTTTCCTTTTAAATCTTAGGTAAACAAATGATGCAATGTTTGGATTAATAGAAATGATTGAAATAGACATATAAAGTAAATATACTTCAAACAGATTCTTGGGAAGACTGAAAATGGAATTAGGTCGAGGGCACATGCTTAGGCCTATGTATACTGTGGCCAAGAATTCCAATGGAAAAACCAACATCAGTAGAATTGGATTTTGTTCTTCCAAGTGCAAAGTCAGAAACAGCAGGATCTGCTCTCTGTGGACAAACAGCATCCAGAGGCTTCTCATGGAAAGGCAGCGTCTGTTTTAAGAAGTCCTTTGAAGAAAAAGTATATAAACATGTGGGAACAGCATGGTACATACACTCCCTGGCTTAAAGAGTTGCCAGAGGAAGTAGGGAATCAAGCCCCTAAGACAGAAGCCATTCACTTGACTTGGCCAACAGAGCACCACCAATTCCAGCCTCTCTGATGTTTAACACATCAACAAAATGGAAGGAAATACAGTGATGGCTGGAATCAATCTTGCCAGTTTCCTGCCACGAGATCAAAGGTTACATTGCTGTACCTTTGCATATGAAAATGTTCAATTGGAGGGGAAAAAAATTGGAGGGTGGGGGTGATTTGAAAGTTCAGTGGAATCTTCCATGCAAATTTCTATTCTTATAATGTACCAGTAAGAAAGTTTATCAGGTACAATATTGTATCAGATCTCCTAAGCTAGGGGTTCTCAATCTTAAGGTCCTTGGATAGAATTCAGTCTGTGAACTTGGATTGTAAAAACAGAAATCTTTATATTCACTAATCTCAAACTGAAATCATCATTTTCTTCAATTCTGAATTAAGTCAACAAACCACAGTGACTGTTACTATGATTCATCAGTGATAGAAATCACAGATGTTTTTATGTCAATTGCAGTAGTTACAGATATCTTCAAATACCATTTACCCTCATCACTAATTTGAAATTATGATAGTTGCTAAACTTGCCACTATGACTTATTATATAATTGTTAATAAAGATGCACATATACTACTGCATCAAAAATTGAATATTTTAATATTTTGAAAATTATATTTCAACATAATTGGCTTCCTTTGGGAATCTATAAAATCCTGGGCATTTTATTTTAAGACTTTAAAAACATTATTGTGGGAAGAGATCCACACATGGGTTCCACTAGATGACTAAGGACCTCAATGGTGCAGGAGTGACAGAGGTGAAGAGCTCTGGGCAATCGGTCTTCCCTGAAGACTGTGCTTTCCTGGATGTTGGAAAGGAGGGAGGGCAAGTCCTGCCACACCCAGTTCAGTTGTAATCTTGTTTAAAGATGAAAGATAAAAGTGATCTATACAATATGTCCACCCTGAAAAGAGAGAAAAACAGTGTGAATTCCCAAAGAGGCGTGTGGAGGGATATAGAAAGATCATTTCCAAGCGTGAAACCTCTCCTTTAGGACAGATGCTATGACCCTGGGTCACAGAGTGTGTGCAGGGATGCAGACAAGGAGCATGAATCATGCCAGGCCACAGCTGCACACAGGAAGTCAGAGCATCTCCATGGTGTGTTGACTCTGCTATTACTGTACCTTCTTGTGTGATCTTGGACAAGGGACACAACCTCGGATGAGTTAGCTTTCCCATTTTCCTGGCCACACATTCCGTTCGACTGGCTGTGCAGAAGTCCCAAGACAAACAGCTGGCTGAAAGAGAGACAGCAATTTTTCAAAGGAAAGACAAAGCCAAGGTTTTGCTGCCAGGCTTTGGGTGTGGGCTCCACTCCTAGCTTCAGCTCCTACCTGTTGTCCTACATCCATCCCTGGTTTCACTCTTAGCTCAATTTTCCATTCGCTGCCCACTGTCAGCAGCAATGGGAGAATCTCCTTCAAAAAGCCATCCTGTGTGTGCCACTAAAGGAAGGGACGCTTGTCTTTGCTGTCCTCAGGCTTCTTCCTGTACCACTCTTTTTCTCAGTGGGATGAAACCCGCCATGAGACCACCCATTAACACTGGCATGCAGCTGTGCTCCTAAACCCAAAAGCCCTAAGCACCTCCTTAGAAAGAAAAATTCCCACTCACTCCGCAGGAAACGGATAACTTACAATTGTCAATTTGTAATTATGAGGCACAATTGGTAACTTGTCATCTACCAGTGCAAAAGAGTTTTGATTTTATAACTAATAAAAAATTACTGTAGAAGTGAAAATCCAAAATTATATGAAGAGTATTTGCTAGAATTCCCGTGGGTCTGTGGTGTTTCAGAAGCAACTGCAAACCTGTTCCAACACCACTTTAAGTCTTTGTCTTTTGATGATTAATTGAATTTTGGCAAAGGTTAAAGTTGCAAGCAAATAAGATGAAGGTGGGTGATGGGATTTCAGGGCAGGAATAAAGCATGACAAACCAGAATCCTTACAGACAAGTCTGGAATTACATAATATTGTTAACTACCAAGCATTTCTATTACTAAAGCTGGTTTTGATGAACTTTCTGAATGAAGCAACTCAAGGTAACTTTTAAAATAAAGTTACCATGTTGAATTAAAAGAGAGAGACTTCCTTAACTACTGCAAGGTCATGACAATGACAATATCTGTTGCCTCAAGGAAAGAGAAAATCTAGGTTATTTATCAGGTTTCCTGTAATGCCAATCTGACACTTAAATTATTGTTAAATAATTAATTAAGTTAAATTTGGAATCTTTGAGAATGACCTCTGAAATTATTAACCAAATAACAATCCTTCTATGCATTGACTACTTTCAAAAACTTGGCTTGGAGATTTATCCTGGAAGAATCCTGGTCATTCTATTTTCCAGTGTGTGTTTCAGCAGGGCTAAAGTGATATTTCTGTAAACCTACTCCCCAAACATTTACATTTCTTTTCCATTTTCAGATATAAAGCCCTTTTTTTCATCAAGCTAATTTTTATTAATTGAATTTCCACCTGCAGGCAATCACAAGAAAAAAAAAATGTAGGTATGAACACAGGTGGTAAGGCCCTTTGAATCACAGCAAAGCAAAGAAAGAAAGGCCTGTATCAGAAAAACAAGGGTTATTAAGACTTCGTGCCTGCCCTAATGACTTCTGAATGTGTTCGCACCTGGCTGTGTGGGACCCACACTGACTTACTGACTGTGTACCCAGCTATACTTCTTAAACCCTGTGCCCACTCCTCTTTTATGTTGAAAGTAAACCTTTCTGCATCAGGTAACTAAAAGTATCAGGCAGGCAGCCAAGTCAAAGGGATGGTTTATCCCAGGCATCAGCAGATGGACATCAAGCAATTGGAAAAAGGCCACTGCCCATGTAGCCACCCTGCCTGGCTTCAAGAGTCTGAATTATACCTCCTAGTCACAGGCCAAAGCGAAGAACAACATGACTCTTCTGTCCTGCGGAAAGTAGGCATCGCCTCTGCTCTTCTGCCAACCCACCACAGAGCCGAGACTTCCAGGTGGTTAGTTGGCAGTGCCTGGACCACTCTGAAGGTGGCAAGGCACGGATAACAGTGGCCCCACATAAAGGAGATGTCAGGTCCTCTTGGCAGGCCATCGTGCTCTCCCTGTGGAGAATCCACTGTCCCCTTGGTATCGGGTTAAATTGTCATCAGTTTGGGCATCAGTGGATCCAAGGTTACATTCCTTGGGCTATTTACCTTATTTCACTTCTGAAATCCAGTTATTTTGAATTAAAAGGAAACATGTTTGTGTTCTACACAAATTTAGTTTCTGGAAACGTTTTAGATTGCATAAACTCCTCCCCAAATATAACAACTTATATTCATACATTTTTTTCTTCAATCACCTGAAGAGTAGAACTTTTTTTTTTCTAACTCTAATTCTTTATTTAGAAATAGTGTGTTTAATGGGCACTTTAAGCTACCTGTTTTGTATTCATTTAGATTCATTGCTCTCAACACATCAAAACAGAATCTGGTGAGAGTCTTAAAATCAAGGAAACATTTACATGTTTAACATTTTTTTTAGGCTTGAATTAAGTCATGCCAAAGGTAAACTAATTCACCTATTAAGGCTTTATTTACTTCAGAAGGGAGTGAAATCTCGTATTTGCTCATCTTGGTTCAGAAACTATTTATTCTCTTCAAGCAAAGAACTCTCACGCCCATCAATAAGTGTGCTTCCAAACACATAAGCACATTATGAACTGATCCCAGAGAAAAGAGAAGTTTTGGAAAATGATTCAAGTTCAATTACACAGGGAATTATTTTCCTTGAACAAGAACATATAACAAATCTACAGAAGTGGCTTTCCTTCCTTTCAAGACAAACTGAACAAACATTACCTCTGAGGGTTTAGTTACAATGCACAGAATATTGGAGTTGCTGTGATAAACTGAATTTCCTAATTGTTTAACAGTTCCATATCAGAATTTCAGTTTGCTTTGCTGAAAACCTTTCTGAAACACATTTTTCTACTTTCATAAGAAGGGATTTTTAAAAATTCTTCATTTTGAAAAAATCAAGAGGTGTTTCTCTGGGAACTCCCTCCAAATCTTCACAGAACAATTAAATTAAGTAATTTGAATTTAATTCTTCATTGTGCATATTTTCAAACACACAAATATATACTACATTGAAGTACATAAGTACAAATGCATATAAACCTATAGATTGTAAAAAACATAAATTTTGTCAATATAAAATTACAATAAATATGAATAACACAGAAATCTTCATTTACCTCACTGAGATTTAACAGTTAACAGCATTCAGCCATTGAATCTCATTTGTGTCCAGCATCTCCAATTTTATCCTCCAGTATTTAAAGAAAATCTCAGCCATCATCTTAGCCTATTAATCGGTATGTATGTATCTATCACTATTAAGAACTTCCTTTTCTAAAACATAATCAAAATACCAACATATGCTAAAACGTAAGGATTCCTTAAAGTCATTTAAGTGTATATTTTTAATTACAAAATTGTCTTTTTATTGACATTTGCATCAGGTATCTAAGGCAAGGTCACACATTGCATTTCACCTATATGTCATTAAGTATCTTATCTTATCTTTTGTTTTATTTTGTTTTGTTTTTGGTACCAGGGATTGAACTCAGGGGTACTCGACCACTAAGCCACATCCTCAGTCCTATTTTGTATCTTATTTATTTTTGTGGTGCTGGGGATTGAATCCAGGGCCTGTGAATTCGAAGCAAGCACTAAACAAATGTGGTATATATACCCAATGGAATATTACTCAGCATTAAAAGGGAATAAAATTATGGCATTTGCAGGTAAATGGATGGAATTGGAGAATATAATCCTAAATGAAGTAAGCTAATCCCAAAAAAACAAATGCTGAATGTTTTGTCCGATATAAGAATGCTGATTCATAATGGGGATGGGGGGGCAGCATGGGAGGAATAGACGAACTTTAGATAGGGCAGAGGGGTGGGGAGGGGAAGGGGGGGCACAAGAGTAAGAAAGACGGTAGAATGAATGGTGTGACTCTACTTTGTGTACAACCAGAAACATGAAAAATTGTGCTGTATTTGTGTAATATGAATCGAATTGCATTCTGCTATCATATATAACAAATGAGAATAAATTTTTAAAAATCAATCAATAAAAAGAATCTTATCTGTAGTACTTTCTCTCTTTTTTTTTACTTTGACCATGCTGTTAAAAGGTAAACTGAGGATAAAATTTTTAAAGAATGTATTTGAATAAACAGCAATTCATGAATCGAATAGCTCCAAACTAGGTGGAATGAGGACTCCCCTGAAGGGACCCCAGGGGAAAGCTTTTACAGGGCAAACAGAGAAGCAAAGCAAAGCAAATACTGATTTTAGTTACAGTTATACAGTTGCCTTATTTGATCTATCTTGCTGGAAAGTCCTCAGTTATATGTTATTTGGTGGCTTCTGATTGATTAACATTAAGTTTCATTTTTCTTTAAATTTAAGTATTTACAAAAAATAACTCAAGGTACTTTTCACTTGTGCTTACAAATTGATCAAGGTGAAGGTCACTTCTAAGACCTAATTGGCTTTATCTGCCAGGGTATTCCTCAGTCCTGGTTTCCATTTAAATTTATTTTAATAATACTATTTATTTATTTTAAAAAGGGAAGGGGGAGGGATTGTAGGTCCTACAGGATTTTCCCACATTCTCTAGGTTCCTATCTATGTTCTCATGAAGTCGTTTAATATGTTTCCATATCCCCATTTCCAGTAACTGGAAATTGCTTCTAGTGACTTAACTAGATGCGCATTCAATTTTGTAGGTTGTGCTGTTTACTTCCTGCTGTATCACATCAGAAGGAACGGCATGTCTGAGCATCCTTTTAATGATGTTAACAATATCAATAGCTTCAGGAGTTAACTCCACTCATCTTGTATTCCTTCAACTTTTTACTTAATCCTTTTGAGAACTCCGGATAATCATCATTGCCTCAATTCATTATTTCCTTAGGACCTGAAAAAGTTGTGATTGTCTGAATTTCTTATTTATTCTGCCTTTATTGGGTGAAATCTAAAAAAAGAATTTTTCCTTATCAACTATTTGATTATCCTGAAATTCAGTGGGTACAAGAAAGAAGAATTGCTGATTTTTCCCCTTTTTATCGATAGCCATTTTCAGAAAGAATTAGTATTCTTTCTTCTTTAGCTCTCTTTTCTATTTCAATGACCCCAAGTTTACACTTTTTAAATGGAAAAAGTATAAAAAATAGAGCAAGAAGCCATAAATAATTGCTCCATAAATACAAATCTTACATCTGAAAGCAGTGGTGATTTTCCAGCAGAGAATGATCCTCAATCCAAGTCTTAGAAATATCACTAAATTATGCTACTCACGGGAGTTTTCTCATACATACATAAGGGTCTGCAAAAATAAATTAATACTTTATCAAAGCTACTCTTTACAGAAAAATCTCTTTCAGAAGTGAAAATGATCACTGGTTGTCCACTTACCTTTATTGAATCTGGCCATCTATTAAGAGTATTCACAAGCAATATCACTGCAGTTAAATTTAAAATTTTGTTTGCCTGCTTAAAATTAGTTCAGTAGTTCTGTACTAGAAAAACTGCTTCAGTTTGCCCCCAAACCTTTACACTTTATCCAGAGGATAAAGATTTATTTATTCTTTAAAAATCAATACATCAAGGTAGGAGACTCATTTTGTTTCATCTTTTTCTGCTGAAAAGATTAGTCAGTTCTGAGAATTTGAAGTTAACATGTCTTTGCAATGGCTGTGTAGTATGATTAATGTTTTCAAGAGCAGAGTATTCAGAAAAGTGGAGACTCAGGAGGGAAAGTAGATTTTTTCCCCAAAAAATGTTATATAAAATAAGTTTAGCATAATCATTCTCAATAATATTGTTAGTTTGTTAGAACGTCCACAGCTAGGGTTTTTTTAATTTAAAAAAAAAACTCATTAAAAGCACAAAAGGTCCTTAGATGACCATTTTTAGAGGATTTCTTTCTTTAATTTTCAAATTTGCTTTTGGATTAGCTGTCCTATAAACTAGGCACATTATCCACACCAAAAAGAAGCGATCTTGACAATCTTGTATGTAACTGATAGGCAAGAGGGAATATTTTCAGGCAGCAGTCATAATTTTTCCTTGACTGCTAACATCTGCTTGCTAAAGCCCGCACACATCCCCAGAGGGCTGGGGTTTGTAAACATTGCTTGATGATGACATACTGAATATTATGAAAATGCGTGTCTCACTCCACACCCAAAACCCTCTAAAGAACATTTCATATTTTCAGACTGTGGTCAGCAGGCTTTGGGGGGAATTATTTGTAGTTTCTTAGCTGAAAGTTAAATAGATTCTTTATTAAAAGTAAATTCCTGAGTTATGCTGGCAGGAAACAAGATACAAGGTCAATTTCGAAGTAAAATGTTATAGAAATAGTTGCTTCTTACATCTCCCGATAAGAATTGCTGCAAATTATAGAGCAGATTATTTGTTGAAATAGGCATATAAATAGCCAGAAAGGTATTTCTTTGGCTTTTGCAGACATCAAGACACCAAACCAAAAAAATAAAAATAAATAAATAAAGACACCAAACCACTTTTAGGAATCAAAAATAAAATTCACACTTTGGGCAATTCTCAGTACTTAAGTAACACTCTTTTTAGTAACATAGAATCTAGAATTTGATAATGAAAAAAAAAACTTGTAATACTTCTATGAGAGTGAAATTTAAATGCAGAATGAATATCTGAAATAAAAAATTATTAGGTTTACAGTATCAGTACTTTTTACTGACTAAAGTCAATAGGTCTACGACAAGCAGGGGATGCATGATAGGAGAAGAAATTTTACTGCACCCTCAAACAGACTTTCTCTATAATCCAGTACTTATAAAAGCCATTGGTATTCATGAAAATATGCTATGTACATATGGAGCTTCTTAAATGTGAAATTGTATGCTCCCAAATCAAGTGAAAATACTGGAAATGAAGAAATAATGAACAGGAAAAATGAGATTTTCATAAGAAGCAGAGGCATATATGCATCCCTGTGCTGTCTGCCTCTTGTTACTTTGAATATGGTCACTAAGGAAGAAGGATGTCATGAAAGACTTTGGAAAACTTATTCAACATTTGGACATAAATCATAAGATGCAACTACTGAAGGATGATAATAAAAAGAAATTTATGGTATATTTAAATGAAAATGATAATGAATTTCTCTGGTCCTCACACATTTTCTGATCAACAGTTTTCTGCTTTAATTATAATTAAACTCGTTAAGTGATATAAATTAATTAATGGGTATTTATTGAATTACCTTAAATCATCATAATTTCTCCAGAAGATAATTGCTTTTATTTTTGCCCATCCAAAATTAAATTTATCAAAACTAATTGCACAGTCGTTTTAAAGGAAAAAAAAATCTCTTCCTGTTATTCTTTGTTGTTGTTTGTTTTTGCAGTTTCTGGGGAATGAACTCCCAGCCCTTTTTAAATATTATTTTCTATTTTGAGATGGGGGTCTCAGTGGCCAGCCTGAAATATATCATATACATAAAAATATATATAAATATATCATATATAAATATCACACACAGACACAGACACACACACACCCTTGTGCAAAGTACTTGTGGAAGTCTTTGCTAAAGTCTAAAACATGACACTAGGATATCAACTCCATATGAGCAAGGGCATTATTGTGTTCTGTGAAATATCACCAGCATCAAAAAATAGTACTCAAGAAATGCAAAGCAGTCCTTTTGTGCACATAAGTAATAGAGAACAAAGTGGTCTTCTTTTTTTTTCCCCATACATGATTTAATTAATCTTTTTAATTGGAAAAATAGCTTTTATTGACTAGAAGAAATTTGAATGAAGTTTAAGGGATTCAGGAATGACATTGGTTAAGTAGTACTTAATTAAACTACTGAGTATACTTTGGCAGGTAGTGTGTGAAATGAGACTAGATATTCTATCACGTCTGCAGATCAGGGCTAGCTTCCTGGGCAGGTAGCCTGTGCGAAGTACACGGCCTCCGCTTAGAAGGAAGCTTGCTTGGCTCAATGCTGTGTTCCATGGTGTTGAATTCCTTCTTTGGGAGAAAAGGGGGTCCTAAATTTTTGCTTGTACTAGACCCTGAAAATAATGGAGCTAGTCCTGCTGCAGACAGATTCTATAATGGTTAAGTCAGCAAAAGAAGCATGCTATAGAGATGACCATTAGCTGAACACAAAGAAGATAGATTAGGAAGGTTAACTGTGAGCCTGCACTCTTGGAGATTTTCAACAAAGAGCACATAATATCAGCCTGCCTTGTTTAGATTTTCATTATATCCCCATCAAAAAACATTTTAGTTGCCCAAATCATAATTGAATTCTAAAGTTCTAGTGCTTTCTTAGGAAGGGCAAGTTTTTAATAAACACTTTGTTTATTTAAAAGAATAAAAAAAGAAGGGAAAGCTTTATTTTTACAGTTCTTAAGAATAATTCACCCACTCTTAAAATATCCTAATTTTTCTTGGAAGTCACTCTTCGTAATACAGAAATCATATGGCTCAAGAGAATTGTAAAGTCAGCTTCTTTAAGAAAATGAAAGTCACATCCTGGGGATTTACAGGTCCCTAAGGTGAGGGCTGTAGAGGGACTGTAATGTAGTGTGGACGTTTCAGACACATTGCCAGCCAAGCACTGGTGTCCTACTTCCTGCACACTAGGTGATTCACAGAAAATGTCCTGGAGTCCATTAAGACATGCCATTTGCTGGGAGTGGGGTTCTTTATAGTTCAGGTTTTACCTAGGAAGGCATATTACCCGTTCTCATACTTAATCTTAGAGACATTTACAATGCAATAGGTTGGAGTTGAACATACATCTTTACCCTCCTGTCCCAAGGAGGAAGGTTGGACAAGTTTATTTTGCTTTGTAGCAAAAGAGCCCATAGTATACTTGAACTCATTCCTTGGGTCATGAGTACAGTTCAAGGAGATTATAAGTCATGTTTAATATCATTGTTCACATAATATGTTTGAACACCCAAAACCATCCCAGAAAGAAGAAAAAGCATTAGACTAGTCCCAAAATGTACTAGTATTAGTTCAATTAAAACTAGATCCTATATATTTGTAAAAAGTAGATTTTAGAAGCAATTTCATCAAATCCATAAACTTTGCCTTGGGTTTGGTTCTGGACATGACTTCCCGGAAATAAACATTGCCCATATACTCTAGTTGGACAACTTTATTTTCATTCTTTCCTTGATTATACACTTACAATAGATCTTTATTGCCAATTACAACTCCTGAAAATTGAGGGACACATATGTGTGCAAATCCTTCCTGGGGACTTTCTATCTATCTATCTATCTATCTATCTATCTATCTATCTATCTATCTATATGGCATTTCATTTAATTCTTATTACATTCTGTAAAACCTGGTCAGTTCAAGCTCCTATCCCCTACCTCAGACTGGCTTCTGTAATTGGACTTTATCCATGCTACATCCTTATTCTTGTTTGCACTACTCTGCTGTGTATTATCCAACTCTTTTCAACAAATCTCAGGGAGTCACGCCTTCAGGAGCCAGATTTCAACTTCTCTGCCTTTATCCCAGTGTCACCCTGTATAGAAGGCCTTCTTTCCTCTCTCTTCCCTATTCCAACCCCTAGTGTAAGTCTCTCTTCTTTCATGAATATGATTCACATTCATTTACTATAAGTTTCCTGTATGGAACTTCTGTAGGAGAAAAAGTGAGCACACTACAGGCAGATGAATAGCATGACTCAAGAAAACAGGTAGAGAAAAGTTTAATAGTTAAGGAGGAATGAAAACTTGATATGGTTGGGTTATAAAGAATATGGTGAAAAGTGGAGGAAAAGCAGACCAAAGAACTGCTAGGACCAGATCATTAAGCCAGTAAATAAATAATTCCAATGGTACGATATGGTAACCATGGAAAGACTTTATAATAGAGGAGGGGCCCCACTGAATTTGTGCTTTAGACGGATCGCTCTATCTAAATAAGTAGAGATGGATGGTGAATGGAGAAAAGGCAAAATTGATGGGAAGACAAAGGAAAAAGTATCACAAATGGGTATCAGCCAAGCCAGAGGTTAGTGGGGAGACAGCAGGGAGACCTGGTGGGTATGGAGGAAGAATATTCCAGGCAGAAAGAACAGTACGTGCAAATGCTTTGTGGCAGAAACACATTGGGCATTCTAGAAGATTCCTAAGGAATCCATTTTGACTGCACCATTGGAAATGAAGGAAAGAATGCAGGAGATGATGACAGAGAGATATGATCTCCAGAGTCAAAGTATGTAGACCACGTAAACCTCCATAAGGATATTTGATTTTACTCTTAACGTGTTTGAGGAAGTCATTGGAGGTTTGGGGGCAATAGATTGAGGTGTTCAAACCTAAGACTTTCAGCATCACTTTTACCACTATGCAGGGAATTGGCTAAAGGCAGGGGTAAGTCGGGAGATCGATTAAGGTTAATAGAGCATTCCAGGGGATGCACGATTGTTGGTGGCTTAGACAAGGTTGTAGTAGGGGAAGTCACGGAAGGTTCTAGAAGACAGAATTTGGTGGTGTGTTAGATATGGAATGTGAGAGAAAAAGGATGACTTTACGAGTGAACAGTTATCACTGACAGTGGTCAGACCATGATGCAAATGCAAAAGGTGGTGTAAAGGCAAGACTTAAGGTGTAGCTTCCATGAATAGTTGCTTATAAGTGCTGGATGAAAGAGTGAGTGAGGAAGCGAGGAGTGAAAGCTGATTCTCACCTCTGTCTTAATTGTAAGAATGTGCCTAGTACCAGTCAAGGAATGAATAAAAGCCCCAAATCTTTCTTCATCGGGGGCCCCAGAACCTTCTTTCCTCTGCTTCACGTTTCCTGGAGAGCATATACCCGCTGGTCCTTGAAGTAGCAGCCAAACCCCAGTGTCCCCACCACCTTGTGTAGAATCAGTGCTGACTTACTCCACTGTGCCAAGTTCTAACACTTGACTTTGAAATACTAGATCCTTCTGGAGAGGCTTACATTTTTACCAGAATAAGCTGTGTTGTCAAACTATTTTTGTCTTCATTTTCTTAAAATAGATGGGTACAAATGTATTAAAATAAGGTTTGGTCATGTTTTAGCTTTATATTCAGTCCCACACATGGACTTCAGTGGAAAGTGGTTTTTTAAAAGTCACAGAAAGAGGCTTTTGTTACAAGTTTAAATTGGCCTTTTTTCATCACCAGCAGATCAGAGCTCTGTGTTGCAGCCAGTATCCAGCTGTGCAGGTTTTCAACAGCTGGAATTATAAGCGCCATTCTATGAAAATGAGCTCATTACAATTTAGTTTGTGCTGACGCTCAATAAATCCATGAAGTGCTTCCTTAGGATGGAAAAGAATTTCATAAAGCATTTTTAAAAGTAACTTTAATTTTGGCAATATTAAATTCTAAAGGTCTTTTTGCAATCCACCTTTTATTTTGAAGCTAAGTCTCAAAGCAGAGCAAATTCTACATACTAATATACCCATCTGTATATGCTAAAAAATAGCCAGCAATATTTGGTGTATTAAATATGTAACATTAAAATGAAAATTTAAACCAATATTATAATTAAAATTTAAACCAATATTATATTATAAAAGAAAGAAATAACAAAGCTATATAATAATAATAATCACAATGGCTATATTTTTAATCACAGTAGTTAGTTATAGTTTAAGCTTGTCAGACACTATGCTATCAAATGCTTCATTCTTCAAACCATGCATCTTAAATCACACAGAGAAATGAAAAAGTAATACAGTTAGTTACAGTTTTTGTTTGTTTGCTGGTTGTTGTTTTTTTTTTTAACTTTCACTCTGGTATTTATATTTCTGTGATGAGATCAAATCTCACCCTTGGGTTGATTTCATATACTTCAGAGAGTGTTCTTAGCATTAAAATTACAGTAAAGTAACTTATGATATAAAGCGACTTGCAAGGGCGGGGAGAAACCCTGGTTGAAAAATACATAGGAAACAGGAAAAAGAATTAAGAATCAATCTTGGTGTAAATTTAAGTAGATCTTAGTATTTCTAGTTGGATATTTGTGTCAGTTTTAGAAATATGAGGGAATAAAAGAATGGAGTCAATTTACTAAGTCTTACAGTTTAAAACTCTCCATTTCTCAGTCAAAATATTTTCAATGTGCCTCTTTTACATCCCTTTGATGTGAATTCCAAAAAGATTTAATGGAGATGCATCTGACCCATAATTAAAACAATAATGACTGTGAAACTCAACCTCTAAAGTATTTTTAGTGTGAATTTCCCTCTGTGAACAAACACCATAGAAAATCACAAATAACATAGTTTGATTTTGATTGACTGAGATTGTTCTAATCAGCTCAGACTCCAATGTGTTTGACCAATGTCCAAACCTTCCATTCATTATTAAATCACAGAACGCCTCTTTAGCAGATCTAGTCACTTGAGGATATAACCTTGAAACGAATACCACTTTTGTAAATGCCACTTAAGAGGATCCTCTAAAATCCACAGTGAGGTGCCACACTGGCCTTCTTGTTAGATTTTTTTTCCCCTCAAAGCTGATTTCCTTAGAGGGAGGGGGAGAGTGTTGTCTGGCATCAAAACCAAAGAGATTCCTGGGGTTTTAATCCCAAACTCTACCTCTTACCACATTCAACCTGTAAATTTCCTCTGTGTAAGATTTCACAGCTCAGAAAAAATGTCTTTACTCATATGTGCCTTGAAGAGGATAAAGTTCTGCTGTGCAGAGACAGCACCTTAGACATGAGAAGGAAGGGGATTCTTTACACAGTTTTGACCACTCTGGCTCACTGGCCAGCTACATCCCTAAAAAAAAAAAAAAAGACATTATTAATATTATGATTTAATTCCAGTTTACATATTGCAGACATACCATCTATTCCTGGGACATTTTATTCTGATTTCAGTACCTGACTGCTATGTGATTCAAAGAAAGAGCCTTATTATTACCTTATTTTATTCTTGGTTTATTAAAACATCTGCCCTGCTTTTTGTGAGATGAGGTAAAATTTAGACCTCCTTAGAGAAAGCAGAATGTAACAATGCAGAGATACAAGGGCAATACTCACCATTGTTATGCTGCCTCTGACGGTACCTTCCAGATGTTTTAGGGGAGGTAGGAGAAATTCCCAGACACTGAAAGCTCTTACAGTGCAGCTGTACTAGTTTAGATTATGATAACACAGCAGAAAAATTTCCTGCTAATCACCACCTGCTGAGATTATGGGCTTGATAATCAAACAATATATTTCATTTGGCCTGTATGCAGCCATTCAAAGAAAAAATATTACAGAAAAATCCATTAATCTCAGGTTTAAAGGAAATCTTTCTGTTTGCAATGTGAAACACATTCACTTTCCAAAATAGGGCATGATCTTCTTGGAATACTTGGCATCTTAAATCAGTTTCAAAAGATTTTCAGAGACATAAAATTCTCAGCTAATGGTTTGCAGTTCTCATCTGTATTCCTTGAACTTGTTTTATAACCTGGTAGGAGACCCCTTAATGTGTGAAATGTAGAAGATATATGGGAGAAGCCTACAAATCCATTCCAATAACAAAATCCATTCTTTTCATTAATGAATAGTAGCTATTAATTAAACACATATTTATTGCCAGAAATAGAAAAAGCTCTTGGACTTGGAAGGGATTTAAGGGGGATGGGATATGACATGATTATAGATATATTTTTAAAGCTCATTTAGTAGAGGAAACTGCTGGGGGAGAAAGAAATTAATGAGAAATAGAAAAATCAGTGAGGCAGTCATTGTGGAAGTCTCAATGAAAGATGCTCATGGCTTACTTAGGCTGGATACATAAAAATTCCATCTCAAAACATTTAGGAAAGCTTGATTTTTCTTTGAGATAAATTAGAGCTTGGGGACACTTGAAGAAACATGGAAAACTTGAAGGTCAATAAAGAAACAGAAAGACCATCCTGCAGTCACCACTCTGGGAAGTTGAAGGATTAGGGAGAATGACGCCTATTTTTTCAGTTTTTGCTGAAGCTGGCACTGTGGTTACCACCCTACCAAGAGAAGAGGAACTTGCTATCTTGACAAAAATTGCAACCAACATTTTTGATTAAAGAACGCTGCCTTTATTTTGATTGAACAAGTTTTCATTTTATTTCAGTCTTGTCTTTGATCTGACTTCTGTCGGAACCTTTCCTTCACAAGAGGCTTTGAATATTACAGGAGGCAACATCTGTAATTTAAAACAAAGTGGTCTGGTTTGGGCTAGCAATTACTTCAGAGTGGGTTTCAATAAGAGGACTAAACCTATGGTAAATGTTCCATGACTACCATGCCTTTCTTTCCTGGCCTTTCCCTAATGCCATCCCTAATCCAAGTTTAAGTCAAAGCCATAGAAACCAAAATTATTCATAGATATTAAATAAATCCACGATAATGCAAGCTCTGTGAGGGATTTTTACCTTGTTTTCTTTTTCTTTCATACAGAAACTAGAACAATAGTCACGGAAGAATGAGGAAATAAATGTCAATTCAAAAATATTGACATAATTTCAAATAGTTCACCTTTTATTCAACATCTAGTGCTTACTAGATGGAACTGTCTTCTTCTTACCCTGGTATTCCAACCCTCCTCAGCATAGTCATGACATATTTCATATATTCTAGCCAAACTATATTATTCCTGACTCTTTCTCCACAAAATAATTTTGATTTTTTTTGTTTGCCTACATTTTCTTATTTTGTTTCCTTATTAAAGAATTGTGCTTTTCATTTCCCATCTCTCACTGCTTGCTCGTGCCTCTAAGTAAGTTTTGCTTCCCTTCAGTACCATCTCAAAAACAAGCTCTTCCAGGAAGACTTTCCAGCAAGCTTCTCACTCCTCCTCCCACAAACCTAAGGCACATTGTCATTTATTGAAACTATCTTTTATGAAAATTATTTATGTGTCCATTCTGTCCTGTTATGTAATTCATTATTTGCTAAGGAAAACAAAACCACTCTAGATACATCAAATAAAGGGAATTGAATAGAGGGGATTTATTATATAACTTATGAGAAAGCAGACAAAACCAGAATGTTTAATGAGGCAAAGGAGAGATCAGCAATAGCAGAAATGTGATGTCACAGTTGGGGCTGGTTGCCAGAATCCAGAACCATCCAGCCCGATCCATTGCTGGGGCCAACAGGAAGCCTCTGGGATCATGGGTGGACAGCTGTCTAGCAGAAGCTGTAGCAGTAGAGGAGACACAGTTGCAACCAAAATTTGCACCCAATCACGTCCAGCTCTTTCCCCCTGGATTAGGTCTCCAGTGCCTTTCATTAGCCAAACTCACCAGAAACCAGTTGACAAAAGAGTCTAGGAAATGTAGCAACCTGCAATAAAGAGAAAAACAGGGAAGGTGAGGAAAGAATATGAGGAAAACAGGTAGCTAACCAGTGCACTCCCTTTGCTGGGGAGAAAACCCATTTGACAACAGAGACATCTTTCTAATACCCTTCAACACCTAACACAATATCTTACACAACATTTTACATGTGTTATTTTATCCATTTCCCAAATGGAAATTATCATTTTGTACAAAGATTAACATAATTTATACATAAGTGCTATTTAACCAGGAATCATTTCTTCATATCCACTAATCATAAAAACAATTTTTAAAGAACTTGAGACCTAGTCTTCATAAGCAAAATGTTATTATTAATTTGGCATTTCAGCTCCACTAAGTTCTGTCTTACTCTTTTTTTTCCTGAGACTCTCCTAGTATTTTGACTCACCAAAACTGAGGTTCTGAATCTTTTTGGGGTGGTCTTAAAAATCTGTGAACATCTGATAAAACTGCCAAGTCTCTTGGTAATTATCAAGAATACAAATAATAATAAACATATGTGAGGATATGGTGGGAAATGTTCACTGGTATATTGTTGGTGAGACTGCAAATTAGTATAACAACTATATAAAACAGTATGGAGATTCCTTTAAAAACCAGGAATGGAACACCATATGACTCAACTATCCCACTCTTCAGTATTTATTCAAAAGAACTAAAATTAGCATACTATAGCAATATAACTACTTCAATGTTTACAACAGCACAATTAGCAATAGCTAAATTATGGAATCAGTCCAGTTGTCTGTCACTAGATGAAAGGATCAAGAAAATGTGCTATATATACACAGTGGAGTTTTGCTCAGCTGTAAAGAAAAATGAAGTAATGGCATTTGCTAATAAATGGATGGAGATGGAGAACATCACACCAAGTGAAGCCGAATTCAGAAAATTGAGGGCTGAATGTTTTCTCTCATATGTGGAAGCTAGAGCAAAAGAAGGCAGAGGTGGTCAGATATTATAAATATAGGTGGAAGATCAGTGGAGTGGAAGGTGGAGAAAGAGAGGGAGGAGGGATGAGAGGGAGGAGGAAATATGAAATAAAATTAACAAAATCATGTTATATGCATATATAAATGAACCAAAGGGAATTTCACCTTTATGTATATGTAGAAAGTACTATTAAAGGAGTGAAAGGAAGATCAGTAGAGCTGAGGAAGGAGAATAGGTAGAAGGGGAGGAAAACAAGGGGAGGGAGAAATAAGGATTGAAATCAAATCCAATATATGTATGATTTGTCAAAATGAACCCAATTACTATGTATAACTATTACGCTCTAATAAAAAAATAAAATGAAAAAAACCCTACCAATTCTCTATCAATTGTGTGTGAGTGAGATGTCCTCCCACATATATACAGTGTTGCATACAGTTTGAGTGCATAACCAAAAGCCTGCCCCTTAGTCTCCTACATCACAGGTAGTTGGAAGTCTTGACATTCAAATTTAATCAAATAAGACTTATAAAATATCATACTGAACACACATGCCAGTTATCTCATTGTAGTAGCCTTTAGGTAAAGCCCAAAATGTCTATGAAGAACAACTGCCTAAAACAGTGGTTCTCAATTGGGGGTGAATGTGCCTTTCAAAAGATGTTTGACAAAGGTTTGACAAAGATGTTTGATGTCTGGAGATCATTTTTATTGTCACAAGTGGAGTGTGGGCATGCTACCGGCACAGAGTAGGTAAAAGCCATGGACATTGTTAAATATCCTACAGTGAACCAAATAGCTCCCATGACAAAAAATTACCCAGCTTAATAGGTCAACTGTGCTGACACTGAGAAACTCAGTTCTAGAGAATGAGCAATCATATTCTTCCAGATTTCACTACTCAGAGAGTTCACATTAATTTACAATTCAAGATACACCTTTCACTCCTCTGAGAATCTGTAGTACTCCAAAAAAAAAATAAACTCATGTTGCTGACATATTTTATTAATCAGATTGTACCTGTATCTTTCATGACAACATTGTCACTGTAACTGTGATTCATCTATAGCATGTGAAATGGTGAAACACCAATTTCCATTATGCTTAAAGAAGCCACTCTCTAGTCCAGGAAACCTGAATTTCATGGAAAAAATATGCCAAATACTATAAAAAGTATAACAAAATTCTCAATAATGCAAAAGAATAAGAAAATGAACAACAAGTACACTCAGAGAGCTTAGGTACAAGTCTACATTATCCTTTTCCCCAGACAGGTATGTGTCAAAATCCCTAAACTAAATATTCCCTGACCTCAGCTACACTCCTGTAATTCCACTTGCATTTGAGTAAGTTTCCAAGGCAACTTCAGGTGGGGTCCTTCAGTGGACCAGAATCAAGACACCTGTTCTATTTTGGAACAAGGGTTATACTGCAAGACTAGGCTGAAGCCAGGACAGTAGTTTTCCATGCTGGAAGTACATCCAATGCTTAGACTCTACCATCAACCTCCTGAAACAAAATCTCTTAAGAGTGGGGCTTGTGCATTAGATGGAAAACTACAATTCTGCAGAGTATATCCTACCATGGGGGATCCTTTCTAGAAAAGAGCCTGGACTTCTCCTCCAGGAAGACCAAGAGACAAGACGCTCTCCACACTCTTAATTCAATTTCTTGTACTTTAGTTATATGTCTTGAAGACCTCAGAAACTCTAGAGCTGACCAGGGACACATTCCAAGAGCTATTGAGGAATGTAAGGGCACATTCCATGGGGGAGCTAAATGCGCTTTCTGTAAATACTCAATGGAAGTTAATGTATGCCATCAACATCTCCCCCACCAGGCTTTAAACCTGGCATTGTAGTTCACTTTTGTTCTCCTTTGTCTCAAAGATTCTTTCATTGGCCAAGGATAGCCTTGTCTTTCTTTACAACATCTCTCAAATGTACTCTCTATTCCTACTACCCCAGGCTCAGGAGCTCATTGTTTTCTTCCTGAAACGTTGCAAAAGTATGTATCTCTTGCTGCTAGCCTAACTCTGCCAGATCTATGGTCTACAAATGCTGCTGCTGTCATTGTCCGTACACATGACTATGAGTCATGCTCTCACTTGCTCAGATCTCCTAAATGAACTCCCCATGAATTGTGGTGTGAAGCCCACATCCTTAACCTACTGAAAACTCTGATATCAGACCTCAACATGTCTTTTATAACTATTTGTTGCTATTTCTCTTCTGACACCATGCATTTCTGTCTGTTTCTTACAATTTTCTGACTCTGTATATTTACTAATATTTTCTCCATGTTAAATGCCCAACTTCAAATATGCTTAATTTTTCAAATGTCCCCTCTTCCATGAAGCCATAATTCAAAACCTTCTCTCCTCTGGACCATCTACTGCACTTTGTTTTCTTTTTTTTATTCAATATTTATTTTTTAGTTGTAGTTGGACACAATATATTTGATTTTATCTTTATGTGGTGCTGAGTATCGAACCCAGGACCTCGCACGTGCTAGGCAAGCGCTCTACCGCTGAGCCACAGCCCCAGCCCTGGCCCCGTCTACTTTTTATGTCTTACTGAGACTACTGCTCACATTCTTCCCTCTGTTATAATTACCCTCACAGCCCCTTCATGGCAGATTCATCTTGGTATCTCCCACAGAGCCTACTCAGCATGGTGCTTTGTACAGAGATGGTCCTTATATTTTGGTAGAATGAATGCTGCAAGCAAAATCCTGCTGTAAGTTTGGTGTTCAGCATCTACAATATTTTCACACTTATTTATTGAAGTAATTATTTTCAGTTGTTGCTATCTGGAAGAATACAATTTTATGATAATGATAACTCAAGTTGAAAATTACCATGAAGAATGCAGAATGATATGTAAACTGATGAACATTTCTTCTACATTACTCACTAGGATGGTTCGTTTTAAGGGTTAACTTGGCTAGGCAAAAGTTTAAACAATCAAGTATAATTTGATTGATTAGTCAATGAAACATGAAGCTAGGGTTCTTTGTGAAGATATTTTATATATGTGATCAGCATGTATAATAGGTTACTTAAAGAGATTATCCTGTATAATATACTTAGACATGATTGAAACAATTGAAGAGTCTTAAGAGCAGAACTAAACCTTCCTTGAAGAAGAAATTACACTTGTGGACTTCAGTATTGGCTTATGTCACAGAGTTCCCACTTGCCCTTCCTGACAGCTTACCCTTTGGATTTTGGACTTGCCTGATCATTCCTAAGAATTGTGTAAACAGATTCTTTGCAACAAATACCCCCCCTTCTCCCTCCTCCCCACACCTCGTCTTCACAACTGTGTAAGCCAATTGTTTGCCACAAATCTCTTTCTTTCTCTCAATACATGTATAATAGTGCCTTGTTTAATTATAGGGAAACATTCTGAGAAATGCATTGGTAGGCAACCTGTTGCTGTGTGAACATCATGGCAGAGTAGACTTGCACAACCTAAATGGTATAGCCCACCACACACCTGGTCTATTGGTGTGTGTATCTGTTTACCTATGGTACAGCCTGTTGCTCCCAGGGCCATGATGAACAAAACAACACGAGATTAAACCAAGAACAGGAGAAAATTATGCAGATAAGAATCTGGTAGGCCCTAGATACATGAGGCCGCTGCCTACATAGCATGGCACGCTGTTTTACAATAAATGTTTTCTTAAAAGCAAGAACACACTCTAAAATAACAATAAAAAAGTTAAATAGATAAACCAGTAACATATAGTCATTTATTCTTACCATCAAGATTATGTACCATATGCACATTGTTGTATGTACTATTCTTTTAAACAACTGGCAGTGTTTACACAATCATCAACATGAATGTGTGAGTAACACATGGCACTATGACGCTGTCATGGTTATAAAAATCACTCGGTGACAGGGGGTTTTCATTTCCATTATAATTTATGGGATCACTGCTGTTGGCTGAAATGTGTTATGTGGCTCATTACTGCAAATATAAATATATATATATATATAAATATATTTTACATATTTACAAAAAAATTTTGAGATATATATATATATATATATATATATATATATATGGTTTTGTTTCTGTGACATATCAGTCAAGAACTCTGCCTGATAAAACTAGTACAAAAATTTCCACCTAAAAATTGAATATATATATATACATGTTTTATATAAACATATTTATGTGTTTGTATGTACACACCTATGCTATATATAAAATGTATATGTATATACATAGTGCAAATTACAATAACAGCAGAATACCTTTTTTGCCTAAAAATATGAAAGTTCTAAAAATTATGATAATTGTCAACGTTTTTGAGAGTACTAGAGATAAATCCTATATAACTGCTAATGTAAATTGATACAGCCTTTCTGAGGAGCAATTTGGCCTTTAAAATGTCTCAGGCGCTTTCATGTAAGAATCTCTTATGCACGCAATGATTTGTGTACAGGTATCTGCAGTTCAGTGGCATCTACGATGAAGAAAAGTTGCAAGTCACTTAAATGTCAAGTAATGAGAACATAGCTTCTCCCTTATATTGCTATGCAGACTGTTCCGCAAATATTAATATTGTCTAGAAGAAAATTTAGAGACATGAGAAAATGCTCAAAATATAATGCTCAGTGAATGGATTATAAAATTACATATTCTATCAATTAGGGTTAGGCTAGAAAAGCAGGTGTGTGTGTGTGCGGGGGGGGGGGGCTGTTTAGAAAAAGAGAGAGATTTAAATTTATTATAAGGAATTGGCTTATGTAGTTGTAAATCTGAGATCCAGAGGGCCAGCTGCTGGGAAAGGACGATTACAGGGATTTTAGTTGCTGTGTCTCTCTTGATGCCTTAGCCCTACTTTTCAGGCTTTCCAGTTGATTAAGTCAGGCTGCCCAGATAATTCAGGGTAATCTCCTGTACTTAAAATTAATTTGAGGTTTTAATTTACATTTGCCACGCCCCTTCACAGCACCAGCTCGCAGTGATTGCTTGCGTGAGTGGAGACCATGGCCTAGACAGGTTGACACTTCCAAGGAGCCGTCAGGTCTATACATTAGATGGAAAGGCATCCTCAATCATCTCATACACAAGATCCCAAAACCTAGTGAGCCTCTGGCAGAAGACAGACCTGATAGGGGAGTTTTCAGTTGGCTCCTAGAAACGGTGCCCTGGGGGAGAAGTGGGGCTCAGAATCAGGGTGATTTCCCTGGAAAGAGACCCTGCACGGTTCATCTCTTGCTGTCTCAAAATACATGAAAGCTCCCACTTGATTTGGTCTTCATGTGCTTAACTACTGACATATTCACAAATTTTAATTTGGTACACTGATATTATCCTGTGTGTTGGGATTTTGATAAGTAAAAGGAAAACAGCTTTTCTCTAGTGTAAACAAAATGTTTTTTTTCCTCATAACAATTTACTCTCATACAAGCCAACTTTAATTCTTCAGTGAATTTAGATTATAAAATGTCAGAGCCAGGAAAAATTTTAGGCCAATTCCTTTTGACATATGAGGAAGCTAGGGGCCTATGAAGTAAAGTGACTTGAGGTCAAAGCAATGGGTGAGGACAAGGCAGGACTGCCACTTGGACCCCCTTTTATTCCAGGACTATGTAATTTCTGACACTCTGCCTTCTTATTCAGGATTTTGTTGTATCAGAAAAATGATCATCCTTCAATAAAGTATAAAAGAAATAAGAAAAAATTTTTGTTGAACTTCTCTTTTAAGTTTCATTTATTCTTTAATTAGGTCCCTTCAATTGGTTTCATTATATTCAAATCTGTGCTGTTAAAACTAACCACCAACTCAACCGAATTTACTTAAAATGTATCTGCTGTGACTGTAAATCACATTTAAAATATTAAATTTGAATTAATTTAATTTTAAATTTAAAAACTGATCCTTGACTTAGTTATTTAAAACTTTAAGTTTTGAACAACATGTCTGTATTAATCACTTTTTCATCTGTTAATTTCATGAAATCTAAATAAGGATTGAATTTCTCTAATGAAAATGAGATAGACTGTGAGTATAAAATAAATAGGATTTCAACGTTTAGTACAGAAAAAAAAAGCATACATCATTTTATATTGATTACATGTTGAAATGAGAACATTTTGTATATTCTGGGTTAAAGAAAATAGCTATTAATATAATTTTCACCTTTTCTTTTTACTTTTCTTGTTGCAACTACCAGAGAATTTGAAATAATATGCATCACATTTTCATAGGATTGTGCAGATATAAAATCTCATTTTTTAAAAATTTGTAACAAATTTTCTCTAAATATTTTGTATTTGGAATTACATGGAGGTACATACGAACAAACTTTTGCTTCTATTTACCCTGGGTCCTTCTTTATTAGTTTCTGTACAAGAAACATATTAATTAGGATTCAATGCCTGCAATTTGGGATATTGGGATATTTTACTCCTGGTGAAACAGACACTTGTAGTTAACTTTAGAGATTTTAAGGTTAAAAAAAAAGTAGTTGAGGGTAATCACTGATATTCAGGGATCTACATAGATTCCCTTTTATCATAGCAAATTGGTATAAACTCCAGAGGTGTGTTTTAAATAACCTGAGAGCCTCAGATGTTGCTTCATTAATGAAGACTCAGGGAGTGCTGAGACCCAAGGACTTGACTAGCATCTAAGTAACACCATCTTTTTCTTTCAGCCTAGTAACTAGCAAACTGCGGGCATTGAACTGATTAGATTCTGTAGCATAATTTCACTTGGGGATCATAGCTGAAAATGTTTGTGTCCTTGGTTCATCATATCTTAGACTTATGGCATGTTCCTCTCAATTAGCAGTCAAATATTTCCCACTGGGCTTTGTTCCCTTTCTGGGAAAGAGTAGGCTCTTGACATGCCCTTCCATGGGTATATCATGAACCTCAGTTTTATGTGCTCGCAAGGATACCTGGGCTGACTTCTGTTTTCTGGAACTCATACTTTCTTCAGATATCTGTTACAGACTGAATTGTGTTCTCCCAAAATCCATATATTGAGTTCCTAAATCCCAGAACAGCAGAATGTGACTGTGTTTGAAGATAGGGGCTTCTGAAAGTTAAAATGAGATCTCTTGGGTGGATCCTAACTTAACTATGACTGTGTCCTTAAGAGAGGAGGTTACACACATGTGGGTGTGTATACATAAAAAAGACCATGTAAGGACCCAGCAAGAAGACATCTATCTGCAAGCCAAGGAGGTGTCTCAGAAGAAATCAACCTTGTCAACCTTTATCTTGCTGTTGTACTCCCAAGTACAGTTTGGTGCTTTACTTCTGGTGAAATAGACACTCATAACAGAAAAAAACAGACATTTGTAATAGACAGGATGTTCAAAACTTACAGTTTTAAATAACCAAGTTAAGGATCAGCTTTTAAATTTAAAACTAAATTAATTCAAATTAAATTTTTTAAATGTGGATTTTAGTCACAGCAAATATATTCTAAGTAAATTCTCTTGAATTAGTGGCTAGTTTTAACAGCACAGATTTAAATATAATTAAACAGACACTTGTTTACTTGGTTTCTCCCAATTACCCTAAGGACTATGCTGTGCTCCTCAGAGTTCTCCAAAGTGAAGTTCGCATGTGCCACATAGTCTGTTTTTAACAATAGCCTCTGGAACTGTGAGAAGATAAATTTCCATTGTTTAAGTCAAACAGTCTGTGATGTTTTGTTATGGCAGCTCTAGCAAACCTAATACAACATTTATCTCAATTGCCCTTGATAAAGCATTCCTTCCCTGGTGGACCACCAAATACCCTTCATGTTGGATGTCACTTTAATTTGTCCTTCAAAGGACCCGTTTCTCCCAATTACCCTAAGGCATTTTTCTCAGAGTTCTCCAAAGTGAAATTCGTATGTGCCACATGGTCTATTTTTTAACAATAGACCATTTCATGTATCCCCTCCAAATTTGATGAAAATCTCCCTAGCCAATTTCTTTTTTCTTTTTTTTTTTTTTTTTTGCAATGCTTCAATAAACAAGCCAGAAGCAAGTTATATAGATTATGTTTAGGTTCTAGCAATCAGCCTATAGGTAGGATATATGTGTACCTCTAAAATTCCTATATTAATATATTAATATTAATAATCTGGAATATGACGGTATTTGGATGTAAGGACTTTAGGAGGTGGTTAGATCATATCATGAGGACAGGAGTAGGATTAGTGACCTTATAAAAGAGACCTCAGTGAGCTCCCTTGCTTTTCCTACTATATGAGAATACAGCAAGAAATGGTCATCTGTGAACTAGGAAGCTGACCCTTGCCAGACTAAATCTTCAGGAGTCTTGATCTTAGACTTCTAAGACTCCAACCTGTGAGAAATAGGTTTCTGTTGTTTATAAGCCACCCAGACTCTGAGAATTTGTTACAGTAGTTAAACAGACAAACACAAGGCATCTGGGGAAAAGTGGACAAGGGACCAGGGCAAGGCACATGCAGGATTAGCGAGCCAGGTTGTCAAGATCTGTCTGCACACTTACTTGTTTGGTGGCCTTGGGGAAGCCTGGTAACCCTCCTGAGTTTGTTTCCTCGTCTTTAAATTAGACTTAATAGTTCCTTCCTCAAAGGGTTACTTTGAGAATTAAATGAGACAACACATGCAAGGTTCATAGCAAATAATACTTCATACTAAATGTTAATCCTCTTGCTCCTGAGGCAATGAAGTTTTCTTTAAAAATATGACTACAGATCCTTTTTAAAAAACAACAACAACCAAAGTGTTTTATAGTTGAAGAAGGGGGAGGAATAACATCTGTTTATGGTGTCCTTTGGTGAAAGAACATTCATTTATATTCCAGGGCAATGGTGTAGCCCTAATTCTCCAGGCACGCAAGAGCTGTTAGCAGGAAGGCTTCATCATTTAGCCTTTCTGGCAGGGAGGGTTCGCTGGCGAGGGCTCCCAGTAAGGGCCTCAGAGCAACCATTCCTGAATTCTGATTGCCCTTTCCAGCATGACTGAGCTCAGGAAGAATATTTATGGCTTTCCTTTCTTCCTGATGCAAAATAGTAATGACAACGCTTGCTAAGGAGAAAATTTATGTTCTAGAAATTATTCAAAGGAGGTTCTAAATATATATAGAATATTTGTATTTATACATTTACACCTACACACACTCACATCTATCTATCAGGAAGTACCCAGTGCCATAGGAAATCTTCCTCTTTCATGGCTTAGGGCAGATCAATAGAGACATGGCCACTGGCTGTCTGCAAGCTATTCATGGCCCTGAAATGGAAAGGAGATGAGCAGAGAAATTAGATCTAGTCCTTGTCCTCAAATCTCAACACCCCTCTTCAAATGGAATTTGAAAAAGGTGGGGTAGTGTGTGAAACAGCTACTTGGGAGGCTGAGGCAGGAGCATTGCTTGAGCCCAGTTGAGTGTCGATGTCCAAGGTGCACGGTAAGCAGGACGTGGAACAGAACATCAGCTCGCCCTTCTCGTCTGTTTGCTAGTTAACTGCTGTGGCCCAGATCGTTTCTCTTGCCTTCGTTTGTCTGCTCCTGGGAACCCCTGCGGACCAGGAGGATGGTTCCCCTGCAAAGTGCTCTCTCCTCACTCTGCACTGAGCTCTGTGCTGGTGGCACAAAGCCCGAGTGTGAGACCCTCCATGCTGTGCTGTGCTGCTAAGCCAAAGGGGTCTGTTTTTAATCCACACACTCTTCACAAAAGGAAATAAATTAATTGATCCAGATGTTTTCCACAGTAACATGTCAGCAAGGTGATATTCTATCACCGTAAGTGACAGGAACATCAAATTCATTTATGTATTTTTCCCGTCAACTTTTCCAAGACTCAGAGAAAACATGTGACTCCTGACAGCACAAGGCAATTTAAATATAATCCTGTTAAATGTCAATATTTTACATTTCCTCCCTAAAGGCATTAGACTAGAAATAAAATATTTTTATAAGAAACATTTATTAAAGGTATAATTAGGTTCGGGGTGATATAGAGACACATAAAAGGATTACTGCACTTGAATTGATGAGAATTACTTGGGACACTTTATTCATCAGTTCAAGCTGCCATAACAAAATACCAAAACCGGGTGGCTTAAGCAGAGGAAAATTTATTTTTTCACAGTTCTGTAGGCTGGAAGTCTGAGATCAAGGTGTTGACAAGTCAGGTTTCTTTTGAGGCCTCTCTCCTTGGTTTGCAGGTGGCCACTCGCTCACTGTGACCTGACACCATCATGTCTCAGTCTGTGTGAGTGTACCAACCTCCTCTTCTTATAAGGACACCAGTCCCATTGGATTATGGCCACCTCCATATGACCTCATTTAACTGTAAATAACTCTTAAAAGACCCTTTCTCCAAATAAGGGCACATTCAAAGCATTGAGAGTTAGGACTTTAACACGTATATTTGGAGTAGGGAAGTTTAACCCATAATGGACACCACTGGGAAGATGTTTGGACTCACCTGATCAGGGTGACATTCTTTTTTCTGGGGGGAGGGGTGCCAGAGATTGAATTCAGGGGCACTCAACCACTGAGCCACATCCCTAGCCCATTTTTGTATTTTGTTTAGAGACAGGGTCTCACTGAGTTGCGTAGCACCTCATTGTTGCTGAGGCTGGCTTTGAACTCATGATCCTCCTGCCTCAGACTCCCAAGCTGCTGGGATTACAGGTGTCCCCCACCACACCCAGCCAGGGTGACATTCTTGACCTGACATTCTGTGTCATCTTCACCCATTGTTTGGGAACCATTCAGGTTGGTCATAGGGAGTCCAGTGTGGTGATGATGTCATTCTGGTTATAAAGATAGAACCACCAACGGCTGCCAGTTCTTACCCCTTCTGCATTATCTTGTAACCTTAGGTCAGAATAGACATATCAGAAGCCAGTAAGGACTCTCCATAAAGAAGGAGATCAAGTTTTTGCTCTGAAAATACTCATCAATGGCAGCAGCATTCTGTAGAATAAAGACCAAATAAGAAAATATGAAACCTCTCCATGTATGCTCCTGATCAGTAAACAATTTAACAATATTTCAAAACACTAGATTAAAAATTAGTCATTTTTATATGCATATAAACCAGTCATCACATAGTAAGCATATTGAGTACCCAGATTTTTACTTCTGTGCCCATCCAAATATCCTGAGACCCATCCATTCTTAGAACAAGAAAGGACTTAGATACCATCCTAGACAAACTATTTATCCTACAGGCATGGAAGCCAAATGCCCTAGAAGAGAATCTTGCTCAAGGTCATTGGGACCATACCATGGCTGAGACTGCCATTTGGACTTGACATTCTCCCTCCAGGATTTTTTTCACCGCATCATGTTGCTTCTTGCTCTGAAACGCTCTGGTCTGGATGGCTCTATTTCTAGAAGTACTTGCCCAACTAGCAGGATGCCCTCATTGTTCTTTATATACATTGTATAAAATAGCTGCATCTATTATAAATACTAATGTGTAACATACATACTACCCTGATTGTGTCTTCTAAATATGAAAATATATACTCTAAAATATAATAGCATGTATATAATAAATATACATTACATTTGTATATATATATAGAGAGAGTTATGCATATGATGTCAATATTTTGTCAGGTTCTGCCTGTGTCAGGGGCAGTCACACAACACAGTATCCTCTCTTTTCTCCTCAGTGACCAAAGCCACAATGCACTGTCCCCAACTTCTTTTGTGAGATGGTCGCCCAGTATCCCCTTGTAGCCTTTAGAAAACCATGCCTGTCTCCCATGTAAAGCTCCTTCCATGTCTGTACTGCTTTGCATCTGTTCTTCATTCTCCTTTATATTTCTTTAAGTTCTACTGACAATCCAGCCCTTGATTGCCTGGACTTGACCCCTCTGAACCCATATATATTCTCCTCATGTATCTATATTTCCCTGGGCTTCTCTGACCAGTGCTCGATCTTCTCTGTCATGAGGTCTTGCTGTAATATTCGAATCTGATTCAAGGCAATTTATATGAACTCACTATAGTGCACAGGAGGAAGCTCAGGAATTCTGGCTGAAGGTGTTTCTCCTTCATGTGCTTTAATCCCAAGTAACATTTTCTGAGAAAAAAAAATGGATAATGGTATGCCCTAGTTTTGGTTTTATATGTGCTAATGTTATTTCCTTTTTTCCGTTTGTAAAATTATCCCAGTTCACCCAACCCCATGGACCTAACCCAAAAATTACCCTCTGGGTCCTCTATCCTTTGGTTTTAATCAATAATCAAGTTCAGAAAAGGCAGCTGCTGAAAACTGTGAACATAAACTCATGAGATCATTGTAACATTCAATCACTACCAGATATCAATGTTTAATGAATCCAAGCTTTATGTGCTTAAAAATCTAGCTAGCTTCAGTCTGATATTTTACAGAGACATTATTTTCTTTTAGTCATGCCAAAAGCCAAATTTGGCCTTAATGCAGGTGATGCTATACTGAAGCCAACCTCCAGAAGATAAAACCATGGGCATGGATTTGGAGCAGACCTGTTTTCCATGAGTCCTGAAGTGGCAGTTTACCTAAATCTCTCATAAAAACCACACATACATTTGTTTTGATGATTTTTTCAGGAACTTAGTTTTTTGATCTAAAAAAGACATTCCAAGGATAAGAAATTCAAGTGGATAATCATGTTTCACCTCCAAACTGTTAATAATGCTTTTATACTTTCCTGCCAATTATGAGAGAGAGTAACATTCACATTTGAGTTCTGAGCAGAGCACAGAGTGAGATCACTTGCTGTCATGCTCTTTATCTAGGTGACTTTGATGGGCATTGCCCTTCTGGGAAAAATTATGGATTCTACTCTCCTGGCTTGAGGTTAAGTCAAGTGCATTAAAATTTAGACTTTTCTGTCTACACTAGGAAGTACTCCCAAGAGAACACAATGCAAAATGTACCTGATTCATCAACTAAAATACATTCCTCTGGAGAATTTTCTTAACATATAAGTCAACTTATATTTTCCTTCAAATGACTAAATCAGAGGGGATACCTTATGATTTAGAGTATGGTCTAGAGACAGACCACTGGGGCAAGTCCTGTTGCTTGTTTTTGATCTTTTTTTCTCTCTGTCTCAGTTTTCTCATCTGTGAAATGGAATTAGTCTTAATACCTTCTTTGTTGGTGTGAGGATTAACTGAGCTATGATATGTATAAGAACAGTCCTTGATACATTGTAAGCATCATTTATACACAAAATTAGTTAAGTAATATAATAATAGTCCACTTTGAGCTTTAATGAAGAATCTTACTGCTTTTTCATTTTCCTGTTGCATTAAGGCAAAATTTTTATCAACATCATGGGCTACAGATTATCTTCACCTAGACTATAATTAATTTATAGATTAAAGTAGTTCATAACATTCTAATATTCTACATTTGACTTCTCAGTGACACAAAATATTTAACATCAGTTGCAAAACTCATATAAGAGCGGCCTCATTGAGGATCAAGCCCTTGCAGAGTTGGGTGAAGGCAGAATCCAGCAAAATAAAGGCAATTAAAGACGGTGTTAGTCAGTAGCTACCAACAGTCTCCAGGGGTCTATTTGCGCAGTGACCTCAAATTGTACCTCCACAGGTTCTAGGGACAGGAGACTAGCAGTCACTGCAACGGAACTTCCATGGACAGACTGTCCAGGACTAAGTCTATGGAATAAAATGCCAACCTTTTGGGAAATACATTTGGGAAAGACCCTGATTCATAAAATTAGAGAAACCACACTAGCCATATTTATTATTTTAAAGTCTATCCCAGAGGGGAATCAAATCAAAGACGACTTGTTTCTATTAAATAAGATTCTAAAATTTGTTGCTAATCCAGGGCTTCTAAAAACAGTCACAAGTTTGAAGGCTCAACTTGAACAACTTATTTTTTTCCTTTCATTTTTTTCCTTTTTCTTTCTTTCTTTTTGTATTTATTCACCAAGCACATGCACTCTGAACCACTTAGATAAAATTGAAAAGATGATTGAAAAAAAATTGTTCTCCTTCATCACAGAGAGTTTTAAAAATAAAGCATCATTATAATTACTTTTTCAAAGTGGATTTGGTGTTAAATGTACTGAGGGCATAAGGAGTATATTGCTGAAATTTTTATAAACAGAATATTAAGTAGATGCTGTACAGTAATCAATTTAAAGACTTAATTTTCAGGTGGAAAGAAGATAATTGGCCTCTTCAAAATATTAAATCATTTTAATAACTATTTAAATTAGAGATCTAGGCTATGAATCCAGAAAGGTAGATATCAGCATATTTAACATAATGTAGATTAAACACCCTAAAAATTAATATAAATTTCATTTTTCACTTAGAAATTTACCATTGCCTGTACATGACCCTCCTCAGATGACAACCCAGTATTTTATTCTTTCTTTCAGAATTAGCTAGTCACTAGACTGGGAACATTTGAATATTTTTGTGTTACTATCTTTTCATCCATAAAACAATTATCTCTTTTCTCTCTTTTATATAATATGTAGTAATGGCTCCAAATTGCTTTGTACTTTTCAAACTATTTCCTAAATACATATTATCATGGAACATCAGAACAGCAGGCAAAATGGTCTGTGGGCCATTTATTCAATTCTCTCTCTGCCCTCTCATTTTGTGTACATTATTTCTAATCATTCTAGGACAGGAAGATTTATTTATTGTTCTTATTTATATTTGTATTTATATCCATCTTTTCTCTTTTAAGGATGCTGAAATATGGTACCGGAAGGATGTGTGTCATCAAACTAGGAAAAGCTCAACCAAGTTAAATAAATTTTCATTATAAAGAGGGAAATTGAGAAGTATAGTAGAGAGATGGAGAAATTTACATGTCATACCTTGCACAGGACAAGAAAGTAGAAAGATGATTTTGGAACAGATGTGCACCTTGAGAATAAAATACCTGGGAGGACATAATGTAATTCTCTGTGCTTCCATTTCCTAAATATTGAGTAAAACGACTGCAGAAATTGTAGGATCAGAGTGACGTCATCCTGTGTTATATCTGGGAACTGATGATTTGGTGTCCTGGGGCAAAAAAGATAATGCATAGAGGAATAAACACATTAGTCTACACTGCCATGCCTCTCAAGCCAAGTGCTAACCCAATGTCTTAGAGGAAGCACCTGGTACACACAAAAAAACGTACAATGTTCTCAGAAGGACATTCTGGTCAGGCAACAGACACTCTGGGATTGGAATCAAATTCTTTCTAGCTTCAAGGTCCATGTGTGTTTCTATTGAGTATTCCGTATGTACTGAGAGTCACTATCCTTAGGATGGACATTTAGGGCTCATTTTTCTCCTGCTGTCCAAATTCTAACAGTACCTGGCACATGGCAAGGTGATAACTTTCAGTTGGAGTAGTCTAACATGACATTTTGAATTTCTAATATGGTTACAACTGTGCTTAACCTGAATACATTTTCATCTGCAATTTTCTTTTTCTACAATTTTCATCTTGTAGACCTGATGAATATCTCTGGCTGAGTTTCACAGCCATGGTGCCTTATCAGCATATCCAAAAACAGTGGGAATTCTGGGCAGTAAGGACTTAGCAATAGATTTTGTCATCCCGGGAATCTAGTTCTTTCACAGTGCACCATTTCTTCATAAAGAAGACATTTCTAGATCAAGATATCTGAGTTTTGCTGGAGACCTCATGGATTCTAGCATCAGGTTATTTCATCGGATTCTAATTCCTTTTAAGGAAAACATTTCTGGTTTCAGCCTGTGATTGAGAGCCCTACATGTGATCTCAGCATGAACACACGGAACATGAATGCCATCCATTTCCAGCACCGTGCAACGCAGCAGGACAGGAGCAACATGCTGACAGATATGCTATCCTAGGAGCCAGACAAGAAGTGGAAGCTTTCAGGATTTAAACTTTAGAGCTAGTTTTATTTACTCCTGCAGAGGTAATGAGATGCATCCTGTCATATGGATCCTTCCACGTTCACAACACATGCACCAGTTCTAATAGAACTCACCACAGGTGTAATTTCACAATTATTTGTGTGACACTATGAGGAATATCTATCTCTTCCCTCCCCTAAAACTGTCAGCTGCCCGAGTTTAATTACTGGTTGGCTGTTTTTTTGTTTTGTCTCCCCGCCCCCCCCAATAACAGGATTCAGGGCAAAGTACTCTATAAGTATTGTTGAATGAATGACATTAATGACTACAGTCATTCAGTGGGCAGGATCTCTTTCCTACAAGAAGCACAGAAGCAGTAGTTCTTAACTTTGCTCCAAACATGCTTTCAAACCAACAGAATCAGAACCTCTTGGAGGACTTGGTAGAAGAGTCCTGGGCTCTGAGTTGGAATTCCTAGGGATGCTGGTCCAGCAATTCACCCTCTTAACACATACTCCAAGGGACACTTTAGCACACTAAAATTTGAAAACCCATTGCTACTGAGTTCTTTTGTTTGGTGGCATAGTACACTCCAGAAGGAAGTTTTCCATTTTAAATCTGCAATTCAAAGTGCCAAAGGTTATTTAATGTCTATACATTGAAGGCAGATGACCTCAGAGAAAGACAAGATTTCATTCAGCTCCGATTGCATTGTGGACTTCTTTCATGGCCTGTTACTTCTCTTCATCTGTTTTACTTTAAGATTGCATGGATTCTTACAAAAAGCTGGATTCTGAGATTCTGCAATTCCTAGTCTTTGGGGACAGACATGCGATTCTTCCTGGCCTTCACGCAGCACCTGGGACAAACTGTTCAGAGCCCAGTGTGTATGTCTGATGGGAAAAGCACACCTCTAATTAACCATCATGTTCCCAGCTGGGACACCTTCCCTGGAATTGCTGCAAGCATGACTAACAGACCGTTCTCTCCTATTTTCCAGGCACATGGGATTCCTATAAATGGCCTACTAATTTTGTCTCCCAACTTCTCTTCCCATTTTGTTGATTTTTGTCAGATTGTGAACTAAACACTTCACAATCAGGTAACTGTAATGGGCCGAATGTTGACTCATTTCATTAGACATCTGGAGAGGGGGAAAGTGTTTCGTTTATTGAATTTGAATTATGAAAGGTGGAGGTGTTTCAAAAAAGAAAAATAACCATACTGCTTATAATTTGTGCTCCCGAAAATGCTGGTTAATAGCCAAACCAAGTCAAGCAACACCTTGTTCCCACTTGCCAGTCGTGAATTTCCAGCAGGGATTGCTTTACAGAAGGTTTTCTCGTTTACCTGTTTTGCTATATTTCAAAAGTACTTCTGTTGCTTTGAAAAGGTTGTTTTCATCCATCAGGCTCTCCCATATTTAATGATAAAACAATTTTTGTCCTTTCTTCTCAGATCTTAAATGAAGCAATCGATTCCCATTGCATGGAAGAGCTCTTTACATTTTAATGAATTCTTTATCTTAGAGTAACATGTTGTGTTTTAGATTTCAAAAGCAGTGGCAAAAAACAAAAAAAATGAACCTCAAAGTCAAATCCATCCAAACACTGTTGTACTTCAGGAAGGCTTAACCATTGCCATCCATCTCCACGTTAAAATATACAGTGTAACCTTTTGTAAAATTTATAGTTCTGAACTATGTCTCACCGTTATCTGTCAAGCCTATTTGAATTTTCTAAAAGTCTCCTTTGAGGTAACTATTATGAAGACTCTAGCAGGAGCCTTCCTTACAAGAGACACAGTCCTGATAGGAATGTCTACTTTTCCAGCCCCATGAATATTTGAAATGAGAAATCTCCTTTCTTTCTGGAAGTATTGGATAGTCTAATCACAACTAACCATTTTCTGAAAGTGTAGACAGAACCTTATTCATATTAGTTCGTTTTTGCCTCCTGAAAATCAGGTATTAAACTTGGCAAAAAAAAAAATTCACTAGTTTGAAAATATTGTCCATCATGACTAGGCTAAAGGGAACTGGTTGTCATAGCTAAATTACCAAGTACCCATGGTAGTCACTGTCTAAAACCAAGGAAATGTTTGTAGTGGTGAATTAATCCCATTCAAAGAGAATGAAATGATTTGGGTCAAGGGTCCATTTCTTTTCTAGTGGGCCATTTTTTCTTTTTCCACTTCTAAAAGAAAAATTACTTAGAATTTGTGCTACCAAAATGAGACAGAAAGGCACACATGAATACCTAAATGATCTAGTACCTTTTGCTCATGGATTTAAGTTCAAAGGTAAGGAGAAGACATTAAAATGTTAAGATGGTAGCAGATTCCAGACAGCGCCTCACACTATATACATAAACCTAAAGTGAAACAACATGGTGTCACCGTCACCTGTAACCAACACAAAGAATGTGCTAACCTTTTACCCACCCCCAAACCCTTTCCCAGTTTCCCACCCAGATCTTCATCTCTGGTGGCAACTGGCTACACCAAAAGTTATCAAAATGAGAGCCCTGCACCAGTGGCATCAGTATCATGAAACTGTTAGAAATATAAAATTCAGGCCCCACTCCAGAACTCCTGAACCAGGAACCCTGGGATAAGGCCCAGCAACCTGTGTTTAAACAAGTCTGGTGACAGGTGACTCTGGTGTTCACTGGAGTTGAAACCATGGTGCCAGTAGTGCTATGTGGTGCTCTCACTTAATTCCACTCTACTTCTTTTGCATTTAGGATCTTCTCCTTCTATAGGTCTCACAGGGAGAGAAGAACACAACCCAGGCAACCAAGGGGCTCACAGGTCAACCACTTGGACCTTACGGGTTATAGAACAAACGTTCTGTCATTTCTTCCTCCTTATTTTCTTGGTTTCTGCATGGTTTTTTGATGGCATATTGGTCTGTTCCTAAATTCGTAGACCCCATACATTCTATAGTGTAATAACTGGCCCTGATAAGTTCCCTCCTTTAGTTCATCAGGATTCCATTACTTCTTTTCAAAACTCATAGGCTGATATTTGTGTCATGGTCTCTGACCTTTCTCCCCCCCCCCCCCAGCTCTCCCACTGATTTCCTTCTATATCTATTTATAGCAATACTGCCCAATTTTGGCATCACCTTATAATCACCTAGAGGAGCTTTGTAAAAAGTCCTAGTGGCTGCATTGTACCCTGAATAATTAAGGCAAAATGCCCCAGTGGGGTCCAGGGTATCAGTAGGCTGTTGCAGTCATTGCTGTTGAGAGCTCTTAAGTGATTCTTATGTGCAGAAAAGATCCAAAACCTCTGCATTATAGTATTTACATACATATCCTGATTTAGTATTTTTTCCTCAGTGAACTTGGAAATTTGATTCTGGGTCTGGTTGCCTAAATACCTGTGTATCAAATACTCTCTTTAATCATTAAAAGTATATACTTGGTCAGGCAAAAAAAAAAAAAAAAAAAAATGACTGAACAGATTTTTTTTCTCTCCTGGAATTTAGTATTAACAAAAATGGACAATATTCATCCTGGTGGTGGTAACTTCATGAATATATGAATTTGTAGAAAAGGTGAGTAGTCCAATTTCATTAATAGAAACAAAAGTTGAATTCTCACAGATTTGCAACTTGTTTCTGATGCAGATTAGCCTCAAAGGAAGGTCTCAGAAGGCTGAGTGTAGCTACAGTGTAAAACACCTTCCAAAAGAGATCAAAGAAAACAAGAAGCCACCAGCTCCCTGAGCCTGGAATCTCAAACTTGACATAGAAACAACTTCTTACCTGAGGGTGGACAGGTGCTACTTTCCAGCACTTCTACCAAGGCTCCACTCACTTTTAAAAATGCATTTTAAAAATCCACAATGGTTCCTTCCTGTCACAGGTAATCAGACCCAGAGAAACTCAAATATATAAAATGAGAGACACTTCAACTTTGATCACAACCATGCAGACAGGAATAAGCAAGCAAGCAAAGCTATGTTTTCCATAGAAGAGCAAATCTAACTCCAGTGGTTTATATAAAGAACTGATACACTCAAGACAAATGAAGGAACACAAATTACTTTTATAGAATTATGAACTATGTGCTGATCAAGCATGGAGGGTACTCCCACGACTATGTAACCTATTTGTAGTATAAAGGAGAAATATTAAGAATCTCAGAGCCACTTGCCTTACCCTCAATTTCGCCTACTTCAAGAGGTGTGCAAGCCTCTCCTGGAAAAGGACAGGTGGTGAGTGTACTCTGCTTTGTGGGTCACATCATCTCTATTGATAACACAGCGCTGCTCCTGGAGCATGGAGCAAGCCACAGGCAACATGAAAAGAGACCAGTATGGCTGTGTTCTAATACAACAGATTTTATGTTTGTTTGTTTGTTAACAAAAACGGGCAGCTGACCAGATTGAGTTACAGGTGGTAGTTTGCTTGATCCTGGTCTAGTGTATCATTTCTCTGCCTGATCATTGCTACTCATTTGTCTTGAATGTCCCTGCGTCCACCCTCCCTTGCATGTGGTATGGCCTAGAGCTCCTCAAAAGCCCTGGAGTCTCACATGCTATGCATTCTTCCAAGGTAAGCTCATCCATTTTAACTCTTTTGCTAATAAATCTAAATCATGACCCCTCCAGTCTAAATCCATCTCTTGAGAGCCTGTTTGCAAGGAGGCTCACTCCTACAGCCAATGCTTCCCCTACTCAGATGTTCTGCAGGCAACTGGAACAACACTAAAACCAGTGTCTTCCCCCAAACCTACCCCTCCTCAGTTTGGACTTTCTGCATAAAGAATGGCATCCCCATCTGTCCTGTTATCCAAGCTGGAGACTTGGGAGTTGAAGGCAGTTCATCCCTCCCACCAGGTTAAATGTGGCAGCTACATATTATGAACAACTACAGAGCATCAAATGCAATCAACTACCTAGCCACATATAACAACGTGGGTAGATCTCAAAGTCACAGTATTGAGTGCAAACAGTAAGAACACATTCTGCAGTGTAATACTATTTGTGTAGTTTAAAACTTTTTGTAACTAAAAATAACAATAAAAAGCTCATGTACCAAAGATATACAAGCCAAGTACACTAAAGTGGGTGCTTCTAGAGACAGAGAAGGGAATTGAATATTGGGGAGAAAAGGCAAATAATAAGATCAACAAAATAAAAGAAGAAATTTGACATCCCAATGACTACAGTAAGCCAACAGGATTAACTCAATTCTCTACACTTAAAAAGAAGTGTTTTTTTTTTTTTTTGTTTTTGTTTTTTTAAGTAGCAAAGCTGTATTATGAGGCCACAAATGACATGTACCATTAAAATAGGTGTGGTAATGATCCCATTGCCATTTGTGATGTTTAACAATCTGGATAAAGTTGAGGTTTTATAATACTACAAGCTTAACTACTTAGATATTAATGATACTGTTCAGTTACATAGCAAGGGCTTCTGTTCATAGCATTAGCAATTAAATTATTTGACCACAGATGAAATTTTCTGGAATTTAGTAAAGAGGGCTGGTGTCAGCCTCCTTCATGAGGCTTCCTTTACATCTACTGCTGTAATGAGGTGTAGTGGGGTGTGGCATATCGAAATACAGCACCACATCCAACAATATATTATTCAACCAGGCATGCCATGACATCATGACATCATTGCATAGGTTTTTCTTTTTATCTATCACATAAAAATTTATAAGCAGAAACTTAAGAGGGTTAAGCTGTCAACTTCAATTTGCAAAATTATCATATGATCAAAACATAGAATTTTTTTTTTTATTTTTGGCAACAATAATTCAAAATGAAAATACCACCAGTTATTGCTAGAGGCAGCTTACACCAACCGAGAGATAACTAAACTAGACAATTTCTAATATATGCCCTGTTGGAATTTTTGAGTTGTGTGTTAAATGATACAACTCCTAAAAACTAAGTGAGATAGTAAAGATTTCTGGTTAAAGCTGAATATCTTGGATATGAGAAAAAGTTACGACTTTTTATCAATTCAAACATGAAAAACAGGCAAAGCATTTTACTTTAAAAGTATAGTTTTGACCTTTTAATTGGTAGCTGAACTTGTCATGTTTCCATAGCGTACAGTGGCATGATGCACAGACAGAACCCTAAATCTAGATTCCTCCCTGAGCCCTTCAAAATCACTCTAACTTTATCTCTTTGAAATCTACAAGCACATGAAACCCAACATTAGGACCATTCTTGAAAAACACTGTAAATGTTGACAAAGGCCAATTTGAGGCCTCTTTTCTCACTCTCTGCTCCAACTTCCTACTCTCAGCCTAATGTCACGCAAGATCTTCATGCTAAACTCCTTGCTTTTGCAGCTTCATTTTAGAAGAAGAAAAAAATTAACTGCCACATATTAATTAGACATATGAATGGGGTTAGTGTGATGTTTTCATACATTTTCCCAGCTTCTCGCAGGCATCCCTCTCTCCTTTCTTTTCACTCAGAATAGAGAGTGTATGTGAAAGTGCTTTATAAAGTACAAATCACTTTAAAAGGATTTTTGCTATTAAAATTGACTGTGTTTTAGTCAGCTCTTTCACTGCTGGGAAGAAAAGACCTGTCAGAACAATCAGAAGAGAAAAAGTTTATTTGGGGGCTCACAGTTTCAGAGTCTTCGTCCATGGATGGCAGACTCCATTCCTTGGGACCCAAGTTGGAGCAGAACATCATGGCGGAAGGGTATGTCAGGAAAGCAGCTGGGAACATGGCACCAGAAAGGAGAGAGAGAGAGAGAGAAGGAGAACTACTCTCTAGAGACAAAAAAATATATATACCTCAAAGGCACACCCCCAACGAACCACCTCCTCCAGCCACACCATACCTGCATATAGTCACTACTCAGTTAATTCCAATCAGCAAATTAATGCACCGATTAGGTGAAAGCTCTCATAACCCAATCATTTCACCTCTAAACTTTCTTGCATTGTCTCACACATGAGTTTTTTGGGGGACTTCTAATATCCAAACCACAACAGGTTGCAAAAAATGCTATTCAATTGAAAATGTCAAAATACTTGAGGAGGCCAGCAAATAGCTGTATTAATAATGGACACTCTGGTCTTTCATATCTAGATGTGTTGGCTAATTTATACCAAGTTATTTGTTATCGCCTTTCCCAGGAATATCTGGATTTTCATAGAAGGCAGGATGCTCTGACCCTAAGGAACTGAAAAATGTCAATGTTGAATGGTAAAATTCCAGACCCTATGTAGGTATGAAGGACATTTTTAGCTGGGAGGGATGGAGAAGGCTGGAGATGATCCAGGAAACTTCATCTAAAGCAGCCACACGCCACAAAGTCCTGGCTACAACTCAGGTCAGCCCAGGTTCTATAAATATTGGCCTGGCATTCAAGAAAAAGTCCAAAAATAAATGGTGAGTATATAAATTCTTATTTTGAGCATGATGACAAGCTTCTTTGACTGTATAACCTATACTGAACAGTTGATGTTTTGACATTTCTGTTAGATTTTATAGTATGGGGACTTTGCTGTTAGAAATAATTTTGGTGGGCATAAATAATATTGAAGTTATTAGCAATCTGAATGTATATTTTACAAATCTTCAGCTGGAATGTGCTACTGTTATTCTAGAATGTCTGATTTTTGTTATTTAATGGTGACTAAAAGTATTCACATTTTGAAATCTCATTGGAAATGGCAAGCTATGAATGATTGGCATTCATCCAAAGTTTCAAAACAATCACACACTTTGACTCACTGGGGTCTTATTTCATCCAGTCTTGATTTCAAATGATAAATTCAAGCCAATTTCCTCAACCTAAAATGCTATGTCACCATATTTGGCAAGGACTGGAGTGGTTTTAACATAAGCTTCCATACCATACCAGGTCCACACATTGAAAAGTAAATGCTTCTTTTTTATGGATGGTACACATTATATAAATGAGTTAGTTTTTATGTAATCATATAATAGAGTTAGGGTACTTTTTAAAAAATGATGATGCTAAAGTCTGTATCTTTCTTTCCCCCATTTGTACCACTAATTGATATTCTTAGCATAAATGACTCAAAATCTCCACAGGATCCTTGAGGAAAATGAGCATCTACATGCTTGTATTGAGTTAATGATAAAACCCATCTATCTCCATGTTGGATGCCCTATTAATATCTGAGTCCTAACTCTTAGAACAGACTTATAGGCTCAGAAGTAAGCTGGCCTTCCCAGGAGACATGAGGAGGCCCAGAGCTGACTCACCTTTTACACCCACAACTTGGGGATATACTACTTTAAACTTCTCTGATACCAAATCTAATACCAGAAATTTTTTAGCCAATTACTCAATGAATATTTATTGAGTCCCTTCTATGTGCCAGGGACTCAACTGGGTTCTGGGGTTACAAGAGGAACAAGATAAATATTGTCCTTTCTTCATGGAGCTTATGGTCAAGTGGCAGAGACTAAGTTTAAATAAATAATTACAAAAATATCTATTTCAATTGCAATTGCAATAGGTGTCACAAAAGTGGGAGGGGGGCATAAGATACCATTAACGTGCATAGTAGAGGAATATAGTTTGGTTAGGGGATTAGGGAGGAAATTAAATTTCAGTTGAAAGCCCTGGGGGGAAGGGTGACGAGTAGTGAGGATGATGGAAAAGATGGGGTTGGTGATGCAAACGAGGGCTGGATGTTAAGGACTGAACAGGTGACATTTAGATCTTTATCCCCGAAATTTAGAAACGCTGAAGGGCATTAAGAGGTGACATGACAAGACCTTGATTTTATGATCACTCTGGCTACTGTACAGAGAATGAACTGGAAGGAGCCAAAGATGTTGCATGGAAATCAGTGAAGGAGTCAATGTGACAGGCCAGCAGGACAAAGGTCACTGGGTGTAGAGGGTGAGAAAGAGAAGGAGTGGGTGTGAACTGTATGAAGGAGTTTCCACTCACAGGGCATAGTTGGGCATAGAGCAGGGGCAAGTGAGAAGCAGGTAGCAGAGATGACTCTGACTCCAGTTTATAAAAGAAGTCTCAGCATGGAGAACAGTTCCTTAACTTTGTTGGGGACTTGGATGGGGGGACAGGAAAAGTTAATTTTGATGTTGAATATTTGCATTTTGAAATACATCTTAGAAAAGATGAAGACCTCTGAGATAGGAAGCCTGGGATTCAAAACAATGAATTAGGATTTCACAAGAAGGTCTGGGTTAGAGAGTTGCATTTGGAGACCCTCATTTGAGCCCTTTGGACTTAACGACATAGAATTAAAATACTAATTGTTTGTTGTCTCCACTTTCCCAGTAAAACATACTCAGTGGGGGAAATTCTTCCCTACCTATGGGTGAAAATGTGGACCAGTACTATCTTCAGATGAGAGAACCTGCCTTTTCCCTGGGTACTTTCATGGGTCTTTCCCAGAGCTCTCATTAACAACCAACCACCTCCATGTAGTCTTTTAGGTCTAGCTGAAGTATTGCATGCTGGCTTTCTCTTGTGAATTACCCACATCTGGCCATATGTGTAGCCTCAGGCTGACATGACAACATGCCATAGATGTTCTGGGATTCACAATTCTAGAAGCTTAAGTCTGGCATCATGTGCTGCATGGTTAGGTTCTGGTGAGGACTCTTCTTGGTTTGCTAGACAGCTGTCTGTTCACAGTGCCTACATATGGCAGGGAAAGATCTCCCTTTTCCTCTTCTTATGCAAGGCCATATTCCCATAGGATTAGCCATATGATTTCCTTTAACCTAATGACCTTCTAAAGACCTCCCACCCACCTCCAGATCTAGTCACATTGGGGTTAAGGCTTCCATGTACAACCTTTAAGACAGAATTGAGAACACAGCCATGGAAAACTCATCCAGTTGCTTCCCCCAGGGAACTGAAGGCTTTCTCCCTTCCTCCCAGCAGTAGAGCAGCCATCCATCCTCTGCTACATTCTAAGTGGATTCATATACCTGCCTATTGTGTCCCTCGAGTCACAAAAGAAATTCAACAAATAAGAAATTCCAAAAGTGTTTCAATTTTACAACTAATTAACAATGTACAAATCAAAAATTTTACTCATCTAAAAGCAATGATTGAAAAAAAATTTAAATATCTGGTGTTGATGAGGCTATGCAGGAAAAGGTATTCTTGCAGTTGTTCAAGGGCTCAATTTTATAAAACTTTTTGGAGAGTAATTAGGCAATATCCATGATTTTTTTTTTTAGTTATAGATGGACAAAATAGCTTTATTTTATTTGTGTGGTCATACCGAGGATCAAACCCAGTGCCTCACACATGCTAGGCAAGCATTTTTCCATGGAGCTACCGCCCCATCCCCTTGAAATTTTTTTAATTAATATAACTTTGGCTCTATTTTTAGAATTTAACTTCTAGCAATAGTGGCACACACATGCAAAGACATAGGAAAGGTGTTTACGGCTGCAATGTTATTTGAAATAGCAAAAAGAAAGAAAAATAAAAGGAAATCCTCTATGGCATTCAGGGTTCTGGAAGGGAACAGAATCAACTAAGGTAGTTCCTGTCAATAAAGTGACTAACTTAAAAAGGTACCAGCGTGGACGAGGGTGCTGGTGTTCTGGTGCAGAATGCTTTCTAACATTGTATTCAGTAACTTCAAATCAGTATACTGAAATCAAACAGTGGGGAAATGTCTGTAACCATGGAAATTGCAAGCCAAAAGTACACATCAGCCAACTACTGGTTGAAGGACTCATAAGGGGTGACAGGGCATGCAGACTAGCATCAGTGGGAAACCACTGTCAATTTCTAGGCAAAGGAAAGAAATATGCTAACAGAACCAGGGTGGAGGTGTGGAAAAAGAGACGTCCGTCCACAAGGAACTGTAATTATGGACCTGCTCAGTCACTTCCAGAAAATCTGCTTGAAGAGTTAGGAAATGGAAGAAATATCATGACATCTTCCCCCACTCCAAATCTGCCCTGCTTCCCTTTGGCTAAACCCAATCAGAAGCTAAGGTTCAATCTTCTTGATTATCGAGCACTGCTGGTAAAAAAAAAAAAAAAAAAAAAAAAAAAACAGGAAAGAATCTGTGAGGCCAGCACACAGGAAAAAAAAGATCCATTACGTGGAGATTGGTCAAGAAGCAGTGAGTTATACATGTTGTGCGACACCCATTAAAATGCAGTCGTACACAGACATGAAAAAAGAATGCCGCAGATTTCTCTGAAATAACACAAAATTTCTGTAATGCCTTATTAAATGATAACGTTACAGAGAAGTATGCACTTTTAATTTCACTTTTATAAAATAAATATATATACATAATTTTTTTCATAGGTCAAACAAAATATCTAGGTGTGTCAATCTCTTGAAGTGAATACTAGTAGAGATCGGGGTTGATCAAAGGGAGATGGGGCCTTCACAGGTTTCTAGTGTATTTGAGTTTACGAACATTGATTACCTGTAGAACATTTTTAAACAAAGCACTGTCTGCTTTTTAGTGTCTACTTTTTATTCACCAAGAAAGCATATGATACCAGGATTGGCCATGTTTTAGTATGTGCCACCTAAAATGAGTGGTTTTTTTTTTTTCCTTTCAGCTATAAATCTGCAAATTCTTCACATTGTTCTGTGGAATGTGAAGACTTCAGTATTGATTGCACTACTATCTGAAAATTAGTGTGGACATGAAGAAATGACCATCGGTCAAGGAGTGGGGGGGTGAACTCAGGACACGCTATAGGACTTAAATTAAGATTTTTCAGTGAAGGAGCAGCTATCCCTGGTGCTAGGCCTGCTTCTAAAGCATCTTGAACTGTAACAGTCGGTTTTAAACTCTCTAGCTCACTGCAGATTTCTATGTGTTGACCTCATTTCCACTTAGCAAAGGTAGTAAAATACAATGATAATTATTGATATCTCAGTAATCTATCTCCAGTATTTTTGGCAACTTGTTTAGAAAATGAAGCATTTTGAAAGACGATTCCCCAAACACAAAATTGTTTTACTACTTAAAACAAATGACTCCTTCATTTCTGATACCAAGTGCACATAAATTAATCCAAGTAGGGCTTTTTTTGGCATAAAGCTTGATTTTTTTTTCATAGAAAAGACCTCTATACTCTTTATGAGACATATAAACACAAAAATCAGTGTTTTCACAGCCAACAATACTTTCAAACTTGCATATATTTAGGTTTCTGGGATGGCTGAATTGTCAACATGGAAAAGAAAACATCACTAAAACATTCTCTGGACCAAAATACACACTCCACCCTCAGCCACTTCCTCACACAAGCATGTGGACACAGAGCTATTTACCTACCTTATCTGCTCAACTAGTCCTCACAGCTCATTAAGGGACTCCAGGCTTCTTTGCCCAAACCTGCCAATGAAACACCTTGTTGACTGATGCTACTCCGGGCCCTGACGTTTTAGTACCATCCTATGGTATGGAAGCATCATGAAAAAGAAATATTGTCTCCAGAGATTTGTTGCTAAAATATTACATAATGCAAAGCATTTAAGAAACACACCTACTGAAAAAGTCAGGTCAAATGAGAAATCAAAACTGTTACCAACATTAAGGAAAATTAAAGAGAAATGGAACAAGAATAGTGCTTCAAAATAGAATAAAATTTCCCCAATTAAAAAAAATTGGTAAAATGCACATCACATAAAATCCAATCCTAACCAATTTTTTTGTGGACCATTTACTGACATTAAATACATTTATATCGTTGTGCAATCATCCTCACCATCCATCTCTAGGACTCTTTTTATCTTGGAAAGCTGAAACTCTCTAATCACCCTTTAAAAATGAACTCCCCATTCTTTCCTCCCCCAACCCTGGCAACCACCATTACACTTTCTTTCCCTGATTCACACAAATGCTATCACGCAGTATTTGTCTCTTTTGTAACTGGCTTATTTCACAGAGCATAATGTACTTGAGGTTCATCCATATTGGAGTGTAGGGCAATGTCGCCTTTCTTCTTAAAGCTGAATGATACCCTGCTGTGTGTTTATACCATGTGCATTTTGCTTATTCATTCATCAGTGAGTGGGTGCCTTCTACCTTTTAACCATTTTGAATAATGTTGCTATGAAATGGGTTTCAATATCTCTTCAAGACTCTGCTTTCCATTTGGGGATATAAACCTACCTAGAAGTAGAATTGCTGACGTTTATGGTCATTCTGTTCTTCAACTTTTGAAAAGCAACCATACATACTGGTTCCCACTGCATCCTTACGTCACATTCCCATCATCAGGGCACAAGGCCTTCAACGTCTCCACATCCTCCACGGTGCTTCTGTTCTTTGTTTTATTTATAGAAGTCATCTCAATGGCTGTGAAGTTATATCACATTGTGGGATTTTTTTTTTCATCGTAGTTTTGAATTGCATTTCTCTAATGATTATTGACATTAAACATCTCTTCATGTGTCCATTGGCCATTTGTGAATATTCTTTGGATAATTGTCTGTTTAAGTTCTTTGCCTATTTTTGGATCAAGTTGTTTATTTTAATTGTTGTTGAATTTTAGTTCTCTCAATATTCTGAATATCAATTCCTTAATAGATAAAGGATAAAATTTCCTTAATTAATGCTAATTAATCCTGACAATATTTGATGTACAATTCCATGCTTGTACATCAAAATAAGACAAAAGTGAGGGTGATTTCCCTGATCAAGAGTCCATTAAAACTCTTGGTTCCTCACCATTTGACCCAGTTATCCCACTCCTTAGTATATATCCAAAGGAGTTAATATCAGCATAATACAGTGAGTCCTGCAGCCACATCAATGTTCATAGCAGCACAATTCACAATAGCTAAGTTGTGGAACCAGCCTAGAAGCCCATCAACAGACAAATGGATAAAGAAATGGTGAGACATATATATATTACTCAGCCATAAAAAAGAATGATTTTATGACATTCACTGGTAAATGGATGGATCTGGAAACTATCATGCTAAGTGAAATAAGCCAGTCCTAAAAAAGAAAGGTCAAATGTTTTCTCTGAAATGTGGATGATAACCCACAATAAGGAGGGGGAGGGAAAAATAGAAGTTCAGTGAATTAGACAAAGGAAATGAGGGAAAGGAGGGGGATAGATCTAGGAAATTTACAGTGGACTAAATCTGACCTAACCTTCCTATGTACATATAAAAAATACACCACAGTGAATCTCACCATCGTGTACATCCACAAGACTGGGATCCTAATTAGAATAAGATATATTCCATGCTTGTATATCAAATATATCAAAATAGAATCTACTGTCATGTATAACTAAAAAGAACTAATAAAAAAATCTCAGTTCCTACTATAAAGTCAAATAGAACGTCAGTACAAACATCTCTTGAGGCTGACATTAGTTAAGTCACACTTGCTCATTAGAGAGTGGGGAAGGAAGGACGTGGGTGAAAAACATGAGTACTCCGTGTGTGTGTATGTGTGTGTGTGTTTGTGTGTGTGTGTGTGTGTGTATGTTTTAAAAACCACTCTCGGGGCTGGGATTGTGGCTCAGCGGTAGAGTGCTCATCTAGCACAGGCGGGAACCGGGTTCGATCCTCAGCACCACATAAAAATAAAGGCAGTGTGTTGTGTCCATCTACACCTAAAAAATAAATATTTAAAAAAATAAATAAAAACCACTCTCATCGTACTGAAAATCTATCAAATTCTCAGACTTATGGTCTTGATGTTTTTAACAGATACATGAAATGTTATTGCAATTTTCTGTATGTATACTTCCTGGCAAAATGGCATATCACTTATTTTTTTAATCTTCAAATTTAGGGAATTTTCTTCCTGAATCAATATATTTAATTACTGATCTTAACACAATTATTTGTCAGGAATTCTTTTTGTAAAACCAAATGGATGGGACTGACCAACATCAACTAATCAAGAAAATAAACAGCCACCCTTTTCTTTAAAATGGGGTGGCGGTATTTACACGATTACTTGAGAGCAGTGCGGTCAATCCCCAAGAAGCCTAAGGAATGATTTTGGAGTAGATTAAATGCCTCTGCAAGACATTCTTCCAGCAAAGAAAGAGATAAGAGTCATTTCTTTGAACGATAGGGAAGTTTGTCTAATAACATGACTTGCCAAGGAATAATTCTCACTCCAAATATTTTTCACATAGAATGGTGACTCACAGATCTGGGAGTAGGGAAAAGGAAAAAAAATTTGAGAAGCTGAACAGACCTCACCTTTTTCCTATGTCTCAGCTGAACTGGTAAGCCTGACACATTTTCCTAGCTGGGTATTTGATTCCATGAGAGCTTCTTTTGTTTTATGAGCAGAAAGAAAGAGAGAGGCAATGGATATCTTATCTCTAATGAGCAGAATGGGAATCACTATGTCTGAAAATACAGTCAACCTCCAAGAAACTTCTATAATTTTAATCAGAAACAAAATGCTTATTTACAATTGCAATGATTTTTCTTGAAACTCAAATTCCATAAAGTCATTTATCTACAAAGGGTCACAAAAATACAGATCATTTTTCTCTTTCCAATTGCTGAGCTTTAAAGGTTTTTTTTGTTTGTTTGTTTTTTTTGTTGTTTTTTTTAAACTCTGGCTTATTTCTCTTGAGCCTTAGCCCAAAGTACTAGTCCTTAGTCAATGCTGGAAACACACTGATTCCAAGGGAGATAAGAATCCTTGTGTGAGTGATGCTCTAACAGGCCCTAAAAAGTAAAAAGTTTTCTCAATAAATTTAAGGTAGAAATCCATTTCTCACTATGTTTCACTTTTCTTCCTTTCCTCCCCACAATACCCTAATAGATGTTATATTTTTATCTACTTCCATGAGCTCACATTCATACATTGGTTTATTTCAATTCATTCCGTGCAACTCCAAGTTATCAATCACATGGGCGTGCAGAGGAGTAACATCTTGATTTTTTAAAGCAAAGTTTCTAAAGAATTTGTTTTAGGGCTGAGGTTGTGGCTCAGCAGAAGAGCGCTCTCCTAGCACGTGGCAAGGCCCTGGGTTCAATCCTCAGTACCACATAAAAATAACTAAATAAAATAAAGGTATTGTGTACAACTACAACTGAAAAATAAATTAAAAAAAAGAATTTGTTTTAAAATCCTGTTAAATTCTAAAAATGCAAGATTTTTAGTTATTTAAAATAATATTGATTCCCCCCCCTTTCCCCTCACAACCTCTTATATGTAATTTTGTGTAACATTGAGGGTCTCCTACCATTTCCATATGCTTTCCCTTCTCTCTCCCCCCACTCGTCTTGGGGTGGGGGGACAAGGGAGAGAATTGAACAACAGCAGATGAGGTAGAGAGGGAAGATGGGAGGGGAGGGGAGGGGGGATAGTAGGGGATAGGAAAGGTAGCAGAATACAACAGTCACTAATATGCCATTATGTAAAAATGTGAGTGTGTAACCAATGTAATTCTGCAATTTGTATTTGGGGTAAAAATGGGAGTTCATAACCCAATTGAGTCAAATGTATGAAAGAAGATATATCATGAGCTTTGTAATGTTTTGAACAACCAATAAAAAAAATAATATTGAGTAATCTATTATTTCATGATATGGAAATAGGTTTATAATTCAGTGTTAAGCAAGAAAATGTTTTTCAAATACTATTCATAAAAAGTGTTTATGTAGATATAAATATAAGTGCACACAGAATTATGGATATCTGCAAAATCTTACTAAAATAATGGAACTATCTCTTTGTTGCAGAATTAATGGTGATTTTTTTTTTTAAGAGAAGGAGGTCTCACTAAATCCTGGACTGCCTTCAAACTTGTGGGTTCAAGTAATCCTCCTGCCTCAGTCTCTTGAGTAGCTGGGACTAACATCTGGGCCCTCATGCCCAGGTTATTGGAGATTTTTACCCTATGGACAAGGGGTGCATGTAACTTATGCAGAGTTTTACTTCTTTCAGTTCTACTTTAATTCACTTTTACGTCTAGAAATCAAGAGTTTGGTGACTAGATTTCACCTGAGAACTCTGGCACGTCTGGGACAGGATTATTAATTACCATTACACCAGGATGATGGTAAAGTTTTCTCTCAGACTCCGAGGTGTGATTGTTCCTCCTTCAGAAAGACAACCCCATTTGCTCAGCATGTAGTGAGGAAGGGATCAAAATATAACATTAAAAATATTGCAATCACAGCTTTATCCTTCCAGTTAGACTCTCTATCTCTCACCCCTCCCTGGCAAACACACTGTCAATACACAACTTTGGAAAGTCAAAACGAATTGGGGCAACATTTGTAATCAGGAACCCCAAGGAGAAATAATGTTTTAATCACCTGATCCATCCCAAGTGTTATACAGGTAGGGTCTCTGGAATGGAATTTTAAGAAATGTGCCAGAGGTCACCCAACTCAGTGGCAGAACTTGAATTCAAACCCAAGTGTGATTAATTGAAAATTCCATGCCTTTTCCCTAGTAAGTAGCCGCCTTCCTAAGTATCTTCTCTGTTCCCATTTCATGTCAGACACTTTCTACATAGATCATGGAGAAAAACTTGATAGGCAATTATTGTTACACCAATTTACAAATGAGGAAATGATATTTAGAGTGTTCTAAAGACTTCTTCAAGGTCACAGTAGTGCTGCAAGTCATATTTATATTAGTGTACTTCAGAGCTGAGCTTCTCCCACCATCTTGCTGTATTAGTTCACTAGAGCTGCCATAACAAAATGCCCCAGTGTCTCAAACAACTGAAATTATTTTCTCACAGTTCTGGAGGTGGGAAATCCCTAATCAAGGTGTGGGCAGGTTTGATTCTCCTGAGGCCTCTCTCCTTGGCTTGCAGATGGCTACCTTCTCACTATGTCTCCAAGTGGTCTTTCCTCTGTTCCCACACATGCCTGGTGTCTCTTTGTGTGTCCAAATTTCCTTTTCTTATTAGGAAACCTGTCAGATTGAATTAATGGCCACTCATGTGACTTCATTAACTACCTCCTATTTAAAGGACTTTTCTTCAATTGTGGTCATATTCTGAAGTATGGATGTGAAGGCTTGAACACATGAATGGGGGTGGGAAATGGACAATTCAGTCCATAACATCAACCTTACGATATCATAATGCACATCTTTACCTTAATGCACAGCTTTACCAGTACCAAGGATTATAAGTTTCTTAATGTATGTGTGCAGAATTGCAACATACTTCTTCCACTACATACAAGTTTAGCAATATATTTATTATAGAAAGAGTAAAACAGTGGACTGAGCCACAGGCAGAGGGCTGGAATAGTTAGCGGCAGACTAGACAAGTATGTGGAAAAGGAGGTAACTGTGTCCGTCTTTCCTAAGGTTTCTCATTTCAGCTGCTAGAGAGAACAGAAGAAACACAAGGCCTATTCCTTGCTCTGCATTTTGGATAACTCAATCTATGCCCTGGAACCCTGGGTGGAGTAATGCCTTTGGGATGTTCAAGTCCCTCAGACTTACCACCTCTTCACATCCTGTGGAGAAAATATGGTTGAATGAGACAGAGACTCAGTTGGGAACCAGCCCAGAGCTTCTGGAATCTTAAGTTCAACATGTCAAGATGAGAATTATCTCGTACAATCATTTTCATTCTGAATCAGTGCTGGATCTACAGATATGATTCACTTAAGATAAAGCCAAATCCTCCACCTACATGTTTTTTGAGCCATTGGCAAATAAAATATTGTAAAAATATACATTTTTTAGGACATTCCCTTTTTATTCTTTTGGCAAATGTAAGAACAACACAAGAAGTTCAATGTAAAAGATTTTCTAATTTATCTAATATATAATTTAGATAGATAGCTAGAGGTACACACACATATACATACACACACACAACACAATCACATGTAGATACTACAAAACATGGTACAAAGCCAGCCAGTGATCAAAGGATTCAGATGGTAAAGATCCAATTAATTAAGAAAATTGTTTTGAAGTCCAAACTATTAATACTTCTTAACTTCACAAGACATTATTTTATTCTTTTTCCCTTTTTACATTGTAAACTTGATCTAGTATGTCCATTACTGAGAGTCATCTAAAACTCTGAGGAATGTCAACAAAATTATGTAGCTAACAAAGAGGTCAGCATATTTTTATTTGTTTGCCTTTTGAATTGTTTTAAGAAACAGGCTTATTGTTAGAATGTTTGTTGATACAATACAAATTAATTCAAAAGCATTTGGAAAAGATTTCAGGAAAAAAGCTCAACTTGCAGCAATGTAGCTAGATAATCCAAATAGTTGATGTCACTCTCCACATTTTACTCAAGAAAAGCTTTCTTTTGTTAAGTACATGATCTCAAGCCAACAAGTCATTGTGTTCAGCCCAGCACTAATCTAGTTCCCAACGTAGACATTGCAGCTACTTTTTTTCTTGGCAGCTGGGACATAATGGAAGTTTTTTGCTTTGGTCATTCCCTTGGGTTATCACATTTTAGCCTTAGAATTCAAGGTCTTCTCATTCTCCTGCGTATGTATTCTGATTCCTGTTTCAGGTAAGAAGATTGAGAAAGAGCCCTGTTCATACCATAAGAACTCTAACATCCCACCTGGAAATGAGTTGGAACCACAGCCCCACCACAAAAGTCCTCAAACAGGATGATCTAACCATCCAGGGCATGGGTGCCGTGTCTACCACCCACCATAATGGTATCAACAAATTTTGAATGGGACAATGGTAGGAGAGAGTTCAGCCAGGACATTTATATCAATGAATTATGCAATTAGCATTGCTACCCAAACATTTTATTGTAGTAATAAATTTTATCTTTTCCCTGAGTCAGATATTCAAACACCTAGTATCTATCTCTAGGCTTCCTTGACCTTGAAAGACTTAAGAAATAGATTACATGAGGAGAAAAGAAGTTAGGGGATTATGTAAACTTGGAAATACCTACATATCTCTTTAGAACAACAGAAAAGATAACATACAAGACATATAGATACTATACAAACAAGAAACCCATAAAGCCTATTCAGAAGTTTGTCATTTGCATCAGCAAATTCCCTTTCTGTTTCTCCTTTCTTTCTTTATTATTTATTTATTATTTCTTCATTATTCTTTCACCATTATTGAGGTTCCCAGTAACTTACTGGTTTTTAAACTCCTTTCCACCATTTTGGGAGCTCAAGGTCTATTCTTTCTCACTGAATTATTGATGAAACTTGTGGTCAGGTGTGGACAAGACGATGTGGTCACACTGGCTCTTTTTCGGGTTTCCTTTTTCCAAGCTTGCTCCAGCTTTGTATCATCTGGCAGTTTCTTCCACATCCCATACAAATCTGTGGAAGAACAACCACTTTTATGTCCAACAGTGGAAATATTACAGGCACGGATTCTCAATCTGTAGCCAACCATGCAAAGCCCAGACATAAGTTGGCAGACCTTTTATTCACCATGATTCTAGGAGCGCTGATCCCCCACCACCAGATTGCTATTTCACACGTCCTTGAAGAAGTGGAAGGCATTCCATTCCTCCAGTTTGTGAAAAGGCTTCTTTTATCCTGTCCATGTTCTGGAAAGACCAAATACTGCTCAAACCCAGGACAGGGAGGCAACAACTTCTCAACTGAATTCCGCTTATATCCCCAAATAGTCTTCTCCCACTGTTCCCTAGCAACATTTATATGGCAATTGGGGGGGGGGTGCTCTTTAACTGATTCTTATCTACCCTGTGTTAAGTTCTATCACTAAACTTTAGCACTAGGTAGCTTAGAAAGATAAAACCTATTTAAAATATTTTCAGAAAATTCAATGCATGACTTTTCCCTTTTATTCCTCTGCCCTAAAATACCTGGAGCAGAAAGTCCATTCCAATTGTGTGCTCCTCATCTACCTTCTGTGCCAACAATCTTGGTCTGCTCCTTACCTCCCCAATTCTCTTCAGCAAGCAAAAATGGCCACACCTTCTTCCTCCCCAAAGAATCCACTGCCACAGGTCTCAAGCTCTGGAAATCTAGAATCATTGTTGAAACAAGGAATAAGCTGGCTGGTGGGGCATATGTGTAGAGGAAAACTTGAGTTGCAGAGAAGGTAAGCGAAGAAGATGCCACAGAATACTACTTTTGCAAGATCTGGGATCTGTGGGAATACATATAATGGGGTAACTGTGATTTTAAACTTGAATATCCACCCATTTACTATTATCTCCAGTTGGATCACTCATCCAAAATTGAGCTCTTGATACTTAAAGTCTAACAACCTTCATTCTATAGTCCTTATTTTAGGAAATAGCACCATCATTTTCTGTTCAATAACTAAAGTCAGAAATCTGGGGGATCATACTGGGAAAATTCAGAAGAGCAAAGAGAGGGCAAGAGAGAGCAAAAGCTCATCTTTTTATAAGAAACCCATTTCAGCAATAAGGAGTCTAATCTAATAGTAACAGCATGAATCCATTCATGAGATCTGTGCCCCTAGACTCAAGCACCTCCCTTTACGCCACATCTCCCAACACCACAGCAACAGATGCAAGTTCCAAAATGTCAACTTTGGGAGACACAGTCTCCCAAACAGTGATTATTATTATTATTATTATTTTTTTTTTTTTGAGAAAGGGTTTTACAAGTTGCGGTGTTGCCCAGTCTGGCCTCAAACTCATGATTCTCAAGTAACTGGGACAGTTACAGGAAGGTGCATACTACCATGCAGTCAGCAGTGATTGTTTTTGAACAACAATTACGTTACTCTTTTTTTAAAATAGTAAAAACATTTTTTACTATTGAGTATCCATTATATTTGAGTGAATTCCAAACTTTCCCCAGATCTTACAAAGTCCCCCATGGCCTAGGGTCTCCCTCTCCCCTCCTGTACCTCTCTTCCTCACCCAACTCCACTCACAAAAGCCTCTCTCTTCACTAGCTGCCTGGATTTCCACTTTTGTTCCTAATATGGCTGACTTTCCATTTTTGAGTCTCAGTTTACAAATCACCAGTTTTACTTAATTATTTGTTTGCTGTTTGTTCTTTCATTGAAATGCAAAGGTCAAAAATGTTAGCTGTTATTACTTTTATCACGTAAAATCTCATTGCCTAGCCTGGTGCATGGTACATGGTAAGTATTCAATAGACACTTGTCAAATTAATGAATGAGTATCAAAATTATGTAATAGATTATATGTAGAACAATAGCAAAAGGTAAAAATGGTAACTAATATTAATAAGTAATCATTATTAATATTGTGTCTATCAATTAAAATAATTTTACTTTCAATATGCCAGAAAAATGTTTTTTTGTAAATTTTACTTGATCAAAACAGAACTTCTATGTACACATGACATACATACACTTGGTAATCATCAGTTAGCTAATCATATCTTAAAAAGAAGAAAAGCAAATTTTATTTGGGACAGTTTAGGCAGATTGGCTTCTTCAAACATTTGCAGTTCTAGCAAAATAAAAAAAATATTTACACTCATATTGACCTGATATCTGTACAGACTAAATGCCTTAGAAGAAGTATTCATTGGTATGTAAATATTATGGCTGGTTAGCTTGGGGATTGTAATAAGAGATCACTTCATTTAATTCTTAACATCAATTCTTGCTCATACTGCTACTTTCTCATTTTTTGTTTTCCATAAATTTTAAGTTTGGTCCCAGTTATCCCAGTCACTGAAAGTAACTTTGCTGAATTGCATCCTCTTTTCTGCATACTGAAGGACCTCAGCATGAAACAAAGACTGTACTGTTTATGAATCTGTATTGGCTGATTCTAAGATAGCAGCTGCAAGCAGTTAACTGTTAGATTATTTCTTCCCTGCCCCTCCCTTTGGTCACTTAAATCCTCCTGTGCTGAACCTACAAGCAAACCAGTTGATAGAGATTTGGAACATTCTCTAGGTCTATTTTGACTAATTTGCTACAAAGATAATGCAACATTTGCCCAGGTTTACTTGAGTTGTATATCTTAACTTTTCTTTATGAAGTTTCAAAAAAATTAGATGATGGATGATTATAAAAGGTATGGTTTTTACTCTTTCTGGGAGAAATGTCTTTTAAAGAAATCAAGCAAAAATGGCTTCTAATGTAAGGGCTTTCAAAATACAAAAATCTTGATATCATGCATATTTCTCAAAAAAAGTATGAACCCTACCCCAAAATGGGGTTTCCCATTAAAGAATATTCCACTATAACATCTGTTCACTCACGATATTGACCATTTTTGCTAGAATGTCTAGCTAGCTATATAATTAATGTAATGTTTATTGGGTATGCACATGATAAAACAGTAAAGAGTAAAGTTGGTTGAATTTAATTGAACTGGACCAAATTAAGTACTACAGATAGGCTAAATTCAGGGAATCTTAAAGACTTCATTACTCTTGAGATAACCATAACCCTCATCTGTATCCTAACTTGAATCCTAAGTAAAAATACTTTGTGAACAAAGATCCTTCCAAAAATACATCCAAAGAAATAATTGTGACTACCAAGAAGAAAATCATACGTAGTAATAATCAGAGTCCCATGTAAAGCTATATACACAATAATGAAACATGCATATAACCTTTTTCATTTCCTTCTTTTCTCTTTGGAATAAATAAAACTGACTTGACAGTGTTTAACTTCTTTTTATAAAGAGTAGAATATAGAGCTGGATGAAATGGCCCTGGGCATTCATTAATCCAGCCTACACTTTCCCTGAGAAGGAAAGAGGTTGACCAATAAAGATTCATAAACAGCGCAGTCCTTGTTTCATTCTGAGGTCCCTCAGTATCCTGAAAAGAAAATGTAATTCAGCATGGTTTCTTTCATTATCAAGTGAGTCCACCGATCAAGCAAAGGTGTTGACTTTAAAACTCCTGACCCCCAGCTCAGTGTTTTCTCAATTACACTGTGCTTTCCTTGACCAAATTTTCTGATTGAAGGAAGATATCCAGAGAGGAACTTGGAAATACGAGAGTAAAGTGAATTGCCAGATGAGTTAGTAAGACGAGTTTTCCATATGTCTTCTAGGCTTTCTCCAAGGGGGTTCTGTGTGAGAGGTAGACTCTAATGCCCAAGGCTTCCACTGTGTGTAATGGGTCATCCCCTCCACCCCCTCTCCCCCCACCCCACACACCCAGAGTGCATTTTTCCTGGTATTAGCTAACTACCATCCTTGGGAGAGTTGGGAGAAGAGTCATTCAAAGTCATTTCCTGTGCTCTGTGGTTCATATCAGGATGAGAGTGGAGAAAGATCAGATCTCTAACACAGAAACCAGATTAGCAGTAGATAGACAATGGTAGCCAGAGGTAGAAGATTTTAAAAATCAAAACAGCTTGGTGTAGAGACACCAGGTGAGAATGTGGGCTTTGTGGCATTCTGAATTGAGTGTGAATCCCAGCCATGCCTCTTAAAAGTTGTACATGATCAAGTGATTCCACTTTTATAAGCCTGATTTTCTCCATCTGTAAATAGAAACTATATAGCCTCTCTGTGGATATCCTTATAAAGATTAAATAATATATATATATATATTTGATCCAACAGAGACATTCCATACATATTTTAAGAAGGGAATTTGACTAAACAGAATGAATACATGATCTCTGGAGTTGGATAGATGTGGACTCCTATCCTGATACTCTTAATGGACTCCTAAGAAGGTGCCCAGGATATTGTAGAAGCTCGTTTTAAAACGTCAGCTCCTTCCCTTTCTCCTCCTGAGTCTATCCCTTTCCATCAACCTGTTAATATTCTACAATGGTTTTTATTTTAGTTAGCTTTTGCATCACTGTGGTCAAAATACCTGTCAAGAACAACTCATAGTGGAAAACATTTATTTGGGGCTCATGGTTTCAGAGGTGTCAGTTCATATACAGTCCACTCCATTATTCTGGGCCCAAGGAGAAAAGCAGCACATCACAGAGGAAGGGCCCAGTGGAGGAAAGTTGTTCAGATCATGGCAGGGTCAGGAAGCAGGGAGAGAGAAGGGAATGCAGGAAGAACAACCCTTCCAGGGCATGCCCCCAGTGACCCACCTCCTCTAGCCTTACCCCATCTGCCTACAGTTACCATCGAGTCAGTTCAATTAGGATACACTGATTTGGTTACAGGAATTACAATCCAATCATTTTACCTCTGACTATTCCTGCATTAACAGAAGCTTCTGGGGGGACATCTCATATCCAAATAACAACAGTTCTCAAACTGTAGTCTATTCAAGAATCACCTGGAGGAATTGATAAAACACATTGTTGGGCCACATCCACAGAGATTCTGGTTGCTGTGGGTCTGGAGTAGGGTTTCTGATTTTACATTTCTAACAAGCTCCCACATGAACTTGCTGAAGATTTTGTGAACTACACTTTGATATTAATATAGATATAAAACAAATTACTTTTGTTTGCTGAAGGAACAAAATCCAAGGTTGATTGAGCCCCTTTTTGTTTCAGATTGAAAGTCCTATTAGAACATGAATATCACGTGGAACATTTTCACTTGCTCTGACACAGATAGTGACAACATGCCCAATTTCTATTCTCAGTTCTACATTGTTTTAGTTCTCTGTTCATTGGCATACTGCTTTTGAGTGCAGAGCTCAGTTTGAAGTCAAAAAGAGCAAGAAAATTACCAGGTCAATATTTGTTGAATCAGACAATTCATCTCAAATAAAAAAACTCCACAACCTATTTTCCAATTCTACAACGTTCTCAGATTTCTCATTACTTCATTTTACAGGTGAAAACAGGGTAATCAATTAAACAGTAAATCAAATGTTGTGATCCAAATATCGTCTAACTGACTCACAGTTTGGGATACATAAATGCAGCATGCTTACATAATGCCAATTATATGGAGGGAGGGAGTTGCTAGTTGTGTCAAGGTCAAACACTGATGTTTCACTGCTAACAGGAGGATATGTTCTATTTGTTCAATTTGGTTTTACCTAAGTTTTTAAATTTTATTTCTGTTATGGATTAAATAATTTCCGTCTCTCCAGAATTTATCTGTCAAAGCCCTTACCTTCACTATGGCTTTATTTGAAGATGGGCCTCAAAGAAAGTAAAACTATGGTTAAATGAGATCATATGGGTGGGGTCCTGATCTGATAGCATTAGTGTCCTTATATGAAGATGACAGAGAGCTCACTTGCTCCATCTGTGTACCAGAACAAAGGCCAAGAGAGGCTTCAACAATAAGGCAGCTGTCTGAAAACCAGGACAAAAGCCCTCATCAGAATCCAACCATGTCGTAGACTTCTGGCCTCTAGAAAGGTCAGAAAATAATTTTTCCTTATTTAAGCAGCCCATTCTATGCTACATTTCTGTGGCAGCCAAAGCAGACTAATACAATGCCTGCATGCTCTTGGCCAACAGTGTTTTTAAAAAACTGAATTGGCTATTGTGTTAGCTAACTTCCACTTGCTCCTGCAAACTCACTCTCCACCATCCTCCCTCATCCATTTATTCTAATTTGAGTATTTCATCTGCTTCCTATTTTAATGAAACCAATGATGTGATTGTCAACATTTTAAAAGTTGACAGATTTTGCATGAAAATAAATCTAGATTTTCGGATTCTCATGAGAAAGTGGAAGATCTGGCAACATCAATGGCAACAATAAGTTGGCGCTTCTCTTTCAGACTGGGCGTTAGCTCCCAAGTTGGCCATGGCTTCCTCTTGGCATGCTTACACTCAATTACTTTACCAGGCTGGCTTCTGTCAACACCTAAGAATACCATCCCTATTCCTTCTGGGATGAGATGAAAAGCCCAGATGTTGGGGCTCGGGGTGTAGCCCAGTGGAGAGTACTTACCTAGCACGTATGAGGCTGTGGATTTGATCCCCAGCACCACTGGAAAAATAAAAATAAAAGCTCAGAAATCTGTTTTCCTGAATGCTACAGGTGCCATGTAACAGCTCCTAGCAACCTTTCTGGAGCATTGTCCCTGGGGAATTGAAGTCACTTTGCTTGATAGTTCCTAAAAATTTGCCTCTTTCCTAAGGCAATATCAACACAATGCATTATATTATATCTCCATCCAAGAAGGAGCAATTCCTTATCATGACCAGGACAGATGGGTCTCTAGGGATGGGTTTGCCTTTACTGCCCTCAAGGCCTCAGCCAGCCCCACCGTCTGATTTTTCAAGTTAGTATCTTGCATAACATTACCATGGATCAAAGAATACACACTACAGCAAAAGGGGTACAACAGTGGGCACCAACCATGGAGTCTATTGCCATACAATTATGTGGTCACAGTATCTAGACAGTACTTCTAGAACAACACAGTTCAGTGATCTCTAAAGGATATAGCTGTGGCACCAGCTTGAATATGATGTTTTTATGAGGGTGAAGAACTATTATTTAGGACACAGCATCAAATTTTAACCAATGACTATTTTATTGGTTATTCTTCCCTCAAAGATAGACTAGATAGACCTAGTATCCAGAGGGTAGAAATAGAAATGACCCCATTTACCATTCCTCCCAGTGATCAACTTGAAAAATTTTAGCCTCTGATTCCTAGAGGGCAATTGCATTCACCAGGGGAGCAAAAGAAGAGTCATACTAAACCTAAAGCTTTGGCTACCATGGGGTCACTTCTTGTGCCAAAAGATCAGTAAGCAAATAAAGGAGCTGCCACACTGACAGCGAAATTGACCCCCATTATTGCGAGGAGGCAGGAAAGCTGATATACAAAACAGGAAAGAAAAAATATGGGCAGCACTTTGGTGGCCCCTGCGGCCATCTGTTGGTACTCTCAGGCATCATTTTACTATGGCCTCCAACTATGACCACAAACTGATAAGGTATGGTAGTGTGGGCTCAAGACCCACAGAAAGGAGGCTCTAGGTCTTCTGTAGGCATCTTTTGCACAAGAATCCTCATCTCAGGCTTTCCCAGGTTGTCCTAAAGTAATCTTCTACTCCAAATGATCATCCATCTCTCTCCCTGATGTTATATTAAATCTTCACTTCTATCAGGGAAGCCACCTAGGCCAGCAGGCTGGGGGCAAAAGCAATCAAGAATGGGTGGTAAAAGAAGGAGATAATTACTATCTATTTTAATCTCAGAACCAGTGTAGCAGTAGGGACTGTAACCTGTTCCACAAACCCACCTCTTGCAAGTTTTTTCAAAGTTTAAAAGTGTTGCGAAGCTGTGATAATTTGGAATAAGAGCATACAGGATGGATGGCAGCAAGTTCTGCTAATGCCCCATTCAGATGCCCGGGATCTTTTTAACAGGATTTTACAATACTGCTACTAATGGGTCACTCCTGAAGACTTCTCCAAGATTTGCTCTTGGATGATAGGAGTAGCCTCCTGAGATGTGCCTGGGAGTTACTTCCCATACCCTGGACATTCCAGAGCCAACAAATGGTATGGTGGATAACAAACCCTGCTACCTTCATCCATGGAACACAGACCGTGGAGTGCAATTAACTCTTTCGGCTGCCTTTCAACATCAGGATGAGACTAGATCTGAAATCACACTTAGCTTTCCTCCTTTTCTCATCCTCTCTCCTCACTCCCTCATGGATTATCTCCCAAGAGCACGACCTTAATAAATCACTTGCACAAGGATCCTCATCTCCAGCAATTTTCTAGGTTGTCCTAAGACAACTTTTTTCCCTAAATAATTGTCCCTCTCTCTGATATTGTATTAAACTTCCCAGCATTCAGCTAACACTTTAGGTAGGATTATGCCAATTTGCTAAGAGTATGAACTTGTAGCACCTAGAGAAAGACCATCCACTTTGTGCCACCCAGTATTGTGCCCAGGAGTCCTGAGGCACCTGTGTAATTTGAAGGCTTGGAGTCCTAAAAAGCTGTAACAGCAATGCTGCACCTTATGCCACAAAATAAAGAAAATGGTTAAGCTGATTATCCCAAAGAACCGAGGCAGCTGTGCTATAAATTCAATTGCTCAAATCAGTTAAGTTCTCCACTTCATATTGCGTATGTAGACCTGAAATAAGAATCTTTTGAGATTTATGGTAGCATTCCTTTTATAATTTTTTTTCAGTGTTAGGACCTAAACACCTGAAGAATATGAGTTTATTACCAAACAAGAATTTTTCAAGCAGTAATTACCAGTTAGTGTGATGCCTCCCCAGACCAACTTACAAATAACTTTCATATTAGGATTTTTTTTTCTCCTGCCTTTTTTCATACCTTAGTCATCTCCCAAGCCTGAATTATTTCAGGGAACAAGAGAAAACTCTAGAACACAGGGAGAAAACTTCTTAAGCATGCCTTGTTCTCTTCCTGCCTGGAGCTGTTGATACATTTGGAAATGACACTTTGTGCCCTGACCAATGGCTTTGTACAAATACAAAGCACACACTAGGGAAGACAGTGGTGTTTATGTTGATGGAAAAAGAGAAAAAAAAATTTAATCTGGAAGCAAAATTTTATTTCATTGGTAATAAAAGTAATAGGTGTTGGTGTTTTTCTCCATAATGATGCCTGAACTACTTTTTTTTTTAATATCAGGCTGATATTTATTTTCTTTTAAGATTTCCTCTGGAAATATGCAAGCATTCCAAAAGTGTCCCTACTTTTTCTTAAAATCGTAATGCATTACTTGGAAAACAAAGATGGTTAATGTTTCATATTCACTGTTTTGAAAGACTTTGTAAATGTCATTTAAAAACTATAAAATCTCTGTAAAGTTTAGTTGTAAGCATTAAGTATGATTTCTCCATGATTGTGTTAAATAGTAGGGGTTTTACTCTGCTAAATCATCATACTCTTCAGTTTTATAAGTTCTATTTTATGTTGTTGTCCTTAAAAGTATTGTGAACTCAATTTGGTTGTTGCGTAATGTGATTTTTCAAACAGCTTTTCACCATGTGATTTTACCTAGCCTCAGAACAATTTTTTTTTAACAATTTTTTTCTCTTTCCTCCCCTAATCCCCTTTCCTTCTCTTCTTCTTTCCTCTTCCCTCTCTTTCTCTTTCCTTCCTGAGCAGTTCTTGGAATTCAATTGGTCTTGGGGAGTAGTCAGCCATCATGGCCCAGAGCAGAATGCTGAAGCCCAGGATGCTGAGGCCCCCACATGTGCAGCTACGCACAGTGGGCAATGGAGCCTGAATGGGATTGGGGGCACCTGTGCAAGCAGGGAGCCCCCCCATGGGATCCTAGAGCTGAAGAGTGTGAGCAGAGCATTCTCATGGGGAGTGATGGCGCTGACGAGGGTATTGAAGTCTGAGCCGAGTCAGAAGGATGTCCATGCAGGGGTTTGCCCAATGTGGGTGTCGAGTGAGAAGAGTGTCTACACAATTCAGAAGGTGGGAATGACTGACCACTGTGGTGAAGCCTGAGCAAGGTGAAAATGGTGTTCACGTAGCGGGAGTAGCAATATGGGGGTTCTGCACCAGTTGCTTGATCCTGGAGTCAGAGCTGATGTAACAGGGGTATCCGGTTACACAGTGTTGAGATCCAAACAGGTAGATAGAGAGCACCCTCATAGGCATGTGAGGGTATGGAGGTGAGACAGGGGATGCTTCAAGCAGGGTGTTGAAATCCAGGTGGGTTGAGGAGGTTATTTACATGGGGTAGGGGCAGCAGACTAGTCATATACAGGGAAATTGAGAAAAATCAATAAAAGTAATAAAAATACTAAAAATAATTGTAGCCAGTTTTCTCACTCTCAGAGAAAGAGGTTGGAAATGTGGAAAGAGGAAAACATGAGACTGAATCCTGTGTTATCATAATGGAATTGGAGGTATCAGTGTAAGTTCATGGTTTTCAAGATAGATAGGGGGAGAGAGAGAGGAGAGAGATGCCAGTGTAAGCACATGGTTTTCTAGACAGATTGGTAAACAGATTATATAGATATAAACAGACGTAAATGTATGCCTGTGCAGACGCCGCTAGCTTTATCCAGGGAGTGGGAATGATGTAAGGGTCTACTAGCACCTATATCTTGACTTTTAACTTCTTTTCCCACTAAAAGAAAATAAAGCTAGTTTGAAAAGCACTTATTTTAGGGCTGAACCAGTGAAAATACAAGATAAACTTGAATTTTTTTTTTAAATGCCAGAAAGTAAAAAAGTACTCAGAGAAGGACAGGAGCATGTCCAAAGGACACAGAAGCCAGCTTAAAGGAGTGCCTACTGACCAAATCTAGAATGATTTAGTAGCAGCACAAACAATGATACTAATGTATTATAACCTGTTGAATAAAAGGGGAAACCAGGAGTTCGTACTAATGCAACTGTGGAAGTTAATAAATGGAGAGTTGCATAAGGAACAGGATATTCTCACAGTTTCAAAGCACCTCCCAACAAAATATGTGTTAGTTACAAAGGGGAAAGCAATAATTTACAGTAGAAAAGCCTGGCAGACACTACCTTAAATAAGGGAGTAAAATGAATAGCCTCAGAAATGAGATGCATAGAAGATAGAGTACGGTAAGAATACAGCATCCCTCCAATGATATTAGTGTCAAAGAAGCATGACATGAAAGCCCAATCATAAGAAAGCACCAGATAACATCTGTGATGAGAAAAATTCTGCAAAATAATTGACCTGAAATCATAAACATCATCTAGGTCATACAGTTAAGAAAAGACCAAGGAACTGCTGTGGGTGCAACTACCTGCAGCATGTGATTCATACTTGGATTTTCTTTACAGAACATTGTTGAAACAATTGGCCAAATTTCAGCGGAGTCTGAGAATCAAAGCATAATAATAAAGCAGTATTGGTTTCCTAACTTTGATGGCTTCCTTGCAAGTATGTAAGAATGCTCTTGTTCATAGGAAATATACTAGGAGGTGTTAGAGGTGACAGAGCATCCTGCCACCAACTTATGTACCACCAACTGGTACAGGGAGGGAAAAACCAGTTTCTTGTACTGCGCTTATAATTTTTGTATGAATTCAAGCTTGACTCAAAGTTGGAAAAAATTTTAGAATTTATTTCTCATGAATTTTAATACAAAAGAGAAATTCATTTTATTATAACTAGAACATTAGATTGCAAAAACAACATTTTTATCGGGACATCTTTTGATAACCGCATCCCACCTCTCTCACTTCTCCATGGCCACTGCCTGGGTCTAAGCCTGGGTCCTCCCCCTGCACATTTTCAGTGGCCTTTTGCTATTGCCCTGAGCCTGTCTCATCGCACCTGTGCTCACCTGTGATCCCTCTCCACACAGCCACTCGAGGCATCTCTGGAAAACATTATCCAGATCTCACATTCTCTAATACAAACTTCCCTGGCCTCCTGTAACTTGGAATACAATCTTAACTGATTCCTGCAGCCTTTACCTCTCTCTCTGGAGGTCAGGACAGCCTCCCTGCTCTGCCTCCCATCACCATTGCTGTCACTTGCTCTTGTGGCCTGAGGGTGGTATTCTTTACCTGGCTTGATTATATGATTCCTTTCTTTTCCTATACTGAGATCTCTGTGCGAAAGCCACTACAGAGAAGCTCATTTCCTAATCAGAAGTAGCTCTTTCTGCCCCTGTTATTACTCTGTATCTTAGTACCTTAAATTTTCTCCATAGAACTTATCAGTCTGTATCTTATTATCTTAGTTAAATTTTCTCCAGAGTTCTTATGAGTTACGGAAATTCTCCTTTTTACTCATTTGTTTCCTATTTTCCCTGAGTAGGCAGAGACCTTGTTTTCCAACTCATTGCTATACTTCAATATCAAGAACTAAACTCATTTCTCATTGTAAATGAATGGGTGAGTGACGAAAGTATAGGTTACAAACACAAGCTCTGTGGGAGAGAGTTTTGAACCATGAAAACATTTTTCAGTTCATGTAATAAAGCTAAGTTTTCAAAAGAAGGAAACAAATAGCTGAACACCATAAAAAGTCAGAAAAAATAATTCAAATAACTTTTGAACACCATATTCTCATAATATACTCTTAGTGGAAGGAATTCTTATACATTATTAATGAGATATAGTCTAAAAGCAAAAAATCTTGAACAAGGTAAATTTTATTGCTAATGGTGTTGGTGCAGTAATTCAAACTAGTTTGTGTACAATACACATAAGGCAATTAGTAAATATATTTAAACTGCTAAAAATCAAGGATCTCATTGTGGAAAATGGAACTTGTAAATATGGAATGGGACTGGGCGAGGATAAGCCCTACAATATCACTATGAGCTTATAATTTAAAACAATAAACATAATATACACACACATACACAAATAAGATAGTATTTCTTTTTAAAAAAATTGTAGATGGACACAATGTCTTCACTTATTTTTATATGGTACTGAGGATCAAACGCAGTGCCTCATATGTGCAAGGCACACACTCTACTACTGAGCTACAGCCCCAGTCCATAAGATAGTATTTCTATTTATGTTCATATGTATTCTAGGTTTTCTAAAAATGCCTAAAACAAATGACAGCCCTAATTGAGCACTCAAAACCAGTTAAGGTAGCAAATTTCATATTACATGTTATTTGCCACTATAAAAAATAAAATTTTAAAAAGAAAACAACATCCCTTTATTAATAAATATACTGGTGCCCAAAGCTTGGTTTTTAAATGTCAATCTTCGGTAAAAGAAATCAACTGGGCATAGTGGCACACACCTGTAATCCCGGCAGCTCAAGAGGCTGAGGATCACAAGTACAAGGCTGGCCTCATCAAGTTTAGCGAGGTCTTAAACAATTTAACAAGATCCTATCTCAAAATAAAAAAAAAAATAAATAAAATAAAAAGGGCAGGGGATGTGGCTCAGTGATTAAGTGCCCCTGGATTCAAAACTCCTTGGAGAAATGACTGATTCTAGGTCCAGAGCAAGAAATGTAAAAAATAACTATTAAGAAGAAAAAAAAGCCAGTGCTCAAACACTGATGAAAATGTTTCAAATGAACATAGGAGCTGGCTTGGTGCTATTTCAGCAAAAGAAGAAAAAAGGGGAAAGTTTCCTACAACAAAGACCTATGGTTAACCAGATAAGAACAAGCAAGTTGGTGCCCTTTCTAAGGGGAAGTAATAGGAAGTACCTCCCATCTATGCAGTTTTGTTTTGTTTTGTTTGAGATTAAACCCAGGGCTACTTAACCACTAAGCCATATCCCCAGCTCTTTCTTTAATTTTTTATTTTGAAACAGAGTCTCACTAAGTTGCTCAGAGGCTCGCTAAGTTGCTGAAGGCTTTGAACTTGCGATCCTCCTGCTCGGCCTACAGAGTCACTGGGATTATAGGTGTGTACCACAGTGCCTGGCTTGCAGTATTCTTGATGAATGTTTAACATAATTTGAATCATAAGGAAACAATCAGACAACTCTAGGTTGTATGAGATCCTACAAGAACACTGAACTAATTTCTTCAAAAATATCAGTGTCTCAAAAGGAAAACATATGGGTAATTTTTCTATTATAAGAACTAAAGCAATATAAAGACCAAATAAATATCTAACCTCCCACAGAAGAACATAAGTATGCTTTATTTGAGGGGGCTGGGGATATAGTTGGTAGAGTGCTTGCCTAGCATGCATAAGGTCCTGGATTCAATAACCGGTCCCACACACACACACAAAAGTATGCTTTATTTATTTGAAACTTACTTTCAAATTGTTATTTTTGTGTGTGTATATGTGTATATAAGTGACACATGACTTCATATATATGTATATATAAAGTACATATATTCGACTTGATATGTGTGTATGTATATGTGTGTGTGTGTGTGTGTGTGTATATATATATGACACATATATATATGTCTTAACAATGGAGATACTTTCTGAGAAATGTGTCATTGGATGCTTTAGTAGTTATTTAAACATCATGGTGTACTTACACAGACTAGACAGCTACCAGGTCACTAGGCATGTAATTTTGTGGGACCACCAGTTTTATGTGTGGTTTGTTATTGACAGAAATATGTGGTGCATGATCATACAAACATACAGGAAAGAGAGTGAATGTGACAAAATATTAACATTCCATGAAATGAGGTCATGCATAAATGGATGCTCATTGTACTATTCTTTCAACTTTTTATGGACTCGAAGTTTTTCAAAATAAATAGTTGGAGCAAAGAAAGGAAATACCAATAAAAGACTACAGACTCTGGAGTTCAAATCCAGACCCTAAGTACCGGCTGTGACTCAAACATTCCTGAGTCTGTTTGTTCCTCTGGGAAAAGAGGCTAAGATGCCAAGAATATACGCTGAACAAAGCACGGCTCTTCCAATGGAGCCTCGGTTGAAGACTCATTCTCGCTTGTGTTGGGGCATTTCAGGAGTCAGTGGTATCTGGAAGGAGGAGCCCCTGAAAGCCTCTGTCACTCATTAACAGTTTTACACAATTAGTTTAACAGATTGATTAGTTTAACAGATGAGTCACTCAACTGGACTTTGAGAAAAACAGAACAGAGCAAAGACAGATCAAATTCTGGAGTGTAGGACGTTTACCCCAAAGAAAGGCAATTTGGGAAGCCAAGCCCAAAGGTGGGGCTCTTACCAGCAAAGAGGCGACCCAGCTGGGTGGGAGGGACTGGGGAAAACTCAGATGAATGTACGGGAAGGAGGAAAGACAGGCCTCTTACTTGCTTTATCTAGAGCTGGTCTTGTGTATTTCAGTAGAGTGTAGATTAGCAGGAATCTGTCACCTGTTTTTGTTTTCTAAGCATCTGATGGAAGATTAATTCAAAAAAGAGTAAAAATATGAGATTTTCCTTCTCCCACTCTCAACATCTCCCTAGTCTTTTGAGTGAAAGGTGGAATTGCCTAAAACCAAACCTTTTGCCATTTGCCAGATGCAAGGAACTGACTCATGTTGGTCAAAGGCTGACAGAGATGACTGCAGAGTTTAAATCACCTGGACCTGATACAAAGTGATCAAAGTTGTGGAAATGCAAGGCAGTTTTCATGGAAAGAGCTACAAAATCTGCTCCAGTCAGAAATTCATGTGGCTGAATCACATCAATGAGCAGCCTCTGGAGGTTTTATTCTTTGACTTAAAAAAATATTCAGTGTTTCTGATTTTTCAAAGTTTGCTTTCTGGTGGAATTCTTCAATTTAATATTATACCCCGGAATCAGCACGAACAGAGCACTTTGTCATTTACTACAAAACATGAGCACATAATGTCTGAGAGTAACTTAAAAAGGAAGGGACTTGCTATTTTCCTGAAGGCTGCTCCCCATCTTCAAACTCTACAAAAGGGCACTAGACTGATAGAGTAGTGGAATTGCACAACTGATCCAAGACAGCAAAATATATTGGGCTATGATTTATATTTCACTTCATTATTTCTGCAGGTCGAAGTGAGCAATGATAGAGGTAATAGGAAATAAAAGGCAAAATAAAAATAAAGCTGAAATCCGTTGTTGTCTTACACTCTATTTTGATAAAGTACATATTCGATCATAGGCAAGACTTTGAAAATGCATCATGGGAAGGGCGTAGGGTTGGAAAACATGTATCTTTGGATCAGACAGAACTAAATAAAAATTCTGGCTTCAGCACTACTGGCTACATGGCAAGTTACTTGAAATCTTCTAAACCTACATTTTCTTCTGTCATAAATGGGGTGACACTCTCTCATTCTAGGACTAAAGTTAATATGTTAATCAGTAGGAAGAGTTGATATGTGGGTAATAAGTGGTCACTGTGATAACAAGGAGAGCTACCCCAGTCTTGCTCTTCTGACCTTCCTTATCTTCCAGGGTCAGCCCCTGAACACTCCTACTTCGTAATGAGGTGAGCAGCACCCTGCCTCAGATTTCCACAGAATATTCCTAAGAATATTCGCTCTCTCTCTTTCTGTCCTTTATAGAACATGAGTGTATCAGTGGCACGTAGGAATTCAAGACCTAATAATTTTGACAGATGCCGGCAAGCTTAAAATATTAACAAATATATTTTATTTTTACAACAGAGTTTGAAAAAGAGGAAAACTATTTGCTGTTATTCTTTTCTACATGTACCCTCTCAGACTTCATTGAAAAAATTGTTTCAGATGTCAGAAATTAAAACAAAACAAAACAAAAAAAAGTTTCCACACATCTATTCCCATCAGGCCCCTGGATGCCACTCTCCCTCAATTCAAAAACGGAATGTTTGCTGACTCAGCACAAGTCCAAGGGGGAACCTTGGACTGGACCTTGCTCTCTTCCCATCCCTTTATCCTTATGTCGACTTCCTGCCTCCCTCAGACTGTGACTGGCAGACCGTGGCTGTATATTGACCCTGGTTCTTCTGAAATTCTTGAGAAATGCTTTTATCACTTCCTTTTCTTCTATTTCAATTTCCTCTTTTTATTCTTTCAAAACCTTTGCTTGTGAAATTGCCTCTCCACCACATTGTAGCCGCCCCGACTTTCTAAAACAGAATACCCATTCTTCTTGGCTCATCTGTTATCCAAAGCCGGGTTCAACCCTCTGTTGCTACATTTTCAGTCTACTGGAGGATGTCTTCATGAAACTTGCTAATTTTGACTCCTCAGATCCACTTTATTTTTCCATCACTCAATGCAGATGAGTTTAAATTGGGAGAGGGTCTTCTGGTGGACCTGCCACAAGTACAAAATATTTATTCCAACCACAAAAGTTTGCATAATTTTATATCTAGCTTTAAATACTTAATCTCATCTGTTGTTGCAGAAATCTGAAATTTCCCAAAGTTCTTATGAGTTAAAGGTACTGTAAGATTTATTTCAATTAGGTTATTGTACATATTTGCTTAACATCATGAATGCAATCCAGTATCCTTATTTAGGAAGATGTTGTCTGTGGATGAGACAGGAGACAGGAAACAAATTGACATATTAATTTTTCAGGCAGTAAACAAAGACTTCTTGTCTGAGCTCTTTACCAAAAACACAAATAACCTTAAACCCTCAAATCCATGTTAATAAATCTAGCATTACATTCCTTCCAGCACATACAGTATCTGTCTTTCCCTATTCCTTGGGAACAAATATTAATTGCTTCTGTGAATCTCACCAAGTTATGGGATTTCTCATAGTTTTAATTGTCACACCATCAAGAGATATGCCCATTCCAGGGAGGGTGATTCCCCACTGTTCTGGAACAACTCCATCTAGAATGGAAAAAGAAAAAGGTAAACCAATCCTCCTGAATTTCAAGGGAGGGCAAAGCTATCATCCTCCCCGAGTGCAAAAGAAACAAGGAAGTAATAAATTGCTTTTATGCAATATATGAAATAGATTGTAAAACACAAATAAGTTGATGATTTTGTTTAAATAATAAATAGCAATATCCAAACATTCACCATAGTCACTTTTTTATGAGGGTTCTACTCAGAATTTTAAAATGATCATCATGCACATCTGCTCCACATCTGTGGTTTCTCTGTCTACAGCTTTATGGCAGTGGCAACAGTGAAATCACACAGTCCCTCTCCACTGTTAAGGCAAATCTAAGAGGCCTCCCTACTGAGAGCATAATTTTAGGGAAGAAAATGGAAGAAAAGGGGTGTTTAGGCCTGGCATGGGGGCCAGCAGCAACCTATAGAAGACAAAATTGAGAATTCAGAGACAAAGTGCCCAACATTTCCAACGATTGAGGGATCCTAGGAAAAAGAGGAACAGAAATACTCCAGGATAAATAAATTGATATGTTATTATGTTAAGATTCCAGATTTGAGGGCACGATCCATCTATAAATTCTCTCTCATTGATCTGTCCCCCATCACAGGGTTAATTTTTGTTATTACTATTTTTTTTCACTTTACTCTCCAGAATGTGAGATGATAATTGATTTTGTGTGTATTCAGAGTGAACAGTGAGATAAACAATAATCAGGCCACAAAATTGGATTTAGACCCAATCTGTAGGATTTGACAAAAATGTCCAGCTGCCATTTCTCCATGACTATGAAATCTGCATTACATATTTAGCAAGAGAGAACTAAATGTGTATTCACGAATTAATGTAAAATAGGCCTCGTGCAGTAGGCAAAATAAATAATGTCCACACCTAAATGCCCCAAAACTAAAGGCAATTGTTCGCTGAAGATGGAACTGAAAGCACTAAGGTTGGGGAGGTTTTCCAGGTGCTCCCCCATGTGATCTCAGTTTCATAAGTGAAAGAGGGCAATAGAAGAAGGACAGTCCAAAGTGATGGGACGTGAGAAAGACTCCACTGACAATTGCAGGTTTTGAAAATAGAAGGGGATGCCCCAAACCAAAGAATGCAAGCCACCCCTAAAAATCAGGCATGGCAAGAAAACAGATTCTCTCTGGAGCCTCTTGAAGGAACACAGCCCTGTAACACTTCATTTTTAGCCCAGTGAGATTCAACTGAGATTGCTGACCCCCAGATATTAAGTTTGTCATTTTAAGCCACTGAGTGAGTGTCATTGGCTATAGCAGCCATAGAAAACAATCATACCCAGAATTCTCAAATAAAAAGTTGATCAGTTTACAAGTGTGGGTAAGTTGACTAATAAACATCCTTATTAGTTTTAGATACTAACAATAATATTTCTGATTCCCAAAGGAAATTTAAGTACATTTAAACTTGACTAGAGATTTTTTTATTTGAGGGAGAGTAGATGAAACAGAAATGTAAAATATTGATAATTGTTGAATGGTGAGTGATAAGTGTTCATTATGCTACCTCAGCCCCCTTTCTGAATGTTTAAAAATGTTTATAATGAGGTTTAAAACATTTTTACTCCCCAAAATTAAAAAAAAAAGAAATCTAAAGAGATCCTCTAAGTAAGCCGTCACTATGGTAAACAGACACTGTATTTCTTCCCCTAGAATGAAATGTAAAGGACAAAAATTGAAATCTTCCCTCTTAGCCTTCATCTGGAAGCCTTTGGTATTGGTATATTTCCACTAGAAATTATTAATACCACATTTCCAGAACAGAGGATGTGCTTTCTGCTAAAAAGTTTAAAAAGCAAAGCTTTCACTGCCTACTCACAGAGAATCTCTTAATGTTAAGAGTAGATCTGGTGAAGCCAGAATAGCAATGCTTTTATATGATAAAAACTAGGGAATCCATATAGCACTGCATCATGAAAAACATGTAATACTATTTTGGGTGAGTACAGTATTTAATCTTACTTTTTCCAGCACAGTGTGAAAACTGATAATCTGTCTCATCACGTGATGTATTCTCTAAGAGTTCAAAAAGCAGATAAACAGTGAGACTATGTTTTTATGATGCCAGCAGCACAAAAAAATAATAATAAAATAAAACATAAATTTGCCAAAGAATCAGATGAGCTTTGTTTCTTCACTGAGGTAACCAAATGACTATAGAACTAGCCACTATAAATAGATATTTTGTTTTATCTTACTACTGAATTGAGCAGCTTACTTTGTGAGTTGGGGAAATAAGGAAATCTAAGCCATGTTGGCTTGCACAGAGATTTTTACATAAAAGCATATCTATTTGAGAATCCACTCGAAGAATTAACTGAGTCATTTGGAATTTAAAAATGAACAAAAAGAGGAAAAGGTCTGGGATTCTTTTTTACCAATATAATTCTGAGATTCTTAGTGCCTACATAATTTTAGTATCAGTTGTGTATTTTACACACACTTACATACATAAATACACTTGATTTTGCCTGTCCTCTTTCCAATTAGCAGCAAATTTTTTCTAAGAAAGCACAGCACCACAACATAGAGTTTGCAAGTAAAGTCCCTTTCAAAATCCCATCCTCTGTCTTGATTTCACTTCTTCCATGGAAAGTCATTCATAGATTCTATGAATCTTGGGCAATTATCTCTACTTAAAATAAGTTAATAAGTTATTGCTGTAAATAAATTTTTATTCTTACAAATTTATAAATCCTGATGCTACCTTAAGAACTTAGACATAAATATTATCCTCCAATGCCCAGAAAATGTGACACCCCCAAATCATCCACTATCTAAACAACTGCAGAAAACTTTTTTACCAAGTCAACGGTTACCAGTTTGTTTTTTTTAACACTGCCACTACCACAAACAAAAAGCTTTCCCTTGTATTTGATGGATGCAGTGTGAGAACTCTGCCTCTCATTCTCTTTGGTGGAGAAGGAAAACAGCTGGTAACCATCACGAATATTATATACCTTCAAAAACTAAAAAACTGTTATTAGGTTACCTTTCTTCTCTTCTCCAAGATAAGCATTTCCAATTTCTTTAACTCTTTCTTAGAAGTTTGATTTTTTCCAACCCTCTCATCAACATTTATAGTCTCTTCTGAATTCTCTCCAGATTTTAGCGTTCTCTTAAGATGTGGAGCCCCAAACTGGAAAGTACGTTCTTATAAAATTCTGACCAGGGCTGAGTAAGACCAAGTACCAGCTAGTTATCCTGCTATCTATTTAAAGCTAAGTGATCATGGAGGACCTCCCACCATAGACCATAGACGTTGGATATATTTTGGTGCTAAAATAAAAAGGAGAAAGCATGATTGATTCTGCCTTGAGCTCTTGGGTTCAGAAAGACCACACGTAGAAGAGATCTTAAGACAGGTCTGAAGCCAAATAACAGGCAACATCTAGTCTCAACCACAGATAAAGAAAAGCTTTGCTGACTCTGAATCATTATCTTTGGAACCTCTTGTCTTGCAAGGCTAAATGTTGACTATCTGCTGATTGAATCATTACCTTTGAAACCTCTTCTTCTTGCCTTGTTAAATGTCAGTTATCAAACCCCGAGGTGTGTGTGTTTGTATGTGTGTGTACACGTGAAAGACTCTTTAGATACTTCCTATTCACATATCTTTTGCCAATCTTAAAATACAAATTATTTCTTTATGAAAAACGTGTGGTTTTACTGGTTTTGTTTCATAAAAGGAACCAAATTGTCCAACCACAACTAGAGAAATTTTCAATATTTTAAAGCAGGAAACCTATTTGATTTTTTTTTAAATTGTCTACCATTCCTCTAAGTCCCACCTCGTTCTTTTTGTTGTTGTTATTGTAGTTGGACACAATACCTTTATTTTTATTTATTTATTTATTATTTAATGTGGTGCTGAGGATTGAACCCAGTGCCTTGCACTTGCTAGGTGAGCAGTCTACCGCTGAGCCACAACCCCAACCCGGTCTCACCTCCTTTTAATTCTTCTCCGCTCATTCACTTGTTCTTCCCTTTTCCTTCCTTCAGTCCCTGTTAAGTTTCTTTCTTTCTCATTCACTGGACCTAACATCTATATACATCAACCATGAACATGGTAGAAAAACACTTTGTAAAAATGTAGGAATGGAATTGGTAGAGAAGAGATTTAATTCATGGTAGAAATCATACTAGTTCACATTTGAAGACATCAAATAGAAACAATGATATGAGGTATATGTAACTTGCAAATTGTGAGGCAATAGAGAGAAAAGGAAACAAAGTTACTGAATGATCAAAAAGATGTCACAGTTCCTCAGACTCCAAGTTCAACTGTTCAAAATTTGAGATTCTTTTCCTTCCAAGACAAGCTGTAAGATGTTTTTCATCAAAAATAAAGTTTGGAATAAAGCAGTCCATTTAAAAAAAATTTTTTTTTTTCTCCATAGCCTGGGGGAGAAAATTCGAGACTCTCCACTTCAAAAAGAAGCTGTATTTATTAGTGTGGCTACACGGAGAATAAAGCCCAAGAGTCAGAGGAATAGATGGAGTCATCCCAACTCTGACAAGCCACCAGCAGGCTGGCACATTCACAGCCAACCTGCTTGGCACGCTGGTGTTTGAAAATATTATGACTTGAGCGTAGGAAGTCTGCAGGCAGCATGTTTGTGGTGTTATCAGACAAAAATCTCTGTGTACCTGGACTCAGTGTTCGCGTCTTCAAACCCCAGGCTTTGCATGGAGTTATGTCAACATATGACTCAGAAGAGGCAGAAAAGGAAAAACAGGCACAAAGAAGGTAAAACTGGGAGAAAGAGCAAATAAAAACACAAGCCAAAGTAAGCCAGGTTCTGAGGAGAACTGAGAATATTTTTTTTTTTCACCAATGACATGAAAAAAAAAATTAAGATCTACCTTTTCTAATGACTAGAATTTTCTTCTCATCTCAGGGGAATAAGGAAATAAAGTGACAGTGTATAATATTCTAAAGGAGAATTAACATTATCCTTTAATCCAAACTATTGCAAGAAAGTGCCAATCATTTATAGTATATACTTTCAGCTCTAACGGGGATTGGTGTTGGTTTTCCTGAATCATTTATAAACATAGCTCATGTGTTTTTATTAGAAAATAACCTTGCATGGCAGATCAGAGCCTTTTTGAGGAGTAAATGATTGAACACTGGTCTCCCATATAACTTGAACCTCCCTGAGAAGCACTACCCTCAAGTTGTAGGCACTGATGCTGGCCTGGACATCATCTGGTTCGTTTTAACACCACTTCCTTGCTTAAAAGAAACGTATCTGTATTACAAAAATACTTTCATGAGATAGGAACCTTTCATTTCTCTTACTACATGGCGAGAATTATCACCACCAGGAAATGCTGGCAGGAACAAAAAGCATTTTTTGAACAAAAAGCATCTTAACTTCCTTTACAACATGCAGTAGCAATTATATTTAGCAAAAGTGCAATTATTTCCATTTACTTTGAAGTGACAGTTATCAATAAAGACTATGGACCTGCTGGGCAGGGACTGAATCTCAAGTGACTTTTTTGTATTGTGTATGATTTATTGTTTTGTATGCATAGAATAAAGCTATTGGCATAACTATAGGGTGAGCAATTCCCTGAGTCTCCTAGAAAAAGAACAGAGTGGTCAAAATACCTAGAGAATTTGATCTATTTTACCAGACAATTTAGAAAATTCAATGTTCTCTGCCTTAATATAATATGGAATGGTCGATCTAACAATCCAAAACATATGTAATAAAATTCTATATTCTCATTTTCCTGAATCTGCAGACACAACCAACCATGTAAGTAGGAGGTATGAAAGACAAGACGTGGATGGAGAGATGACAAATTCCATTCACCGAGGCAAAATTGACTGAAGCATTTAGACATCAGTGTAAAATTCTAATTGGAAATCAATGAGACATTTGAAATTATTTTCCCATCTTACTTTTAAAAATGAATATTTAACACAGGTTTCTAAATACTTCACATATGTTTCTAGTGACATTTTGTACTCAGGGAAAAAAAAAAAAGAGTAATGAAATGTGAATGATTGCGAAATGCTAACAACCCAAGGAATGGTATGTACTAGCTATCTGTTTCCTCAGCCTGAAAAACTGAGAAGGTCAAAAATGTGACTTTTCTAATTTAAACTAGAGTATTATAGAATAAATTGAGTTGTTACCCCAATGTCTTCTTTAGCACTTTTGTTGTAGACAAGTTTTCCTTAAACAACATGAGGATGAATAATATAAGAACAGCAATCTACAAATGTAGAAAGATTGTGCTTGGGTTAGCCCAAGGAGGACGAGAAGCAGTTCTTGTAGGGTAGTAACATCACAGCTATAGCTGCTCTGTATACCTTCTCTACCAATTTCACACTCAGATGCTGGCAAAACCAACGCTCTTACAATCCATATTTACCCAGGCTCTATATCTACACTGTGAGTAATGGGCTGGCTATGGCTGTTAGCCTTTCTGAGATGTCCCATCTGCAAGCTTCATTGTTTTGAGCCGCAATTGCCTTGTAGTAGACCTTCACATGATTGTTTTTTTTTTTTTAATGCAATACTTCTGAAGACTTGAAACTGGAAGATTAGGGGCAATTGTATGCAAAAAAAGAAAGTTGACCAACAAGTCATGTAGGTCTATCCTTGAGTGCTACAAAATAATGAGCAAAATAATATTGCCTCTACTTTGAAATCAGAGAAGATACTGTGTCTAAAGTAACTTTTCTAGAGCAAATAAGGATACCTGTCAGTGTACAAGCTCTCTGGAATGTAAATAGACAAAGACTTTCACTATGTAGCAATAAAAATAAAGCATAGTTCCTGGCTCATTGTAAATTTTCAATCAATGTTTTTTTGATAGGTGGTAGGCAGATGGATGGATAGAAGGAAGAATGGAAAGATGGATAGAAAGAAAGATGGATGAAAGGAAAGGATGAGTGAATGGGTGGGTAAGTGAATGGACAGATGGATGAAAAGATTGCTATCATCTTGAAAGTTTGAGGGAATATTTTCAATACTATCCAGTATAAATGCTAGCCTTTAGACCTTGAAGGGAGATATTGAAGGAAATGGCCACTATATTTCTCCAACATCCTCTCCACTCTTCTTCCCTTAAGTAAGAAGAGGGCTGGTGTGGGTGGTAAAGGATAGGATAATTAGGAGCAATCAAGCTGTAGATGGTGCTGACAGAAAAGGGCTCGAGTTTAGGAATTCGAGTCTCAACATTTTCACCTTTCCATATATTTCTACCAAAAACAGGATTTAAAGTTAGATTACTCTACATTCTTGCTCATTAAATAATATTTAATGATTTTAAAAATAATCCATAAGCTTAATATTATTTAGAGGTTTGAAATCCTCAGCTAAATCAAAGGACTATTCAGATTGCATGGATTTCTTTTTATTGTGTTTCTAATGTAATCTTGCAACAGCTCCTCTAACCTAAATCAAATTTAACCTTTTGAATGTCCAAAAAAAAAAAAAAAAAAAATACACTTTAGATGATAGTGTAAATTCATGTCATAGAAATTGAAGTAGTACCTTCTTTTAAAACTCTCAGGGCTTCTAGTTATACATTTTCCCCTTGTAATCCATAGTTACTAGAGAAAAACTAGAAAACACAAAAGAAATACAAAGAAATAGGAATTATTGGAAATCATTTGCTCAATTTCCTCTCCTAGAGATGAAGATAACAATATTATCTTCAGGGTTGCCAGTATTCAAGAGCCTTTACTTCCTAGTGGGAATATAGTTCCTAGTATTTTGCAGTTAGGTAAGGTCATGAGACCGAGTTCTGGCCAATGCTGAATAGAATAGATGGAACAGATGCATCTCAATTTTAAACCATGCCTCTGAAACCAATGCGTCCTGCATTTGGCATTGAATGAATAAAATAACTGTCTCCAAGATATGAAGGATCTTAGGCTCCCATATATCTGCATGGAGAAGAGCTATCTTCCAAACAGCACTGGACTGTGACAGGAACAAGAAGTATACTTTTAACATTAAGCCACAGAGGCTAAAGGGTTATTTATTACAACCAGTACTCAACTGTAACTAAGGGATAATTATTAAAATTTCAGAATATTTCTTTCTAGCCTTTTTTCTATGTATGAATTCAATATGTGGTAATAGTGTACAAAGTATGTCTTTGTAACATAAAATCATAAAGATTTTCTTTTTATTATAAAACTTTCATAAATATAAATTTTAATGACTACATAATATTCTACTGTATAGATATATTATAATTTATATAATTAAAACTATTTTAGATTATTAAGTTCTAATTTTCACTATAGCTATATGATAAGCATGTTTATGTATAAATCTGTATATTATCTATGCTTCTTTAGTTTCTTTAAGTAGATTTTCAAAAAGAGAATTACTGGGTGAATATAAACATAAATATATTCAGTGTTCCCATCATTAAGTGACATGGAAGTACTTATATCTTCACCAGTACCAACAATTACCATGATGAGTGATTTTAACTAAAATTTCTGTTCCTAACATAGAAATATCATGCCTTTGACAGCATGGTTAACTCGCCATGAGGACAGTTAGCTCTACTCTGTCTGCTGGGTTATATAATTTATCTACTCAAGAAATGGAGCCCCAGACTCACTGTATTGGCAAATTCCAGAATGTGAAGAGCAGACTCTTCAAGATAGGAAACCACTTTAATAGTGTAAGCTGTTGGAAATCTATTAGATTGAGGGCAAAGGGCTGGGAGGTAACATTAGAATAGGGTCCTGAGGCATAAATTGGAAGCTTGCCATTCAGACAGAAGGACAAAGGACATTACAGATGGAGCACTATTTATGCAAATACACGTAGACATAAATGAGAGGCCACTTGTGAGAAAAAGACAAGCCCATCTGTATTTTCAAAGCATGGGATGATGGTACAGAAGCTAAGACAGAAAAGACACGGTAGCCTGTGAAGCATCAGACAAGCCAGGATGAGGAGGTGAAATTTATTTGTAACTAATAAAGGAGAAATGTGTTCATAACTGAACTGATTTTTAAGAAATGGAAATGACTTTATACCACATTCAATTCCTTTACAGGTATTATCATTTTTTATTCACTTTATACTTGATTCCATCAGATTTGATTCCAGTTACAGCAATAATGTAAGCTGCTATCCACATGTAAAAAATGTCATGCTAAACTTGAGGTATGCACTAAGTCTCTTAGGTGAGAGCTGAGACTTGAATCCAGGTCTTTCTAACTTCAAAGGCTATGACTTTCAACTTTTATTATACACGTATATGAATATGCCACAATGAATGCTGAATGATTAATATGCACAATAAAAAAAGCAGAGCCTGTGATTGTCTCATTGTGTTGTTTCTCACTATGTTGTGAAAATATGGAAGATATATTGGAAAAGACAAGACAGACGCAAACAGACAGCTTAGGAGGTTATTACCAAGTTCAAGGAAAATAAAATGAAATCACTAATAAATTACCTCTAGGGTAAGGTGGTATTGCAAAAGCCAAGACAATAATAGATATTCAAGAAACAGGAACTGGATCTAACACTGCAGATCATTGGTGGATTCCTCAAGAGACTTCTAATAGGTAAAATACAGAGCAGGAATTGAGAGGTGGGTGCCAGATTGTCATGGCTTGCAGAGAACTGATAATATAAATATGATCTAAAAATATGGTCTGTGAAATGTCCTCCAAGCCCTTCCATGTCCCTGCTATGACCACTAATTGTCATTCTTCAAGGTAACAATGATCACACAATTGATGCTGCTAGAAGCTACCTTGTGAACTATGGACACATTTTCTCTTGTAAAAATATCTTAAGGGGAATTAACTGCCTCAAATCTTAGAAATTCATTACCAAGATATTCAGAACCATAAAAAAGATCTTAGCTTCCACAAAATGGTAACAGAATGTCCAAGACATCACAAAAAAAATTGCCCTAAGAATTATGTCTGTTAAGAACACAAGAAGATAAGTCATAGACGAGGAGAACATATTTGCAAAATAAATCTGATAGATTGGTATCCAAAATATACAAAGAACCCTTAAAACTCAACCATAAGAAAACAAACACCCAATTATGAAAGTAAAAGATAGGTTGGTATCATCAAAGAAGATAACAGGTGGTAAATAAGCACATGAAAAGATGCTTCACATCATAAATAGGAAGTTATAAATTAAAGCAACAATGTGGTACCATTGAACACCTATTAGAATGGCTAAAATCTAAAATGCTGACACCCAATGCTGGTTAGAATGTGGAGCAACAGGAAACTCATTCATTGCTGATGGAAATCCAAAATACAGCCATCACCTTAGAAGACAATACAGCAGTTCCTTACAAAACTAAAACTACTCTACTTATACTGCATACACTACTTAGTGTATGATTCTCTGTATTTATTTTCACGTGAGCTGAAAACTCACATCTACGTCAAAACATACAGATATATGCTTATAGCAGTTCTATTCAGCATTGCCAAACCTGGAAGCAACCATGGTGTACTTCAATAGGTAAATCAATAAACAAATGTGGTACAGCCACACAATGAAACACCACTCAGTGATAAAAAGAAGGGAAACATCTGAACTGGAAAACACATGGAGGAATCATAAATGTATATTTCTAAGTGGAAGACACCAGTCTGAAAAGGTCACATATTGTGTGAATCTAACCATATGACATTTTGGAAAAGGAAAACTTATGCAGACAGTAGATCAGTGTTTATCAGAGTTTAAGTGGAATGTAGAGCAGAGGGGAAATTTGGGGCAGAGCAATTATTCTGTATGACACTTTAATGTAGATACATGTTATATATTTGTCAAAAGTACAACACAAAAAGTAGACCCTAATGTAAACTATGGACTTTGGTGAATATCAATATTGACACATCTGGTATAACAAATGCATCATGCTAATGCAGGATTTTAACAATAGGGGAAACTGGAGAGTGAGGAAGTATATAGGAATTTCCTGTACCATTGAGCTCTAAAAAAAAATATGCCTGTGTCTGTCTACATTCAGTCACTGTAACAATTTACTCTAAGTCAGAAGTGAATGTTTTGCTTTAAGGAAAATAGACAGCCAATATTTGAGCCAGGTGCAGTGAGTGACATGTGCCCTTAAGCCCATCTACTCAGGAGGCTAAGGCAGGAGGATCACAAGTTTGGGCCAGCCTCAAATGTAGCAACACCCTGAATATATAAGAATATAAAACGGGCTGGGGATGTAGCTTATTGGTAAAGTACCGCTGGGTGGAATTCCTAGTACCACACACAAATACACAAAAAGATATTTGAGCTTCTACTCAACTAAGGTACAATTGAATAAATTGTGCATATGAAGGACTATGATAATTATATTGTTATTAATGCTTTATGTTAAACTCTGCAAAGATTATAAAAGGCCTTAAAAGAAAGCTCTTGATAAATCCTGTGTGTTATGATAATACATAATACATAATCCTCCTTAATGAAGGTAAGGTCTTTGCAAAGATTGACTGTGTCTATGATTATTAATACCTGATAATTACTAGCATGATTGTAGATGCCCACACAATCATGAATGATCCAGAAATAGTTTCATTCACATCACTTAGAATTTGTTACCCTTAAAATTCTGGAATTTTCTAACATTCTAGTGCTTTCTTTCCATGATCTTGCAAGAATTCCACAAGTATCAGTCTGGGTTCAGTCAAAAACACAAATTACTCTAGATGTTTTCAACAGAAAGGCTTTAAAATAGGACATTTGTTAAACCAAAAGTTCCAAAGCTAAAGCCCAATTCAAGTGAAACCATGTCAAACTGCAGAATGAGAATAGGAGCCAGAGGAGATGTGCCCCATGTTGCCCGGAGTAGAGGAGGAGGAGTACTATGCTCTATCTTCTCCCTCCTGTCCTCCAAGATCTCATCTGTGCCTCCTTTTAACCAAACTTACACAAAAGACAGAGTGCCAGGGAACCTGGGAAATGTAGCTCTCCGATACAGAGAAGGGACTAGACTGAGAGTGCAACAGAAATGACTGACAGAAGGTACTGAAACTTCAGCCATATGTTAATCATGGCATCAATAAAAGAGCTGAATTCACAGAAAAACTCAGAAATATGGGGAGAAGAAAAATTGTCTTCTCAAAGTTTCCCATTACTGCTGATATAGTAAAATACTAATAATGTCTTTTCAAGGGAGGAAGAAAATGCTGACAGTCTCACAAAAGAAGAACACAGTGGGCATCCAAATGATGAGGGAAGTTCTGGAATGAAAACTTCTACTGGCACCTTCTTTGGTTACTCTAGCCTTGCTATCAGCATTTCTCCAACTTGAGCTAAATATGTATAGTGACGAACATGATTGAAAGCTAAGCAAAACTAAACTTTCCTAGGGCTTCACACTTTCTACTGTTCTTTCTCAAAAGCCTGATGTTTTTAGGTCACTTTATATTTTATTGGAACAAATGGTCTAAGGAGCTGGTTTCAGCATAACGTTGCTTACTTGGATGTTATATGGTCATGCACTTCCCAGTCAGAATGAGTTGCTTATGTTGACAATAAACCACAATTTTTGACTATTTATTCTTAAGTTTTTTGGTGAAGGAGCTATGTGTAGTAAGAAAAATAAATAGCAGCTGGTTCTGAGATAATAAGTGCTTCAAAAGTGTCACCTACCGCATGTGTTCCTTCTGAAGTCAGGAGTCTCCTAACACATTCTTAATTTTCACCAATACAATAAGAGCCTTATTTGAAACTCTTCTTGAAAGTTTTTATAATTAATTGTCACTATGCAGCACTGGACCAAATACTTAGTGGTCATGATGTATTCTGCTTGCCTAAGGTATAATTAAAATAATAGTATTTAATGTTGATGTTCAGAGTAGACTATTATAGGAGATCCCTGGAGAGATTTAGCCACTTTCAGAGAAAAAGTGTTTGTGTTAGAAAATGTGCTTGAAGCATGTCTTCTGCCTGAACAAGTTGGATGATTAACTGCCCAGAACCGTAAATATTTCAAAATGGCGGATAAGGGGAAATCCTTCAGCAATTTAAGATGCTCTACAATTCATTTGCAAAATAGTAGTAATAGCTAACAGGTAGGAGCACTTTGCCCCTGCACATGTTAACTTTGTTTTTTACAACAACTCTGCCATTTTCATATTAGAGATAAGGAAAGTGGGGCAAAGAAAGACTAAATACCCTGTCCTAGGATCCAGCAACCAGTGCAGAGACAGAATTTGAGCCCAGGAAGTATGGCATACCACTAAATACTTTACTCTTCACCTTTTTCTTCTAGAAAATGGCTATTACATTGTCTTAGCAACCTTGTCATGACACTTTCAGAGTATTTGCATGAAAGCTCCAACTCAAAGATTTGTGTATTAAACTGCAATTGACTCAAATGCTCTCACAATATCATCATTGCTGCATATATTCCTCCTGCTATTCTAAAATTGTTTATGCAGTAGTCCATAAGGATGTCTCAGGATCACATCAAAGGAAAAGCCATGTTATTGACAAAAAAATCCTTAAAACATCTGGAAAAACACCAAATATAAATCCTTCAACCATGCCAGCTAGTTATACCAAGTAGATTGCAGCAAACAATTTAACAGTATAATTTAAACGTTTTATTGACAGGAATGTTATCCAAGCAGCTAAAAATGAGAAAAGCCAGACTAAACGGTGACACTGGACTCCAGATTAACTGAAGTGTTTCTGAGAAGTTGGCCAACACGCCTTGACTTGTTGGCTTTCTCCAGTTTATCCTACTAGTCTGGTCAACAACAGTAACCACCCCACTGAGTTATGAGTGGAAGAATAACTCCAGACTTGTGCTTCCAATCTACCTAGAAACTTGCACAATAAATAAGAGTATAACTTACTTTGTATATCCTGCTTACTCACCTGTATCCCTAAAGTTATTTTTATTAGAATTACAGAGATAGTCAAGGTAAAATCTTGTGTTAATTAGCTTTACATTACCTGACAAGAACAACTTAAGACAAGGAAAAGCTTATTTGGGGCTCAGGGTTTTAGATGTTCAGTCCATGGTCAGTCAACTCCATTCCTCTGGGCCTAACGTGAGGCATACCATCATGGCAAAAGGGCAGGGTGGAGGAAAACTGCTCAGTTCCTGGCAACAGGGCAGAGGAGAGAGAGAGAGAGAGAGAGAGAGAGAGAGAGAGAGAGAGAGAGAGAGAGAGAGAGAGATACGAAAGGAAGGAGTTAGGGACAAATATAGACTAAGTCCATGTACCAGTGACATACTTCCTCCAGTTATGCCCCACCTACCTACAGTTACCACTCAGTAGTACATTCATCTATCCACGGATTAATCTAGCAAATGAATTAATCTACTGATGATGTCAGAATCCTCATCCCTGAACCTTCCTGCATTGGGGATCATACTCTAAACACATGAACTTTCCAGGAGACATTTGACATTCAAACAATATCAAAACTGAATTACTCTTACTTTAGTATAAATGTTTAAGTATGGTATCATGTTACTAGCTATGAAGGTGTTTCTTGAAGAGCAGAACCACTGGGAGAATTTCACTGTATGCCAATTATTGTTTTTTCTAGTACTGAGGATTCACAAAAAACCATACAGAAATAATTTCTTGGTCTCATTTATTTTTATTCCGTAGGTGGTCACAAAAAGGAAACTCAATATTGAAAAAAAGGGAAGATGTGCTAATTATACCAGGGATTACTGAAAATCCAATGAAACTCATATTTCAAGAACAATGTAATTTTTATGGTGTTAAATAACTATCTTGTTGGAAGCTATTTCAGTTGTCTAAATTATATATGAAATTACCCCAAATTTAGAAACTTAAAGCAATTCATTTACTTTGCTCATGAATCTGCAATTTAGGTGGAACTCAATGTAGATAATTCATCTTTGCTCTACTTGACATAATCAGGATAGCTCAAAGGGTGGGGGGGCTGGAATCCTCTGAAGACTCATTCATTCAAAACAATGGTAGTTGATACTGACTGTCTGCCTTGCTGTTAACTGAGACTTTTAGACAGCACTCCTGTGTGTGGCCTCTTCATGTGGCCTGTACTTTCTCACAATATGGTATCTACTTCCAAAGGGTCATGTGCCCCAATTAAGCAAGAAAAAACAAGATGGTATTGAATACCATTTTATGTCCTAGGCTCAGAAGTCATACAATGTCACATCTAATACATTGTATTGGTTGAGGAAATTACAAAGATCTACCCAATTTCAAGAGCAGAAAACACCCCTCATGTCTCAATGGAGGCATGTTGATGCAACACTATAGGAGAATGTGGGATAAGATAGAAATTGGTGCATCAATCTTTGGAAAATACAATCGGCCACAATGGCCTACCTGTTTCTATGCACATTGTTTTTACAGAGAAATTCCACTGTCAGAGGGTCTGCCTTAAAACTATAGAATGTCTTTTTCTCTGTTTTAACATTAGTAAAATCATGTATAAAGTATATGAAAGACTTTAGAACATCTCACTGTCAAAATTACATGTTTTATATACAGTAATCTTTTTATGTTCATATTCTTCAGAATAATTTTTGTTAATGAACTAAGGGAGAAATATAAAGAATATCTGAACTATTTGATTAACTTTATAATATTAGATAAATCACATTACAAAACACTTGTTATGGGGGTAGGAAAGATGGTGGAATGAGAAGGACATCATTACCCTAGGTACATGTATGATTGCACGAATGGTGCATCTCTACACTGTGTATAACCAGAGAATTGAAATGTTGTGCTTCATTTGTGTACAATGAGTTAGAATGCATTCTGCTGTCATGTACAACTAAGTAGAACAAATAAAAATAATATTTAAAAAAACACTTGCTGAATGCCCATGCTTTCTTATTTGAAAATACATTAGTATCTTCCACTCACATCCCTGGGGTTATAAATATTATCAAGTTAATAAGTGTGTAATGATAAAGAAAAACTATTCAACTAAAGGATTAATCATTTTATTATCTTTCAATTTGTAGATAACAAATCAAAGATTCCCTACAATCAACCTTTGTCAGCAATCCATGCAATTGGGACAATTTCATGAAAATTAATGAATGAAAAGTATTTTCCCAAAGAAGACAAGTGCTGAATCAATACTATGCACACGTTTGAGGATGGAATAATTACAGTGCTTTCATGTCTTTGTAAACATTTTTCTCTGGCCTAAATTTTGCTAATTGTGCTATCACATTCTATCAGATATTCTGAGTTAAAAGGGGGAAATTATGGGATGTCTTTAAAAAGATTGAATTTCTGTCATCAACACAAGGAAGACAGATGAAGAAATTGATTGCCCTGCTTTTAATTCAGAGATGATTTAGTGGGGAAAAAAATTCAGCTAGAGAAGTGGAGGCTGTTCCTTCTAACTCCTCATCAGGGTGTCCTAAAAAATAAGGAAAGGCAAAAACATCTTGGATTTATAGACAGAATTCTGCATAACTGCTGACCACAGTAAAATTCAATAATACTTTTAAGTTGACAATTTTATAAAGAAGGAAAAAGCAAAGGAAAATATACTGTATTTGTTTTAGGAAAAATTGCTGAAATCATGTTGTTTTAAAAGAGATACATCCGAACATTGTTGACAGGAACCAAAGGGGGTAGATTTTTATGGAGATTATTTTGTTTTTGACTTCATAGTGTCTGTACTTTCGAAAATTCTCTTTGTAACCCAATTACAAAGACTGTTGCTCAAATTTGGTAGATTTGAGGCAAATTGTGAAAGTTTTCTTTAAAAAAGTGACTTGAATGAAGCCATATTTATAATTAAAGCTATAAATTGAAGTGGTTAGAAATAATACAAAATTACTTTCAGCAAAGCCAAAATTGTTAGTAATCAAGATAATTTTCTCAAATAGGTGTCTGCATTTGCCAGAAGAGGTGAAAGAATAAATAACTTAAGGGCTCAGTCCTTATAGGTTAACGCAGAACAAGTAGCACAATTGGAATAAATATTTCCTACCCACATGCTCGAAGACATGAGGTGTCTATCAATACACGGTGTCACTTTTACTATCCTACCATTGAACTTGTACAGAGGAGGAGGAAGAGAGGCCATAATATAGTAGTTTTAGAATACCATACTTTAAATAACTTCATATGCCATATACCATTTTGGCCTGTGATGGGCTCCATATGCAATGGTGGCCCCATAAAAATAAGATATATTTTGCATACCGTTTCATAAGTTCTTCTGGTAGTACCTTCTAATTTAAGTCCAGAAATTAATGCACAAATCTCACTTCTCCAGACTTATCTTAATCCAGTTTTGATCAGGGCATCTGTGTATGCTGCATAGCAGGATTTTATTAAAATACTGCACATCAATTTAATAGAGCTGAAAACTTTCCATCACCTTGTGACATAATAGCCATCATGATGTCATAGCACACTGCATTGCTCCCCTGTTTGCAGTGATGCTGGTGTAAATAAATCTGCACTGCCAGCTGCATTAAAGTCTAGCACATACAATTATTTAGAGTACACAAGACTTGATAATGCTAACAAATGACTATGTTGCAGGTTTATGCATTTATTATACTATATCATTATTTTAGCATACTCTCACTTATTTAGAAAAGAGCTTACTGTAAGCTGTATAGCAGAAGCATCACACTTCTCATGTTTACTATGCCTCTTGAGGGTATCATTTTCTCTTGGGTTTGATTTAATCTCAACTATTTCATGTTGTTTTGTTCATAATGGCCCCAGGAAAAATAGGCTATAGGGATATAACTATTTACTAAGGGATATTAATAAGCCTCCCTTGTGCAAATAAATTAATACGCAGTGTTTTAATAAAATCCTGCTATGTAGCATACATACACACCCTGATCAAAACTGGATTAAGGTAAATCTAAAGATGTGAGATTTGTGCATTAATTTCTGGACTTAAATTGGAAGGCACTACCAGAAGAACTTCTTATAAAATGGTGTACAAAACTCATCTTACTGCTGAATTAATAGCAGCGAATACATAATAGTTCAACTATCAGAAATTGGACTATAGGTATTAAAGACACTCCAAACTTTCCAAAGCAGAGGAATAAAAAGAAACGTGGCTGTTGAAATAGTCCAAATCATCCACCAGCTTTTAACTTTATCCAAGCACATCAAATTCTGTACTCTTTTTAGATTTTTGCTAAAGTTTTGACATGTAAAATTTTGTCCATATCATATCTTACTGGAGATGGCTCATGTCTAGACAGAACTATTGTAGTCGCTGCTCATTTCTTGTATCAAAATTTCCAATAACCATTCTACTTTCCTGGAAAAAAAAATTATTCTAAGAAGCAAATTGCCTCATTTTGACATAGTCGTTAACATTAAACTTACCATTCTGCTTTCCAATGCAAACCTTATACCCAAGTAGTACTGACAAGCTTTATTGTGTGGCCTCCATGTACTTGTTGCCTCATATTGTGACAACAGAACTCTCTGACTTTGTGAATGATATTCTCACCATTATAGAGCCACTTCCTTGTTTATGTGATGTAATCTGGAGTAAGTCAATTTTGTTTAGAAGTCAGTACTCCATGGAGTACTATACATGATTAAAGCATTAGTAACCATTTGTACCTTAACATACATTAGCCTTTCTATTTTTTGGTGGGGGCGGGGTACTGGGGATAAAACTCAGGGGTACTCAACCACTGAGCCACATCCCCATCCCTATTTTGTATTTTATTTAGAGACAGGATCTCACTGAGTTGCTTAACACCTTGCTTTTGCTGAGGCTGGCTTTGAACTCACAATCCTCCTGGCTCAGCCTCCTGAGCCACTGGGATTACAGGCGTGCACTCCTGCACCCAGCTAGCTCTATTTAAATAATCATTGACTGACATAGTGTTGTGAGAGAATGAGGCATAACAGATATAAATTGGTGAGAAGTTCAGAAAATGGGAGAAAATAATAATGATAAAAAAATAAGTCTAGAATAGGAAGCTTAATCCAAAGTGGAGACAATTCCATGAAGAAACAAAAGCCATTGGTCAGGCATAAGGAAACTGGAGTCCAGAAAGAGAATACAGATGATCAAATGGTGCTGGAAAGGATAGCGGCTGTGTAGAAATTTCAGTGAGTGCTTTTATTCCCTGGCTCATCATTAAGTTGACTCCAGTGATTATTTATTTAAAATTACTACTTCACCTAAGAGTAGGTGAAAAACAGAAGGCACACTTAAAGTGAAAAAAATTGAAATGAGTTTCATTAAAGCCACTTTTTTTTTTTTTTTACACAGGTATAAAAAGTGAACCAGGGGGCAAAGTGTGGTACTTTGCAAGAAGCAACAGAAGAGGGCTGTTACCAGCCCTGGGTCTGGAAACACAAAAGGAGGAAGAGTATCAGAACCTGGCTAGAAAGCCATAGGGAGCAGCTCCCAGACAGGAGCCGTGTTCGGTAGAGGAACAAAGCCAGCCCTCAACAACCTGTAAGCAGGAAGATGGGACAATAAATACCCAGATCATGAACTCTTCTGAGCCTCCAACAACCTGCAGGGCTCTCCCCTGGACAAACCCAGCCATTAACCCAGTCCAATGGTGAGGGAATCTTATCTGTTTCCAAACAAGGTTAAGAGAAAGGATCTTTTTCTATCACCTTTTTATAGAATATTTTAGTTTTAATAAACCATTCTCCAGTTCAGAGTGAATCAATACTTCTGCAATCTCCTTATCACCACCAAGGTTTCAAACCAAGAAAAGATTGTACAGGTGCTAAAATGTGAGTTTCAAATAATGCCTCCTCTCGGAGGCAAAAGAGCACAGATGTTAGGCCCCTAACTTGTAGCAGATTTTGATGAGTTGTTGCAACTGTATTCAATCAACTGTACCCAAGCAACCAAACTAAACTATTCCTAAGCAAAAGCCAAAAAAATGACAAGCCTATGAAAAATGTCTTTTGGATGCTAAAAACATTTGCCTTGATATCACACTCTTAAGTTACTGGAATTTTTTTTATACATAGGGACAGACATAGCGCGCGCGCGTGCACACACACACACACACACACAAAATCTACAATAAGCAAACTGAACCTAACACTAACAGTTTATAACTAGGTGAAAAAGGGGAAACAATACCATTGTTATTCTCAAAGAAATAATTGGGATGCCAATAACCTACAAATGATTCAATACTGACCTGAGATTCCAAGTTGAGTGGACGTCAAACTGCATTTGTAGAATTGTGTTTTCTCTAACCACTAACAAATAAAGGGAAATAATATAGAAGGTAGAGGTCCTAAATATTGACATCTGTGCCTTGTGTAGGAAATAACAGTTGTTTCAAAGCTCCAAGTTTGATTTCTTTACCAATTATAATTCCACACCTTCCATATGACAAATATATAAATTAGTTAACATATCCCAAGAAAGAGTGTTGTCATTTGGGGCACTGGGGTTTTGGTTTTATTTGGGGTTTTGTCTATTTTCACAAAAACTTAAAGAAAAACAAAAAAGGAACTTGTAATGTGCAGGCAGTGACAGGGACGAGTATGGCTTTTTCAACAAGGCTTTGCTTTCATTCCTGGAATGAAGAAAAGAGAGTAACTCTACAGTGAGATCAGACCTTCAAAGTTCACAGAAATCTGCTGCAACTGCTGACTTTGAAGTCATAGCTGCTCCTTTTTGAACACAGGCTTCCGAACAACACAGTCTCGCAGATAATGAGTCCCCACATCTATATCTGTCTTCCGTAGTGGTCTGGAGGCAAAGATAGGGACTTCTTTATTCACTGAATAGTTTGGTCTTCAAATCTAATACTTTTACTAAAGGATGACTGAATGTTAATTGAAGTCGAAGAAATTCACTTAAAAAAAAAAAGCAAGTCCATTGCCATTTCCTACTATTGCTACTAATAATTATCATGTCCATGCAAAGACAGTATTTCTTGTACATGTATCAGGATGACCATGTGGATTGTCATGACCTGTGTCCATTCTGGTGTTGAGTGATCGTGATGTACCAGTTACTATGCATTTAGAACATTATGCCAATTTCCTGCTAAACAACAAACCACACAGCACCAAAAACAGACTCTAAATACAAACGTTGTATATCTCTACCCACTCTGCACCACGTTTTATGGAAACAATCCAATATTGATATTTGAGAATAACAACTTTTGTATTATTTTTCACTTTCAGGGATTGTGTTTTCATTTAAAGTAGGTTTTACGAACATACTAACAATTATTTAGACAATTCATGTTTTTTAGTCTTAATATCACCCAGAATCTTTTTAATTCTTAATCCTCCCTTTTCAAGGTTTTTATTTCTCTATGTCGATCTATTTCTTGATTAGATGAAGAAATACAGTAACTGAGTAGTTCTAGGAACTTGAAACTTAACTTATACATTTTAAGGGCTTATATTTAAGAAAAATGCACAATTATTATTACTATTTTATCATATATAAATCACACCTTGATAGAAAATTACGTCTAAACAGTAATTTTTATCTAGAATGAGAAATAACAAAATTTCAAAATCTTAAAATATGACAAATCTTAAAATATGACTATAAAACTAACAAAAAACCCCAAAAATATACTACAGTATGGATATTAACTAATTGCCTGGCAATACATATTTCTGTAATGTATATTTTTATTTAATATTTTTATAACATATTTCATCTACTTTAATCACCTGTCCAAATGACAACTTTGTAATATAATTTTCTATACATAGAAGTATAAGAGAATTCCTGCAGCCTTATTAACCAAATTTTATTTCTTACTACTAATAGTTTAAAAATTCCTTTTAATTTCAACACTTGTTGTGATACAACATAATGACTTCAGATATTTGTCACATTTGGGGAAAGCACTATGAAGTTTCTCTCCTATACAGTGCAGTCTTTGAAATATGCACACTCGCTTCACTTTCCACATATCACCTGTTTCTCCTTCATCATCCACTCACTGCCAGTGTTGGGGTCCCTCCTGCAGCAATACTGTGTCAGGCCTCTGCATTAGAAGATGGGGATACCTTTAATTATCTACCTCAAAAAGTTCCCTGCCTTTACAATTCATAAATCTTGTGTTCGTGACCAGTGAGGGGTTTGCTAAGTAATTTGCCTGATATTTTGTCAGCCCTTTTGCTATGAAGACCAGTCTTTGTTGACTTAGGTATGTCTGTTGCTGTCCCCCTTCTGAAATCCTCGTGCATCTCCAGATCTCTCTTCCAAGTCTGTTTTGTCTTTGTTCATCCCATTTATTTCTCTATTCTTCTCTCTGCTAGCTGAATTCCCTGTGTTGTCTTCTAATTCACCTATTGTATTCCTTCCTTTTAAATCTGCTATTCATTCCTTCCATCACATTTTTTAAATAGCACAGTTTCTCCTCCAGGAAATGGTTCCTAAACTTATAGCTTGATCTAAATCAAATGTCCTCACAATCGTGAGTCATAAAATGAATTACATATTTGCTGAAGTTTTCTTCTGTCTCTTGCACTGTCTGATGGAGGATTTTGTCAGAGACAGCGTAAATCCCTGCCAACATCTTTTGGATCAGGAGGGGATAGTAGTGTAAGACCCAAGATTTTGCTATTGCTCTATTTGGTCGTTTTAGAGGATTGATCTTCTAGGGGAAATAAAAAGTGTATAAACTTTTAGATGCATCACTCTTGAGCTGAGGGACCTTCTTAATAATGATGGCTACCTACAAGCCTACCATTTCCCAACTGGCAACTTTATCCTTGTTTGGGTCTAGTTATAACAGAGCCATCTCTCTTTAATGGATGTAGCATCTTAGAAAAGTACAAGGTTGGAATAAAACCATTTCCCATTTCTCCATCTGTTCCAGTGAACACATCTCTGGGGTCTTAGCTCAATCTATACTTGGACTTTTCTAAACAACCAGTGCTTATTTTTGCCCCCAACTCCTGCCCCTATAGACTTAAGAAGATCAATTACCCTAGGATAATTTATCAAAATAAGCATTGTGGAAAAAAGTTACTTGTTTGAGATAACAAATCAAATGAGCATAAAGATGCAATTGAGTTACTTTATTAATTCAGGCCTGATCTATTTTTGTATTCAATCTTTCAGTTGCATTCCACACATTCTTCTTTGTCACTAACCAATTACCAAAACTTAATAGTGTAATAATTTCTTTCTGTTGACAGTTTTGATTTTTTTTATAGGTGATTGCCTTAGTTTTGTGTTGCTGTAATAGAATACCCGATTCTGCATAATATATAAAGAAAAGAGGTTTATTTGAATCACGATTCTGTTGTTTTGAAAGTCAAAACAGCATGATGATGACTCTGGCAAGATCCTCCTGGCAACACCACAATGTGTTTGAGAGGCAAAAAAAAAAAAAAAAAAAAAAAAAAGGAAATGACCACATGCAGAAGGGGCCAATCGGTGGGGTGACCTCAATCTATAACAATCCACCTTTGTGAATTGTGTATAAACATTTAGATGCATCACTCTTGAGCTGAGGTACCTTCTTAATAATGATGGCTACCTACCTACTAATACAATCACAGAAGACCTGATTCACTCCCGTGAAAGCATCAATCAATTCATGAGGGTGGAACTCCACCAGGCCCTGCCTCCTATATTTTTCACCACCTCAGAACCACTACATTGGGGACCAGGCTTACAAACATGAACTTTGGGGTACAAAACACATCCAAATTATCACGGTTATTGACAATTTTGTTTTAACAGGAATGCTTTTACTCTTCCATTGTTTTTTGTAATAATGGGTGTTTCCTCAACATAAACTGTACCAGTTTAGGAAGTGTTCCTATAGTCTCAGTTTCAGAGCTTAGTTTTTTAAAATGATTTGTTTCAAATGAGTTGGATATTATGTGCCATTCAACACACAAAATCTCTTGATGCCTCAGTGTCAAATAATTTATCTTTTGATCTGTTGAATAACTTCATTGAACTATGTTTCCTTTTTTTAGAAGAAACCCTACCTGGTAATTGTATATTATTCTTTTAGCATAATTCTAATAACAAGTCACTAATTTCACTTTCAAAATTTTGCTTCATTTTCACAAATGAAAATGGCTCCTGGTTGATTGTTTTTCTGGCTCTTTGTTAGATTCTGATAGATATAAATATTATAGTTTCTTGAAATGGATCAGTGTACTTTTCAGTTTTTCCTGAAGAGTAGAATATTTTAAGTAGAATGGAAGCCACCTATCTCCTTGTTTAATGTTGAAAACTCATTCACAAAATTGTTCCAGTCCAGTATCTTTTTTGAAAATAAGCTTTTTGAGAAACAATGTTTACTTTTTGTAATCATGTAAGAAAAACATATCTGTTTATGTTCAATTTGTGAAAATATGTAAAAATACATCATAAAAATAGAAGGTCATTAAATCATCTTAATATCACATTTCCATGTATGTTAACTTTTTTCCTATTAATTATTTGGGTGTCTAATTTTCCAATGTTTATTTTCCTATCATTGCCAACCCTCACCCTTGCCCAGCCTTTGCATTCAGACACACAGTGCATTTATTTTATTGTTACATGATTTTTCTCTTTTGTCTTAAACTTAGAGCTATATTGTGAAAACTTTTCCATGACAATAAGTGTTTCCAGTAATATCTTTGAATGGCTACCATCTAGGGCAGTGAGACACTGTAATCTGTTTAATTGGTTGTGCAGGACTCATCTTATCTTTTAAAATCACTGTGTCGAAGTCTGTCTTTTCTCCAAATGGTCCCCTCAGGTTCATGTCTGAGCTTTCTTGGGTGCCTTCCCTGTAATTTATTTGTGCATTCCCATCCTTACGACAGCAGATAGAGGTTTATCCTTTGCTATGGCTTTAATGAGAAATTACAAGTTTGCCTATTCAAATCTTTGACCAAATAAACTAAACAAATGGGAAGATTTGCACTGCCTTCTGAGATGGAAGGCTCTTTAGCTAGTGATCCAGAAAGGGAGCTCCCACTCCAAGCACGAGGCTGTTGTTACGCAAGAGAGCTCCTTGCATTTGGGAGAATTCCTCTTCCACTTTGTTGTGGCAACCAGTGAGCTGGAACAGTAACTACCCTTTTTCCAACTGGCACCACTTCCTCGCTGTGGGCCAGCTAAGGAATCCTCCCTGGCTTTTTTCCTAGGAATGGCCATCAACGTCAAATATGAGCTCAAATAATTTAAAAGCCATGACAGGAATCATGTTCTGTGTGAACCACGACCAATATCAAAGGTATTTGCATTCCACAGACCTCTCAAAGCCCACCCTTTTCTCCAGCTCCTGTCCCGGTGAGGTAGAAGGTGCTGGTGGGCGTCTTCCATTTACTTGTCTGACTGGCTTCTTTTGCTGCGATAAACTGTGAGTTGTTTGGTCCATCACTCAACTCAATCTACCTACATAACATCCCTTGTAAACTCCATTCAGTTTGACTTGGGGAAGGTGCCCCTTCCAGTCCTCACAATAATCCAGAGCACCCTCCGCGTTTTCAAGAGAATTTGGGAGTAGAGGGTCCCAACGTGTACTCAAATTGCCATCTCAAATCGGAAGCTTTGTATATGCTTTCTTCTATTAAAAAAGGCTAAAATAATGCGCTTTATATAAAAAGTTACTTTTAAATACAAATACTCTCTACAAAGAAAACATTTATTTTACCTCTGCCCAATTTCCTGTTTGAATTCATTTTATAGCAACAAGCTCTGACCCTTGTATCCTGAAAGCAGAATGGAAGATGGAGAATTGAAGCAGGGCTCAAAGTTCGAGGTTATTGGAGGCTGTCATCTTCGTACACCAAGAATTTCTCACAAAATAGGTGCTTGAAAAACATTCTTAAGTTAATTGAAGGAATACCTGTGCTGAAATTTGCTCTTTTAGCACTAGGTTCAACTGCAGAATCCAGTACAACTCCCGGAGTCTCAGAGCACAATGACCCCATGAGTGCTGTCCAAGTCCTTTTCATGGGGCACAGGGAAAAGTGATGTTCTGCAATTGCACAGGCTGCATGTGGAATTCCAGAAACCCAGCCTGGGTCTGAGGTCAGGATGATAAACACATCATGGCAGATTTTATAAAATCAGAACACAGCACATTTTGCCATTTCCTCTATTTTTTGAAATGGAGAAAAGACTGTGTAGTAGTGAAGAGAGAAGGAGGAAGGGAGGGAATTATTCTAAGATGATTTACTTTGCCTAAATCTATGAGGAACATATTTTGGAATTCTCACTAGAAGACTTGTGGTCCTTAGATTTGAATCTGTATGACTTCAGGAAGTTGATATCTGGCCAGGAATTTAAAGATTGCTTTCTTTATTAGGTAAGGACATAATTTCTGTATTTACTAATGCTTTTGGAACATGAGTCTCTTTCAAAAAATATCTAAAATGTTAATTTTTTTCCTATTTCAAAACACTGAAGACTTGGGGGTGTACTCTATGAATGAAAATGCAAATATGCATCTCAATCAACCTTGTACAAAAGATACAGAACACTGCCAATTGTCTTACACTTGAAAAAGCTAGTAGTATAGAAAAATATCCCTAAATATAAGGAAGAAGTAATTTTTACCAAATTTTTGATAAAAGATGTTCAGAAAAACAAAACTAAGAATGATCAGATGTGACAGAATTTTTAAAGATGAGTACATCTTTAAAAAACAGAGACACAAAGTGAAACAATGGAAAGAAAAAGAATGAAATGGCTAGTTTGGCATACATTGCTAAGAACCATGGAGAAAATAAACAGTGAGAGGCACAGGGGGTGGGGTGGGGGTAAAGAGGTAGGGAGTTGCATCAATTTCCATATTCATATTTCTATTAGTTTATATTGATTCTACATTGGCTTCTATCACTACTATGGCAAATTATCATCAGCACCTTCAAATAACACAAATTTATTGTCTTATGGTACTGCAGGTCATCATTACAAAACGGGTTTCACTGGGCCCTGAAGTATCAGCAGGATTGGGTTCCTTCTGCAGGCTCCAGGGGAGAATCTGTGCCCTGGCCTTTCCTAGTTTCCAGAGCCTGCCCAGGTTCCTGGGCTCATGGTCACCTTCCAACAACTGTATCACTCCCACATCTGCTTCTGTTATCCATCTTTCTCTGATCCTCACCCTCCTGCCTCCCTTTTATGAGAATTGTATAACAACATTGGGCACCCCCAAGGAAGTCGATAATAATTCTTCTTCCCAAGACTCTTAACCTGATCACCTCTATAAAGTCTCCTTTGCCATGTAACATAACAGGTTTCTGACATGAACATCTTTGGGAATGTATTATTCTGTATGCAATGGGAAAACTGCAATTTCAATTAAGGTGGTCAAGAATGGGCTCACTGAGTAGGTAACTGAGCAAAGACAAAGAAGTAAGGTCGGCCAAGAGGACATCTTTGAGAGGAGCTTTTCAGCCACAGAAAGTGGACTCTGACCCATGCAAAAGCCCAAAAGCAAGAGCAAGTCTGGTCCATTTGAAGAACAGTGAAGAGGCCACTACATGAGGAAGAGGGAGCACAGAGGGATAGGAGGAGTGGGAGGGGAATGGGTGACATCCAGCCTGGAACTCATGGTTAAGAGTTTGTAATTTATCCTGAACGGGGGAAACTTCTAAGAAGAGAAATGACATCATGGCTCATATTTTTAGATGATTTGGTGACTATGTTATAAATAGATTATAGGTGTGTGATGGTTCATATGGACTGTCAAGTTGATTGAATTGAGACTTTTGGGTGTGTCAGGGAGGGTATTTTCCAGAGATTATTGACATGTGGGACAGCAAACTGAAGGGAGCAGACATTAGACAGAATCATCCTCAGTGCAGTTTCAGAGTGTCAAGAAAACAAGACTCGAGGGGAAATAGCAATAACAAGTTTTCCAATATAAGAGGAGAAATACAGGCATTTCATCAAGAGCTGAGCACCAGGGTTGCCAATGTTACTAATTTGTGAATTGGTGCAAGAAGACAGTAGTATTTAAAATGCCACTCTCCAGAAATGGAGACCATGGGCAGAAGTGGATTTTTTCCCCCAAAATTATGGCAAAGACAAAATGCCAAAATAACATCTTTCTAAGAATCTTCTCTCAACTAAACTTAAGTTTACGGGCCATGGATTCCAGGCAACCAGCATTGACTGACCATCATTTGGAGAGGCTAAACCAAGATTTTCACCTCCTCTCCTTTCTTTAATCCAAGTGTATGTAATGCTCTTTGGCAGCACTAAACACTCAGGTCTTGGTACATAATTTTGCTGGGGATGACAGCTTCAGGGATCTAGACATTATTCTGTTTTCTAAAAATGATGGGTGCAATATTGGTGCTATGGAAATCTTGTGTGTTCTCTCAACTCTTTGAGTTCTTTGGACACTGAAAGATTTGGCCTGGAATAGTAGCACTTCTGAGGTCCTGAAAGAACCACATTCTTTCTGAAATAGAAGCCCAGGCTGCACATGCTCAGAGAACCTCCCCTCTCAAGGTACCCAGAGCCCCACATGCTGACACTAATAAGCTGAATGGTAAACCAGGGAGAACAACTTTTACACTTTAAGTCTACTGTCATGTCACTGACTTATGGAAATTTTGTTGAATCTAAAGTAAAATTTATGAAAATTAATTATTGAGTGTTTTAATCCATAAACACAGTATCCTTCTCCATACCTATTATCCATTTATTTACTCAATGTCCTCTATTTTGTTAAATGTCCTTAAATATTGAAGAACATTGGGTTTGTTTCAACTTTGGAGTATTATTAATCAAGTTGATATGAACACTTACGCACAAAAAACACTTCAATTTTGACATAAGAATTTTGCATTTTGGCATTTGAGCTTACAAGGATAATGACATTTATTTATAGAATTTAACATTTCCTAGATTTTAATATCTGTGGATTTTAATTTTAAAGGGGTCTTTGTGTGGACTTTATTATTACTTCCTAGGACTTGGATCATTGAAAAATGTTGTATTTCCATTTAGGGGATTTCTAAATTGATTGTTAGAATTGTATTCATGGAATTTCTCCGTGTTTTATTATTGCAGTGTCTTTATGATGTCACGTGATCCCTGAAAGAACAATCTTGGATGAGCCTGGACATATTTTGGCTTGGGAAACAGAATCTGAAGTGAATACCCAGTCTCAAATACAAACACCTTGGAGTCAGCTGAACTCAAGTACCTCTCCAGGAATCTTTTGACTACCAGATCTGCACTGCTTGTGGGAGCCCATGAGAATTCTCAGTGGAATACAAGTTTATATTGGGTGTGGCCTCACAAATGAGGGAATGGGGCTGTCCTTTCAGGAGATAGCCATGCTACTGGTTGTCCATGGATTTAATGACTTAGTGGTTAATTTAGTGGGTTAGAGGAATAAAGAGCCAGGAAATACTCAGTAGGAATTTACCCATATCCATGACGTTGTCTACTCCACTAGGTGTAACAGCCGTGGCCTTTCTCCCCCTCTAGTCTCTGTCCTCAAGGAAGAGCAATTTAACTAATCAGTAAATACAAGAAGGTTAAATTGGTACATTCATTTAGCCAATCTTTAGGAGGCCAGCCCAGTACAGCACTTCCTGGGCCCAGGACTATAGGAACTCTGTCTGATTCTGTGGTTTATATTGGGAAGTCATCTGGGGCTACCTGATGTCTAAGGCCAAATGAATGCCTATATCAGTAATAAAGGTAATAAGTAGGCCCTGTGTTATTTCTTATTTCTTAATTGGTTCAGAACCTAGGTGGTAAAGACTGGTGCTACTTAAGGCACTCTTGGAAGATCCTACTAATGGGGACAGAGGCATCCTTTCCATTAGGATTGGTAAATCAGTAGAATAGATCCTGTGTTGGAGGTGGAGGGAGTCCTGCCTGAAAACAAGCCAATACAAAGAAGGCAGAGCCATGAGTATTGGAGAAAGACAGGCCTGATGACATGTTTTGAACATCTGCATCCAGCTGTATTTGATGCCTGTAAGTTTTTCAGATATAGGATCCAATGCCTTCCCTCTTTTGCTCAGGCAAGTAAGATTAAATTTCAGTCCCTCACAATTGAAAAGATCTGGCCAATATTGTTTAGAAATGGGCTGTTTTTCTTGAATCGCAGTCATGAAAACGTCTGCTTTTCCAATTTATTTCTGAATTAGATAAAATGTAAATTAAAAATTGCAAACCACTAGGATACACTTACTAATTTAGTAACTTTGGCTTGGCAAAGTCAGTACCTCCTCCCATCCCAAAGACTTTCAGAGATGCTCTTGCCAGATACCTGGAGGTAGGAGAGTATGACAGAAAAATAGAATACAATACTACTTCTCTAAACAATGGAAGGGCCTCTTGGGAGATAAATCTTCTTCCCTTGTTTTTTAAACTTATGGTAGTGTTCTAGTTCATTTAATTTTTTTTTATTTGTTCTTTTCATTATTCATGCCAGTAGAATGTATTTTGATATATCACACATACATGGAGTATAACTTCCCATTCTTGTGGTTGTACATGTTGTGCAGTTTCACTGATGGTGTATCCATATGTTAACATACGAAAGTTATGTTTATGTTCTACTGTCTTTCCCATTCATTCTACATCTTTCCCATTCCCATCCTCCCTCTCTTCCCCCCGTACCCCCATCCAATGCAGTGACTAGTTCATTTGTTGTTGTTTTTGTTGCTATAACAAAATAATACAGACTGAGTAATTTATAAAGAACAGAGATATATTTCCTAAGTTCTAGAGGCTGGGAATTCCAAGGTCATGAGACCTGCATCTGGCAAAGACCTGCTCTAAGTACCATACCATGCCAAAAAGCCAAAGAGAGAGGGAAAGAGCAGGAACCTTTATAAGCACCCCACTAACCAGATAATAAGGCCATTCCTGTGATGACAGCATTAATCCACTCATAAGGACAAAGCTTCATAGCCTAACACCTCCCATTAGGAACCTCTTTCCAACACTTTTGAATTGGGGATTAATTTTCCAACCCATGAACTTTGGTGCAACACATTTAAAATTTTCTTTATACTTGAATATGTATTTGATTTAAAATCTCTTATGCCAGGAACTTTGATAGTTTATATTTGCAATTTTAGAAACAGTGACACTTATTCTTTGGGGAAAGTCCCATGGTTTCATGGTGATCTCATTAACATTGGTGGAATACAAACATGCCTATCATCCAATGAAGAATTTCCTAAAGAAATTTAGGAAATTTCTGTTATTTTTAGGTGTGAGGTATCCTCCAAAAGCTCATGCAAGAATGTTCAAAGCTAAAATGATTAGATTATGAGAGCTGTGACATAGTCGGGGAATTGATCCTTTCGAATGGATTAACTGGGTGGTAACTATAGGCAGGTTGGGTTTGACTGGAGGAAGCAGATCTCATGGGGGCCTGCCTTTGGTATCTATATTTTGTCCAGGGTGAGCAGAGCTGTTTGTCTCTGCCTCTGGTTGCCATATTCTGAGCTGCTTTCCTCCACCATGCCCTTCTGCCAAAATGCACTGTCTCACCTTGGGCTGAGAACAATGTCGCCAGCTATCTATAGACTGAGATCTCGGAAACTGTGAACCTCAAATAAACTTTTCTTCCTCTAACTTGTTCTTATCAGGTATTTTAATCATAGGAACAAAATGCTAACTGAAACACTTATCAAAATTCAATTGTAACAGTAAGATAGCTGATCTAGGGCAAAAGAAGCATGTGGAGTAGCAGGGGATGGGAATTCTAGGAATATTGACCACTAAGATCAGAGTCACCGGGCCATATCTCAGAAACAGGGTACACACTGTGTAACTATTTGGTGATCACACAGAAAGGAAACAATAGAGTTTAAGAGACCAACAGGAAATCTAAACATAGCCTACTCACTTAACTGTGAAATTGGTTGTTTAATGATTTATATGTCTAGACTGGATCCATATCATCAAGCACAGAACAGACGAATTTATTTAAAAATGGGAGTAGAATTAAGTTACACTCACATCTGAATTTATGAAAAGAAATGATTTGTAAATTGTATAACTTCTAGAATTCTCAATTTTTTAAAAGTGACTTTGTTGATTTTTCTTTCTTTCCTTTTTTTTTTTTTTAATAGCCAATAGGTTTTGAAACTACATCTGAAAGTCACTGATGAAACCAAATGGCTTCACTTCACTAATTTTAGCAAAACCATTTTGTGATATTTTTCCAAGTGAAAACGTCTACTGGATTTTTCATAAGGGATGCTGCTGTCTCAGTCTTAAAGCAAACAGATTAACTTGCTAAGTAGAAGAAGTTGAGAAGAAATTTGTCTTTATTCTTTATCAAAATAACTGGAAAAATTCAGCTAAAACAGAAAAGAAGTCAAGTAAAATGACATCATTTATGGTGGGGAGAGCATATAGCTAATTTTTGGTCAATCCATACCTTTCAAATGATAGTTGTAAAATTTTAAAACTAAAAATTAGACTCCCTGTGTACACAGAAAAAAAATATTTTACTAACTATAGCAAAAGGGGCAGAAGCTTGATAATATTTTAACTTCATGTCCAGTAATATGACTTGATAGCCATAATATTTTTTAACAATGTCCAAAACTTGGTGTTTCCACTGTAACTTTTTTCTATACAACATGTAATTAATACAATCTTTATTCTTAATTATAGTAAATATGATCCATTTCACTAAATTTTTTATTGAATATTTTATTAATTATTTTATTGAATGGTTGAATTTAAAATCCAAGTTGGAGAGTACCATAAATTATTACTCAATTTTTGATATGTTCATAATCATAACTGAATGTTCATCTGTATCAGTTTTTTGACATTTCCCCTACTCATTCCAGGTCCTAAGGACAGAGGGCTTCACTAAGACAGCTGTTCTGATAATTATAGTCAGATTTCAGATTTCAGCAAAGTTTAGGCCAGTTATTTCTATTTTCATTATGTTGATTACAATATGATCCAGTTTAAAAAGAACATTTTACATTTCTTTTCTCCCTGAAGAAAATGCATGTCTAATCAATCTTTCAACTGCTCACAAAGTTCTTTCAAACCAGAGAGCTCAGTAAACTTCTAACAGGGATGCAATATGATAAACTCCAGCCATTTTATGCTGATAATTCACGTATGCAACAAAGTTGAGTGTCTATCTGGTAAGAATCAATACTTTCCTTATTGCAGTTTCCACACTGCTGCATTTGTTAGCATTCTTTCATTACCAGCAATAGAAACCAATTATAGCTATTATTGATAAGGAAATAAAATATTAAAAGAAAATCAGAGTCTCTGTGAATCAGCATGACTCTGGGGAATGGGGCTTGGGGTCGGACCCTTCCCTGAACTCCAGATCTTAACACATCCAAGTGGACTGAAGCTGCCGTGTCAGGATCTATCTTCTCTTTCCCAGACATCTGTCCTGCTTAAAACCCTTCCTTGGCTCCCCGTTGCCTTCAGTCTAGTCCAGGACCCTCAGCAAATCCTGTCTGATCTTTGATGATCTCAAATATGCTGTCTGTGCTTTCCCACCACTTGCTCACCACCCAGCTCTTTTCAATCTACCCTTCTCAGCATCCTCTCAGTATTGCTCTCTCAATACTGTTAGGGCTTCCTAACTGGTTTGCCAAAGCCCAAAGTACTTCTGCAAATTAACTTCAAACATGCCAAGATACTGAGGCCCTTGGGATTACTGGAGGCACTGCTGGTCCATTGACTTTCATGTGCAATGAAATGAAAATTACCAGGAAGCACTGCTCTAGTCCAGTCATCTGATCTCCTTCCAATTCCTTAAGAGTACCAGCATCTCCCGAACTTTTAGCCATGACATTCCTGATGACCAGAATGCTGTTCTTCAACTTTTCACCCACTTTATCCTTTGATAAACTTCTGCACCAATTCTTCTAGGAGGACTTCCTTGACTTCTGCATTTGGTTAGCACACCCTATGAGTCACTCCTGCAGAGAGAGCTCTTTACTCTGCCTTTTGAAATATTTATGGCATTTAAGATCATTTTCATTGATACCTGACTCTCCCACTCCAGACCCAGTGGAGCATTTTGTCCAGTTCTCTATTAAATCCCCAGCAACGAGAATAATACTGGCCTATGATGGACATCCAATAAATGTTTGTGGCTGAGTGATTCTTGGCAATTGTGCTTCTTCAGAATTAAATAAAAATAATAGTAATTATTACATATGTGTGCTCTTTGAAACTTGTTCTGATAGTTCAAATTCTTTCGTATTTGGAAATAAAAGAAATCAGAAGCACTGAAAACAGAAACCAGCCACATGCCCAATGTGGCACAACACCCTGGTAGGAGACTGGTAATGAGAACTCTGGCTTCCTGCCTCTTCTCCCCCTTAATGAGAAGAGTTTGGGAAAACTTTGGGCACATGCATGACTTTTTCAGGCTGAAATCCTGTAGGGAAACTAGAATTGTATTTCAGAAACCTTGCATGACTGCCACAAAAACAGACTTAGGTAGTGTGATGTATCGGTTTGGCCCTTTACAGCACCTGCTCACGTGACTTCCCGCTGGTCTGTCTGAAATTTCAAGCACTAAGAGAGCTTGGTTATGAAAATTTTTGATTGTCTGTCATCTATTCATTTTGTGTTTTGATTTTTAAAATTTGCATCTAGAAAGATAAATGGAAGAGTTTGGAATGTGATGTTTAGCCAAAGGGTCCCCCCCCCACTTTTTTAACAAGTCTGTGAAATAACTAGCACTCTACCTGGAATTTTTTTTTTTTTTTAATGATTCCACACAAAGATTCACTAAAGAGAAGGAAAAAGCTTCTGGTAAGAAATATAAGGAGGAAAATGTAACCACCATGTGTAATTCTGATTTCTTCTCAATATATCATGTGACATTTCTGATTGTAAATTGATGGCAGACGAGCCTTGGTATGAAAAATTTACTATTATGTAATGCAGAACATGTTATTCATAACGACGTGCCAGATGGAAAATGTGAGCACTTTAACTGGAAAGTGAGTTATTTGTCTTTCTATTTTGTGTAAATCTTCAAGGCATAAATTAAAAGCAGAAGATGTATTGTATGGTTTCAAGATCTAGAAACCTCTACCAAACTCTACAAATCTTTCTGCAGAGTGAAGGACAGCATATTCAGCTGGCCAGACGAACACTCTTATCTTTTATCAAGTGCTGTTGTTCTACTCTGGGATGACTGGGTTAAAGAAAAATTTACCCTGAAATGAGTATTTCCAACACTAAATATTCGACATGAACCCCGAGGCCAGACAGGGTTTATTTTAGTTTCTATTTGCAATGCCCCGTGTGTCGCATCATGTTGAAAGTTTTCTCATTCAGAAAATATTTCAATCTTCCATGGTTTTGCAGTGGATATGTGAAAAAGAACTCACAGAGAAATGATCTCTATCTTAGATAGCCACTTGAAATAGATTTATTTTCTTTTTACATTGCCTGAATAATTTATGTGGTATATTTTGCTACTTACAGAGATGAAGAACTTAGAAGTCAATTTTTTAGTGCTAAGGAAGCTTTTTTCTCCCCATAAACATCAAGCAAGTACTCAGAATGTCCTTAGGAGCAATATAATAAAATAAAAGAGGAATATTTAACATATAAATAAAAATAAAAATTCACACTTACATTATTGCCATGCATCTCAATGAATAAAACACAAAGCATGAAACTGAAATATAAAGATGACAAAACCTTTAAAACATAAATATATCTATGGACCAAAAAATGTATAAATTATTTCTGCCCTCAAATAGCAGCATGGGAAACCATACAGCATATTTTAGATTTAGAAACTAGGAAACAATTTTAACACAGCTCATGTGACAATGGTATTATGGAATATTAAGTGCTTACCCTGCTTCTTCCTGCTTCAATCCATCCCACTTGTAATTGCCAGAATACCCTCAACAGTTCTGAACATGATGTCCCCCAGGTTAAAAATACTCCAAGGCTGGTTTCCTCTTATCTAGGACATAGTTTAAAACCCTCCAGGATCTTATCTTTTAGAGATATACACTAAGTTATTTGTAGATGAAATGATATTATAACCAAGACTTGCTCCAAAATAATTGGGGCTGGAATGGAGGGAGGAAGGGAGAGAGAAGACCGAGAGGGATGGAGAGAGGAAGGCATAGATGGGATATGGTACATTCATCAATGGGTGAGATGAGTGACGACAACATAGGATTGGTTATTGGATTTACTCTACTTCTGTGTGGTTTATAAAGCTATAAAACAACCCTTTAACATTTAAAGCCTCCTGTAATTTGGACCTATTAATTTTCCTTTTATGTTCACAAATTTGAAGTACCAAAGTCCAGATTTTGTCTGGGCTTTTCTATTCTCACATCAGTGCCTTTATTCTAGCTATTTTCCTTCCTGGAATGTTCTCTTAGCTTTGTGGACTCCACTGGATGCCATTTTCTGAGACAGTCTCCTCGTCTGTCAAACAATTGTTTGAACTAGATAACTTCCAAGATCTCTTTCAACCTATATTTACTGAGTAGACAAATGTCTCCTTAGGAGTAAAGTCTATGAAACAGAGGACTCAACTATCTATATTTGAGCTAGATCTAAAAGTACATTTAAAATCAAGTTGTTTGAGGAATTTTAATAAAATTAGGTCCCCCAACTTTTAAAAAAAATTTCACTATTCTCAACTTTGTGGAAATGTATCATTCCAAATGAAAGCTGGTATAAATAATGTGTAAGGTCCACTTAGCAGTACATTACTGTTTCCGTGAAACAAGTGTCCTGTAAGGAGAGAGAGATGTTAGAGACTGAGAACAAATCACAGGAGCTGGTTGTAGGAATTTGGCTAAAGAGTGTTAGACCATGAAGCACGTAAAGGAAAAATGTCTAAATGGGTTTTGGCTCTCCACATCTATCTGAGCACTATTTTTTTTTTTTTCAAATGACTTAGAGTAAACATTTTTGTTTCTTGGATTTCCAGAATTAAATGTTAACTGAAATTATATGAGGTACAAAAAACTCTTGGCAGTCACTGAATTTAATAAAACAGTAACACTTCTCTCTTTTTTAAATAAGTATTCTTATTCTCTGATTATGAAATCACACACATTTGAATCGAGTGACTTTTAGGAGGTACATCTGTCCCTCTTTGATGGCAACTCCACCTCCTCACCTACCCACCAAGGTAGGCCCCAACAACAGGCCTGTTTGTACTCCTTGAGCCTCTTTGATGATAAACACAATTGCTTGGACCAGGGGCAGACCGTCTCTCTATCAGTGTTCTACAGCTTGGTTAAAGTGGGGATATTAAGTCTGAGGCTCTGGGGACTGACTTTGTTAGAACTCTCTTTGTTAATAATGACAGTAATGCAAACTCAGTTGTGCTTAAACAAAATATTCCTTGGCTCTTCAGCTTGGAACCTTAGATGTTTCCAAAATGGCTGGGTCTAGTGCTCAAATTACATCTTCAGGACTGAGTGCCTCCATGTCTCAGTTCGTCTTTTGGGGGTTGTCTTCATTTTCAGGCAGGCTCTTCTCCTACACAGGAAAGTTACCCACCAGCAGCTTCCTACCTATATCACTTTATCAACCTGTCATGGTTTAGATATGAGGTATCCCCCAAAAGCTCATGTGTGAGACAATGCAAGAGAGTTTAGAGGTAAAATATTTGGGTTATGAGAGCCTTAACCTTAATCTGCTGATACATCTGAAACTGTGAGTCCCAAATAAACTTTTCCTCCTCCAAAACTGTTCTTGTCAGGTCTTTTGGTCACCGTGACTAAAACACAACCCCAAGTGGAAACTCAACTATTATTAATTCCAGAAAAGTCTCTGACAAGTTGTCCATTGACTTATTTGGACTGGGAACCCATCCACGATCCAATGACAAAGCCTATGGAACTGCCATGCTCTGCCTACCCCATCCAGGTCCCATCCCTGACATCAGCTCACCTAAAGATCATGTGTTGACGTGAAGATCATGAGTGAAGAATGAATGATTAATTGGGGTGTTCTAGTTAATCGCTAAGTCATTACATTAGGAAAAAAAATGGTGATAACTGATTGACTAACTATTTTTTAATTGATCTGATGATTGACTATCTAGAACCAGCCTTGGAGTATTCCTCCTTGAAGAGAAAATATATAAGCAGTGACTTGCTAGCAGAATGACTAGGGTGACAGACTCGGGCTTCTCTGCCTAAAGGATAGTGAATCTTGTCCCTTCACTGAACTGGAGGTGGAATTTTAATCATTAGTCTCAGTTCACTACAACTTGCATTATGCTGGGAGAGACTGATCAAGGCATTTGAGCCGATCACATAATGATAAAAAGCATATATAGGTCTCCTCCCTAGTCTACATGAATATTCAAAAAAACAACATTCTATCAAATTCCTGGGGTAAGTTCTCATGCATCAGGACAAACTGTTTATCTGCTTATCTAACACAGGACAGTGGCTTAATGCAGTGAGTCCTGTTTTACTTATTGTTGAAGAAAATAAAACTGTACAGGCCTGGTGTTTGTCAAAAGGCAGAATGCATGGATTGCCACTAGTCTCGTTCCCTGTCCAAATAAGCAGATAAAATCAATTTCTCATTTCTACCAAGTAAAAAACTTTCATTGGTAAATCTGATATAATTTAGAATGAAGACAGTCTTCTCTAACTCTAAAAAAATTCATTTCAAGCCCCAGCTCCTTCTGTCTTCACTCGGTCAATTTCCTTCTGTTGCCTTCTGGACACATCTTTCCTTTTCTCCAACAACCATGTGTGACTTACTGAACAATTACTATGAGCAGCCACTGTGCTAAATGTTTTTCATGAATTATCTTATTGAATCCACCTAGCAAGGTATCAATAAGGTATTAAAGATGATATTTGTTTTGCAGAATTACAGAGAGGCTAAGATACTTTGTCCAATGTCACATAATTAGTGATCAAGCATTATGTTGAAGCCAGACATATGATTCTAATCTTTTGGGGTGTGAGTGTGTTATTGGGGAGTAAAGCCAGTGGTACTTGATTACTGAGCTATATCTCCAGCCCTTCTTATCTTTTCTTTTGAGACAGGGTCTAAGTTGCCCAAGCTGGTCTCCATCTTGTGATCCTCCATGCCTGGCCCAGACAGTATAATCCCTGAGCCCAAGCCCTTAGCCACTTTAAATCACTGCCTCCTACAGTACTTTTGATTTAAATACATTACACAGCAAAAGGGATAGTGTGGATGCAAATAAGGTCACTAATCAATTGGCTTTGAGTTAATCAGAAAGCAACTAGATAGGTAGGGCTAATGTTATCATACAAATTCTTGAAAGGCAAAGTGCTTTCTAAGGCTAGGGACAAAGGAGAAGTCAGAGAGATTCAAAGCTCAAGGAATCAACAACATACCATTGCTGGCTTTTGGACAGAGGGGAACACATGTAAGGGCCAGAGAGTAGCTTCTGTTTTCTGAGAAAAACCCCTGGCAACAGCCGCAAGGAACTGAATTCTGCCAGCATTCTGAGTCTTGCAGCAGATTCTTCTTCAGATCTCTAGATAAGAGCCAGCCCTGCCTACATTTCAGTCTTGTGAGACCCTAAACCGGTCTCTGGGAACTGGTGGAGTCCACCCCAGACTTCTGACCTACTGAACTGTGAGATAAAAAAATGAGTGTTGTTTTAAGCTGCTAAAACTGTAGTAATTAATTACACGGCAACAGAAAACTAATGCAGCACAGAGTTTTGCTTGTTTTTTTTTTTTAATTAGGTTAAGCCATATTCAATTGCCAATATTAACTATTGTGACCTACAGAAATAATTAGATCATTTGGTTCAATCTAACATTATTTAAGGGGTGTTCAGGCTCATGTTATTTGGTTAATTGGTTTTTATAGACTTGACCTCTGAGGAAGACACCAAAAATTAATTGTTTAGGGTTTTGAGTGTTTTTCAGTGATAGAGCACTTACCCAGCATGCCTGAGTTCCTGGGTTCCATCCCGAGCACTGCAAAAAAAATAAAATAAAAATTAATTAATGTTTGTAGACTTTACTCACTCTCCTGTCCTTTAACTCTCCAAACTGTGCACACCAAAAAATATATTGACAGTCCATCAGTCCTACCACAAAAAATGTCCTCCACCTCATATCCTATTATTTCTAAGTGCTGTTGCTACCAATTGTGAATATATTGGTTTGAGGTCAGAAACCATATACTAGTTTTCAGTATAATGTTTTTATATTAATTAATAAATGAGCATTCAGTTTTATAATATTGGCCCTGTGAAATGAAAATATGTAATGATTCTGTTGTGCAGAAAGATATAGGGGATTTTCTATTAGCACACCACAAGAAAAGATGTTTTTCAGTTTAGACCAGAGATTGAGATTTTGAAACTCTTTATCTTCAAACTAAAAGATCAGTTGAAAATCTCCAAAAGTTCTCATGCACACAAACAGGACCCAAGGCTGATGACCGAGCTGAGAATTCAACAAGTCATCCTTTCAAAAGGGCCCACAAAATCCTCCGGAGAACAAAGAACAATGGCCGTTGTCATAAACTGTTCATTTTCCAAGCATCCAGCAACTGTATTTTCTTTACAGAACTAAAAAGACATATATTTTTCTTTAACCTTTACCTATGTAGACCAAAAGACACAAAAGATAACTCAATATAAGTAGGAGTGATGCTTTGATCCCTCCGAGATGGTTTTGAGGCAGAGTTGAGACCAAACAGCTCCTCCTGGTTGTCACTGAGGGTATGACATTTATTATCAAATCAGTGAACTGATTTCTGCTGGATCCCAACTTTGAGATGGAATAAACTAGTCGTGTACATATACCACATTTTCTTTGTCCATTCATCTGCTAACCTGAAACAGGGGAGGTTGGGGAGGAGAATAATAGAAATAGGTTGGACTGGATATAGGGTAATGGAGGGAGGGGAGGGGGAAGAGGAATAGGAAGGAGAGTCGAATTAATTGGTTATAACTTTCCTAGCCTAGTATTTATATACACAACCAGGGTAACTCCACAATATGTACAACAATAAGAGTGGGAACCTGATAGGGTAAGTTATACTTTATGCATAAATATATTCTGCCAAAATACATTCTACTGCATGTATAACTAAAAATAAAAATATTTATAATAAAAAATTTAAAAATGAAAGAAGCTAGTTGTGCCCTCTAATCTTTGTTGCTTCAAGGACTGTATATCAAGGCTGATCTTTCCTGCATGACAAGAGCCTGTGGTTAATTTGTAAACCATGGAGAGTTCACTACAATCCGTCTACTTAGCAAACCCTCAGGACCAGACTTCCAAACTAATACTGTCCATTCTTTGGGCAACATTTGTTCATGGATTTCCTCCCATAAGCTTTAGTGTCAGCCAAATAATTTTACCAATAGAATTTCAATTACGTACAATATTATTTAAGGAATAACACAGAAATCTTTTCATTCCTAGCAAAGGAGTACTAACAATATATTTAAAAGGATCTTTCTTTTCATATGTAGATAAAATAGGTATGTTTGTCAACACCTTCATTTTAAAAAAATTTCAAATGGATCTCTTCTTTCTTAACATTTTAAATGTTCTTGGGGTTATTTTATTTTCTGATATTATAAGCAGGCACATGTTGGGTAGTTTTAATCTATTTAAATAACTAATAAAAGATTGAGCTGGGCATGGTGGTATGCCTATAATCCCAGCTACTAGAGAAGCTAAGGTAGGAGGATCCCAAGTTTGAGGCCACCCTTAGCAACTTAGTAAGACCTTGTCTCAAAATAAAAATGAAAAATGGGTTGTGGATTTAGCTCAGTGGTAGAGTGCTCTTGGATTCAATCCCCAGTACTGTGAAAAAAAAAATAGAAAAGGTTCATAACATTACTTGAGTCAGTTGCTATTAAAGAATATTAGAATTGGAAGAGAACTTGGAAGTCATCCAGTATGAGACAAACATGAGTGAGTTCCTTTCAAGTACCATCACTGAATGATTTTATAGCCTTTGTTTAACCAAGCCCATTTCAGTCTGAATAGCTCTTACCATTAGGAAGTTCTTCCTCACATTAAAATAAAATATACCTTTCTGTAATTTCTATCTATTGTCATGAATGTCAAACTGTGCTTAGGATTGTGGCTGTTTTGTTCTTATCTTGCTAGTTATTATTTAATTATAGGTCTTTATCTAGTCACTGTGAAAATTCTAACGTTCTCATTCTGTCAAACGACATTCTGTGTTGTACATTGGTTTGTATTTCTTTAGAAGCAATTCCTACAAGTAGGATTTCACTTCCCAAATGGCATAATCTTAAACATGGTCTCAGAAGACTTCAAAGCCATTTCTGAAATTTCTCCTAAAACACAGGCACGGACTCAGATTGTGGAAATGAATTACAGTTCCTTTGAAGTGTTTCTTCTTAATTCCTCCAAATATAAATGCTACAACTAAAATGTCAAAGTAAGCAACAGTAATGTTAACACAGTTAATACCAAAGGTAAATGTTAAACACATGCATACAATTCTTTGCAAAGAGCATCTGCAAATGTAAAACCAGGAATGGTTTCATTATAGACAAATCCACTTGAATAGTTGCATTAAATTGCTTTATGTGACATATCTTGGCATTTTCTAATTATTTTTTTAATTTGCAAAAGTTCATTTCTAGAGAACATGGACAGTCGGGATTATGATTGCAGATTTAGAGGCAACACCTTTTCCTTGTTCCTGGTGATTTTCTGTAAGCACAGCCTTGGTGCTCTTTGCTCATTTTCTGATTTTGTGTCTCCTCTAGGAAAGTGAAGCAACTTACTAAATTTGTAGATTTGTAAAGAATAACTTGAAAAGCTTGCTCAATGCTGTCCTCCTTCTCCCTTGCTCAATGCTCCCTCCTTCTCTTTAGGTAGGGAGCCTGTTCACTGAGGTTTACATTGATTTTCTGCTTGTTCATACAGCCGGCCTGGCTGGAGCAATCACATGCATGTCCAGCAAAGATCACTCCTGCCGGGCAGATGAGCCGAAGTGACTCCCTAGGTCTGGGCACACCTCGCTGTCCTATTTCACTCTCCACTGAGTCATTTTTTCCACCTTGGTTCCCACCAGTTATTAGTTTAGAACTCAGCCTGGAAGGAGGTGCTGTTTTATGTGTTGCGCCAATACCTCTAGGGACTCCCAAAGTGGGAAATCATGGAGAGTCATAGTTTGGATATGAGGTCCTCTCCTCCCCCTGCAAAGCTCCTGGGTTAATGCAAGAGGTGAAATGATTAGATTATGAGAGCTGTAACCTGATTGGTCCATCCTAGTTTGAATGAACTAACTGGGTGGTAACTGCAGGCAGGTAGAAGGAAGGCTGGAGGGTGCAGATCATTCACAAGTGCTCTGGAAAGGTGAATCCTCCCTACACAGACCCTTCCTCCCCCTCTCTGCATCCTGGTTGCCAAGAATGGAGCAGCGCTCCTCCTTCATGTTCTCCTGACACAGCGGATTTTCGTTTTGGTTTTGTTTTTAGTACAGGTGGTTGAACTAAGGGAGCTTTACCACTGAATTACATCCCCAGTACTTTGTCTTATTTATTTATTTATTTTAATTTTGAGACAGGGTTTTGCTAAGTTGCTGACGCTGGCTTCGCACTTGAGATTCTCCTGCCTTAGCCTCCTGAGTTGCTGGGGTTATAGGCTTGTGCCACCTTGCTCTACCTGCCATGATATTCTGCATCAACTCAAACCAAGAGCAACGGAGTTTGCCCACCATTGACTGAACCTTTGAAACTGTGAGCCCAAAGTAAACTTTTCCTGCTTTAAATCAATCTTGTCAGATATTTTGGTCACAACAAAGAAAAGCTGACTAACACAAAAGAGTAAGAGATCTTTTACTTACACAAAGTCTTTTTTCTTACTAGAGGTAAAGTTTCAGTTCTTTACCTTTACTTAGAAACAAAAGTAAATTTAGGATAGAAACCATATTCCTTGCTAAGATGTATGTTCCAAAATTCTGAGTATATACAAAACATATATCTGAATGCTTAGCAAGTATAAAATATCATTACTATATATTTTAGCATGTTTTAAACTGAACTAAAAATTACAATGGACATTAACCTTTTAAAAAATCATGTAATTTTTTGAGTCCAAGGAATAAGAGATAATCTAGTTCAACACATTTGTGTTATAAAAACAGAATCTAAGTCACAAAGACTTAAACATAACCAATTAAACACAGACATATACCATTAGAGCAAGGACCAGAGTGCCGATTATATGAAAATATTAATTGACAAATATTATGAAACCCAAAGCCACAAGTGCCACTTTGCAGACTGTTCCTGTGCATCTTGGCAATATATTATTAATGTGGGTGGAGCAGATATATTTTATCCAGCTTTTACAAAAAGGGTGATTAAGTTATTTAAAAGTATGTTAACTATATTCATAAGGTAAATAAAAAATAAGGTTAATAAATGAGTTAATTGCTAAAGTACTTCCTACACCAGATCGCATACATTTAGTATTTGATTGTAATCATAAACCAAGATGTTACAAAATGTTGGGTGAATTTCCATCAAAAGTAATTTGCTCTTAGAAAAATATGGCAAATTACACTGAATTGCACTACTACACATCCTTCATCACACTTCTGGGTAGCTAAAAGGTTAAAGCAAGAACCACATAACATATATGTAATAATTGGCCTTAGGACAGTTCTTTTTTTTTCTGTTAATTTTAATGATGCAACTCAATTTTTAGGCAATCTGCAGCAAGCACTTCCATCCCACCCAACATTGAGCAAGCTTTTCACACTGTCTTCATTTTTGTCTCTAACAATAAATATTATCCCATTTTCATTCTCATTGTTTTATGCATTGTGAGTTCATGTGAACCTTACCATCTTCTTTTACATCAGCAATTCTGACAGGAAAGATTTCTTTGAATTTTGCTGCTTAGGCAAAAGTCTGATACTGAAGCTGATAGGCAAGGAAACATAAAAATGAATCATGAAAGCCAATGCATCCTTTGGGAGAATGGCAAAAATTATACAGTGTCTCAAACCAAAACAGACTGAGTCTGAAATCAGTGGTTGAGCATACCCTTCTATGTGTGTATTTTAGTCAACTTTGCATCTCAGTGACCAAAAGACCTGAAAAGAACAGTGTAGAGGAGGAAAAGTTAATTTTGGCTCATGGTTTCAGAGGTTCAGTCCATGGTTGGCCAACACCAAAGCTCTGGGTCTAAGCTGAGGCAGAACATCATGGTGGAAGGGTGTGGCAGAAGGAAGCAGCTCAGGACATGGCAGCCAGGAAGCAGGGAGCATTACACTCACCAGCAACAAAATATAAACCCCAAAGGCATGCCCCCAGTGACCTACTTCCTTGGTCACATCCTACATTCCTAAAGATATCACCCAGTTAATCGGTATCAGTCGATTAATACAGTGATTTGATTACAGCTCTCATAAGCTAATTATTTCACCTCTGAACCTTCTTGCATTGTCTCACACATGAGATTCTGGGGGAATAGCACACATCTAAAGGCTGGGAGCTGGCTCACCTCAGGAATTGTCATCTCTGGCTCATCAAAACTTCATCATCTAACCTCTCAAGAGATACCTACTGGATATTTATAATGTACTCCACACTTAGAAGAAGAATAAAAAAATAGAAGAATAATAGTTGGAGAGACACAATCAAACACTTAAAACAGCCAGACTATAATTGTAACATAAAATCTCTCAAACCCACCTAACACATTAACCCATGCTCTGCTTTCCCCCATTAAAACATATTGGAGGTGCCCATAGTATGCCCTAAGCATGCATGCCAATGCTCTTCTGCTCCTGGAGGTTGAGTTATATGTTTACTAGCATCAGTTACTGGGTACCAAAATGTTTATACCAGTTGTACTTATTTTTATAATCATATAATTTAGTTCAGAGTTTCTTGAGCCTTTGATATAAAAGTGTGAAAGGATCATTTTCATGAAAAACAATTTCAATTTCTTTGGAAAGACTCAATGAAACTAAGACATTTAAAATATTGCTGTTGAATAAAGTCTTGGCAAGACAACTATGAAAGATTGGGTAAAATATTAGAAGAATCTAGAAAGATATTCACCTTGATGTTCTGCCTTAGGGGTCAGCAAACTTTTCCTAAATGGATGTACATCAGATATTTTCAGTTTTGTGGGTAATATATCAATATGATCTTCTCAACTGGGCCACTGAAGCAGGAAAGCAGCCATAAGCAAGGCATTAAAAATGATCATGGCTATATTTTAAAAAACTTCATTGATGAATATTGAAATTGAATTTCATATAATATTCTCATCATAGGATATATTTTAATATTTTTTTTAATGATTTAAAATCTTAAAACCATTCTTAGCTCATAGGCTGCATAAAAGCAAAGGATAGACTAGATCTGGCTTCTATATTTGTCAGCCAATTAAGTTACGTGTCTTTAAGAATAGACAGAGAAATGGGGCATTACCATAATGAAAAGCAACTGCATGTTCTGTTAGCATTCATTTAATTTAACATATTAGTTTTCTTGTACTGTCTGTTAAAAATACCACTTGGTGGCTTAAACAATGGAAATTTATTTTCCCACAATTCTAGAGACTGGAAGTTCAAGACCAAATGGAGATGGAAGAGGAGGAGGGGCAGGAGGAGAAGGAAGAAGAGGAGGAGGAGGAAGAGGAATATACCTCTACCACCCTCCCCAACATTGAGTTTGGGGGTTTTCTGTAAAACTCCTGAATCCTACTTGAGCAATATTGGAGAGGGTGAAGTCAGTCCTGGACTGGGTGGACTAGGGGAAGGGCATGCATTTTTTGGCCTTTATTATTACTTTTCCATCTGCTTTCCTTATTCTAAAAGTTTATCAATATCTTATCCGCCTACATTCTTTATTCTTGTGGGTTTAGATAGTTTTCATCACCTGAACTATCATATCCATGTGGTTTCAGGAGAGTATAGAGGAAATGCATGTGTTCGGTCTACAATCTTTTAGGTGTATGCATTTTAATTACTGTCAAAATGTCAACATTGTGAAAAGATCTCACCAATTTACATTCCAAAACTTTGTATAACTTCTTCCAACTGGCGCACTTGCTAATATTGTATAAGTCAAACTTCTTCCCTACTAAGTTGTACTTTCTGTAAGTTTAGGACTTAACTCTTGACTCTCTTCATCTCTTATTTACAATGCTTGGCACAGAAACATCTGTAGGAAAGAGCATGTACCAAAAAACTCAGCCATCCCAGCCCTTCTGCTAGAAGTTCGCCTTTGGGCATATCATGCCCTGACTCCAGAGATCTGTTGGTCAGAATTCATTGCTAACACTCTTCTTGTCATAAATACTCTAAGCGTTGGATTGATTTGCTAGGCCTGCCATAACAATGTAACTGGGTGCCTTTAACAACAGAAATGCATTGTCCTACAGTTCTAAAGACTAGAGATCCAAGTTCAAGATGTCTGAGAGTCCTGAGACAGAATCGGTGCCTTGCTTCTCCTCTGGTGTCTGCTGGTTAGCTGGCAATCTTTGGTGTTCCATGGCTTGTAGATGCATCATCCTGATCTCTGTCTTCATCCTAACATAGCCTCCTCCCTTTATAAATGTCTGTCTTAAAATTTCCCCTTTTGGTAAGGACAGGAGTCATACTGAGTCAGAGCTTACCCTAATGAACTTGTTTCAACCTAATGTCTTCTTTAAAGGCCTTGTCTCCAAAACAGGCCAAATTGTGAGGTACTGAGGGTTAGGGCTTCAACATTTGAATGTGGGAGAAGAACTCTTCAACCCAAAACAGCACTCTTAGCAGATGCTCAAAGCTGCTGACTGGATGACCAGGATTTATAAATAAAATATCAGGGAATTTTAGCATAGAAGCTAAAATTCTGCATGCACATGCAAAGAGTCAAGAAAAAAGAGAAAACCCTGGTACAAAATTGCAAACTTCAGGGCCAAGCTAGTAAGCAAACCACATGCCTTCCCCAGGAGGGTATCTTGAACACTGGGCATCGAAGGAAGGGAGTGACAGGCAACTGTAAAAGTTGGGCTGCTGTAACAAAGGTGCCCAGCAGCCCAGACGCTCAGTGAAGAAAGGTGTTTTTCCATCCCATGCAACAATCCCAACGTGGATAGCCCAGGTCAGTGGTCAAGTTCCACATTTCATGGTGTTTAAGGTCTCAAGCTTTTCCAAGACACTTTCGTCATCTGCATGGTTAACAGCTAGGCGTCTTCATGGCTGCATTTTAGCTGGTGGGAATAAACAAAAGGAACTGGAGGAGGCACAGGGAAGAATTAGGTCTCCAATTATCAAGAATACAAGCAACATAAATGTTGACAATGATGTGGGGGAAAGGTACACTCATACATTGCTGATGGGACTGCAAATTGACACAGCCATTAGGGAAAACAGTATGGAGATTCCTCAGAACACTTGGAATGAAATCACCATTTGACCCATCTATCCCACTCCTTGGTTTATATACCCAAAGGACTTTAAATCAGCATACTATAAATTATCACTATTTGCAGATGATATGATCCTATACCTAGCAGACCCAAAAGGCTCTACAAAGAAACTATTAGAGCTAATAAATGAATTCAGCAAAGTGGCAGGATATAAAATCAACACGCATAAATCAAAGGCATTCCTGTATATCAGCGACAAATCCTCTGAAATGGAAATGAGGACAACCACTCCATTCAAAATATCTTCAAAAAAAATAAAATACTTGGGAATCAACCTAACAAAAGAGGTGAAAGACTTATACAATGAAAACTACAGAACCCTAAAGAGAGAAATAGAAGAAGATCTTAGAAGATGGAAAAATATACCCTGTTCATGGATAGGCAGAACTAACATCATCAAAATGGCGATATTACCAAAAGTTCTCTATAGGTTTAATGCAATGCCAATCAAAATCCCAACGGCATTTCTTGTAGAAATAGAGAAAGCAATCATGAAATTCATATGGAAAAATAAAAGACCCAGAATAGCAAAAACAATGCTAAGCAGGAAGTGTGAATCAGGCGGTATAGCGATACCAGACTTCAAACTATACTACAGAGCAATAGTAACAAAAACAGCATGGTACTGGTACCAAAACAGGCGGGTGGACCAATGGTACAGAATAGAGGACACAGAAACCAATCCACAAAACTACAACTATCTTATATTTGATAAAGGGGCTAAAAGCATGCAATGGAGGAAGGATAGCATCTTCAACAAATGGTGCTGGGAAAACTGGAAATCCATATGCAACAAAATGAAACTGAATCCCTTTCTCTAGCCATGCACAAAAGTGAATTCAAAATGGATCAAGGAGCTTGATATCAAATCAGAGACACGCCGTCTGATAGAAGAAAAAGTTGGCTACGATCTACATACTGTGGGGTCGGGCTCCAAATTCCTCAATAGGACACCCATAGCACAAAAGTTAATAACTAGAATCAACAAATGGGACTTACTCAAACTAAAAAGTTTTTTTCTCAGCAAAAGAAACAATAAGAGAGGTAAATAGGGAGCCTACACCCTGGGAACAAATCTTTACTCCTCACACTTCAGATAGAGCCCTAATATCCAGAGTATACAAAGAACTCAAAAAATTAGACAATAAGAGAACAAACAACCCAATCAACAAATGGGCCAAGGACCTGAACAGACACTTCTCAGAGGAGGACATACAGTCAATCAACAAGTACATGAAAAAATGCTCACCATCTCTAGCTGTCAGAGAAATGCAAATCAAAACCACCCTAAGATACCATCTCACTCCAGTAAGATTGGCAGCCATTATGAAGTCAAACAACAAGTGCTGGCGAGGATGTGGGGAAAAGGGTACACTTGTACATTGCTGGTGGGACTGCAGATTGGTGCAGCCAATTTGGAAAGCAGTATGGAGATTTCTTGGAAAGCTGGGAATGGAGCCACCATTTGACCCAGCTATTCCCCTTCTCGGTCTATTCCCTAAAGACCTAAAAAGAGCATGCTACAGGGACACTGCTACAACGATGTTCATAGCAGCACAATTCACAATAGCAAGACTGTGGAACCAACCTAGATGCCCTTCAATAGACGAATGGATAAAAAAAAAATGTGGCATTTATACACAATGGAGTATTACTCTGCATTAAAAAATGACAAAATCATAGAATTTGCAGGGAAATGGATGGCATTAGAGCAGACTATGCTAAGTGAAGCTAGCCAATCCCTAAAAAACAAATGCCAAATGTCTTCTTTGATATAAGGAGAGTAACTAAGAACAGAGTAGGGACGAAGAGCATGAGAAGAAGATTAACATTTAACAGGGATGAGAGATGGGAGGGAAAGGGAGAGAGAAGGGAAATTGCTTGGAAATGGAAGGAGACCCTCAGGGTTATACAGTGGAGGGGGTAGAGAGAGAGGAGGGGAGGGGAGGGAAGAGGTGGGGAGGGGGATGGTGGAGGATGGGAAAGGCAGCGGAGCACAACAGACACTAGTATGGCAATATGTAAATCAATGGATGTGTAACTGATGTGATTCTGCAATCTGTGTATGGGGTGAAGGTGGGAGTTCATAACCCACTTGAATCAAAGTGTGGAATATGATATGTCAAGAAATTTGTAATGTTTTGAACAACCAACAATAAAAAATTTAAAAAAAAGTAAAATAAATAAATCAGCATACTACAGTGATGCAGCCACGTCAATGTTTATAGCAGCTCAATCATAACAGCTAAACTATGAAACCAACCTAGGTGTCCTTCAACAGATGAATAGATAAAGAAAATTTGGTATATATAAACAATGGAATACTATTCAGCCTTAAAGAAGAATGAAATGATGCATTTGTTGGTAAATGGATGGAGCTGGAGAATATAATGCTAAGTGAAATAAGCCAGTCCCCCAAAAACCAAAGGCCGAATGTTCTTTCTGACATGCAGATGCAATTCACAATAATGGGGAGGGGCTAGGGAAGAACAGTTGTTTTGGATTAGGCAAAGGGAAATGAAGGGAAGGTAGGGGAAATGGGGGTAGGAAGGATAACAGAATGAATTGGACATTATTACCCTATATGCATATATAACTACATGACCAGTGTGATCCTACACCATGTACAACCAGAAGAATGAGAAGTTTTACTCCATTTATGTATGATGTGTCAAAGTGTATGCTACTGTCATGTATAATTAATTAGAACAAAATTTTTTGAAGATTTGATTTTTTAAAAAAAGAATTAGGTCTCCATTCATTTTTGAAACAATATGTCCCATAGTCCACTAATAAGAACTGTTTCTATGGCCTTACTTAACCCCAGTGGAGGCTGCAGAATGATCTAGTGGTTTACAATGGGACTAACCACAGAAGGAGAGAATGATTTGGGCAGAAAACTAGGTGTTTTCACTGTACTCCTTAAATAACCTCAGTGGAAGAGGGGGGGGGGCGCTCCTAGTAGGAATGAAGTCAGTGCCCTCCATCAGAATTCATACCACTGCTGGGGAGAAAAGAATTCACACAAAAATTTTAAAGAGCTATAATAACCTACTAGTGTACATGGAGAAAAGTGTAAGTATAATCAAAATGAGAAGAAAAATGACAGTCACCATCAGCAGCAACTTCACACAGAACATAATTTATATCACCTTATTTACATACTAATTGTATTAAATGATAATATATCCTGTAATTATCCACCAATTAGGTTAATAGCCATTTAATGCACCACCTCAGGAAGCCATGGTGCTAGCATAATTTTCTGTGCTCTTTTCCCCTATAGACTTTTTTTTTTTTTGCTTATTTTCTTTTTTTTTATAGTTCTATTTTAAATTTTACTTTTAGTTTTAGATGTACAGTGTTATTAGGCAGAGTGTTCTTGTGCATGCCATATCTAAGTTTCCACTGTTTTTAACATCTCACATTAGAATGCTACATTTGTCACAATTACTGAATTGGCAGTATATTACCCAATGAATTTTAACTAATGAGTCAATACTTTATATTTGTTCATTGTTATGGCTTGGATGTGAGGTGTCCCCCAAAAGCTCATGGGTGAGACAATGCAAGAAGGTTCAAAGGAGAAATGATTGAGTTATAAGAGTCTTAACCCAATCAGTGAATTAATCCCCTGACAAGGATTAACAGGTGGTAATGAAGTGGTGGGGTGGGGCTGGAGGAGGTGGGTCACTAAGGGTATGTATTTGGGGTATATATTTGTATCTAGCCACTAGAGTCTTTCTCTGCTTCCCAATCACCATGGGAGTGCTTCCCTCTGTCACACTCTTCCGCCATGATGTTCTGCTTCACCTCGAGCCCTGGGGAATGGAACCATTTGTCACAACACATGACTAAACCAGTCAGGGTCACTCCAAGTGAATTTTGGCAGACTAAATAAGACACAAACACAGAAAGTAACTTTTCTTTGAATTCAGTGACCGCTCCTCAGCTGCAGCACCCATAATGGGGGCAAGGCAGACAAGAAAGAGAAGCACACCTTGAACCTGGGTTTTATTGGGGAGAAGCCATTCAAATGTGGCAAGGGGTAGGGTTACAACAAACAAGTGGGTGTAATCCAACCCCATCGGGTGACACCCACTCCTGGAACTGCACCTCTTTATCCAAGCAGAGGTAAAGTCCAAATTGTATTGCAGTGTACAGTATCTATCCAGTACTTCTTTACTCAGGACTTAAAGATGTGTACATAGCTCCTCTCCAGAGTGGCTCCTGACAACCATCCTTCTTTGGACTAAGACCTTTGAAATTGTGAGCCCTCAAATAAACCTATCCTTCTCTACAATTGTGCTGGTCAGGTCCTTTAGTCACAGCAGCAAAAACAATGATTAAAATATTCATTTTTACCTTATGTTCATCTTCTTATTAGAATCCTATTAAGCCTTCCACATTCATAGAACAATCCTATTCTTTAGGCTCTTACTCACTGTTGCTTCTCAGATGAGACTTATTTTTGATAACCTTGACCATCTTAAGGAGTAATATATTTTGAGTGTATTTTGAACTTTTTTTTAGTGATTAAGCCAAAGTAAAATGTTTGGAGGAAGAAGACCCTAAAATAAAAATATTTTTTTTAAGAGTAAAGCAATATGGTGCCATTTCATTGATGATGTAATGGATCATTATTTTGGATATGACTATTCATTACTTATGTTCACATTGGTCTCTTGAATTGAGGTAGTGTTTCTCAGGTTTTGCAACTTCAAATTCACCATGGGATTTCATTTAAACTTTCCTTCAATTTCAGTCTTTGACATTTAGTTTTCATGTGAAACAATCATATTGTGTTGATAAGGATGTTGGTGAACCAGAATGCCATATATTCTTAGGGGGGTACAAAATGGTATAACAAAGTTAGAAAAAAAGGTGTTGCCTTAAAATGCTTAAAATTCTCCCACCATATGATTTGGTCTTCTCAGTCCTGGATGCTGACATAAGAAAAAAAGAATGTGTCTGTCCAAAGAATGATCTATTGATACAAGAATCAGAGATGAATCTCAAAATAGTAATACTGAGTGAAAGAGCCAGATACAAATGAGTATACAAAATTCTAGAAAATGCAAATCAATCCATAGTGAAAGAAAGAGGATTAGGGGCTGTCTGGGGATAAAAAAGGTAGGAGGGAAGGGTTACCAAGGAGCACAAGAAAACGTTTGGGGTAATGGACATGTCTACAATCTTAATTGTGGTGATCAATTCCCAAGTGTATTCATATGTCAAAACCTATCAAATTGCATGCCTTAAGTAGTGCATCTTTTGATATGCACTTATATCTGAAAAAGGCTGTTATAATATCAGGGGAGCATTTTAGAAAAAACAACATAGCCATTTTAAAAAAATCTTCTAATGCTCTAATCATGTTGCCTCTGAATGCATTACCCTGATTTGAGAATACCCAGAATAACAATCTGCTGAAATATTTGAGTTGGTTTATAAGTTGTAACTTTAGGCAATTTTAATTTGTCCATAAATAAAAACTGAATTTGAAAAAGAACAGATAACTTAAGAAAATTTTCCTTATTAGAAGATATATATATATATATATATATATATATATATATATATATATATATATATATATAAATTAGAATATGTATATTCTAATTAATCTTTAGTGTGCCTAAGTGAAAACTTCAGTTCATCAGAGAGAAAAAAATTCAGAACATAGTTGATATTCTAATTATAGCTCCATACTATATTTACTTTCTATTAATTTTCTAAACTGAAATTTTCTTTCTTTTCTTTTTTGGTACCAGGGATTGAACTCAGGGACACTCAACCACTGAGCCACATCCCCATCCCTAGTTTGTATTTTATTTAGTCTCACTTACTTAGTACCTCATTTTTGCTGAGGCTGGCTTTGAACTTGCAATCCTCTTGCCTCTGCCTCTAGAGCTGCTGGGATTGTAGGCATATACCATCATCCCCAGCCTGAAATGCGTTTATAACTTGGGTCCAAAGACATTTGTTTTATTTTGCTTCAAAACTTACTAGATACAGAAAATGGAATGATTAATTTAATGTGTAAGTTGGTAAATATTAGGCATCTTCCAGACTGTTATATAAACTGACCAAAATATGAATACTCTGTAATAGACAATAAACTATCAAATACTTTCAAATGACTGTAGAGAAATTACTGCTCCCACATAAATAACAAAGACATTACTTTTAAATTCCAATGCAACACCAAAATAAATGGGTTCTCTAGTTTTCAAAGGATGAGTAATGTAAGTTGAAATATCTCCAGAACACTCTCAGGAGTTTCAAAGTATTGCAAAAGTGATATTTGTGTTCTTGAATACCATATTGTGTTATAAGATTAAAGATATGACAGATGTTTGCTTTTGATGGAGAGTCTCTAAAAGGAATAAAATGGTGTTTGTCTATTGAATCTGCCCAAGAAGTATTTATATTTACATAAGGAATTCTCTACACTAAATATTGGCAATTCCTGGGAATTTGCAGCTTGCTGAAGTACAGTAGTTCTGAGTAAGCCTTCCCTGAGTTTACAAGCCCTCAGCTAAATTATTTCACTATCTCAAGTTAACTCAGAAGTAAACTTGCCTTTTTGTACATGCAAAAAGATACATAGAAATATTTTGTTTTTACATACATGGCATTGGTAGATTTATGAGGCACTCTTAAAGATAAACTCTGTTTCTGATGTAGTTGGGCTGCTGATCCCAACTTCTTTGCATGAACCAAATTACTTGGTAGACAAATCAAATCATTTTCAAGGGAGTTAAGAAGTTAAGACAAACACCATATACTTAAAAATAAAATACTGGTTTCTTTTCTGTAATTTTATGATCACCGGGTCATCATAGCATTTTACTCTGGGAAAGATGCAGTGTTGGAAAGGCACACTCAGCAGAGAGCAAAGAATCAGACCATTCAAGACTTGGGGAATGCATGGAGAAACCACTGCATAATACTAGTTGCTAACTTTGGAAAAAAAAAAATTCATGGATCTTAAATCTATTGTGCTAACATTGAAGACTTAAAACCATAGCGTCTGTAAGCTGCTCATGTCATGATCTGTTAGACTTTGGATCTTCAGGATTTCAGCAATAAACAAAATTCAAGTGATTTCCATGGGAAGACTTTGGGGAATGCACTGTTCGATAGGCCTCTGCCCAAAGAGAGGAAGGATGTTGAGGTTCCCAAAGACCAGCAAGGTAGGGAGTTTTGTCACTCCCATGGCTGCCATCAATGAGAGAGATTAACAACCAAAGAATAAGATTTTTATCCAGTAGGATAAAGATATTTTTAATCACTCCTCCATCTCCACCAAGAACCAACTTTCACCCACTTGGGGCAATATTGCCCCCACTGAGAATGCATGTTCTAGAGAGAGCAGCTGCCATCAGAACTGCATGTCGAAGCCCAGAGCAGGAAAGGAGTAGGAAAGAAGTTTCCTGGCCTCTTGTCTACCTGCCCTCCAGCAAGACAGAAGCCAGCTGAATAGTCCAAAGGATCAGGCCCTTGGCTCATGATCTGGATGAAGATAAAAGGTAACTACCAGAGAGTTTTCCTACACTTCTTATAACTTTTGTGCTGCAAAATTACTTTGGGGAAAATCGGGTGTGTCTTGGTTAAGAACATGAATTTTGTGTCAAGGACCTTGATTTAAATACCAGCTCTGTCCCTCTTTTACTGGATAAGCTGAAGGATCATCTTTAAACTCAGCTTCAAAGAGTAAAATGAAGCTATTAATATCCATTTCTGGAAGTTGCTATGAGGATAAAGTAAAATACCATATGCAAAGCATTTACTATGGTGCCTGGGCGGATTGTCACTACATGTGCATAGAGGATTTATCATCTGCCCTCTTTCCTTTCACTCACTCATTGACATCTGCCAAGCACTTACCCAGATGCACTGTGCCCAGTGCTGGGCATACAAAGGAAACAAGAGAAACTCTGCCTCCATCACACTTGCAGTCTAGTGGAGAGTCCCTGACACACATCTTCCACTTTTTTTTTTTTTTTTTTTTTGATACTGGGGATTGAACCACCCAGGGGAACTCTACTGTTGAGTTACATCCCAGCCTTTTTAAATTTTTTTTTACTTTGAGATGCAAATTGCCCAAGCTGGCCTCAAACTTGTGATCCTCCTGCCTCAGCCTCTCCATTAGCTGAGAACTATCTTCTACATAATGAGATGGCTCAGTTATAGAACATGTGCTTAGCATTGCAAGGCCCTGGCATCAATTCCAGCACCAAAAACATAAATTAAAAAGGAGTCAGGCTGCCTGAATAAAATTGGTCCACAAAAGAACAGTCCTAATACAACAGGTAGAAACTGACAAGGTACCAGTTAACAGGGTTATGTGTCTTTTAAATGAATTTAATCTCCTGTTTCAGAACCCATCCCCAAAACCCATACAAGGCCGGTGACTTGGCAAACTTCATTCTTGCAATTTTTCTAAGCCACGTGTCTTCATCTGTAAGGATGAGAAGATGATAATACTTAAGTGCAAAAGCTGTTGATGAGGCTGGAGATGTAGTTCAACAGTAGAGCACTTGCTCAGCATGTACACAGCCTCAGGTTTGATTCCCAGCTCTGCAGATAAGGAATTGTTATTGATTGAATTTAAAAAATTGCATCTAAAGTACTTAGTGTACTCCATCTGATTCAGATCAGTGCTTCATAAAATCTAGCGATTTAATTATTTCTCTTCCAGAACTGTAATTGTTGTGATTCTGCAATTTATGATTCTTGTGTTTGTGAACTGTGCCTTTGTTTTCCATGTTTAAGATAGTAATGACTGTCAATGTCCATTCCACCTCAGTAAAACTTTCATAGCTAATAAAAGAATATGCCAAATTTATCTAGACAATGATTCAGTATATAATTTAGGGTTAACTCTATATCTATGCTTTCATTTTTGTAATTAAATTCAGCATTCCTTAATTTATTATAATTAATTAGAAAAAGGGATTATTAATCACCTATATCACAAGTTAATTTTTAGCATAAAAGTTTATTTTAAACATTATGTTTTGTTTTAAGCATTTACTTCAACTTGCATGACTAGCTGTATGTGAATGTTTAACATATGTGAATGTAAAAAGGATAGAAAATAATTAAAATATTGAAAAATGCAGCCTTTCAAGACAAAGTACCACAAAAACAGTGCAAAACTGGAAAAATGAACAATAAAACACAAAAAATTAAAACTCCCCAAGAAAGCGCCACCTATCTTGGGGAGTAGAAATGTCCTATAACACAATCTTGGTGGTGTGTTCCAGCTACACAGTAGTTTATTTCTATTTTACTGGATGAATTAGATTCCTTTACAAAGCCTTTTGGGAGTTACATCACTCTAATGAGAAAAAAGTACTCCTGTTAAGAAGCAAAAGATGTAGATTAAGGATTTTAAAAGTGCTGATTAAAAAAAATAAAGTCACTTAAAATATAAACAAAATGCTTGCTAAGTGAAAACAAGGTAGCTTTCATGGCACAGTTTAAAGCACTTATCAGGTATTTTCTGCCTGGTTGCAGGTGCCCTGTCAGTTCTAGACAAACTACTCAGACATTCTACTCATGTGGGCCACCCATGGGGCACTTTCTTTTCTTTCTCACCACCTGTGCTTAATGAGTAGCATTTTTGCAAACTTGGCCCATTTCAAGGGAAGAAGGGAAGAATTTCATGCCAAAATAATTAAATCAAGATAAGAAATAAACACTACTGTAATTTACCTCCATCCAACTTACCTAGAAAAAAAAAAAACAAAAACCATGAAATGTATAAGTACACCACAGGATTTTAAGACTGAAAGTTCCAGAGATCACCTACTCAATGGCCTGTCCCTTGCAGTTCAGGGATTAAGAGCAGAGCAAATGCCAAAGGTTTTCAGGAAAAATGGTCCATTGTCATCTAATTGTAACCCTTGGGGTCAAGAAGTATTGCTTATCAGGGAAAAAGTTTTTCTCCCAATAGGGAAGGGATTTAATAGGAAAAATATTGTCCTAATTGTGCTTATCAGTCTTAAAGAAAAGCTGATTTTTTTGGCTTGGAAAAAAAATTACCTTTTAAAATTCATCCCTGAATTTTTCAATTTTTCTAAGTTGGTGGATCTGATAAATTATTTTGTTGCTTAACCAAATGTCTCCGTTGCCAATCTTCCACTTGAATGAAGCCAGTTCAACTCAGATTTCCATAACTGCTCATGCTCCTCATTAACCCTTTCCAATAACAAATCATTCAAATAATACCCCTTCCACCCCACCCACACACACATATATGTGTCCCTTCTTGTTACAGAAGTTGTTTGTAGTGCTGGGAAAAATTCTATCAACTGAGGCAATTCCAAGAAGAAACAAGACACAGTCCTCAATCACAATCTGTTCTGTCTCTGCCACGATGAACCAACCATCACTCAAAGACTAGGTTTTATAAGATACCACTGGTGCATAAGAAAATCTCCTGTAGTCAAGGCAAACTTTCTCTTAGAAAAATGAGAAATAAAGGCACCTTGGGTATGTTGTTATCGCTCGGGAGCAAGTCTTGAAAACAAAATCAGGAGATGTCAAAAATACAACAGAATTTTTTAAAATGCAGTTTTAAAATCAAAATTTTTAAAAAAACTCTATTAACGTATAATTTACATTAGAACATCCATTTTAAGTGCACAACTCTTGTGATTTTTAGGAACTACCTAACAGGGCAGTTACCCCCACAATCTAGTTTTAGAACACTTATTTCCATCACCCCAGTAAAATTCTTTTGTGGGTATTAAAATAGTTAATTCCCATTCCCAGCTCCAGATACTCACCAATGCACTTTCTGTTGCTATGGATTATTCGTTTTTTTTGTTTGTTTGTTTTTGTTTTTTGTTTTTTTGTTTTTTTGTAATGGCTGCTTCTCCATTACAAAAAATGGAGTTTTTGTTTGTTTGCTTGTTTATTTATTATTTAATGAGAGAAACCCAAGGGTGTTTCCTACAAGTAAAAGGCCACTATTCACTGAAGAAGAACCTACCCTGTCAAACTATTCAGAGTTCTTAAGGAAATCTTGGGCACTAGAGACTTCAGTTGCCTTAGTGTGGTCTTTAAGATTTAATTATCTCCCAGTTAGAGATAACAGACTTACAGAGCTACAAGGGATTTGGGTAATGAAAGAATGCTGTAGAGCCCTGTTATCTTAACCAAGAAAATGTTTCAATCTCCAAAGTTAGAAAACAAAACAACAATAAAAAACAACTTTAAAATAAAGAAAAAACAACTTTTAAGTAAAAGGGTAAACTCCCAAGATTTCTTTAAAATTCAGACAAATATTATGCTTTTGCTTGTGAGACATTAGAAATTTTAAAGATTCTTAAATTATATTTCTATGAGATTGAAATATAAAAAATTTCTGCAAAGTACAGTGGGCTTTTCTCCACTCCCAAGCCCTCATAGGTATATTATTCTAATGTATTTTGAGTAGAATAAATATAACAAACCCTCATGTTTTTGGTTGACAAAATACTTTTCAGACCACTTATTTCCTTCCTCCAGAATCTGTGTATTTTAAAACCACTTTAGCTTCAGGTTTATCTTGCTTACATCCTGATTTCCAGGTATCCTTTCCTCTGGAAGGAACACTGGGCTTCCCAGAAATTTACTAAGTGTTTTACAAGGAGCCCTTTTATATTTGAAAGAGAAAACTTTTTGTCTAGTGGTGATGAGAAAAAGAAAAAAAAAACCTCTAACCCAGACGATTCTAAATTTGGGGAAATCTATGGCGCTCTTTCAACTTGGAGTATTGGTCACAAAGATTCCTCAAGAATTATTTTACACCACTTGCAGGAAACTGATGTTTGCTGTGGTTTTTTGTTTTTAATTCCTTACATCAACAAAAACAAATGTTAGTTTTGTGTCTTTAAGTGTGTTAGGGATTTTTCAGACGGTGGAGTTCAAATTACCCCTATGGAAGTTCTGAAGGAGGAACTTTTGGAGAGAACACGTACCTTGCAGAAAAAAACATATTTTGCTAGTAACTTTAATATGTTCTCAAAGCAAAGGGGACCTCTGCACTTCTATCCTAAGGAGAAAACAGAGCTTTGAGTGTAGATCTCTCAGGGGCTACTGTGAAAACTGTGGGCTTCTCCTTTTGAAAACCTTTAAAAATCAAGTAAACTTGTGTTTGCCTAGAGGAAAGGAAAAAAAAAAAAGGACCAATGTCATGAGTTGCTAAATGCTGGAGACTTCTCAGGTTCCCTTTCCACCACCCGAGTTTAGAAGGAAAGACAAAGGAAGTCTTAAATGGGAACTTTCCACATTCTTGGAGAAAATAACAATTGAAACATAAAAATCTGGCGGCGGGGACTCGAGTGGGTGGGGTGGGGAATTATTTGATGAAACTGATTTCTGCAAAAAAAGAAAATGCCAGGCAAACTCAAGCTGGGGGCTGTAGGAAGGCAAGACTGTAGAAGTTCACCACCACTACCACCCCAGCTTTTAGTGATTCTAGCAAAATCTCTGCTGTGTGAGTAAAGGGCAATGAACTTGGCAAGGACAGGGATCTTTTTGTCCGTCCACAACCGGTCAGACTTTTCAGTTCTCAGCTTGTTCACTACTGATGATTCTTCCAGTAGAAACGGGCCTCCCATTCCCAGGGAAGAAAGATCTATATTCTTTTTACATTTTATATTCTTGCAATATATAAAAAGGAAACTGTTGTTTTGTCTTTTCAAACAAAACCCCTCTTCGTTCTCTCAATTTTTTCCCAAATCTGCAAAGCACCCCCAAGAACTCCTGGAACTTAATAGAAACTCATTAAAGGCTTACTTTCCCCTTCGCCAACCATTCCCCGGCTGGCCCTTTCTCCTATCCAGGTAGGTACAGCGTAGAGGAAAGAAGTCTGAACAGGACGCCCGTGAAGTCAAAGAAAGGATGTCCCAACCCAGGACACATTAGACCAAAGAAAGGCAACAGAAAAAAAAGCCAGCCCCGCCCTGGGACTGCAAAGTCTGGATTCCTACAGCTGGAAGGTGGTGGCTACTTTATGGTTTTTCCTCCCCCACAAAATGCACTCCTGTGAATACAGACTTTTTCCCCCTAGAGGTGACGCAATGTCCTCAAACACCACCACCACCCCCAATTTAAAAAGAAAGAAAAGGGAAGAGGGGGCAGCCTTGCAAGCCGGTCGCTTCCCCCAACTCCAGCCCCTCCCTCTCCTCCCAGTCTACTCCTTTACAGTCGCTTCCCATCCCTCCCCCCGATCGCCCAAAAAGTTTGACGACCGCAAAGGAAACCAAAAATAAAAAGTTCTCTTGCCCCAATCCTGGCGGGCGATCAGCATCTCTTTTGTTCGGGGCGAACCCACAGTCCCCCGTGACGTCACCAGGAGCCCGGGCCAATCGTTGCGCGGTCGGCCGCCGCGGCGGCGGCAGAGGCGGCGGTGGGAGGGCGTGGGGAGAGCCGCAGAGCCCTCCTCTCCTGCGCCCCGGGCCTCGCAGGGGGCGGAGGGGACCGTCCCATATAAGCCGGGGCGTCCCGGGCTCTGTCGCTCGCGCTGTACAGGGGGAGGAGGAGGAACCCCTGGCGCGAGCGGTGGAGAAGGGACCTGCAGCTACAACTTCTCCCGCCCTGTCCACCTCTTCTGTCCTTCCACGGGTTCCCTTCCCCATCCTCTGGCCCCCACCGTCTTAAAAGCGTTGGGAAGGAATTTTCCCGCAGGTTGCGAAGGGAACCCAACTTGTTGCCCACTTGCCTTCTGGTGAGGACGGCTTCCCCCCCCCACCCACTCAAGATGCTCAGGGGTCCTGGGCCCCGGCTGCTGCTGCTGGCGGTCCTGTGCCTGGGGACAGCGGTGCCCTCCACTGGGGCCTCGAAGAGCAAGAGGCAGGCTCAGCAAATCGTGCAACCCCAATCCCCCGTGACTGTCGCTCAAAGTAAGCGTAAGTACTGACCGCGGACTGAAAACAGGCGGTCGCCGGGATGGCACCTTAACGCTAAGTAAAGTTGTGGCTGAAGTTTTGCGCGCGTGCGTGTGTGTGTGTGTGTGTGTGTGTGTGAGTGCGCGCTTTTTTGAGAGAAACCAGCTGTGGACACAAAAGGCTCTTGGTTTGAGCAAGAGGATTCTGGGGGCCTTAAGAGGAGATAATGCATTGGAGGACAGGGGCTCTGCAGTGTCCTCCACTGTTGTAATCAATTCTACACGTCCAGAGTGACCTTCTATGAATTAATCAAAACTTGCTTTTAAAGAGAAAGATCATGTGTGCCTATCAATTTTCCATCTGCTCCTTATTTTCTTTGTTACTAAATAACTTGTTAAATATTTTCCAAGTGGAGGTGAGAAGATAATAACTTGTTTCTTACTAACTTGAAAGATCCGTAATTGGTTCAGATTGCTCTGAGGCCCCTTGGGATTCTTCACCAAGAAGAGATTGGAATTCCTCTTCCAGTTTTTCAAAGACACACCCTCCCTTTGCCTTAGGGAAAGGAAACTTTAAAGTTGCCTTTCTTGACTTCTTTTTCCAAAAGGATATTGAAGTTCCTTGCATATTTCAAAATGTTAATTTCAATTATCCACCTTTTAGAATTGTTCCATTTCTTTGATGTAGACCCTTGGCCAGATGGAAATGACATTGCATAACATTTTAGCTAAGTTAAAAGAAAAATAAATTCAAATATCCACCTATACAAATTGTGGTTAACTCCTTGAATAACTAGTTTCTACGTCTATATTTTAGTAGAATATTATTTTTAATTATCCTGGCATTCTGGTGATTAAGTTCTTTTTCTGTTTGGTGCCCAGACTTATTAATTTGATTGTGTGTAAAGAAAAAAAAATCCATAATTTGAACAAAAGGAGGAATGGAAGTTTAATGACTTTTTCCTTCAATTATTTACAGCTGGTTGTTTTGACAATGGAAAACACTATCAGATAAACCAACAGTGGGAGCGCACCTACCTAGGCAATGCCTTGGTCTGTACCTGTTATGGAGGGAGTCGAGGTTTCAACTGCGAGAGCAAACCTGAGCGTAAGTGTTGTGTGGGGAGCAGGGATGTCACTAGAGTCTTTTAATAAATGAGTGAGTCTTGTTACTCAAATTTAGCACTAAATAAAAATACACGCACCATTTTTCTAATAGAATTGCCTATTATTTCTTCTTTCTAAGCTGGTTATGTGGGCTTTTCATATTCCACTTTTACCTTTAAACAATATATTCCAAATTTGTTTCCAGAGTCGTCTTTTTCTTTTACTCTCCCAAAGTTTTTAATGAGAAAAATGAAAGATTCTGTGAGTCCTCCTTCAAAACAAAACTTATAAAAGTTTATTAGAAAGTAATCTCAGATCTTGAACTATAAGATTATGGGCCAGAAAACACTTTAGGGTACTATATTGTAAAGTGATTTGTCAGCTGTGGTTCAATGCAAAACCACTAACCACTTCAAAGTGTTCATACCTTCAGAGCATTGATGTATTTCTTGTAAATTATAGCAATGCCTTCAGAGAAGCACCAGTGAGGCTTAAATGGAAATACTTAGTAGAATTAACAAGGGTCGATGCCTAGAGGGAGGTGGGGGTCTTCAAACTGCTTTTTATATGGCCCTGATTCAGAGATTGGAATCTGAATCCCTTTCTTCAGTCTAGCCTGTTGTAAGCTACTACTCTGTATGAATTTTTTTTCCCCTGAGAATTCTTTCTGATAGAAATATTTACAGAAAATTTGAGAACTTGTCAGTGGTCAAAAACTGTGACCTTTTTTGTGCCAAGGGTAGAATCTGTAACTCTGCACTTCATTTTAAAACTTGCAGTAGCTGTTCAAACAGAAAAGCGCATTTTCCTCTGGATGGATTAGTGGGGCAGAAAGGCTTGCACATATGTGAGGCTCACACGGGCTTCTTCTCTCCTCAGCTGAAGAGACTTGTTTTGACAAGTATACTGGGAACACTTACCGAGTGGGTGACACTTATGAGCGCCCTAAAGATTCCATGATCTGGGATTGTACCTGCATCGGGGCCGGGAGAGGGAGAATAAGCTGCACGATTGCAAGTAAGGAAGACGTTCTATAAAATGATGATAGACTGTCATAAATGTGAATTTCTCTATTAATGCCACTGTTATTCTCTGTTACCCATGATGGACTATTCTTCCCTTTGGGATTTGCCCCTGGTGACCAGGTGCTTTTGTATGGCCACCCAACTGGTTCTGTGCTTCTAGAAGATGGTTCTAAGCACTGGTGGAAAGAGTATTTAATGTGTATGAATTTATAAGTGTGTGTTTATGTCCCTGTGTGCGTGCGTGTATATACATGGTTAATCAAATTGCTCTCTTGAGTTCCATTTCAGTAGGATGTGCTTAGGGGAGTCAGTATTTTAAATTACCTGGGCATCTTCAAGCCCAGTGATTGGAAAGATGTTCATGAAGAGTGAGTCAGTCATAGCTTATCTGCTTTTCTTGTTTGCAATGCAGAGACCTCTTGCATATCAGAAATGGTCTGTTTATTTGTGACCGATAGGTTAATCCAGGAAGCAGATCTCTGAGATAGTAATTCCCAGAGATAATACGAAATGATTAACCCAGTAGCACGCCCAAGGAATACTGGGGACTGGGCTGATTCTCATCAGCTCTAGCGAAGCTAAGGCAATCATTCTAGTATGATTCATTGAGTTACCAGTATTTTCTATTAATAGGATTTTTAAATCATTTATATTAAAGTTTCCATCCAAAAGAACAAATTAGCTTCTTGTGAATAAACAAAATCAACTTTCCCCACACTTAAGCTAGAGTTTATGAAACTTCATAGGCAGATCTCAAGATCAGTGGTCTACAGTGTTTACTATCTAGTGAACAATTTAGCCTTTGGATTTGCTATTGGATTTAATATCCTAGAGAAGCATCAGGATTCCCACACTTTATATGCATGTATCCATTTGCTTTCCACCAAAATTACATACCTATCCTAGGGTAAATTATAGGCTTTCTATACACCTGCAAATGGGAATGCTCTACCAAATGTGGCCTTTGCATTGAGTGGTCTCAGGCTCAACCAGTTGTGCATGGGTGGAGGCCAAGCCTCCCCACCTTTCTTTTCTGTTAGGACCCAATTTTCGGTGATCTCTCTGGGGAATCAGGATTTATCGCCTTTTCTTTGATATTCAGATTTCTCTGTGGTTTCCTTTGAACTTTAGGCACAAAGACATTTAATTGAATTGACCCAGAGTGACCAGCTCTGTTAACTTTTCTGTGTCTCTAGTAGGACACAGAAACTGTTCTCTGTGTCTCACTTTAGATTATATAAGTGCCTGTTCTAGGTAGAACACAAGACTTTTTTCCTCCTTAATTCTCTGTCCCACTCTATCAACCCTTGCCTTCTTTCTTAAACAGACCGCTGCCACGAAGGGGGTCAGTCCTACAAGATCGGTGACACCTGGAGGAGACCTCATGAGACTGGTGGTTACATGTTGGAGTGTGTGTGTCTTGGCAATGGGAAAGGAGAGTGGACCTGCAAGCCTATAGGTGTGTGGCTTTTGCGGATTAATAGGGGCACCAAGCAGAGCTATAATGTTGAGTTGAACCCAAATCACATGTACATGAACTGGAAATCTGAATTCCAATTTCAAAAATAGTGAAATGGGAATTTTATTTTAACTAATGAAATGTTACATGATCTGCAATCTTCTTAAGGAAATCAGATTATAAAGTACTAACCATATACAGAAGTCTTCATTTTGTTTCAAAATCACAAGGTAGAGTTGAAAGATTTAGGATGAAGGCCCTTCTTTTGTTAATAAAGGACTATAGCTCTATGGGGCTTAGTGGTGCAGTGCTTGCCTAGCATGTATGAGGCCCTGGATTCGGTCCCCAGCACTGCAAAATCAAATCAAAACAAAAACAAAAACAAAATATACATTTGATCTCAGATCCACCTTGGTTAAGATATAAATTATTCAAAAGAAAAAAAATGACACTTTTGTCACATTTCATTGAAATGCACTGGACTGGAACGTACAATGGCATGTGCTGTTTGTTGCACATTGGCAATTTATTTTCACAATAAAAATTTGTGAGCTTTTCTTAGTCTCAATCCTCACCTGAACTCATATATATATAAGTCCAAAAGTTTTTTGGTTCCCTTTGCTTATTGTTCTCTAATTTGGGGGTTTTTATGTTGTTTTTACAGAAATCCAAATTTGAAAGAGGTCTTTTGTTGTCTTATTCAGGCCATTCATAATTCATAATTAAGTTTGGAATTTTCCCACAGACTAGATACATACATACTTTTCACACCAAGCGCTGGTGGGAAGCTTGAGACTGGCTGAAAACGTGCAGTCCATGTGCTAATCATTAGTAGAAGAGAAGCTCTTCCTGCCAGTTTGACTGGAGCTTCTTTTGCTTTGGCTGCTTACTCTGTGCTTAGGTTCAGGGCGTGCCTTTCTTTCCGAAGAGAGTGCCACTTAAAAAAATGTGGCTGGATTTTTTTTGCTAACACACTACACTTTAAATTACAGGGAGACTGTACAATTCAAAATAACCTTCTCTCTCTCTCTCTCTCTCTCTCTCTCTCTCTCTCTCTCTCTCTCTCTCTCTCTTCCAAATTGTTCTACAGCTGAGAAATGTTTTGATAATGCTGCTGGGACTTCCTATGTTGTTGGGGAAACCTGGGAAAAGCCCTATCAAGGCTGGATGATGGTGGATTGTACTTGCCTGGGAGAAGGCAGCGGACGCATCACTTGCACCTCTAGAAGTATGTGTTAGGTCTTTGTGTTGACGATGAGGCCAGCTACTGTTTTCTGGAATTCCTAGAGAGAATTATAATATGATGTCTCTTAGAACACATCCAATACAATAACAACCCTGCAGAGTTTAGGATGTCAGGAAAAGTTCTATAGCCACTGTGTTCTGTATCTGAGAAGACTAAATAAGTAGAAAACAACAATCTTTGTTCAAGAGGTCTTATGCTATGGCTACTAAGAAAAAAAATCTTCATATTTATTCAGATGCTAAATGTGTCATAGATTTAAAGATTAGTTCTATGCATGATCTAAATTGTCACTGAGATTTTTTCAAGTATCTCAAAAAGAGCAAAGATTATTAAAAATAGCACACCAATATATCTTGTGGCATGGGATGCATTTGACATGGAAATGAACCAAGCTCCAAAGGTTTAGGTTTCCTTTTAGGTTTAAAAGATTTATGAGCAAAATTGATGAAAATAAAAAGTATTTATCCCATAGGTTAAAGTTGTCAACTCTGGCATCAAAGATAGTGTCTCTTACCCAACTTCTTAGTGCTATTGAAAATTTGGCCTTGGGAATCTTTAATGATCCTTTTTAAATTGTTTGAAATATAAATTGTTGCCATTGTTTTCAGGGCCCCTTTTGTAGAATTTCAAACTAACAGCAGCTATATAATATGTTGATGCAAAACAGCCATTAACTATTGATGATATAGATTATAACTGAATTTAAAATCAAATCTAAATATCTTGCACCTATTTTACTAATTTAGCTTAAAACACTTAATTATCTTAAAAGACTCCTTCAAATTCAAATTCTTTGCTAACAACAACAACAACAACAAAAAATAAGTCTCATATAAAATGACAATGATTCTGACCAAATATTTCTCAGAAACTTACTAGTTCATTAGATTTTTTGTACTTAAAATGTTCTGATTCTCAGTCTTTAAGGCCATTGTGGCAATATTTTAGCTTAAGACAAATTCAAAATCTAACTCGAATTCTTATCTATTATTTAAAACTTTTCTAATAGGAAGTTGGCAAAAGTTTCTTAAAGATTATTTATTCCATGAGATTTCATAAGTACATACTTTGTAAAAGGTGGTAGAAGAAGGAGGTAAATATAAATTGAACATTAGCCAAGCTTTCTGAGAGCACTTAGTAGGTCAGGGAGATGAGAAAGGATTATATGTACTTACCACCTACATAACCCAATGTTAGGAGTTTGACCCCAAGATACTGAAAACAGAATTGTGGGGGTCAGGGAATGACTTTTGATTGGGGTTTGGAGGAAAGTTCTAACCAGCAATACCTTTGTTCAACCTCCATTCTCTTGGCAGATCCCATGGTGGATTTGTGTGTGCCTACACCAGCTATCTAATTATTATTTTTTCCAACCCAACAGTTGTAGTAGTATCTGATTCACAAACAGATCCTCTATATTCACATTGTAGCATATGGATGAAGCTGGATTATAATTTAAAAGATCTATCTGCCAGATAACTAAGCACATAGACTAATGGTAATTTAGTTACCAATTACTATTTTACATGAATAATCCCACTTTTCCTTTAGAGTGGTAATAGTGAACAATTCAAAAGAGGTTATTTAGTTAGTGAATTTTAAATAGGTATTTGGGGGGAGAGTAAGAGAACATTTTAGTCATAGATTGTTCCTCTGCTGAATATTTTTACATAACAAATGGATAAAGTGATCCTACTGTCTTTTTATAGCTTCCTTGGGGCAATTGGTAGAGACCCAGGAGACCCTCAGGGCTTCCTGTCTGGTGTTCTAAAGAAAGTTCTATTGAAAGGCAGCCCATATTTATTACTAAGAGAAGGCCCAGGAGAGCCTGAGAAGGAAAAATACAGAATAGTACAATACCTGAGAATGATATAATACAATATCTGAGAATGATTTTGGTTAAAAGAACAGCGTGAAAGCTATTTTAAAAGATTAATGCTGCCAGGGGGTGGTGGCACACGTCTGTAATCCCAGCGTCTCAGGAGGCTGAGGCAGAAGGATCTTCAGTTCAAAGCCTGCCTCAGCAAAAGTGAGGTGCTAAGCAACTCAGTGAGACCCTGTCTCTAAATAAAGTACAAAATAGGGCTGGGATGTGGCTAAGTGGCAGAGTGTTCCTGAGTTCAATCCTGGATACTCCCCATGCCCCCCCCCCAAAAAAAAAATTAATAGAATATGATGAACAAGTTTTGGCAAACAGAAAGGTGGAATTAGGTGGAACAACATAGCTCTACTTATCCACTTAGCAAATGCAGTCTTATCTTGTAGAAATTTAATATCTACAGCACCAGAGCTGAATATAAACCTTACAGAAATGTGGGCTACCAAACGTTAAACTGTATTCCTTTGTTAGGTTCGAATTGATCCCTTGCCAATCTCGATCTGATTTATGTACTTACATGCTTCTTTTCTGAAACAGACAGATGCAACGATCAGGACACAAGGTCATCCTATAAAATTGGAGATACCTGGAGCAAGAAGGATAATCGAGGAAACCTGCTGCAGTGCATCTGCACAGGCAATGGCAGAGGGGAGTGGAAGTGCGAAAGGCACACATCTCTGCAGGCCACGTCCTCTGGTGAGACACAGGATGACTAGGGCCAAGAATGGGGAAGTGGCTCAAGAAATATTTCTGCAAACCCACCTTTCCCTTGACATGCCATTTGAGGATTTGCAGAGTTTCAACTAATAAGCTGAGATCATTTACAGATTATTAGTTGTTAAAAACTTTTTTTACTAACAGGCTTTAAATTTTGGAGGAAAATTAAGAGGAAGTGAAAACAGACCTTAGTGGGGGGAAATATCATATTTAAAAACATGATAGGAGGTAGGGTGTAGCTCAGGAGCAGAGTGCATGTTTTAGCCTTGTAGAGGCCCCGGGTGCAATTCCCAGCAGGAAAACAACTAACAATAACTTTAATATTTTTAAAAAGAAATTTCAGTAACTTCTGGTATGAGAAAAGATTTTTTTGCATCACAGATGTTTTGTAAGAGTCTGAAGAAAGAAATATAGTTATCAAGGGTGTACCCTTGCTCTGCTATTATTCTCAGTACATTTTTGTTAATGTGCCAGCATTGTTACTTAGCTTCTTAGCTATCAGTCTTTTAGCTAAAAATATTAATGGATTGGATTTTTTTCCTTTTGATGAGGTTTTATTTTGATCTAACACTTATAAAAATGAGCAAAACAAGACTTGATGGTATCTTTGAGTTATTTGGTTACCGTCAATAAAGTTGTTGCTGAACAAAAAAGAAAAAAAAAAAAATAATCACAGTTGCCTACTAAAATAGAGTAAAGGAGTCATTGGAAATTAACTGGGGGTAAAGACTCGTTGAATATTAACTATTTTTATTAATTACTAATTCTATGCTAAAAAGGTTTCCCTGTTCAAAACAGTTTGAGGAATACTGAGCTGAACAAAATGAAACCTGCTGCACAGATCCTTTATGTCCCTTTGCCTCCTGATTCTCAGTGTGGGGTGTACGAGACAGGGCCATCTTCCCAGTCTTTGACCTAGGCTCCTTTCTCTGTGAAGTATCTCTGGGCTCTAGTGTACGGAGTTCAGTCTACCAGTCATTCTAGCCTCGGTTCTGACTCTGCTATGAACCCTGGCCTTCAGGAGAACATATTTCCCAAAGTTGCAAGAAAAAATAAGCACATTCTGTTGTGTTAATCCAGAAGGAAACTCGTCTAAGGAGGATTAATTAATTTTAGAAAAACAAATAACAAAAGCACAAGTAATCCTGTGGAAGAGCAAGATGCAGAAAGTAAGGGCAGCTTGTAAGGAATCCAGTACGGCTGCCCAGGGTACCCACCAGTGAGTGCAGTTACAGGATGGCAAGAGGTCTGCTGTACAGTGGCAGAGGCCCCTAAAATCAGTGTCAGAAGAAACAATGCCCAAGTGCATGGACTTATGGTGGCTGCTAAGAGAGGAAGGGTGAGGCAGATCATGTAAGGTGAGGGGAATGCATGAGGAAAAGGTCAGCACGTGATTCTAGGTATACTGGGGATGAACAGCTCAGTGGTCTAAGGCATAGAGCAGAGAAGAAAGTGACCAGAAGTGAGGCTGGCAGGAAGTTAGCCAAATGCAGGATTGTGAAACTCATGGACTATGAGTTTCCTGGCCTGAGTGAGTATTTGTTTAAAGTATCTGCTCGGTGAAATGGCAGAATGATGTCTGTCATTTAAAAATATAATCCCAGTAGCACAGATGAACTGGAAGATGGAGACCATTTGGTAAAGTTTTGTGGATAATTTCTTGGACTGAATGCAAAAGCTACAATGCAGAATGGAAGGGACATTTCTTTTCCAGACCAGTGACACGTGGAAGTCAGAGTGATCTCTGTGAGATCCTAAGGATTCTGACTCCAAGAATTCGTTCACTGTCTTCTCTTATCCAGTTTTGTGACTTTCATTTCTTGTGCCCTTAGGCTCTGGCTCCATCACAGATGTCCGGAAAGCCATTTACCAGCCCCCGACTCACCCCCAGCCTGTTCCCTATGGTCACTGTGTCACAGACAGTGGTGTGATCTACTCTGTGGGGATGCAATGGCTGAAGACACAAGGAAACAAGCAAATGCTTTGCACTTGCTTGGGCAATGGCATCAGCTGTCAGGAGACAGGTATGCATTATCATTTCAGAAAAACAGTTCAGGGGGCTGGGGTTGTGGCTCAGCAGTAGAGCACTCGCCTAGCATGTGTGAGGCCCTGGGTTCAATCCTCAGCACCACATAGAAATAAATAAAAGTATTGTGTCCAATTACAACTAAAAATTAAATATTAAAAAAAACAGTACAGATGACTTTGTTACTTATTTTTTGCAATACCTTCATTTACAAAATATGTAATGCAATAAAATGAGAAAAATCTTATAATCTTACTCCTCTGTGAAGACAATTGGGGTAACATTTCATGTGTTTTCTTCCAATGTTTTTTTTTAATTTATGTATTTCCTTCCTATTGTGGGGCTCAAACTGCTATGCATTATCTTTATTTGCCCAAAATATTGTTACAAGAGGGTTGCTTTCAGAATAACTAAGCATCCAAATTTTATACTCTGCGTCTCAAATTTCATCAGCTTTGTGATGTAAACATTGTTCAGTAACCTAATGCATCTCTTCTGGGCTACAAATATGGCAACAACTATAGTAATAATAAATTGGTGCCCTTTTCAAAAGAAATTGCCTTAAAATAGCCTCAAGTGTTATTTCTTATGGCAAAGACATAGTCATACATATTCCCTCAGCATCTTTGAGCCACATCTTTAATTAACTTGTATAAATATAGCTTTATAAATAGAGAAACCAAGGCATGGTCGCAGAAGAGGTAACAAAGGATATGAGCAGAGAACTCAGATCCTTGGTTCTATCCATAGCAGGCATGGTTTTCTTAATAATGCATTTTAACTGAAATTAACCAGATGATCATCCGTCCTCCCAGCTTTTTTCTTTGTGGGCAGAAGCTCAATCTCTCATTTAAGCTATAAATAAGCTGCCATTGGTGAGAGAGCTCTATTAACTGAAATTCTTTCTGTTATGCTAATAGCGGTAACCCAGACTTTTGGTGGCAATTCAAACGGGGAGCCGTGCGTCTTACCATTCGTCTACAATGGCAGGACTTTCTACTCCTGCACCACAGAAGGGCGACAGGATGGGCATCTTTGGTGCAGCACGACTTGGAATTATGAACAGGATCAGAAATACTCTTTCTGTACAGACCATACTGGTGAGTGTTCCAGGAGAAACCACAGAAGTGAGAAAAACCCATCTTATTTGCCAACAGTCTAACCATGAATTGTGAGGTTGCACCAGAACCATTGCTTTTGATCTTCTTCGACCAAAAGATATGGTGACTTAGCATCTGGGTATCTCCCCATGTTTCCCAGTGCTGCTTAGAGAAAAGCCCTCTAGGTCATTTATACTGATACATAGAGATTATGATGTGATTAAAGATACATCTTGAAATCAGTAGATGATCCCACTGAGCTGAAAAATACTCTGGATGGCTATCTGAATGCCTTTCCTTATCTTCTGGTTAAAAATATGTTTTATTCAAAGCTATTATTTATATTTTTTTCCGGGAAAATGAGTGACAATGGGATTTAACTCTGATTTGAAGGTGAAGGTGAATACACTAAGAAATTGAGTGTATTTAAATTATCAGACTTTTTTATTCTGAGAGACTGTTTGGGAATTAATGCAGAAACCTGGATCTCTCAGAACGACCCCGTAGTGATTCCCCTGTGTACCTGGGAAAGCTCAGTTGTAATCTCCTTTCTATTTGTGTGTTGGGCAGTTTTGGTTCAAACTCGAGGTGGAAATTCCAATGGTGCCTTGTGCCACTTCCCCTTCCTGTACAACAACCGCAATTACACCGATTGTACTTCTGAGGGCAGGAGAGACAACATGAAATGGTGCGGAACCACACAGAACTATGATGCTGACCAGAAGTTTGGATTCTGCCCCATGGCTGGTAAGAGGAAGCCCTCTGGGCTGCCCTTGTGGACAGCCATTCAGAGAGTAGAGACAGATGGGTGTCCTGTTTACTCCTACTTCACCCAATAAGACAATTTGGAGAAGAAAAATCTATGTGATATATGTGTATACATGTTACATCATATACATTCGAATTGAAAAAAATATGATTTATATAATTATCTGAATCCTTTTAAAATCTCATTGACGTGTTTTAATGTCCAAAATACACAAAGACAATTAAAAATGTTTTTTTTTAGAAATCTGAAAATATAAAGTTGCAAAGGTTTGACGTTTGTCAAGATCACACTTTGCTATGCTTGAGTCACTTAAAACAACTTGACTGCTGTAGTCACAGAGCTATAGTATTGACACGTGACTGTTTGGCTGGCATTAGCTCTAACGCTTATTAAATACCAAAGTGATAGAGACAAATCTGAAAATTTGTTTTCTGACAATAGGGAATTTTTTTTTAAATCTCCAGTTTATATGGAGAAAGGGGAACCAGTATCTTTTATTTGTTTTCAAATTTCAAGAGTTCCAAACTGTACATTTGATTTTTCTGGTTGTAGAACCAAGAACTTGTATACTCTGCAGCGTCAACCCATGAACAAGACTCAAGGAAACCACCCATGCATTTATTGCTTTCTTTGCAACAAAAGATCATATTGAGTTTAAAAGGAAAACTCACTTTTGCTTACAATTCAACACCCAAACACAGTTTTCCTTTGAACTAGAATAAACTGGAAATAGGAAAATTAAAAGCAGTACTCAATCCAGGCTTCTACCTAAAGCCTGGTAGATGAGTGAACGTTCAGGTATCACCTTAATTTAACAACCCCCACCAAGAGACCAAATTGTATTCCGTGCATGTATGAATATGGTATCATGAATCCCACTATTATATATATTTTAATACACCAACAATAATAAATTAAAAATTAAAAAAACAAGCGAACAAAAAACCACACTTTCCCTTTGGATGATGCTTCCTCTCTCCAGAGCTCAGAACACTCTGCCTCTGCCTTACAGCTGTAGGTATTTTTGAGGCACACAAGTCTTTCCAAGTGAGAATTCTTGGGAAGACTAGACTGGACTGATAATGGTGTTTGCACACCTGCCTTGACCCTGTGATTGTTTATCAAATGCATTGCTTCTCCATTTCAAAACAGCCCATGAGGAAATCTGCACAACCAACGAAGGAGTCATGTATCGCATTGGAGACCAGTGGGATAAGCAACATGATATGGGCCACATGATGAGGTGCACGTGTATTGGGAATGGCCGTGGAGAATGGACATGTGTCGCCTACTCCAAACTCCGAGGTATATTGCCTTATTAACTAAAGCATTTGAGAGAACAAAGGGTACACAGAGAGACTTTAATGTGAAAACTTGTACTTTACCTATAGCAGAAGAAGAAGCCCCCAATGCCACTCCATTAGTCAGTCTGCTATGCTGAAGAAGTTCATTTTGGGGGGCAGCCAGTTAGGAAAAGCTGGTATGATGATTCTTTTCTTTTCTCAAAGAGATTTCCATTTATTACATTTGATGGGACATTATCACAGTGAAAAGATTTTAGGAAGATTTTGGAAAAACTTTATAGAAACCTATGATCTTTGTGATTTTTCCATTTTTACTATTTCTCTTTCTTTGTCTCAGTAACAATGAGAAAAAGCACAGTAAAGTGGAATGTCTGTGAACATTTGCCCTGTGGCATTGAAGGACAGAGGAGGGGAAAATTGATTCTATTTTGTGGAGGGGATACCAGGGATTGAACTCAGGGTCACTCAACCACTGAGCCACATCCCCAGCCCTATTTTGTATTTTATTTAGAGACAGGTTCTCACTGACTTTCTTAACACCTCAATTTTGCTGAGGCTAGCTTTGAACATGTGATCCTCCTGTCTCAGCCTCCTGAGCTTCTAGGATTATAGGTGTGCACCATGTACCCGGCCAAAAATTGATTCTCGAAAGAGGTACAATGGGTAATATCAGCTCAGAATAGAGGACATGCACCAACTCTCTAGACCTCCCCCAAGAAGATAAAACCCAGTAGAGTCAGACTGGGCTTGGGCCTGGCTCTAACTTTGAAATCAAAATGCCTGTGTGGTTCATGAACTGGTAAGATCTGGCAGAGTAATTCTAAGGCTTTGAAGCATTCCAAGGATGGAAGAACTTAGGCTGAGCCAAAAGGGTAGCTTCAAAAGCAAGAACACATTTGATCCTCCGAGCTTTACATGATACCACAGCATTTGTGTCTAAAAGAGATTGAATTATTTCTACAAAGAACAAACACTGCCATTCTAAAATCAGACTCTTGTAGATTTGAATTTAAGAAGAATTTAAGAATACGTGGAGTGATTCATTTCCTTTGTTCAGATTACTTTCCCCCCTTTGAACCCAAAGATTCAATATGAGGAGGTGTTGATTCATTCAGACTTTCAGTTTTCCACTTCTTTGATTTGAAAAGTAATATTTGGGTAGAACTCTGAGCTAATAAATAGTCATAATAGTAGCTAGTGAGTAGATATTGGCTTGAGCTTATTCCTTTTGTGGTGTTGAATGGATACACAATCCAGGAATAATAGTAATTGCACATGATATGGCAGAGCCAAAAGGAGCCTTACTTACTTAGTATGGTGTGCAAACCAAGTCCTCCTTTTACAAATGCAGATGCTGAGACCCAAAGAAGCAAAGTGATTTTCTCAGGATTAAGTGATTTTTCTCAGGATCTCTCACGGAGTGAGACACAGAGTTGATTTAATTTAACTTTACAAAGATGCATTGATGTAATTTTATTTCCCTAATCCAATGTCTCCTCCCTTCTCCCCATTCCAGAGACCAGATCACAACACTGTGCTGTGTACTATATATTATGTTAAATCATCTTCTTATGGCAAGCAGAGATTTAAAGAAAATTATCACCTAAGCAAGTTTCTTTTCAGAAACTAAGACATGTATATGTTTAAAAATTGGCTTTAGTTGTATATGCTGTAAACTTGAACATTTATGTCTATAAGAGAAAATTGGGGGGGGGGGCAAAAATTGTAATACTGACTAAGCTTTGAAAAAAAGTTAGAATATTCTATACCAGTAGAAAATTCTTCTCACGCAATCTGTTAATAATCAAGACGGGGGAATATGCTTTGAAAAGTTTAATTCATTTTATTTTGTCAGTGAGATTTTGAAAGTTCCTCACCCATCTAACTCTTCTCTAAACAGATCAGTGCATTGTTGATGACATCACTTACAACGTGAATGACACATTCCACAAGCGACACGAAGAGGGACACATGCTGAACTGTACCTGCTTTGGTCAGGGCCGAGGCCGATGGCAGTGTGATCCCATTGGTGAGTACCCCTTTTCCTGGGATGGTTTTGGGTATGAAGCATGGCCAGTCAGTTTTAGATAAGGAAAGATATTCAATGCTACATGACGGAAGTTGATCCAGAGTTTGCTCAGCTGTTTACAGAGCTTTGCAAAGTTTTTTCTGTCTCAATAGTGGTAGCCATCTGTTTTAATTCAATAAATTTAGTTCTTTAGTTCTGACTCATGTTAGGAAAAGGCACTTTTATTTGCTGAATGTGCATTAATATGGGCAAAGAAGTGTGCCAGCGCTACCTCCTTCTAGAACACTCCATTTTTTGGCTTCCCTTTAAAGTAGCACTGAGCAAAGAGGAAAGGTTGGATCTTAAAAGAGCTGTGTTCCTAGTGCTCCAAAGTTTAGGGTAATTCATTAATACTTCTTTACTGAAAGAAGCAAGTTGCTCACCACAAAAGCAAACTAAGATTGACCAAGCTGGGAAGGATCCTTGAAGGTTTTCTTAGAAGCTGCTCAGTGGGTACTCGTAGTTAAAATCTAGTTCCCCCAGATTTTAAGGAAGTATATAAAGTGAAATTATTGCAAATTTTTCCTAGCTATTCAAATGGCAAGCCAGTTACACTAATATCATTAAAATAAAATATGTAATTTTTGAAAAATTAATGCACAGACTAATATTGATCTTATCTTTTCATTTTTACTCAGAAACATATCCGTTTTTAGAAAACTAAATATTCCTTCCAATGGATATTTTTTAAACGAATCATCCTGTAAGGCAAAGAATGTGAACAAAGTGTTTTTTTTTAACTGCATATAATTATAAGGAGCGTTGGACATTTTTATTCAACTTTCCAAGAATGCATGCTCTAGCACCCTGAAATTTACTTGGTAGACTTAAATCTTCAAGGCTATTTATCTTTTCCTTGCATATATTCTAGATCAGTGCCAGGATTCAGAAACTCGGACATTTTATCAAATTGGAGACTCATGGGAGAAACATGTGCATGGTATCAGGTACCAGTGCTACTGCTATGGCCGTGGCATTGGGGAGTGGCACTGCCAGCCCTTGCAGGCCTATCCAGGTAAGCAGCTCTGTAACTGTCAGTGGGAACTGTCAGTAGTTGTAACCGCAGGCAGCATTAGTGCTCATCATACTCTGAGGCCCAAGGTGCGGGCTTCTCTCTTTTCCATCCATTTCTCGTATCATTGTCTAAAACTGGATTAAATTTTTGAATAAAATGATTTTCCTTTCTCCCCCACCCAATCTATCCAGTGAAAGGTACGAAGGCTCTGAACAGGCATATATATGTTATTTTCTGTTTTATATAGTAGAATGTTCCTCTAGGTTATAACACTGACTCATTTTATCTTCACACCCATACATGGAAACAGAAACCATGGAGTGAGTGGTGCTGGGGGCTTGGGGCTTTCTATCCTGGTTCTTGACAGAGAAGTTGCCTAGAGACGGGATGAAGTGCAGTACGGGGCATGTGTTCGCTCCCCATGTCACCTAGGCCCTCTTGGTGTAAAGCTTTCATTTGTTTGATCAGTTAGAATGTAGAACAAAGTATCCTGGGCCAAGAGTTGAGTAACTTGGTCATCTTTGCCTACACAGTTCAAACACCCTCAAATGCTGTTGCTGGTTTTTTTCAGGACACAAAGACATGATGCCTAGCTGTAGGTGTTATGAATTCATTTGGGGGAAATTTAAAATTTTTTAAATTTGCTGAGTGATTATAATAAAACATTAAATTATGAAAGTCTACTTATTCAGCATCAGTTTTGTGAGCAACTACTTAGGTATAAAAATCTCCTAAATCTCTATTAATTTTAGAGAGAATATGGCCCACAATCAGAAAGAAAAATATTTTAGGGGTGTCAGAATCTGTATATGACAGAAATTAAAATTAAATTAATTTCCTTTCTGTGGAATGTGATAACAGAGTCTCTCTCACAGGGAATGAGCTGTGGGAGCCATTTGGCCAAAGGCAGCATTAGCCAAACCTTGGGTCTAAACCCTATGTGTTGCCAAAGGGATAGCAGTCAAGCTTCTGTTCTCCATTTCCTCATCTGTAAACTGGGGGGATTGTAGCTAATTACCTTCAAAATTCCTTCCACACTAATAATCTGACAGTTTGTGATCCTAAATAGCAGTCGCCATTGCATCCTTTCTATGACCCTGGGAGATTTAGCTCTTGCCAATCCTCAGACATTATCAGATCTGGAGAAGGTGACTGCATATGCTCAGGGCACAGACCCACCTGCCCTTTAAGTTGTGTTTCTTGGTAGATTTAGGCTAAAGAATCACCTTAATTTTTTTTTTTTTTTTAATTTAGCTAGGCACTGTGGCACACATCTGTAATCCCAGTGGATCAGGAGGCTGAGGCAGGAGGATTTCAAATTCAAAGCAGCCTCAGCAATTTAGTGAGACCTTGTTTCAAACTAAAAAATAAAAAAGGGATGGGGATATGACCCTGTGGTTAAGAACCTCTTGGTTCAATCCCTGATATCAAAAAAAAAAAAAAAATTTAATATAGTTTTACATCTGATTACAAAAGCACTATAGGTTCAGAAAATATGCATTGGGTTTGTTTTAAATGATGCAACCAGAGGATAGAACCTTGTAAAGAAATATTCCTGTTTTTATGTTTACGATTATTGAAATTGATGTGGCAATTGTTGGAAACTATTTTCTCCTGAGTGATTTACAGAAATCTTTCCTCTATTTTTTTTTTTTTTTTTTTTTGAAATAAACCTGTCCACACAGCTGCTTGCTTGCATTTAGGTGGATCTGTTAGAAATATAATCGGGGTGGGAAGGAGTCTTTTGGTTGTAGTTTTACCTGATGCCTTTGTTCCTGTTATCTGAAAAAGAGGAGGGCCAGGTATCCATTGCGCAGGGGAGACCTTGGGGAGAGGGGCTCAGCCTCATTCTTAGGTGTTTATCTCTTTGCTCAATGGCTCATGTGAAGCATATGGTGCTTTAAGAGTGTGGAAAGAATAAAGGGACAACAGATTACCAACAGATAGTCTCTGAGCCCTGTTCTGTTTGTTCCTCCTACAGAGGACTTGTTAGAGTTGTTCAAACTAGCAAAAGATACATGGCTTTTGGTTTGTTAATAAGCAACTAGGAGAACACAGAGCTTAGCAAATTAAACAGAGGGAAAAGTGACTGAGTCTAAAAATCATGAATGTTTAACTTCTACAGGATCACCGTTACTGGAAATTATTCATTTTGACCTTATTTTAAGCTGTTTTTATAGGGGTAGACCTGGTGTCTATCTTAACTACTTTATTGTTTGTTTAATCATACTAAAGAAGAAAGAGAGTAAAGATTTTGGTGGTGAATTATTGGTAGTATATTGCTACTGTATGCCAGAGAGGTTGATTGAAGAATTTCTACCAACCAGCCAATATTAAAAGAATGAGCATATCCAGCTTGGCTATGCACACGGTAATCCTAGCTACTGTAAAGGGTGAGGCAGGAGAATCTCAAGTTCAAGGCCAGTCTGGGCAATTTTGTGAGACCTTGTTTCAAAATAAAATTTAAAAAGGGCTGGTGATGTAGCTCATTGGTAGAGAGCTTGCTTATTAGCACATGGGAGTCCCTGGATTCAATCCAGCATCACCAAAAAAATAAAAAATGAATAAATAAAGGTCAAAAATGTAAATATTGTCAGTGGTGTCTGAATTGTATGTAGTATAAAGTAGAGTGTGGTGATTAAAGTCCCCATTTGTTATTCAGTGCAGTTCCATTAAAGGTGTGCCACGGCATAAGCCTCAACATTAAAACCTAGAATTTCAGAACAGCGAAGGAAAGGGGGTGACTCCTGTGTGTTTCTCTTTGGCTAGGGTCAAACCATCGTGGTAACCTTTTCCCATATCCCTTCATTCCCCTTTGTCATCCTCCTCCTAGTGTCCTCATGGACATGGCAGTATAATTATTCTTAAAGGTGACTTGTATTGTCTTTTTAAAACTATCTTCATAGACGTTCATTCTTCATACACTTCCCCCCCCACCTCAAAGTCATGATTGACACCCTAAATAAAGTGTACACCAGGTGTCTCTTTCTCTGAAGAGTTTGTAGTAGGATTTCTTTCAAGGATCAATATTTATACAACCTAATGCCAATGATCATAAATAACTTAAGGATCTGATATTCCTCTATTTACTGACTTATATGAAAGTACTTTAGATAGTCACATCTCTAAAACTTTTCTTAAATATTTATCTTGAAAAACATATTCATATTTGTGAGAATCTCCATGAACAGAGGGATGTTTCAAAGAGGGTCATGTAACTTTTGCCAATTGATTAAAACAAACATCCTGCATGTTCTGTGAAATATGTATCACTTTCGAATGGAAAACTGTGAATTTTATATATGAACTTTGATAGCCATGTGGCCTGGAAATATGTACCCTCAATGAAATTAAGATTCAAAGAATATTTGGATCTCCAACCAACTTTGAATTTTTACCTGCATGAGAGTCAGTGTATTATTCTAGGACTTTTAAGTATACCTAGATTTACCTCTGCTAGAGAAGACTTTGTTTTCAAAGATAATTTAATGGCTAAGATACTAAATATATATATAAATAAGTTTCTATATATTCGAAAATAAATATACTTTTCCCTGAGACCTTTCAGGAAAGTTAAATCTGTTAATAATCTGGTGAAGTGCTTTATTAAACATACAAAATTCTTGGAAAGGTTATTTATTACAAAGAACTTTTTTATTTCTAGAAAATTGAACATTGGCTGACATTATAGAGAATACAGAGTTTAAGAGAAAGATAGTTTTCTGTTCTATAAACCTAAATATTTCAGGACTGTTTTGTTTTATCCTAAGTGGAGTCTATTGTATTAATAAATTGATTCTCTTTCCTTATTTTTCCTTTTCCTTAAACAAAAGAACCAAGTCCGTAACAGTCACACATACCAAGATGTGGAAACATTGAATTTATTATGTACTTCATAATGTCATTTTAGTTGTTAACTCCTTTTGAAAAAAATTTTTGATCTTTTAATAATTTGACCAGTGGTGTGATTTTAGAGTATACTTTTTGAATAGAAATAAAGCTAGATTTCTTTTTCCAAACTGGCAGAATGCTTAGGCTGATGAGAAATAAAACTGGGTTTTTAATTATTACCTTTGTCTATTTGCCTAAGATTCGGCACCATTTAGAAATGTGTTTGTTTTACATCATGTCATATGGCCTTTGGAATGTTGTTTTCTTCTCAGATAGCAGAGTCATTGGTAATGAAACTTTCACAAATTAGAATTTTCTTTAAAGGAAACAATATAATCAGTAAATGAAGTTTGTATTCTGAATTACATTGTCTGTGTTAAAGCAATTTCACAACTGTTTCACAATTTTCCTTTGAAAATAAAGAAGAAAACAGATTAAGGAGATTAAAAAAAAACAATAGTTTTATTTGTTATAAACATTTGTGTTTCTCATTTGAAGAACAATAATAATCATCTAAGAAAGAATTTGTTGCATTGATTTCCAGTGTCAGGAGGTAAAAGGCTTAACCAAGCCCAGATCATTTTTATTATAGTAATATTAATTGATAAGCAATCCGTTTTTAATGATGACATCCATGAACATTAAATTTTAAATTGGAGTGAATACTCTATATAACTCTATATAACCAAATCTCATCTTTTAAAATGTTTAGGTACATCTGGTCCTGTCCAAGTAATTATCACTGAGACCCCCAGTCAGCCCAACTCTCACCCCATCCATTGGAATGCACCAGAACCATCTCACATCACCAAGTACATTCTCAGGTGGAGACCTGTGAGTATCCATCCAGAAACCCTGAACATTGAGTATCCCGATCTCACCAAATTCTGATATGTTTCTTTTGTTAACTGTCAGTATGTTTTCTTAGTGAGAATATGTGGTCAATCAAATTGACTGGGTTTTTTTTTTTTTTTTTTTTTTTTTTTTTGTATTTAGAATTTAGAAATTTATGTTACAAATGATCTTTGCAAGGAATTAGAAATGATAGCATAAACTTAATCTTGCCCAATGTGGGAAGATAATCTAATTTTTTTGCATGTCTTTCCAGTCTATTAAAGGAAGAACTTATTGGGATCTGTCCTGTAAATTAATTCCTTTCTTTTTTGATTCACTTTTTAAACCATATTTTGGTTTTTGTTTTGTTTTGTGTGTGGTACTGAGGATCAAACCCCAGGTATCCTGCATGCCAGGCAAGTGCTCTACCACTGAGCCACATCTCCAGCCTAAGGTTCATTGTTTCAAGCATTAATTTTATCTCCTGAGATTATTTAGATAGAAGAGAAAGAGATGATGAGAGGAAGGTGAAGATGAGGGATGATAGTTGGTTTATTTAAAGAATGAGTCCTGTGATTTTCTAAACGTCTAGAAACTGAAGAAACCATACCAAGGAAGATAATGTCCATTAAGCTTTAGTTTTTCTTACCCTCTCAAACCTACCCCAATACAACTTCTAAGTTCATAACATGATTTGAAGAACAGTACTTTAAATACAGGAGAAAATGTCTATTAAAATGAAAACTTTTCGATTGTTTCCTTATGAGTATATTTTCTAATCTTTCTTCTGATAGCTAATTTTAAAAGCTCACATTGAATACAAGTTTACTACCAATTTGGAGCTAATTTTAATGACTAATTTCAAAATTTTTCACAGTGTATTTGAGTTAAAATTTAAGTTCAAAGGATATTAGGATCACTTTCATTTATCCCCAAAATATAAATGGGCATTTGAGCATTTGAATTAAATCTATGAACTGGTTGATTGGGCAATTAAAAAGAAAAATCACTGGGGATACAAAATGTATTTTGATACTCATACTACTTTGAATATTTATACTTAAAAGGATTTCATCTTGTTTGAAGTTAGGGTGTTTCTTTTCCACACATTCTATTGCAGTGAGCTTTGTGATCTATGACATATTAATGAAGTTGAACAGGATGTGAAAATGTAAACCAGGAGCAAAAGATTAAATAAACTGAAATTACATTCTTCTATAGTCTTGCCCAAAGTTGGCTGACCACTTTTGATGGGATAGTTTGTATCCAAGAATGAGTCACAAAACCAGACCAGTTGAATCTTGTTTGTGCTGTCCCCAGAATCTGAATCGCAAAAACAGTATGGTGCCTTTGGACACTTCCGCAGGGCAAGAAACTTGAATTATATCCCACCAACTTAAAAGATGATAGAACATATTTCCCATTTTAGAAAGGAAACTATCTCTGCTTATTGTAAAAGTGGAAAAAAAAAGTGGGCAACATGAAAATTTAGGATATCATAATTGTATTCACCAATATTAAGTAATTGCTCTGGCCAAAGCAAAGGTGTTCAGCACTTGCAAATTCATAACCTCCAGCATGTCACATAACTCTTGGTTTTTCCACCTGTAAAATGAGAGCAATGATACCCACACTACTGAGTAGGATGCAGGGAGGTGAAGATCAGTGGGAGAAAGCAAGCAAAACAGCACAGAGCTATAAACTCTCAATAAATAATACTTACAATACAATTATTAACACCAACAAACTTTACTACTAGCCCCTGTTCTGAATTCAGTTTTCCACGATTGTCCTCCAGAGTGGAGCTGAAAATCTTCTCATTTGTCTTTGAAGATTGCTCACCCTCATCTCTGAATGTGCATCCTTGCAAACTCTTGTGTGATTTTTTCTTTTTTTAAATTTCATTTAAATTTTCAGAAAAATTCTGTGGGCCGTTGGAAAGACGCTACCATTCCTGGTCACTTAAACTCCTACGTCATCAAAGGCCTGACCCCAGGAGTGATATATGAGGGGCAGCTCATCAGTATTCAGCAGTATGGCCACAGAGAAGTGACACGCTTTGACTTCACCACCACCAGCAGCAGCACCCCCAAAGGGACCAGTACGTACCTAGCATCCTTGTGTCTACACCTGGGTATCCCAGACTTGGGCTCCCTGCAGGACCTGCTTCATTCTCAGTTCAATTCCTTCCGTGAATGGCACCTACATTTTTTAAATTACAGTATTCTTCAGACAAGAAGGGTGAACATTCTAGAAAACTCAAGGACTGCTCTCCCCCTTTCTGTGGCATTCTAGGCAACACCGTGACAGGAGAGACGACACCTTTGTCACCGGTAGTGGCCACGTCTGAATCTGTGACTGAAATCACTGCCAGCAGCTTTGTGGTCTCATGGGTCTCAGCTTCCGATACTGTGTCTGGATTCCGGGTGGAGTATGAACTGAGTGAGGAGGGAGATGAGCCACGGTACCTGGGTAAGCTAAACACGTTGTCTCAGGACAGGTTTGGAGGGGTGATGGGTAGACCCCCTGGGGACAGGGCATCATACGTGGTCTGAACACTCTCCCCTCTGATAAAAGTCAGGGAGGGGCTGATCCTTTACAGAACTGGCTGGGTTCCTGTGAGCAACGACACTTTGTCCTGGTCCCTGATGTGAGCTTCACTGAGCACCAAGCATTTGCCTGGACATAGGTTTGCACAACAGAAGCTATTTTCTCATGGCAGTGATTGTATATGAGGACTACCTCTGATGATGGTAGCTTTGAAGAGCGCTCAGGTCCTTTGCTTATGCTTTTCAGATTCCCCTGGTTAGAGATCTTTTACAAAGTTTGTTGAACTCATTCATGGGACCAGCATCCAGGTCAAGAAAAAGAATATCCCTCCCACCCCGACCCCCATCACTTTCTGCCCGTTGCTGCTACTATGACTTATAACCACACAGAGCTATTTTCAAAAATTTGGGGGTGGATTATTAAAACTATGCATCTTTAGGAGAAGATTTTGGAAAAATGAAAGAAGAAATATCCCATAGTACATTAATAATCACTGATTATCTTTTACTACATCTCCTTCTAGTCTTTTCCCCCCTGTGATACGTAGTTCTTCTTATATCAGCTGTGGAGGCATTGGTTTGCTTTGATCAGTGACTTTTCCTTTTTTATTCCAAAGAACTCCCGAGCACAGCCACTTCTGTGAGCATCCCTGACCTGCTTCCTGGCCGAAAGTACATTGTAAATGTCTATCAGATAGCCGAAGACGGGGAGCAAAGTTTGATCCTGTCTACCTCACAGACAACAGGTACCTGTGTGCTACATGGTGTTAAAGGAATCCTTTTGTAAAAGCAGGGCTATAGCAAAGTTGCCCAGCTGCCTCACTTCCTCCTTCCTTTCTTTGTTAGCTCCTGATGCCCCTCCTGACCCTACTGTGGGCCAAGTTGATGACACCTCCATTGTTGTTCGCTGGAGCAGACCCCAGGCACCAATCACAGGTGGGCTTAGCCTTGTTCTTTGGCTTCTTTGTTAATCTTTATGGCATAAGTGTGGCAAGAGCAGATTCATACTGTGGATCAGTGTAACATTCCATTTTACCAACTCCTTACACACTCACACACATACCCCTGTAAAGGCAGCTCATTGGCCATTACAGCAAGCATTTCCAGGGCTGCAGAGGTGTGGCATTTCTGAAAACCTTACACTAAGGCTTACTCTTAAAGAAGAGCTAAGTTGCCTATTCAGCCTCATAATAGAGGTTCCTCAAAGACACAGACAAGGCTTGAGAGCTCTGTGTTCAGGCTGGTTCATTAATTGCTTCCATAATCCAGAGCTCAAAGAAGAGAAATCAGCCTAGCATGAATATTTACACCTACTGGCTTTTCTAATTGACAGTTATTAAGTATCTCATGTCTTCAAGGATGATATTTATTATTAAAAAGGTTTGTATGGCTCTTCTTATTTTATCTTTGTGCTGAATAGTCATTAGAAGTGGTAGCATTGAAAGAATCAAAAAGAATCTTGCTGATTCTTAGCTAATCAAGCAAGGTGTAAGGGTGACTAGAGAGGGGAGGATTTATGATTTTCTTAGCCTCTGTTTTATAAAACAGCACTTCATACTTTTCTCCTGACCCTGCAGGGTACAGAATAGTCTATGCACCATCAGAAGAGGGCGGTAGCACCGAGCTCAACCTCCCTGAGACTGCCAACTCTGTCACCCTCAGTGACTTGCAGCCTGGAGTTCAGTACAACATCACCATCTATGCGGTGGAAGAAAACCAGGAGAGTACTCCTGTCTTCATCCAGCAAGAAACCACAGGCACCCCACGGTCAGGTAATGCTCCCCTTGATGTCTTCTCCCCTGGGGCAGCTAGATAACAGGTAGACCTCCTGGGATCCAGTTCATTCCATTAGCCTCCTGGGGAGAACTGGAGTACAAAGACAAAGGGTTGATTGTCCCTGAGAGAGGGTTGTTTTCTCTCTGTCAGTAGTTCCTACATTCAAATCATCTTAAACTAAGGATATTCAGCTGAAGTGTACACAATATAAGTAAGGGAGCTTATCAAAGACAGCTGTTGGCACTTCTAGTCAAAAAACAATTTTACCATCAATTTTTCTTATTTTTTTTTCCTCAGAAGCCTAGGGTCATTTTATCTGTTACTCTTAATTATTATAAAATAGTTCAGTAAAATAAGACCATCTTATCTTTTGGGCAGTTACCTTAAACTGTATTTTTTTATGTTTAACTTCTCTCTCCAAATTGATACCTCTTATGCTGTAAACTCATACATTTACCTATGTATTTTAGACACAAAACTTCAAATTTTATAATGTAAGCAGTATGACTGAACCGTGAAAATCTATGCAAAAAAGCCAATTATCTGGCTAAGAGACAAAATTTAGCAGTGCTCTGGGAGGGTAGCCAATGAAGTGCCTAACATGTCCAGGAAAATGGCCTTAAAGACACTTTTCAGCTGGCCATGGTGGTGCACATCTGTAATCCCAGCAACCTGAGAGACTGAGGCAGGATTTCAAGTTCAAGGCCAGCCTCAGCAACTTATCCAGGCCCTAAGCCACATAGTGAGACCCTGTCTCAAAATAAAAAATTAAAAGGGCTGGGGATGTGGCTTAATGGTAAAGTTTCCCTGGCTTAAATTCCCAGTACACACACACACACACAAAAGTTGGAATTGTGAATGACTTGCTGTTTCTTGTCTGTTAGATAAAGTTCCCCCTCCTAAAGACCTGCAGTTTGTGGAAGTGACAGACGTGAAGGTCACCATCATGTGGACACCCCCTGACAGTGCAGTGACCGGCTATCGTGTGGATGTGATCCCTGTCAACTTGCCTGGGGAGCATGGGCAGAGGCTGCCCATTAACAGGAACACTTTTGCAGAAGTCATGGGGTTGTCCCCCGGGGCCACCTATTACTTCAAGGTCTTTGCTGTGAACCAGGGGAGGGAGAGCAAGCCTCTGACTGCACAACAGACAACCAGTATGTACTCTTCCTACCTGTGTCTGCCCCACCTCCAGCTTCTCCACCCTCACATCTGACCTATGTGGAAGTGCAACCTTGCTGTTCTATTAACCTCCTGGGTTTACAGTTTAGCAGTAGAAAAACGCCCAACAGGGAGACTGTGTATTGAGTGTAAAGCTCACTAAACTTGGAATGAAAATTCAGATAAGCTCTGTGGATGGTAAATGGTAATCCATTTCCAATACTCAGGGGGATGGCACTAAGAGAACCTAATTTCCTTTGCTAATGGAAACATGGTTAAGTAATTTGAGTGCATTTTGTATTTAATAAACATATCTAGATCTAAGTTAAAATGTAAACTACTAACATTTTTATAGTAGAATTTAAGAATTGTAGTTGCTGGGCTAGGGATGTAGCTCAGTGGTGGAGCACTTACCTAATATGTTCAATTCCCAACACTGCAAAAAAAAAAAAATGTGGAAATGAATAAGTGTCTACTATTTTGAACACTGAGTTGTCTGCTCAGTTCTAGCAAAGCACTCTACTCATATTTAATCTTCATTTTAATCTTATAAAGGAAAATATTATTATCTTTACTGGATTCAGAAAGAAACTTAAACATTTTTGAAGTTCTGCAAGTTGTAAGGTCATAGAGCTAAGAAGAGATAGAACTGGCTCTAAAACCTGACTTTTTGATTCTGGACTCCCTGTTTTCAATTATACCCAGCCACCTCCTAAAGATTTCTTGTATCTGAAATGTGTTCTAGAATTCTGAGGGGAAACTGCTAGTTGTCATACTCAAGAAGAAAACCCACAATGGATGTTTCCATTCCAATGGATGTACTATTCTTTCAGATAGTACAAAGTTACCCATGCCTACTGAGAATCTGAGGTTCTGAGCCTGTTCTAATGACTATAATTATTGTCTACTCAGAACCATGCGAAAATAACATTTATTTCTCCAGCAAAGGACTATTCATTTAATAAATGCATAGACTCTTCCTTTGATCCATAGGGAACTTCCATCTTGCTGTCCTTTCTATTGAGTTTATCTCTCTTCCCATAACCTTTCTGGCTCTGAGAAAATTGTGGGGTTCACAAGTATTTGTTTTGCTTTTTTAAGAAAATGCCATCGCTTTAATGTAATTGTAATTTCTGAGTGTGATGGGAGATCTTGCTGAAAATGAGACTGTCCAAAGGATAACCCTCAAGGGGAAAAGGTCAAGGATTTCTCATGGCTGACACAGTGTTTAGGCAAAGTTGTACAAAGTGCTCTGTCTCTTAAAGGCTCATTTTCTCCAGAGTTTTGACTTTTCCTTTAGTTTCTACCTTGAGTAGAAGAAATGCAACACTGTTTAGTCAAGCTTTAAGATTTCAATGAGATAATTACTGATCTAAATATTTCTTGACATGTTTCATCTTTTTTTCTAGAACTGGATGCTCCCACTAACCTCCAATTTGTCAATGAAAGTGACACAACTGTCCTGGTAACTTGGACCCCACCTCGGGCCCGGATCTCAGGGTACCGACTGACGGTGGGCCTGACCCGAGGAGGCCGGCCCAAGCAGTACAACGTGGGGCCCTCTGTCTCCAAGTACCCCCTGAGGAACCTGCAGCCTGGGTCTGAGTACACTGTCACCCTCGTAGGTATCAAAGGCGACCAAGAGAGCCCCAAAGCCACTGGAGTCTTCACTACATGTAAGCCAAAATTTAGTTGTTTTTTTTTTGTTTGTTTGTTTGTTTGTTTTAATGGTACTGGGGATTGAACCTAAGGCCTTGTGCATGTAAGGCAAGCACTCTACCAACTGAGCTGTATCCGCAGCCCTATCATAGGTTCCTTACTGTATTTTTGCAGTCTCTGTTCTTCCATTTTTAAAGGTTAACTTTAAAAACTTAGTACATCATTTAAAGCAATGCTACTAATAATGTGCTCTACGGATTGGCTGCTGGGCCATAAATTGTTTATTATTCATCTGCTACAAGACAAGGAGCTTGTGCCAGAATGAAATTCAAAAGCATGCTATTTCATTTAGCTGATAAAATTTTTGAAGAAAGGTCTTCTCTATGAGGTTTGGTGATGTAAAACACGTGCCTAGCATGCCCAAAGCCCTGGGTTTGATCTATAGTGGCTCAAAAAAAGGAAAAAAAAAATTTTTTTTTTTGCATACATTGCCAAGTTCCTTATTTCCTCCTAGGCTAGCACTTTGAGTAGCATAATGACCCTGCAATTAGAAAAATTGAATTCTATCAGACAAAATAAATTTACCAAATGGTTAAGACAAACTAAATCAGCATCTCTACCTATAGTTTATTTCATTGGGCATCAAATGATAGCCATACAAGCAGAATAAAAAATATCTAGGGACTGAGTGGAAACCAACCAATAGAGCAAGAAGCTGAGGAAATTATTTCTCCCAAGTGTTGTTGACTGCAAAGCATTAAGTACTTCTATAGGACACAAAAACGAACTTTCTTTTCTTTCTTTTTTTCTTTTCCTTAAAAAACTCTTGAAGTTCCACAGAAGGTGAAAATTCTAACAATAATTTTTGGTCATGTTTCTACTTTTGCTCAACATTTTAAAGGAAATGGTCTTAAATCTTCTATATGTACACATCACAATAAAGGCCTCTATTCACAAACTGATTTCCACTAAGTACATTCCATTTACATTACAAAGAATTATGAGACTCTTTATTGCTAGCCAAATATTATTTGTTATTTTCAACTTGACATTTTGAATTATGAAAACATCTAACATAAGCACTTTTTTCAGCATATATTGCAACCATGTACTAGTTTTCAATTTCCCAAAAGCTTTCCACAAATCTTCCTCTTTTACTAATTTAAAAATATAGACATTCAAAAGCAGTCAAAAAAAAGTCAAGACAACCCTTAGTTTGTACATAACTCTGGAATTTATTCCCCAAAGAAATCTCTCTATAAATGTTTACCCATAAGAATCCATACTTCACCAAAAACTTATTTCTGTTTAAATTTGGTGTCTGGCCAATGAAGGCTTTTTCCTAAATGATTGTTAGTCACAGGCAAATGAAATTTGCTTTTAATTTGAAAGAAAGTTCACCTTAAAATTTCACTCTTTTATGTCATCTGGTTCTGAGAGAGCCTAAAATCTACTCTCATGAAATTGTCTTTGTATTTCTTAAGAAAGGCCTTCACTGAGTTAGAATGGAAAGTCCTGTGCCTGTTTCCTTTCAGCAGAGAGCCTTTTTTACTGAAATGTAGAATTATATAGTTGTCTTTTTCATTAGCATGAGACATATTTTATGTACTTTTCTTTTTTTGCTGAATAGAGTGCCTATGAAATGAAAGAGAATTTTTAGTGAAGATAACAATAATTAAGTGGAGTGAGGGGATCAGTACAGGAACTTTTTTTTTTGGGGGGGGAGCTTTGATACACTTATTGGAAATGCAATTTTTTTGCTCTCTTGAATATGTTATATATATATATTTACTTAAAATATAATTACATTTGAATTAAAATGCTAATAGCAAAATTAATTTTTATTATGTAAAGGTTAACTTAGTACATTGCAGAGTATACTTTCAAAAAACATTTGTTGAAGAGATGATTAATTGAGAAAGAAATGATAATGAGAACCACTCAGGCCTGCTTATATTTAAATAAACCAACGTAAACAAGGAGTTATACAACTTCATTTGAACCTCAAATACTCCTGTGGCTGTAAACATCCGCAGAGCTTGCTGTTTTTGAAATTACTTGTAACTTTCTGTAGCTTTTTTACTGTCTTACTAAGCTGAATTCTGGGAATAACTTTCTTGAGTTTTATAACTTGTGCTGAATTCTTAAGAGCAAATATGAGGAAAGTGGGAAGAAGCAGCCATTTCTGGGGAAAATATGGCTCACTCCTTTATTGATAGGGCATATTTTATTTCTTTAACAGCCAGGCAGTTCTTCACCTAACAAGACCTTCCAGAATCTGTAACTCATACTTAACAGTCACATCCTTTGTTTGACATCAGTTTGTGGGGTTGTGGTTTGGTGATTTTCCTGTAATGGTCTTACCAGACAGAGAGGATCATCTTAAACTTGGGAAGATTTTCCCTGTCTAGCTCAAGCAATAGAAAATACCCAGTTCTAAAGTCCAGGACTGTTGGAGAGAATGTAATTTGTGAAAAAGTTGTGGCTTTCACAGATGTTCAATAAAAGAAATTGACTGTTCCCTAAATTGTTTCTTGTGGGCCATTAAAAATGGTGACCCCCGGCTGGCCCTGGTATTTTGGCAAAGTGAGCCACAGCCACGTAATGTATGATTTCAGAGGTGCTGGAGAGCACCAAGGATCACCCACCCCCGTTTCCCCAAATGCCACCAGAATAATATATTTAACAAAATAGCTCACTAAACCTTAGTTCAGTTCAGCCATTATAGCAGTCTGCAAAATGGCCCACACAGATATTTGACTTTTTCCCACACAGTATTTTAAAAATAAAAATAAGAAGTAAGACATTAAAATCCAGACTGAGGGGGAAAAAAAGGAAGAATTGCAGTGTTGAGTCTAAATTCCCACATGGCATAGAAAGAAAAAAAAAAAAAAAACATTTGATTGGAGCTACATAGACCAGAGTCTGAAGACTTTTTAATCTCTGTTGGTGTAATTCTGGAGGATAACTCTTTGTATCACTAGCCATTCATGATTTAGAATAAATGCTTTCAGTAGTTATTTTTCCCAGTGAGAACAGAGTTTGATTGGGACATAAAATGGAAGGAGTTGTGAAGGCATAACCCAGGGCTACTAATGTGCTCCAAACCCTTGAACTTAATTCACCCAACTCAAACTTCTTGGCTTCCAAAGCCTCATCTTTCTAAGTTTATAACAAGAATTTGCAAGGCTGTTGGGAGTGCCTGCCTTAACTGTGTACACATGCTCTTTCTCCTCCTCGCTTTTTTGAAGACATTTTAAAAATTTGTCCTTTTTAGATATACATGATATAGAGTGTATTTTGACATATACATATGGAGTATAACTTATTCTAATTCGATTCCGGTTTTTGAGGTTGTACAGGATATGGAGTTTCACTGGTGGTATTCATATATGAACATAGAAAAGTTATGTCCAATTCATTCTGCTGTCTTTTCTATTCCCATCCCCACTCCCTTCCCTTAATTCCCCTTTGTCTAATCCCTTGCTTTAAGGAATATTTTTCACTAAGAGAAATAACTGGTGCTAGGATGCTAGAAGATGCAAAATAAACCTTTGTTATGATTTCTAATTCTAGTGGTAGGATACTAAACTTCTATAGAATTCTTATGAATGAACAATCATATATTAAAAGGATGAATTTTTACAATTAAAATACATCCATGATTTCAGAATTTTTTAACTTTTATATGGCATCACTTACCGCAACCAAAAATATTGGTCACCATTGTGGAAAATTCAGCAAAAAGCTATTTTTAGATCACATCTGTAATTTTACCATTGCTCTTAATGTTTAAGAAACCAAATGATCATCTGTTTGCAGAGACCAGTTACATATTTTATAAGGGACTTTATTCTGTTATAAGAAAATTTATTGTCACCAAACTCAAATCCCAACAATGATGAAAAGCCACAAATCACAGAATCTAAGGAGTTGAAAGGGTTGTCTAGCCACCTGTTATACTCAAGTGTGATTCACAGACCAGAGTTGGCATCATTGGCCAGTTTGAAAAGCTAGCTCCTCAACCCTGTGCTGGACCTCCAGAATCAGCACCTGGATTTTCACCAGGTTATTTGTGTGGCACATTGATCATTGAGAAGCACTGCTCTTTTCACCTGATGAAGTAACTCCATCTCCATCTACTGGTTCATTAAACTCAAGTTCTAGATAAAGATACTTGTTTTTTACATTTTCTACCATCATTTATGAGTTGAAGGTGTTGAACACATGTGTTGGTTCATTTCATAGTGCAGCCATCGAGCTCCATTCCACCTTTCAACACAGAGGTCACTGAGACCACCATTGTGATCACATGGATCCCTGTTCCAAGGATTGGGTTTAAGGTAAACTGCAAATGTTCCTAAATTCTTGTGATGCAGGCTTGATAGAGCCGTCCTGTTTTTGCATGCAGTAGATAGAAGCTGTTCAGGAGAGGAGACCTGGGTGTTGTCACCTGCCTCTGTTCACACCTGGAGGATCCCCTTGCTTACCTTGTTCAGTTGCTGCAAGGATGGACTGAGGCTGGGCGAGTGCTTTGCAAAGGAGAAAACAGTAGCACAGACCTGTTAGTTGTTGCTGTTTTTATTTTCTCTATCCTTTCCCCCAGGGAACTACATTTAAGAAAAATGTAGGAGAACTCCATTTGATGTATTGTTCTAAATGGGTGCCAAGCAGTTCACAGAAGCCAATTTGGGGAGAACAATTAAACTCAGAGTCATTTAAAAATCACACTTTTATCCAATCAGTTTCCTTTTGACTTGTTCAAAGCCCCATGGGTAAATCTCTTTAATAGAGGTTAAGATTGAGGTCTCCCCTGTAGATATCTGGATTCATGTTCTTTAAAGTAATGATATTAGGGAAATGATGAATACAAATGAATATGCTTGAAAGAATTACTTTTGTTGTTTATGTAGAGAATGGAGGAAGAAATAATTCATCAAGACTGGAAATTAAGACTAAACCCCCAGGATTGTTTTAAAAATAAGCCAGAGGTCATTTCCTTTTTGAGTATGTAATGGCCATATTGATGATTAGGCCACTTATTGAGACTCCTTTTTGAAGTGTGCCAATGTACCTTGTGGATTTCCTTTAATGGCATCAATCTAACCTTCAGATGCTGCGTAGCATATGAAGGATTTTTCTGAGGTCTAACACCATTTCATAACACAGTGTTACCTGGGTTTTTGAAATAGAAATTTGAAAGGATTTAAAACTATGGGCACATTTATTTTAATTCTTCTTTTGTAACATATCCTGCAGCTGAAACTATGAACATAATGTCTTCAACAGGAGGGTTTTGTGTGTGTGTGTGTGTGTGTGTGTGTGTGTGTTTTAATAAGAGGTGCTACAGAGGCTGGTGCCCTGAAATGGCAACTGAAAAGTGCACTAGATGTAAATAACTCATTTAATAGAGTGTCTAGGGAGTTTCCTCTCATACAAAAGAAAATAGAAGTGAACTATATCATGTGGCCCAAAGCCCCCTGTTTATACCAGAAGGTCCTTTATCAAGCAAATCAGCATTTTTAATAGAAGGTTCCAGGCATTTCTCTAGAACCTTCCATCACAAACTACCTTAGTGCCATTTGGATGATACCTTAGTGCCATTTGGATGATACCTCTTCTACCCTGGCTCCAATCTAGGGAATTTCTAGCTGAGGTTGGAAATAGAGCTACGGCACGTCCCCAGTGCCTCCCCAGTGAAAGTACATTGTGTGTTTCTGAGGAGCCATGATATGTAAAGTCTAACCACAACCTCTCAACACGTATCTAGTTTATAATTTAACTATTATTTAACCAGAAATGCTTGTCCTTTGTGTTTATGTGCTCTCCTCCCTCTAGCTGGGTGTGCGACCAAGCCAGGGAGGTGAGGCCCCACGAGAAGTGACTTCAGACTCAGGAAGCATTGTCGTGTCTGGCTTGACTCCAGGAGTAGAATATGATTACAGTGTCCAAGTCCTGAGAGATGGGAAAGAAATCGAACAGCCGATTGTCAACAGAGTGGTGACACGTAGGGAGAGTTCTTGTGTATTTTTTTCTTTTCTTTTAGCTTTTCAAACTGTTCTACTTTTTAAAATCTGTCAATAGCACTAGTTATAAAAATAGTATGGGGGAAAAATCTTATCCCGACTTACTATTTAGAAATTTGGGAGAGCGGATCCAACTCATGCCAGGTATTTTGGGGCATAAGATATGTTCTTTCCATGGTCAAGAGTATTTGCAAACTGGAAAGATGGAAATAATTCCATTAGTAGTACAAAATAATCGTGCACCATGTTTTCATACTTTAACTTCTATAATTTCACCAATTCTGGAAGGAAGGGAGGGAGGGATGAAGGGAAAAGAAAGAAGGGGAAGAAACATTCCTCTGGCCAAAGTACTTTGTGTGAGCTCTCATTTTTAATTTAACATTTTCTTTTTGCATAGCACTGTCTCCACCGACAAACTTGCACCTGGAGGCCAACCCTGATACTGGAGAGCTTACTGTGTCCTGGGAAAGGAGCACCACCCCAGGTAGGCCTGGGACCAGTCCGAGGGTGTATACCTTTCCAAAACCAAGATTTTATACTAAACAAAACTTTCAGCTCATGTTGGTTGCATCCATACCTGCTATACTTAACTTGAGGAATATATCTAGTTTATTACTTAACTCGTTCTTATTTTACTGTTAAAATTTTTGTAAGAAGTAGCTGGGTACAGTGGCACATGCCTGCAATCCCAGTGGCTTAGGAGGCTGAGGCAGGAGGATTGTGAGTTCAAAGCCAGCTTCAGCAACTTAGTGAGGCCCTTAGCAATTCAATAAGACCCTGTCTCTAAAATAAAATGTAATATTAAAAACAAAATAAAGAGGATGGGATATAGCTCAATTGGTAGAGTGCTTGCCTCACATGCATAAGACCCTGGGTTCAATCCCCAGGACCACAAAGAAAAAAATAAAACAAAGGCTGCGGATGTGGCTCACGGGTAAATTGCCCCTAATTGCCCCTAGGTCAATCCCTGGTACAAAAATAAAAACCTGTAAGAAGTATTTCTTGCACACCTCTACTGCTATGTGGGTATAAAACTGAGGTAATTATCTCTAAGTCTGATCAGTCTATACAATCACACAAAGTAAAAGTAGCTCAAAATGTCCTTTCTAATCTCCCTCTGAAGTCTAGAATGATTTTGGTGAAGTTTGTTGTTGTTGTTTGTTTTTAAATATATGAACACATAGTTTAAGCCAAAGCTACCCAGTTTCCAACTGAGTTACTCTGGTTTTGAAACTTTCTGCTGGGGAGTTTCATGCTGGCTGGCAGCTAGTCATTAATCTCCAGTCTCAATGGCCTCATCAGATGATCACAAGCAAATGCAATGACCTAATTTTTTTTTTTTTTCCCATCCAGCTGGATTTCCTTGTATAACACTTTAGTGTTCACCTTGTTCCTAATGATAAAATAGACCCTTGTTTCCTTGTCCTTTGGAAAGTTCAACATCATCGCTCTTCCACCTCTTATCTTTGGGTCCTGAAGATCTCTAGTTGTCACCACCTACTTGAATCTTTCCCTTCTCTCCCTCAATCCTTTTACTGCCCAATTTCCATGATTCCTGAAGTCTTCAATAATTTATAGACTTTTTCTAGAATGAGCGGCATCACCTTGGCTTCTCTTCCTGAAAATCCCATAGGTCGAGAGTGTTTCGTACCATGCAGGTAAAATGGGATGGCCCTCAACAGTCCTACCGAGACTTGATCATTAAGAGAAAGCAGGGGAAAGTGGTAGGAGGAGAGGAATTTGGTCATCATTTCCCCCTTTTCCAAGATTTCCTTTCTTTTCTGTTGTTGCTGAAACATAGCATTATTTTTTGTAGTTGACACACAAAATTTGTACATATTTTGGGTATACAGTAAAATAATTGAATTCATAGAAACAGTGTGTAATGATCAAATAAGCATCTCCATTTCCTCAAATACTTATTATTTCTCTGTGTTGGGCATCTTCAGACTCTTCTAGTTAGTTCAAAATATATTATAGATCATTATAGACTATAGTCACCCTGCTGGGCTGTAGAACACTAAAACGAATCCCTCCTATCTACCTGTATTCTGGTACCATTTTCTTACCTACCTACCTTTCTTTTTCTTTTTCTTCCTTCCCTCCTTGCTTATTCCTTCCTGCCTTCTTTCTTTCTGTTTTTTGGTAACAGGAATTAAGCCCAGGGGTGCTTAACCACTGAGCCACATCGTCAGCCCCCTTTTTAAAAAAATTTTATCTTGAGACAGGGTCTCACTAAGCTGCTTAGGGCCTCATTTAATTGCTGAGGCTGGCCTCAAACTTAAGATCCTCCTGCTTCAGCCTCCCAAACTGGCTGTCACTGTGCCCGACCCATTATCTAACCTTTCTGTATCTCCCTTCCTTGCTACTCTTCCTAGTCTCTAGTGATCTCCATTCTACTCTCTTCTTCTATAAGATCAACATTATAATTTCCACAAATGAACGAGAATACACAGTTTTGTCTTTCTGTCCCGAGCTTATTTTATTTAACACAAGATTTTCTTGACCGTACTCAGACTCTTGGTCAACCTCAAAGGGTTGAATAATAGTAGAATCCTTAATAAACATTCAATCTCCTTCGTCAGTCCACCATGGAGTCTTGTTTAATCCTCTGTGGGTCATCAATGCTCTGTGGTAACTTCCTCCTTTCTGTTCTCCAGGTATCACTGGCTATAGAATCACCACCACCCCTACAAGCGGACAGCAGGGTAATGCTTTGGAAGAAATGGTTCGTGCGGATCAGAGTTCTTGCACTTTTGAAAATCTGAGTCCCGGCCTGGAATACAATGTCAGTGTTTACACTGTCAAAGATGACAAGGAAAGTGTCCCTATCTCTGATACCATCATCCCAGGTAATAGAAAAATAAGCTGTTATCCTCAGAGTGGCAGTTTCAATAAGAAGGGATTAGAATCTTAATCCCCAGATGGCTGAGTGTGTCAAGTGTGTTTGGGATTTAATGCCAACCTCCCAACTGCACTTTCCAAAACTACGCAGTCAAAATGACTGTTTGGACAAAGGCTTGCTGATAACACTGCTTCACTGTCTGTGCTTCACTGGGATGCTCTTTGTTGCGATGGGTATATAATGGAGTGGCAACCGTGGCATGAACTCTCTACTGTTTGCTCACGTGGAAATTACTAAAACGTCATGTGTCTGTACTCAGTGCTGACGGTCTAAAAGTAATATGGTAAATGCATCCCATCGGGACATCTGTGCCTGATTTTACAGTCAGTTCTGCTTTTAGCAGCTATCTATAAAATATTTTTTTGTCTCCATGTGTGAGCACTGATATAGTGTGTGGTTGACAATATCCAATTCCTTATCTTGCAACTTCAAAGTCTTTTTTAAAATTGGAGGAGGGAAAAGAGAATGAAGAAGGAAATAAAGGCCACGCCCACAGGGCATTCCTTCTTATGAATTGAAAGCAAAGACCTATCTAGGGATACATTCATTGTTTGTCCAAAATTGGATGATGACAGAATGAAATTACAGCACAGATTGTGTCCCCTTTGGCACTGTTTGGTATGTGTTTACTAATGCTAATTAAATAACTTTGATTATGAATTAAAAGATTGGCAGTAGCCTTGGACTCAAGCCTGTCCTTGGCCTGAATGTGCTTTTTTGGAAAGGCATATTTCACACCATACATCCATAATGCATTAGTATTATCACCATGATGTTGACATGAGTTTTGTATGGAGCAAAAAACAATTCATTTTAAAACCTTCATGCAAGCTTTGATTTTCCTACTGAAACAGTTTGAGATTTTTTTAAAAAAATCATTGCTGATACTTAATGTGGATATTGTGTCTGGGTTCATGGTTTTGACATCCTAAATTGGCTTATGATTTTTAGGAATCTGAGAAGTCAAACTGTACTGTTTAGGGACATTTTCAAAATGCAAGAAAATCCCTAAAAGAATATTGTAACCTGTTTTATTTTCCCAGGAAAGCAAACTATTCATGATACTTAGGACATCTTTTCAGATCATTTGAAATAGATTGCATATTACCATCATTGCTTTACCATTCTACCAATTTGACTACAGATAACCTGATATACACTGCTTTATTTTTTCCTCTTTTTTTTTTGCTTCTGTTTTCCTGTTGCCCCCTCTTTGCTTTGTAACTAAATAGAGGTGCCCCAACTCACTGACCTAAGCTTTGTTGATATAACCGATTCAAGCATCGGCCTGAGGTGGACCCCGCTAAACTCTTCCACCATTATTGGGTACCGCATCACAGTAGTTGCAGCAGGAGAAGGGATCCCTATTTTTGAAGATTTTGTGGACTCCTCAGTAGGATACTACACAGTTACAGGGCTGGAACCCGGCATTGACTATGACATCAGCGTTATCACTCTCATTAATGGCGGAGAGAGTGCCCCTACTACACTGACACAGCAAACGGGTGAATTTTAAAATCTTCTGTGTTTGACACATGGATGGTGTTGCATGCTGCCAACAGCCACTCTGGTTAAATATGGATGTTTCAAGGGAGAAGCCAGCAATTGGCCACATAGATGAAGGGATTGAGGGATTGAGCCTAAGGAATCTAAAGCATATGTCTGACTAATTGAAGTCGTATGCAAAGAGTCTTAAGTGCACTTTCATTTAAACTGCAAGTATGCATAAAACTAGAGGAATCTAAGATGTCGGATCTAGTAAATACAAAGCAGCAGAGGTGAGTTAAATTTGTAGACCTAGCATTTTTAAAAAAATACCTAACATGAATACCAAATTTTAGGATGAACACGAGTTCATGATGAAAGGTACTTCCAGAATATGCCATTACACTCTTCCTTCTACCCCTGGATAAACTCCACCATTTTCCTTCTTTGTAGCTGACTAAATAGCCATCAAAATTTACAGTAGAATGGAAGGGGTTGTTTTGATGTACAAGAAAAATAAACTTCAGCATATGCTAGATTTTGTTGCTATCATAAGGTAAAGGAACTCCTCTTTAACCACAGTCTGGGGACCAGCATGCAACATCTTAAAGGTTCTCTGCCCTGCATGGGAAGAAACATGCTGAGAACCAATTTGCATGAACCCTTCTCACTTGTAAGTAGAATTCACGGAATGGAATTGTGGCTATGCCATTAGATCATAGATATTTCATGTTTGGGGGGACATTTAGGACCTTCTTGTCTTTTGTCTGTGTGCATGTGTGTTTGTTTTTTTTTTGGAACGTACCCGCTATGTTTCTTTTTGCTGTGTGGCAACTTAAGCCTCTTTGGCCTGGGATAAAAGAATCTTAAGTGGTATTCATCATGTATTGTAAAAATCAGCCTATTTAAAAGTAGATTAAAATGATTCTTTAGAACACATTGATGATGGCAGAAAGGTTAAAGGGGCCTAACAGTACTGAATGTAGTGTTTGATTTTTTAACAGTAGTCTACCATGACTTAGATTAGATTTAGATTAGACTATTTGCATGATTATGACTCTGTTTCCTTTATGCATGAAATATTGATTTTTTTATCTTTTCAGTGGATTTGTGAGCTTTGACTTTAAAAATCATATTAATATAATCTTCCTTTTTATTTGAAACCAGCTGTCCCTCCTCCCACGGACCTGAGATTCACCAATGTTGGTCCAGACACTATGCGTGTCACCTGGGCGCCCCCTTCATCTATTGAGCTGAGCAACCTGTTGGTGCGCTACTCACCTGTGAAAAACGAGGACGATGTTGCAGAGTTGTCGATTTCTCCATCCGACAACGCAGTGGTCTTAACAAGTAAGCAGTCGGGTGCATCTGTTGAATAAACACTAGCCTGGAGCAGATGTATTAATTCTCAAAGAGAATTAACGCAGAAGAAAAGCTGCAGGCGAGCTCCAAACTAAAATTCCAAGTGCACTTCTGTAAATTCTGGAAGACGCAATGCTTATTGCTATCTCCATATACTGTTGATATCTACAACTTTAGTGGAAAACCCTAAAAGTAATGTTCCAAGACTTCAAACACATTCTGCTTTCAACTAAACACAAAAAATAAGTGAATTTCAAGAGAAATTATTTGACTAAATCTAAGTGTTTAGAAGAGAAAAAAAATGAGGATTGAAAACAGTGTCCCCATATATGTTGTGTTGTCATTTTTTCTTGTTAAAGTATCAGCAGATGATCGATTTAACATTTGAAAACTTAAAAACAGTGACTGATTGCTTGGGATAGATCAGGATATTGTGAAGACAGAAGTTTAATTTGTACTTCAAAAAGCATCTGTTGGCAGGATTTCTCAGAAGGCTGAGGTCTTAGAAAACAACTGACATTAAACAAGTTATGGAATTGTCTCTTTCTAGTCCCTGCTATTTTGAAACAGAATATTTTTTAAAGAAAATAAGAGTAGACTGCAATGTGGTGCTGTGTTTCACATAAATATTTCTTATTATATTTCACTATTGTGGTATAATGTGTGAGGACAGCCAAAGATTCCACATAAGTAGAAATGGCTTACATTTAGGGACATTCCTAAATGATGGTCTGAAAACATCCTCTTCCTTTCCAACATGTTCTAGAAAGCAAAACACAAAGAAAGGCAGCTATGTGTGACTATGATCTTGATTTCTTACTTGCTGGCTGGTGACAGACAGCATCCTTATATTTGCATGATAGCGTCCACAGCACTATTTTTGTTGTAGAGCATTCTGAAACCAGTGGTAACCTCATCACCTGATACACACTAAACCCTGCATTGCATGTTGGTTCCTGCTCAACCAATACCTGTTACATGTTATGTGTTCTAAGACCTTCTGGTCCTAATGCTATGACCTCAAGGTAGCCATTTCCCCCTTAGAGAATTATTATTATCCTGTTTTAAAGATGAAACAACTGAGGTCCCCAGTTATTAAGTTACATTGCCTCTGGCCAACTAGGAAGGAAGATGTGAAGTTCCAGCCCTCCTTTCTGGTCCTTTTCCAAACCTTGCAGGACCCTCTGCATAAAGACTGAAGAGTCAACAGTATATAGGGGAATGAGGGTCTAGTGAGCAGAAGTTCAGAGGTTGGAAAGCTTCCTCTGTACCCTTTGGCTATATCAAAATGGGAGAAAGGGTCACTCACGGATGTAGGCTAAATTATTAAAATATATCAATATGGCTCAATTGATTGCTATCCCTTTATCATGTGACCCTTTTCCAATAAAGCTTCATTATTAAGACTATTGGTCCTGACCTGGGTCAACCACTGAATGAACTTGGGCAAGTCATTTAAAAATGATAATTTCTGTTTGCCTCAGCTTTTTTCTTTGTAAAATGGGGGCGGTTGTCACCAACCAAACGTCCAGAGGTACTGGTTATATTTTTTTATGTTGAATGTAGTGAAGGTTCCGTAAGTTAAATATATGTCAAAACTTGTCAAACTGCACATATTAAATTTGCAGTATATTGTATCATTATAAAACTGCTTTAGAAAATAGTGAACCACCATGTAGAGTCTTGGGGAGGGGTCAGTGATCATCCACAATGCCATAGCAGTTGTCTCCTGTGCTCCCAGTGGTCACACTGTCAGGTCCAGATGGAACTAAGTCATACAGAGGAAGAGCTTAGGATAGGGCTTAGAGAGGACTCTGGGCAAGGTGACCCTTCATCATCACCTGCTTACAGACCATCTCCAGGTATCCATGTTCACGTAGGTGTAAGTAGGCTGCAGGACTGAATGCTAATATATGGTATCAGTTGAAATAGTCCCAGGAATACTCTGGTTTTTCCTGCCTTCAAGCACAAGTGTAAAATGAGTCTCACTTGCCTCCTCAGACCTCCTGCCTGGGACCGAATATTTAGTCAGTGTTTCCAGTGTCTACGAACACCACGAGAGCACACCTCTTAAAGGAAGACAGAAAACACGTGAGTCTTGGAGCAACATGCTTATCAAGTAGCTCTTGCCTACCAATTTTAAAAAACAAAATGAAACACTACTTCTAAACATACACCTTGTCTTTTGTGGTGATGATGGTGTGGGCAGCCTTGTCATTACTTTTTGTTCAGTGGTCTTGAAAATTAAAAGACATCTCACTCAACAATTAGTAATTTATAATTAGCAGTTCAGTCAGTAACATTCTACTCCTGCTTCCACAGTGGACTGAAATTAGTTCAGAAACTTTGCTGTCTATGCTTTAAAAAACAGAAAAACAAAAACAAAACAACAAAATGAAACTCCCAAGAAGAATATCTCATAATCTCTATTATTTTAGAGTTGCTGGACATTTCTTTTCATTAGACATTATGCTCTTTCTCCTGAATGCTTTTAATTTTTTTCCCTTAAAAAGGCCTATTTTAGTGTGTTTATTACTTCATAGTCCAAAAAGGACTTCCCAAAAGGAAGTTGATATATCACAATTTTGTTTGAGTATATTATTAAATAGAATTAGTGAATATTTCAATTCAAACAAAAATTTGCTGGAAGTCCCAGAAGGGTTAAATAATTTGAATCTGAGATTAACACTGAATTCTTATTAATTTTCAAAAGTTCTCAATTCATAAAGGATTACCTGCATTAGATCTGTCCAGGATAATGTCTTCAGTTTTAGAAAGTTTTATGTCCAGCATCATCACCAATAACTCTGTTGATATATTAGTCTCTTCCTGGGCACAGAAAGCTTCTTTGGTATCTTCTTTAACTTGACAGTGGGCAGATCTTGTCTTACTTTGAGAGATACAGGATGGAACTGGACTGTTTGAACACTGAAACACTTGAAAATATTACTTCCCACAGTGTCTTAAACACTGGTCTTCAAATGTGATACAGAGACTACTGTAATGATGTGTATACATCACAGGGATTGCTTAGAAAAAGAAAAAAATGCCTGAATTGGCTATTTTGAACTGCGAATATATGATTTTGAAATTCATCTGTGGCTTGGAATCAGTGCCTCATAACCTGAGGTTCAGGGCACTTCACTACATTGATGAGAAATGATAGAAAGTTGGATGGATGTAACTCCCCCCCCACCTTCCTCACATGTTAAGCTCATGGTATCTTGTCTTTTTTCTTCCCCTCTTCCTCTCATGGGTGGAAAATATAGGTCTTGATTCCCCATCTGGCATTGACTTCTCTGACATCACTCCCAACTCTTTCACCGTCCACTGGATTGCGCCTCGAGCTGCCATCACTGGCTACTGGATTCGCCATCATCCTGAGCATAGTGCCGGGAGACCCCGAGAAGATAGAGTGCCCCCCTCTCGGAATTCCATCACCCTCACCAACCTCAGTCCAGGCACAGAATATGTGGTCAGCATTGTTGCTCTTTATGGCAGAGAGGAGAGTTCCCCCTTGATTGGCCAACAGTCAACAGGTAACTTATAGTCTGTTCTTCAGAGAAACCCAGACTTTCCTGTACAGTCAGTACAGTCTTTGAAATAACTTAGCTTTATGTCAGCAGAGTCATCCTCTCCCCCCAAAATAGATCATGGTTAGAGACACAGAGAAGCCAGTGAGAGAATGTGTGGAGGAAAATCTCCCTCTTAGAATATAGTGAAGAAAATAATTTCTTTATCCCAAGAAATTTCTCACCTGATTTAGATATTTATATGTTTGTAATTACTAAAGTTTTATTTAAAATACAGAAAACCATTTCAAAGTTCTCTTAAAAATATAATTTTAGTATAATAGTGCCATTATTCTTGGAAGATAGATGCTGAAGCACTTAGGGGAGAAGTGTCATCTTGATGTCTCTATCTTAGTCTGAAACGATGTTAATCATTTTAGGTTATTAATGTTAAGGGAGAAGCAAATGTTGCAAATGTTTCCAAACAGTACACACTTAAGAGGAGGACAGGTGGCTATTCATTGTTATTATTTTTGTGACTTTTCTATGGTCTTACTAAAATAAAAAGTGGAGGGAACAAAATCCTTCAATAAATTTGAAACAATCATTTTATCACAAATTGAATAGTCTCTTAACCACTTTCCTTAAATTGTTCATAACTTTTAGTTCTACTAATTTCATACAGTATTTACATTTTTGTATGAAAGAAACCTAAAAACGATGTCCTGGAAGATGAGCAAAGAGAATCCAATTATCATTTGAAAGTTATGGATGTGAAGATTTGTCCCTCATATTTTCTAGTTTCTGATGTCCCAAGGGACCTGGAAGTCATTGCCTCCACTCCCACCAGCGTATTGATCAGCTGGGAAGCCCCTGCTGTCACAGTGAGATATTATAGGATCACCTATGGAGAAACAGGTATGTTGGTTACTGGATGCTTCACATTCTTAAGCAGACCAAAATCTGCTGTGAAGAACCCAAAAGCTCAAAATGGACATAAAATTAAAGTAATTTTGGCAGCGCACTTGCAGACACTTGTTTATTCCAAGAATACCTGGACTCTGCATATGATATAGTTGGTTATAAAATCAAGAGAAAAAGTTGTTTATACAATACAACTAGAGGAGGAATAGCAGAACTGAGGAAAAAAAGATTGTCAGTTCACAAATATATTATCACTGGTAAAATGTGATTTTTAACTTTTTCTTCATTTTACTTTTCTGTATTCTCTAATTTTTAGCATAAAAACATTCCATGAAAAAATTTTAAAAGGATGAAGGACATGCGATCCTAGTTTGAGGGCTTACCTCTCCTCCCTTTTAATATTAATCTACAGCTTAGTAACATTTCAAAGTTAGAATGTTAAAATAACATTAATTGCAATTTTCTCCCTATTTTATATACTTATCAAGGTTTAGTATGTGTATAAATACACCTTCCTGTCCAGGATTTATTAATAACACTCTTTAAAGGGGAATAAGTAATAAAATGTGATTTACATACTGCTTTCAATATGTTAATTAATCAGTAATGCCTAAGTAACTCCAAGCCCCTCACATTATGGACTAATCCCTTTTCACACAGGAGGAACGAGCCCTGTTCAGGAGTTCACTGTCCCTGGGAGCAAATCCACAGCTACCATCAGCGACCTTAAACCTGGAGTAGATTACACCATCACAGTGTATGCTGTCACTGGCCGTGGGGACAGCCCAGCCAGCAGCAAGCCAATTTCCATTGACTATCGAACAGGTACAAAGTTCTTTTCTGGAACAACACAGGATTATTTATTCAGATAACTTTTACAATGTTCTCCCAATATATTTTCCTCACCGTGAGCTTGATTTCCTTTCTTTCTTCTCCTCCTTTTTTTTTTTTTCTATTCTTTTTTGCTGGGGATCAAAGTCAGTACCTTGTACATGCTAAAAAAGCACCCTACTACTGAGCTATAATCCCCAGCCCTGGTCTTTCTTTTTAATAAGACAAAATCTTTAGTTAACATTATAAGGCCAATATACAAGGAACGACTTCAAGAGCACAGATTTTTTAAAATGTGTTGTTAATTGATATATCTCATGTGCCTCCTGCAAGAAATAGGCAGAAAGAGAATATTCAACAAATGTTTGTTGAGAAAGAAATGAATGTATTGATAAGATAGGAAGACAAACACCTACCTGGGGTGTAGCTTCTTTGTGAATGAAGCCATCATCTTGAAAACGTTTGTAATGCACACCCCACCCCTCAAAGCTATCTCTTTATTCTTACAAAAGAAACACCTGGGAAAGGTTAATAGGAATAAGAGATCTTTGAATATGTACCAGAACCAAAGATAAGGACTCCTCTAGTCTTGTCCCCCAGGACTGGGCCTGCACTGGTTTCTTTTTACTTTTATTTGTAGAAATTGACAAGCCATCCCAGATGCAAGTGACTGATGTTAAGGATAACAGCATTAGTGTCAGGTGGCTGCCTTCAAGTTCTCCAATTACTGGTTACAGAGTGACCACCGTTCCGAAAACGGGTAAAGGACCATCACAAACTAGAACTGCAGGTCCAGGTAAGAATAACCCTCTTGTCACATACAGCAGGATCAACAGAGTAGGACAACATGATTTTCCTTCTTTACTAGATGGCCACCTTGTCACGGGGACCATACATTTCATGCCATATGTCATGGTTTCCCATTCATGAGCTCAGGACTCAAGATCATTTCCAACTCACTTCACAGTAGCAGTTTTAGGATGCACACATTTCTGGTTTTACATGCATGGTTCTGTTTAGTGACATGGGCCTCTTAAATTACCAGATCCGTCTTTGTGGTTTTGTTGGTATGCACACCAAGAAGAATAACTGACTTTTTCAGATTCTTGTAGATCTGTTGTTTTTATTTTTATATAAAATATTTGTGAAAATAGGATCTCAAAGCAACCTCAAAACCAAGTTAATTTTCTTTCTTCCTTTTTCCAAGAGCACCATCATTCATTGTTGAGGGCATCGTATTAAGTTTTTGACCTTCTCCTTGAATGTGATTTTATTCCAACATGGAAAATTGTATTAGCAATAAACAGGTGTGTCCAAGAAGAAATTGATATCTAACTCCTTGATATTTTCATGACAATTCTGCAAATATAAATTCGAGACCACACATGCTTACTATCAAACTCCAGAAGTCGCTTGGATGGCTTTATAGTACATAGATGCTACATTTGCTTTTCACTCCCCTTGCAGATCAAACAGAAATGACCATTGAAGGCTTGCAGCCCACAGTGGAGTATGTGGTTAGTGTTTATGCTCAGAATGGAAAAGGAGAAAGCCAGCCTCTGGTTCAAACTGCAGTAACCAGTACGTAACAAATGTGTGGTTTCCTTTTCTAAAGTCAAACTTTATTCTTGGGTCTGAATGCCCTCTGCATGTCTTTTACTATTTTATACAGAGGTAGAACCAGCTTATTGTTTAGTTTGTATCTTGAGCTGAGTCCTTGACAAACATTTTTCTTTCTTCCTGCCAAGTAGTGAACTTAGAGAAAAGAAGTTGCAGAACTACCATAGTGAATTGCTGTGCTTTGAATTTCTTTTGCTCCAGTGGCCTCAGCAAAATCTTATTTGCCTATAGCAAATCTACAAAATATTTTGCTAGGACCTTCTTTTCTATGACTGGATGGTAAAGTTGAATAAAGTATATATCATGAAGTTACCATTTTTGGAGGACTATGGCTGGAAAAACATTTCATATGAATACTTAATAAGAAAAAAAGAAAGAGTTTAAGAAAGCCTATAGCGATCTGAATGTAACATTGAAAATCAACGTTACCACTTCCAAGGCATAGAAAATCCAGGTCTATGAGACTAACATCACATTGCAAAACAAATCTCAGTGGAATATCTTTAAATCAATGCAAGTATATCCCCAACGTGGGGACATTTGCAGAGTGCCTACGCATCTCATGTACATCTATTTTGATAAGTTATGCAACATCAAATATTTTCTAAACCAAAACAATTTTAGGCAAGTGTCAAGTAATTTTCCATTGACTAGTGGGTTAATTGCAGTGTAATTCATCAAAGAAAATGGTATCTGCAAAACTGCTTTGCATGTTATAAAAATGCTTATTTCACAACTTGCTTTTCACATGACCTCTTACCATTAATTTGCCTAACAGACATTGATCGCCCTAAAGGACTGGCATTCACTGATGTGGATGTCGATTCCATCAAAATTGCTTGGGAAAGCCCACAGGGGCAAGTTTCCAGGTACAGGGTGACCTACTCAAGCCCTGAGGATGGAATCCATGAGCTATTCCCTGCACCTGATGGTGAAGAAGACACTGCAGAGCTGCAAGGCCTCAGGCCGGGTTCTGAGTACACAGTCAGTGTGGTTGCCTTGCACGATGATATGGAGAGCCAGCCCCTGATTGGAACCCAGTCCACAGGTATCTTGGTAATTGCACCACCAGGGTGCTCATGGGAGCAGTGGCTTTAAGCCTTGCTGAAAGTCTACTTTATCGGGCTATTCATTCCCATGTAAGGGGTAAATAAATAAATAAAATAAACAACCCTCTTTAGAAAAGACCCTCTTTAAAGAGGAAAGAGGAAAAACAATCAATTTTAGGTGGTATTAGGTAAATAAATCTGATGAAAAGAAATATTGGAGTAGCTTGGCTTATACATAAGGCCATGAAACCAGACATCTAAAGATGATACTAAAATTATGGATATTTCCTAAGCTATGACTCCCTGTGGTTACTCTCACACTATGTACAAAGGAAAGCAGTTTGGCATCCTAGAGTTTCCTCTAAGAAAAGATCCCAACTAGGACGTTTTATAGCAGCATGATTCTGAGAGCACATGGGTAAGACCTTTCTCCCCTGGCAAGATAGCTTATGCTTGTGTATAATTTGCTTAAAGGATTCTGATTCAGACACACAGGAAACAGTCATTAAGGCAAATTCTTTCCACAATTCTTTATCCTCTTGTGCTTTATTGCTGAATCAGAGTGGAATGCTAAAAATTTGTCCTGGTGATGGTATAAACCTTAGTGGTAACAATCTGATTACTGCTCTTTGCTTCTCTTTTCTGCTTCTATTATGATCTAATTTTCTTCTTATGTCGCACCACAGAAATACTTTAAATTTAGCAGTTATATCTGCCTTGGGGTCCGAATAAAAAGAGACAATAAAAACATAATTCTATCTTTTTTTGGATGGAATACTGTGAATGGTTTTCCATACGAACATAATTTATATAGAAAAAGGGCCATTGTTCTTTTCATACAAATGGAAAATCAATTGTAATGACTAATAAGCCAATTTGAGTCTTTTGTTTTTTAAGGAAAAACAAATAACTTTGAAAACCCAAAGTTTCCTAGAGCTCAAGTATTTAAAGTGTTTTCAGGATTTGAGAATTGGCAGATATAGAACACACATTTCAGCAAACTTTCTTCCTTTTGTATCCCTTCTTGTTACGCTCTCCTACTGAATCTCTTCTGGACCAGGGAATCCTCTAATCCAACAAGAACTATCCCTTCTACCTCCTGGAATTCACTTTATGTTCCCTTCACCCCACTTCTTGTAAGATAACCTTTGACCAATGACCATCCCAACAGCCATCCCTGCTCCAACCAACCTGAGGTTCACTCAGATTACACCAACAAGCTTTAGTGCCCAGTGGACACCACCCAATGTCCAGCTCACTGGATATCGAGTACGAGTTACCCCCAAAGACAAGAAGACTGGACCAATGAAGGAAATCAACCTTGCTCCTGACAGCACCTCTGTGGTTGTATCAGGACTCATGGTAAGAAGTGACTTCTGTCATTGGAATAAAATAGAGCCTCTCTTACATAGTTTATTAGGTGGTAGAAACATAATCTCATGCTCGATCCAACTGATCTTTTCCTCTCCTATCAAATAATTTTATTGAGAATTGCTTTTTGTTGACCTAAGCTTTTCCAGATGACTATTGGAACAGAATTTTATAAATAGCTTTGGATTTTGTGCAGCTCTTTTGGAAGTATTCTATATATATGTGGGGGGCAATTTGCATATTGATAGGCTGAGTACATAAATTCATTTAGTTATACATTTTTTGAACAATGTCATCTTGGCAAGAAATGTTCTCCAGATTGTACCAACCAACTTGACCCTACCCTCATTAAAAAATTTTTAAATCCTTCTAGACTTGTATATGGAAAACTAGCTAGAATACCAGAGAATTAATGTATATCTTAAGACCAGTTTCAGGGAAACTACAGAAAGGGGTTTCAAAGACAGAAAAGAAAATTATCTTTATCTATGACCATAAAAATTCATGATTTACATCTGTCATATCATAAAAGAAAAAAAAAAAACAGGCTCTTACCCATTTTTCTTATTTTTTCATCACCAGTTTTACATGAAAATGTGAGTTATAGCTTACTTGGGCATAGGCCCATAAGAGCATTTTAAAATTCATTTAATTTCAGTCTGTTGCTGGTCATCTGTAGTGTAGAGATGAAATTAACCTAGGAATTGACAGTGTTGTGAGATTTGTTAGTTTATTTCTTTTTTACTAATAACCACTGAATTATCTAAGCCATGGTGAAACTCCTGGGGCTTCTTGCAATGACACTGCTAAAGCTCACCATGCCCTTATTTCTAGGTGGCTACCAAATATGAAGTGAGTGTCTATGCTCTTAAGGACACACTGACCAGCAGACCAGCTCAGGGGATCATTACCACTCTCGAGAGTAAGTAATCCAATTTTCTAGTCTCAAAATTTTCTGTATAAACAAAGAATGATAAATGATCTCTCTGGTCACTAAGTTAAAAGTGGAATGAGTCCCAATCTGGAAATTGGTGGGATTCCCTATCTTTTTGAATGTTACCTTTTTTGCCCCTTCAGAAAGTATTCCACTAATACCTAAAATGAAATCCTTTCATAATGGCATAACATTGGTGTTATAGATTAGGACTAACAGCTACTTTATGCTCCACTTGTTAGAATTTGTTTTCCTGGAGTTAGGTCTGGGGAGGACATGTTGACTTCTGCTGTATCTTAACAGCACCATAAGTATGGGATCAAATTTGGCCCAGATTTTAGTTTCTGCTCCATCAATAACTTGCTGAGCACTCTTTCAGCCGTCATATAAAGTGTCAAAAGTTCCATCGTCTATAAAATAAAGATAAAATAGGAATCTTTTCTGTTGAGAGAAAAGATATGAAACCCTATAAAAACGACGAAATACTAGCAATAATACTGGCTATATATACATATAATTGCTAGCTGGCCATGCTATTATAATTCCTACCACACACTTTTACAGTACAGTAAATTAATCATTTTAATACTTACTGAAGTATTTGTAGGTACTATAAAGTCAGACCTAGGAACCACTGGTAGTATTTATAAAGCTTTTCAGTTCTTCAAAGAAAAAGGCACCCAATGTAACTATTTCCATATTTCCTAATTACTGTTGAACGTTCTTTGAATGCCAAGGGAGATAATCTACAAATTATTTAATCAATGTATTTTCTGAAGAGGATGTATTTTTAAAACATAAAGAAATTTTTTAAAAGATCGAAATCTCACCTATATGAGCCAGGCAGGCACTAATCTCTAGCTATAATCCCATGCAGATGTCAGCCCTCCCAGAAGGGCTCGTGTGACAGATGCTACTGAGACCACCATCACCATTAACTGGCGAACCAAGACCGAGACGATCACTGGTTTCCAAGTTGATGCCGTCCCAGCCAATGGCCAGACCCCAGTTCAGAGAACCATCGGCCCAGATGTCAGAAGCTATACCATCACAGGTGAGGGTACCCACCACCATCACCACAAGTGACAATCAATCAACATTCGCAATGTAAACCAGCTTCTTAGTTATTCTATGACTTACATGATTCAATTTATTTCCAATATTTTATGATAACACAGCTTGAAACAGTTATTCTCATAATCAAAAATAGATTTGTCCTTTGAATCTCTGATTTTGGTCTAGTGTGTGGTCTCAGAGAAATGGCCTTTTATCAGATTTGTTCTTTCATCCCTATGCCCTTTCTTATTTAAAAAAAAAAAAAAAAAGCAAAATAATGTAAAACCAAAAGAAATAGGGTCTGAGGATGCGGTTCAATGGTAAAGCACTTGGTGAAGCTCTGGCTTCCATCCCCAGAAGCACAAAAAAATGAAAATAGAAAAGAAAAAAATGAAATGGTGGTGTATAGTTCTTAGCATTAATATAGATTTTAAAAAGACATAATTAATAAAGACAAACAACATTACTTAATAAAGGTCAAAGTTCAGAGGGAATTTGATAAAATAGATCAATTTAGGTCTTTTGGGGCTGTACAATTCTGATTCCGGGTACCACCTAATTATCCTATAGAGAAAGTACACTCAGTGGGCCACCCCTCATTTTCCAAGAGGACTGCTTCTAAAATAGCGTTTTTGCATTTGAAAATTTATTTTAGTCGGTGTCCTTCTCTGCATTAGTGATTTGCTTTAAGTATGCTCCACAATAACAGTTAATATCCACACCATGTTCTACTTTATTGTTCAAAGGTAGACCACTCCCGTGGTCTGCATAAACATGGGTGGGTAGATGAGCCAAGAAAATTGCAGGTGTGAGCTTGAAAACTTTCCTAGTAAAGAAGAACACATAAAAACCATCTCCTCTCACATCCCAGGTTTGCAACCCGGCACGGACTACAAGATCTACCTGTATACCCTGAACGACAATGCCCACAGCTCCCCCGTGGTCATCGATGCCTCCACTGGTAACTGCTTTGTGCTGAGGGACACCACTGGCTTGTAGTATAATCAGACACATGAACTTAAGAAACAAATGAAGGGTCTTTGTAATATGACTCCCTGTGAACCATGTGAAGAGCTTACAGAATTTCACTCTCTTAAGTCTGATTAAAAGGGCTGGGGGAGGGGAATATGGGAGCATTTTCTTGGCTTTTATTTTCTGAAACTTAGTTTTGCTTTCTTTTAGCCATTGATGCACCATCCAACCTGCGCTTCCTGACCACCACCCCCAACTCCTTGCTGGTAGCATGGCAGCCGCCCCGTGCCAAGATCACTGGCTACATCATTAAATATGAGAAGCCTGGGTCCCCTCCCAGAGAAGTGGTCCCTCGGCCCCAACCTGGTGTCACAGAGGCCACTATTACTGGTATTATGCTCCCTTTCCTCTTTACTCCCTCCAACAGTCTAAGTCTTGAAACTCCATTTGTATCTTTGATGCTATATCATGAGAAAGGGAAGCCCTGCACTTCAAAAGGCATTCTCCACATAGTACCAGGAGAACTCAATACATCTCAAAAGACACTAGTTCATGAAAATGCAAGTTTTAATATTGTTAGTGGCATAACTAGATTTTGGGTTTTTTGTTTGTTTGTTTGTTTATGTTTTGTTTTGTTTTGCTGTAAGCTTATCTGTCAGTTCAGTGCTAGAAAAAGATGTTTTTCAAAGTAAACTAAGTGTGATCCTGCCATCACATTCAGCTCCCTATAGCTCTGGTATCTTGCAGGACTTGCCTAACTGCTGTGTACCACAGAGTAGGTCTGGAGGCAGAGCCACCCCAACCACCCACATTGGAGAGAATGCCTGGAATGGGGCATAAGTACTAGTTTTACCATTTAAGAGGTCAAGGGCTGGCTAGCAAGGGATGCTTGTTCCCCAGGAGCCTCAGCTGCTGAGACTGACTCCTGCATGAGTGGCTGAGCCCTCCATATGACATGACGTTCTATTCTACCCATCAGGCCTAGAACCAGGAACCGAGTACACCATCTACATCATTGCCCTGAAGAACAACCAGAAGAGTGAGCCCCTGATTGGGAGGAAAAAGACAGGTAAAAAACACTTTCCGGGTAATGAGAGGAACGTTAAGACCAAACTAATGAATGATGGATTTTGCATTGTGAAAAGGGTCTCCATGTTTTGATGTGTATCTCATGGATGCTTTTCTAATGGCCCAATGTATATTTTGTACTCTCTAACAGGAGGAATAACTGAACATCCTCTGTAGAGTTCCATTTTATTTATTTTTATTTATTAAAAGGCCAGTCGATATAAAACCTTGTTATTACCTTTCAAAAATTCAAATCCGATATGAAATATAAAATCACGTTGTTATTGCTATTCTTCTATACTTTGTGTTGACTATTTTTTTAAAAAAAAAAGGAGGGATAGAAACCCCTTCCATTGTCTTATTATTTGATTTCTGAAACTTGGAACTAAATAATGTTTTACTTTGTCATTTGGTTTTAGTTGAATTTGGAGAAAATGCTGTACATATGGCAATAGGAAAGCTTTCAAAACAAATATGTGTTCTTACCTATTTTTACCATTTCCAACCATGAAAACTATTGATTTAAACCTCTGTAATTCTCATACTTCTGATACTGACATGATTGCTGTGGGTTCTAGTTCCTATAATTTGTTTCTCAGGTTTAAAGAGAGAAGAGAATGGGGTGGGCAGGCACTACACATTGCAGTTTCATTAGGCTTAATTTGAACAGAGGCAGCTTCTATGGTGCTCAGTGGTTCAAAGCTTTGTGTCTCTAATAAATTCATGCTAACACTTTTTTTCTTTCTAAACTATAAAGAAACCTTTGAGAAAAATCATAAAGTTTTCTTTCTGGGAAAAAGTGTTTTTTGTAATCTGAGAACTGCTGGTTTTCCAGGGGCTTTGATCAGGTTGATAAACAATCTTCATTGCCTGAATTGATAATGGTTGCTACTTACTGAAACTTAACGCGCTTTGCTTTTTTTGCTCTAACCTCTCTTGGCTAGATGAGCTTCCCCAACTGGTAACCCTTCCTCACCCCAATCTTCAAGGACCAGAGATCTTGGATGTTCCCTCCACAGTTCCAAAGACCCCATTCATCACCAGCCCTGGGGTTGACAATGGAAACGGTATTCAGCTTCCTGGCACAAGCCATCGGCAGCCCAGTTTTGGGCAACAAATGGTCATTGAGGAACATGGTTTTAGGAGGACCACACCACCCACAGCGGTCACCCCCGTAAGGCATAGGCCAAGACCATACTCGCCGACTATAGATGAGATTCATGTCCCCAGGGGAGAAGTAGACTACCACCTCTACCCTCACATTACGGAGCTCAATCCAAATGCCTCTACAGGACAAGAAGTTCTCTCTCAGACAACCATCTCTTGGACCCCGTTCCAGGACAGTTCTGAGTATATCATTTCATGTCAGCCCATTGGCACGACAGAAGAACCCTTACAGGTAATCAGCTCCCTCCCTGCCTGTGGCTGGGAAGCTCAGAAAGGAATAAATTAGAGGAAAGAAGTGACAAAGTTTTCCTTCTGGGAAAGTGTTTTGTAATCTGAGAATTGCAGATTTCCCCAGGGGCTTTGATCAGGTTGATAAACAGTCTATATTGCCTGAATTGATAATGGTTATCAATTGGTAATGGTTATCAATTCCCATGGGCTTCTTACTAGTAGGATTAAGAGGCTCTGATGTAAAATGTCTACTTCTAGGACTTTTAGAGAGATGGCACACTTAAGCACTGATCATTTATTAAAAGTCCATATGGCTCTACTTGGGAGGATGTACCAGAGAGCATCATTAGCTTTTATTCAGTAGAGAATGAAATCATTTGTATTATCCTCACACATTGGAGGCTCCAAGTAAGATGAACAAAGAGATGATCTTAGAAAAGAAGAAAGATATTCCACTGAATTTACATTTGTGCACCATTCTTAGTTTGTCCTTGAAGAATCACATTATCTATAGTACATACAAGGAAAAAGAATGTAGGAGGAGCTGTGCATGTCCGCTGTTAGAAGTAATTGATTCTCTCACTAAAACCCCATCCTTTAATTTGTCCCACTGGCACAGTTTTTAAAAATGACTATGTTGTGGGAGATTCCTGAGCTTAGAAACCTGAGTTTGAGGATGTGCCATTGTTTTAAGGACTCTGTATTGTGTTGTGGTCTACTGCCCACTGTGCATGGCCTGCCTGTCTCCACAGAGAGCAGTGTCTGTGCTTGATGTGAAAGGATCATGCAGGGCTTCCATGGGCTTCTACAGAGCCACATCTAGTAGGATTAAGAGGCGGCTAGTCCCGTCGAGGGCTCCTGCTAACTATGGAGCACATAGGCAGACTTTGGGTAGGAAAATCTGAGAGACGTGACTGTTCCTTGCTCATTCCATTTCTCTCCTTGGCCAGTTGGGACTCCTATATACCCCTGGTCTTTATTAGTTTCCCTTTGATTTGTTTAAACAGTGAGGGTTAATGATAAGGGACCAAGGGAGCCCGCATCTGTTCTTTACTATAATGCTCTCTCCCCATTTTGGCTGTACCAATAATTGCAGTTCCGAGTTCCTGGAACTTCCACCAGTGCCACTCTGACAGGCCTTACCCGAGGGGCCACCTACACCATCCTAGTGGAGGCAATGAAAAACCTGAAGAGGCACAAGGTTCTGGAGGAGGTTGTGACTGTGGGCAACCCTGGTATGTAAATTCACATGTGGTTTAGGCACATGCTCCTTGTTGGACTGCACCAGAGAAGGCTTTTCCTAGTGACTGTTCCTTTGTTGCTTGTTGCCTTGCAACTGTGGGAAGTATGCCTACCATCAATATGAAGTAAATGAACAACCTTAAGTTCATTTAACTTTAAGTGTCCTCACCAACACACTTGCAGTGTTAGGATAACAGGCCTGGGAAGGGCTTCAGTTATTTAGCCCAAAAGTGTTGAATCCTTCCCAGTGTCTTGAGTTGATATGAGGCACTGGTTTCCTGGTATACTTTCCCATATCCCTTCCTTCCCACCATGCTGTGGTCCCCTAGAGTGATTCTTAGTACCAAAACTAATGGGAAGTTCTCCTCTGCAACCCATCTTTATCCAAAGAGCTTCCTTATTCTAAAGTTATTTCACTTTTTTTCTCCTGATGATATAGGTGTAAAACCTTCATAAAGGTTAAATGATCATTGACTTTATTGTGGGGTGGGGACAGGTATTGGGGATTGAACCCAGGGGTGCGTAACTACTGAGTTACATCCCCAGCCCTTTTTATTTTTTATTTTGAGATAGGAGCTTGCTCAGTTGCTTAGGGCCTTGCTAAATTGCTGAAGCTGGCCTACCTTAGCCTCCCAAGTAGCTTGAGTTTCCAGGCATGTGCCACTGTGCCCAGCAACCACTGACTCTTCTTTGTAGCACCTTGCAAGTCCTTTCAAGCCAGTAGCATGCCACCTGCCTTTTACTTTGCAGCAGCTGATGATATTCACCCAGGAACATGAGATAGGATATAATCAAAATCATGAATCCTGAATCTTCCCACTGGAAGGGTCTCCTCTCCACATCAACAAGGAGTGGTAACTCCTGTCTATGCCATGTGACAGAATTTCATCCTAGGGTCCAGTTATGTAATTTCAGCCACCTTCTTCATCTGACAGAAGACTACTATTTTACATGTGTAAACTTTGGAGAATTATAGCAGCTAACTGCTGGCAGGCTGGGGAGAGGTTCTTTTGTGTTTGTTGTTAGGTATTGCATTTTGTGATTTTAATGGCAAAATTGTTGTGTGAAAGGAATTTTTGAGAACATAAAGGTTTTTGTGCTTTTCCACATCTTTTTTTTTTCTTTAAAAGATTCCATCTCCATAACATTAGTTACGGTGGAATTTCAACTCCTGAATATTTTTGGAATAATGAATCCCCATTTAACAGTCTTAAGTTCTTCCTGTTTTTCTTTCCTACTCCTTATTCCTGGCAGTGGTGTTCTTCATGATAGCCAGGGTCTCTTGACTTTGAAACATTTCAGACTTTTTAGCTCTCTAAAATATATTTCCTTCTAGAGTGATGCCTTTTGAAATATTAGGCACTTCCAATATCTACTGGATTTGATTTTACACTGTTAAAAAAAATACAGTGAGATTTAAAGTCACAGTAAGTTTTTAGAGAATAACTTGAGGCATGCTTTATTTTCAGATTGTTTATCTATCTATCTATCTATCTATCTATCTATCTATCTATCTATCTATCTGTATCAGGGACTGAACTCAGGGGCATTCAACCACTGAGCCACATCCCCAGCCCTTTTTATTTTTTATTTTGAGACCGGGCTTTGCTATTTTGCTGAGGCTAGCCATAAATTTTCAATCCTTCTACTTAGCCTCTTGAGTTGCTGGGATTACAGGCATGTACCCAGCATGCCTGGCTTACACAAATTATTTAAAACAAGTTTTTCTAAAACATAAAGAGACAAGATCTTAGGTCACATGATGAGACTATTGCTTATTCCTAACTCATGTACTTCCCATTTGATTTCTCCTATATGAAATAGTTGGTTTTATTAATAAAATCAGTTTTACTATCATAATAACTATTTTGCAAAATCTAGGATTTCCAAACTATTATGCAAAAAATGCAATAATAAAAGTGAAGACTGTATTATAACAGTATAAAAATGCTAAGACCTTTGCATTATAAGCAGAAGGTAGCCTCTAATAATATTTCTTAGTTTAGTGAGCACTTTCTACAGGTTGGCAAAGGGACAATGTGTTGGCTTCTTGGTCTTGTGAGAGAGATGCTAAATAATTAGCTCAAGGTCACTCAGGTCCTGATGGAGAGGCATTGCTACCCTTGTTCTTACCTAGCTTAAATTGCCTCAAGGTCCATTCCATGTTCTATAAAGTAGATTTACCAGAAATGATAATTTTTACAATTGAAGACAAAAGTGAAAGATGGGCTCCTTTTCAGATGCTGGTGGCAAGTGTCCATTGGCTACACCTTTACATCATTTATGAGACTGGCTGATGCATCCATAGAGCAGATGGAATTTTAGAGCTACCGGAATTTTTCTGTTAGATTAAGTCATTGTATATAATGTTCTGGTTTCTTCTTCTTCTTCCAAACCACCAATAATATGTCTCTTTTGCTTTTTCTTCCTTTTGCTCATAGGCCCAAACCAACCTATTGATGACACCTGCTTTGACCCCTACTCGGCTTCCCATTATGACATTGGAGACGAATGGGAGCGAATATCTGAAACTGGTTTTAAACTCACGTGCCAGTGCTTGGGCTTTGGCAGTGGGCATTTCAGATGCGATTCATCTAGTGAGTAGCTTGCTCTGATCATCCACTCTTCCTCCATCTCCTCCAGTTCCATACATTCGCATTAACGTACCAAGGAGTCATGTTTGGTAGACACAAGGTCTTCCAAACATTTGAGAAAACTGTTGGACTCAAAGTAACATTTTGCATCATTGAAAAATGATGGGAAATTTTACTTGTTGAATATTGCTTCATTTCAAGTCATATGCTAATACAACTACTGATTAAAGCAAGTTGTTGGTGATGCTTTTGAAATTTTCTGTTAAGTCAAACTCAGTGGAGTCAGTTCTCATTGAGAGTACCAGTCAGAGAAACCCCAATTCTCTTTTAATCTTTCGTGTTGAATGTGGTTCAAGGTGATGATTCATACTCATACTCATTTAGCACAGATCAAACATACACATGTACTACACACACACTCTCACATTATACACACACATCACAAATATACACATTGAATATGTGCACACATACACACACACACACACACACACACACACACACCAGCCACATAGTTTGAATATTGCTAGTAATGTAAAGGAAAATGTACAGATATTCTACTTGTCCGTAATTTAAAAGCCACTTCACCAAAAAATATTTGATTTTCAAATTATAGAGATTTTAAAATTTCAAATTACAGTGATCCTAGGATTTATCTATTGTGCTTTGAGAGTTAGTATTAGAATTTATAACCTTTCACTTATCCTTTGATTTTAGGAGATATAATCATTATTGACCATCGGTTCATTTTTACAGGTGTTAACCATTATACCATTTTATAAACAAGCCTTTTATCGACTTTTACAGAAATTATATTCATGGAAGTAAAACAGAACAGATTTTTAAAGATTTCTTAAAAGTGTTTTAGTTGACTTGTATACATGAAATGGCTTAATCCAGATTGAAATTTAAAAGCCAACTGATTTTTACAGTGTAGACTTCTGTGTTTGGCCACCTGAAAATGGTATATAAAATTGGAGAGGCTGAGCAGAAGTATGGGCGTGCGCTGCAGTAGAGTTGGGTATGCTAACATTTGGCAGCAATGAGGTGATTGGTTTTTAACTTCTGAAAATGAACTACTTTTTAACAGTTTGCCTATTTTTTGCCTGTGTAAGTATAAGGTGCAATTGTGGGAGCAGAACTCTAAGGTTGTTTATGAGAGTCTTTAGATCAACTTACATATTCTTTGCTTGAATGTCATAATTGTTTAATGCCTTTTCTTCCAATTTGAGGAAGACTGAATTGTTGATTTTATAAATTAGAAGAAAAAATGCATTCTGATGTAAACTTCCTAAGTGTGTTCTATTTAGTATAAATCTCAGAGACTAAAAGTCATCTTTTACATATGGTAAAGGGATAGGACTTGTGGATCCTCTTCAGCACCAGGTCTCTATTTGTAGGGATGATAGCCAGGGTTTATCATTGTTTTGTCATCTATGTTTATTCTTTCTTTCAACTTACATGCAAGAGGTGATGTCAGAAAGAAAATGCTGATCTGTTTCATTGCACTTCTTTGTATCTAAGGTCTCTGCAAATCCAAAACTGATTTTTTAAAATATATATATATATATATATATATATATATATATATATATATATATATACATATATATATACATACATATATATATATATATTCATATTCCTAAAGACTACTCTGATCCTGCTTTCGTTCACCACAATTTTAAACCTTAATGAAAATTCAAATGGAAATCATTGACCAAGTGCTATGACATGATTACTGCGGAGTGCCTTAAAATGGCCTAGAAAATAATAAATAGTAGAAACTATATTTTTAAGTACAACTGAAGAATCAGTTCACAGTAGGGATTGTGACCTTTAACTTGTTATTCTTTCCAGATGTGTGGATTTTAAAATCCTGTATCCCAGTGTGCTTTTCTCTTGAGAGTCAGAACACAAATAACTCTGCCTGTGATTTTCCCACCCACACAGAATGGTGCTACGACAATGGTGTGAACTACAGGATTGGGGAGAAGTGGACTCGCAGGGCAGACAACGGCGAGATGCTGAGCTGCACGTGCCTGGGCAATGGGAAAGGAGAATTCAAGTGCGATCCCGGTATGTCATTGAGAATGGTTTCTGGAGCTCTACTGGCACACCCACTTCCATTATGGGCTGTAACTCCCATTCACAGGATGGACTGGAGACTTTAGGTCCCCTTGAGGTTTGAACAGAGGCTTTGTTCATCTTTTGATTTAGAAAAGTGGAGGTGAGCCTCAAAAAGGAGTCATGATGGAATGTTATTACAAGCCACTTTAGCACTTTTCTGAGTATTTTGATCATTATCTGCAGTGAAAATGGTGGAAGAAGTCTCTATTGGTCTGTCAATTCAACTTTTAAAATATGATTTTCATTAAACCTATTAGATCTAGTTTGTGGAAATGCTGCCTTAAGATCTGAGGAGTAGTACCTCTCTTATGATGAATTATATAAATTTGTGTAATTTGGTCTTTGATGATACAAATTTAGGATAAAATAGAACCCACCCTTGTATCAAGCTGAGTCTGCGTTGCTGTTCTTGGTCTTACATGTGCTTCTGATTTGTGCCTACATGTAGATGGGACAACATGCTACGATGATGGGAAGGTTTACCAGGTGGGAGAACGGTGGCAGAAGGAATTTTTAGGTGCCATTTGTTCCTGTACATGCTTTGGAGGCCAGCAGGTAAGATGGGATGTGCCAGGTTCCCTGCAATTTAGATATGACACAGAGGAGACTCCTGTATTTACATGCTGTGTGCAAGGTGCCTCCGTGCCTCTTATGAAGAGTTGATAAGACTCTGGAGCATCCTCCCTGAGGATGGCAGACAGCCCCTCCCCATGCCTGCTCTTCTCAGGCTGTTCTGTTCTTCAGCACTGGAAGTGTTACCTGCTATGGAGCACTGAGTAGCCAGCTCTATGCTGATGGACAATTTCCCTGTGGCCTTGTTGTGAAATATTTCAGATAATACTTTGGGTCTAAGAAAATTCCACTTTGTGCCCTCTCTTAGTCCAAAAATATATCCTTGTACTAAGCTTTACTAATATGCTAAGTAAATGGGACAAACAGGAAATGAGAAGTGGTCATGACTCTTACTTAATGATATAGTCAGAAATTAAATTAGTATGTATTTAAAATCAAGCTAATTAAGGAAGGTTTTTGAGTTGAGTCTGACAAATACAGTTTTGGCTAGACTGGAGTCAGCAAGAAAGGGTTTATGGAAAAGAGAAGCATAAACTGGCTGGACTTGGGATGTCTCAGATTTGGTTGAGGGAGCAGAAAGACAGTAAGCACACCCCCAGGGATAGGATGAACTGGCCCAGGTGGGCTCCAGTGAACCAAACCTCTGCCTAAGTGTCTTGTTGTCAGAAATTAGATGGCAAAAACATCCACTATTTAAGCCAGTACTCCTCAGCTATTTCTAATATATGCCCTCCTTCATTGTAACAACAGAATGCTGTGCCTTTCCCAAATAAGTGAAATTTCAAAGGGAAATGACTCTTGTAACTGGAAAGTAATGGAAGGTTATAGTCCTTCATTTTCAATGGAGACATGCCTTTCCTAACAGCGCTCCAAATTCTGATCCATGGGAAGGAAACATGCTTCCGCCCCAGGCGAGGTCCACAGCATGATATATTTGGCATTAACCAGTTACAGATGCACAAGAAGAAAATGAGCGTGATGGAAAATGTACTTTGGGGAGATTCATCTGGCAGCAGGGAAGCTTCTTCAGGGTTCTCTCTGCATCACCTTACCAAGGGACACAGCCCAAGGAAACTGATCTTATTCCATCCCTAGTGTGTGAAGGTGGTCTCTTTCTTTCAACTCCCCCTCTTTCTCTCATAAAGACTGATCATAGAACTCAGTCACGTGGTATAAAAATGTGTAAAGGAGAATTTATTGGGAAGTAGACATTGGTCACACTTCAGTCTCTTTGTTACTTAATGAACGTGAAACCTTTCCTCTATGACCCCTATTCTGTTCCAAAGTGCTCAATGAACCACTTATGACAGGAGTAGGAACATTCCTGATTCTGTAGGTAGGCATTGACCTGTATTATGTTAGGTGTTATGGGAAGTAGGCTACAAAATGGAAAATGTCTAGAATATATAAAAGATATGAAAGAATGTATAAAATATATAAAAAAATAAGAAAGAATATATTAGTGTTCTTTGGGTTGCAAGAGGAAAGTCCTGTTCAAGTTAAGTGGGCAAAAATGTCTCCCATAATTGAAAAGTTCTGTATCTACCAGCTTGAGGGGCAGCTCCCACCATGGCATCTGGAGTCTGTTGCTCTTGGGCTACCTTTTCTTTTCTAGTAGATTCCCTGCTTATGGTGACATCCATGACCAGCTTCAATTTTACCGTCTCCCAATTTAGGAACAGAGAAAGAGAACTCTCATTTCCTCACACTTCAGGCAAAAATCTGAGAGAGCTTTACTGGTGTAGCGTGGTCTGTTCCTATGCTCCACTCCGTTGCTGGCCAGAGGCAAGACTTCCATGTTACTGGCCAGGGTGGTTTAGGAAGGGAGTAGCCATACGATGCTGGAAAGACCTTGGCTAGAGTCAGCCCAACTCCATGGTGGCAGCCCCAAACCATGCCCATTGTGTGACTTCCCTCTCCCTCCCAGCAAGCCACTCCTCTCCTTTGGATCTCTATTTCCTTTGCTGTATAATGAAGGTATGTGTCCATGTGGTCTCAAGTCTCTTTTAAAAGCTCTAGGATTCTTTGAAACAATGTCTTCCATCATCTAGTATATATATATAAAAAAAACCCAAAACATTGCTGAGGATGTTGGGACCGCAATCAGACTTAGCAGACTGAGTGGGATTTAGATAGGAAGAGAAGAGAGGAAATTCCAAGAGAAAGACAGTGTATGCAGAGACTAGTGTGAGCTTTGGTGATAAACCAAAATGTATTCCAAGAGTTGCAAATGCATGAGATTCTCATCAGTGCTTCTTTAGTGATTAACTGCTTTCATTTGACCAACACACAAGAGCTGAAATTCTTAACTCAAGCACTAATTATGATGCCCTTGGGTTGTCTGTCATAAGCTCCATTTGTTTCATCTCTCTCCTGCAGGGCTGGCTCTGTGACAACTGTTACAGACCAGGTGGTTCAACTGTTCCTGAAGGCCCCTCCTCAGGTCACTCCCCCAACCAGTATACACCGAGATATCATCAGAGAACAAACACTGTAAGTCCATTTGCCCCTGAAGACTCTCCCTAAATGTAATTGGGTGCATGACAGGGAATCTCTTTCTGCAGATTCCTTTCTTCTGAATGAACCAAATATTTGTTGTTGTTGTTGTTGTTTGTTTGTTTTTTCAAGATCTCTTAAGTGACTTGTGTGGAATACCGTATCCTAAAGCATCCTTGAATTTTTGAACATCTCTCATTGCTCAGTATATGGCTGGGCTCTTCAAACTAGAAAGTTTCCTTTCTATGAACAGTTATCACAAGTCTCCCCTTCCCACCCACACCCCCCTATACTTTAGAGTATCTGCTACTGATTCTCTTCTTCTTCCATTAACAGAATGTTGATTGCCCAATCGAGTGTTTCATGCCTTTAGATGTGCAGGCTGACAAAGAAGATTCCAGAGAGTAATATTTGCAACCCAATGGAACAAGCATCTATGTCTGCCATGGTCTATCCGAAGTCGAGTGATGTTATCAGATCACATCTTTGAATGTTTGTTTCTTTCTTAGCCTTTTGCTCTGGAGACTCCAGCTTCAGCTCAACTCACGGCTTCTCCAAGCATCACCCTGGGAAGTGTTTTGAGACTTTTCTCATAAATGAGGGCAGTATGTTGCCTGTTCTGCTTCAGAATAGTCAATACTGCTCAGTATTTTAAATGAAATGATTCTCGGTGTGATTTGGTTTGAATAATGTATTGAATAATGTTACCAAAATTTTAAATAGGAAAGTTGCCCAAACACTTCTGCTTTCATTTAATTGTCTGGCCCACAATACTATAGGAATGGCGTGTCCTTGCTACTGTGATATTTAAAATATCCACAGTATTCACTTCTTCCAAATGATTCTAACAGTTGCTTAGAAGTGTCTTTCTCTTACCTGTTATTTATCAATTTTTCTCAGTATTTTTATACAGAAAAAAATTGTATTGAAGACACTTGGTATGCGGTTGATAAGAGAAATTTGGTATAATTATGGTTGGTGATTATTTTTTATACTGTATGTGCCAAAGCTTTACTACTGTGGAAAGACAACTGTTTTAATAAAAGATTTACATTCCACAACTTGGAGGCCACTTCTTTTTATGTCAGGTATTTGGGGAGGAAATAATAATCACCATGAATGTTCTTTTTCTTTTCAATTCATCAAACATTTAGATAGCTCTGACATGCAAGGCTCTTTAATTCTTGGGTTACTTCTGTACAAGGCTTTCTGCTTTTTGCTGCAAAAACAGATTCACTTTTGTCATTTCTCCACTCTTCAAGAGCAGAGAGATTTATGTTTTTTCCCTTAACAGATTTAAGTAGCCTCTCATCTTTATGAAACATGCCAGCTAGCACTTCAGAAGCATAATTGAAACAACCTTTAGTTGCTTTTTTCTAAGCATTATTATTCTTCCCTCCCTCCCTCCCTCCTCCTCCTTTCCTTCCTTCATTGAATAAACATCTTTTCAAATAGATTACTTGTGAGGAAAATAAAAGGATAGCTGAGCTGTTAGTACTTCCCTGTACTATACTATTCAAGTAGCTTTGTCTTAGGGAATCCCCACGGTATAATAACCTCATCCAATCTGTCTTAATTCATGTCGACTGACACTTTAGCATGACTTGATAAACTACCATCTCAACAGTTTCCTTACTCATGGTCTGCAAAGATCATTTCCTTTTCAATTTCACCTTGGGGAAGCAACAAAACTCTGAGATTAAATATGACATTTAGGGGTGGGGGTATAGCTCAGCGGCAGAATGCTTGCCTAGACTGCATGAGGCCCTGAGTTTGATCCTTAGTACCATGAAAAAAAAAAGAAAGAAAGAAAAGAAGCTGGGCATGTTGGCGCATGCCTTCAATCCCAGTGGCTTCAGAATCTGAGGCACAAAGATCAAGTTCAAGTCCAGCCTCAGCAATTTAGTGAGATTCTCTCTCAAAACAAAAGTACTAGGTGCTAGGGATGTAAGCTCCGTGGTAAAGCACCTCTGGGTTAAATCTCCAGGAGAGAAAGAGGGAGGGAAGGAGGGAGGGAGGGAAGGAGGGAGGGAGGGAGAGAGGGAGGGAAGGAGGGAGGGAGAGAGGGAGGGAAGGAGGGAGGGAGAGAGGGAGGGAGGAAAGGAGGGAGAGAGGGAGGGAAGGAGGGAGGGACGGAGAGAGGGAGGGAAGGAGGGAGGGACGGAGAGAGGGAGGGAAGGAGAAACCCTTTAAAAATCTCACTTTCAGAATAGTAAATCATGGCATAGGAAATAGTTGATTAATAATTAATAAAAATTCAGGAAGCATGTTTTTATATACACATTTGAATTGATTTAGTTTATAAAATGCTTTGACATTTAGTATCTCATTTTGGGGAGATTTTATAGACTACAGGTCAGATGAGTTTTCCTTAGCAATATACAGACCCAGACTCCAGATATTTAATATCACTAATCTTTCAGCTTTACCAGTCTATCAGTTACAGCCTAGCTGTTCCATGTCTATTAAAACAACACAAAAAACACAGATCAAAATGATATTAAATGCCTCTCATACATAAGTGGGGTCACCCCTGCTCATGGAAGAGAAGACTAGGACCTAGGACCAACCTACACAGTGTACAGTAGGTAATTCTATCAAAGACGCCTGCCCAAGAGAAAGCAAACCCTCATAGGTGAGGGACCAAGCAGCACCTCGGCTTAAGCTTAAAAGGTATTTATATCTGAAAACAAAGTCTACTGGATTTTCTCTGACATAACTTTCCTATGTTCACATATAAATATACCATCAGTGAAACTCCACATCACATACAACCACAAGAATGGGATCCTAATTAAAACAAGTTATACTCCATGTATGTATAATATGTCAAAATACACTCTACTGTCATGTATCTAAAAAGAATAAACAAATATTAATTATTTTAAAGAACAATCTACTGGATTTTCAAAAGCAGTATAGTAAACTTATGAATTAAACTCAGAACAAATCAAGTAAATATAAATGCTCTTTTCTGTCTGGGCATTACAATGCAAGTCATGTATAATAGTCTTTTTTTATTAACCATTTCTCGGCAAAATCATTCAAAATAAAAACTAAGTATTTCCAAAGATCTATTACAGTTTTTAATTGACTCATGTGACTGTTCCCACTGAGAATTCTCTAAGCAAGGCAGATCAAAAAGACGTAATTAAAAGACCAATCTGGATTTAGGCAACAAATGGGAAGAAAAACCAGGTGAAAGTAATAAATATTATCAGGCTTTAAAAAGAAAAATAAAGGTTTTTAAGTTTTACTGTGCCTTGCTGTGCTTGATTTGTAGTAAAATTTGTTGTGTATTAATATTGTTTTCAGATCTAATGACCTAAAAGAATTATGCAAATTACTTATAATATCACTATGTATGTAAGGCACACTTTCTAGGGAGGTGAATAGAGAAATAATCAGGTGGATATTACAAGTTTAGGAAATGACTTTTTCTATTTAATTATATTTCCATTGAAAATTCTATTCCATTTCTAGTTGTATGAAACTCATTAAAGTGATTAAGAAACATCACATCAGCACATTTAAGTGCTGAAATTGCTTCCTATTCAGTAAGTTCCCATTACTGTGGTAGGGAAAGTGGCAGGCTACAATTTTGAAAGTCTCATTTTCAGGGAATACAATGCTGTTGTTTTTTTTTTTTTTTTTTTTTTAAATAGTTTCCTGTTGGGACTCCTCATGTTTGGGGATATTTTAAGATTGTCACAAGGACGGCAAAGCAGAAGCACGTACAGATGACCTTAGACTAAGAAAGTTCTTTTCAAGAGTGATGGCACTTAGATTTGCAATGCGAATTGTTTTCATGATCACATTGTCCCATTCCATAATCTCATTAAAATAAGATTCAATTTGAATTGCAAACAAAATCTATATAAATTACAAATAAGGAAAAGAAAATGCCATGTGTAATAAAAAAGCAAGAGAAATGGTGCTTCAGAAGCTAAAAGCCCCAAATGGAAAATTCCTTTTTTAACATTCCTCAGTAGAGCCAGATATAGATATTAAAGTGTGTTTTACATTACCTTGAATTCTTTTTTTACTTACTCTTTAGAGACATACGGATTTTAACAATTCTAGAAGCTAAGTTTATCTCTAAAACTTTTTTTATGTGGAGTCTCCCAAAGGCTTTGAAATTAGCATTGGTTGGGGATGGCAGGAAGTCACAGGAAGCACTCTGCACTCCAGGGTTGGAGTCACCCGTCCTGTGTGCTGTGCACCACAGTGGGCTCCCTTAGGTCAAACAAATTGAAGATCAGGAATTCTTCCAAGGAGCTTGTTGTATGAGAGTACTTTGGAAATGGCCATTTCCTTCCAGAAAGGAGGCACTACCTTTGCCAGGTGACCACTAGTCAGGACTTTAAATGTAAACTGCCAGTCTTTGTCTCAGCGTTGGTTGCAAAATGCTCAACAACCAAATACTGTGTTATGGCTTGGCTAGGCGGTGTCCACCAAGAGCTCCTGTATCAATGCAGGGATTGTCAGATAAAATGATTATAGACTGTGAGAGCTGAAACCTAATCAGTGGATTAATCCATCTGACAGATTAGTAATTTGAAAGGAATACTGTCTTGGGTGGTAACTGTGGGCAGGTGGGACATGGCGGAGAGGTGGATCTCTGTGGTGTGCCTTTGAAGACTTTATCTTCTCTGTGGCCCCTTACCTCTTCTCCCTCTGCTTCTTGGCTGCCATGAACCAAGCAGGGCTGTTCTACCGCACCCTTCCACCATGCCTCACCTTGGGCCCAGAGAAATAGAGTCAGCCCTGGATGGACTGAATTCTTTTGAAACCATGAACCAAAATAAACTCTTCCTCCCCTAAATCATTCTTGTTAGATATTTGATCACATCAATGAAAAACTGACTAACACACACTGAAAAGCTATTTTGACTCAAAAGCATCCTGCTCTGGTGGAGGAACTGAAACCCTCCTACATTGTTGGTAGAAAGGAAAATGGTGCTGCTGCTCTGGAAAACAGTCTGGTGGCATCTCAAAACGCTAAATATAGACTTACCATATGATCTTGCATTTCCACTCCAAATACCCAAGAGAAATGAAAATATAAGTTCGGATCAAAACTTGTACACAAATGTTCACAGTGACATCATTCATATCAGCCAAAAAGTAGAAACAACCCAAATGTCTATCAACTGAATGGATAAACAAAATGTGGTGTATCCGTGTGATGGGATATTTGTCTATGAAAAGGAATAAAGTACTGGTACACTCTGCAACTCAAAGTTTCAAAACATTATGCAAAGTGAAAGCTAGATGCAAAAACATTATGCTAAGTGACCCCATTTGAAAATGTCCAGCATAGGTCAAACCCATAGAAACAGAAAACAGATAAGTGGTGGCCTAAGGTTGGGGGAAAGAGAGAATGGGAGAGCATGAGTAATAGAAACAAAGCTTCTTTTTAGGACAGAGAAAATATTATGGGACTAGATAGTGGTGATGGCTGCACAGCTTTGTGAATACACTTAAAACCACTGAATTGTATGCTTCAAAATGGTTAAAATGGTAAACTTCATGTGATTTTATCTTGATAAAGAAAAATATACTTAACAGAAAGTATCTTTTATATCCCTGTGCTTATTCTAAGAAGTAAAAAACAGAATAGATGAAGGTTGAAAGAACGCAGGAGCTTTCTGGTTACCAATCTGAAATGTAAGTAAAAATATCCAAAAATACACACTATTTTTGATAGTAATACCCATAAATTAATATCATCTCCCACTACTCCCCATGCCTCCATATACACAAAAACAATATGAAAAACAGCTTTTATCATGTCCCAGGTGATGTTCCAAGTGTCCTTAGTATTTTTTTTTTTTTTTTATTCCCTCTTTGGAGCAACCCTATAAAGTGAATATTGTAGTTACCATCATCCTATAAGTAGAAAGTAGGAAAGGCTAAATGAATTGCCTAAGGTCCCCATGGCTTGTGAGTCAGAGCTGGGACTCCAAGCTGATAGATTAGCTCCAGGGCACATGCTTTTAACCAGAAGCTCTTCAGTCTCTGCAAGGAGTGAATCTATCTCCATTGTACAAAAGCAGCAAACTCCAAGAGGCTAAGGCACCCACCCATGATTACCCAGCTGCTGAGTGGAAAACAAGGTGGCATTTATCCTAAAAGACACACAGCTGATTTTCTGGAAGAAGAGGTGTGATCAAGAACAAAAATGTGCAGGGCTGCTGGCAAAGTTCTATTTCATGACCTCACTGATGATGAATGGATGTTTAAAAGGTACTCTTTACAGATTTTTCATGCACTTTTTCCATGTTCACTTACAATTTGTTTTGTTTTGCTTTGTCTTAGATAAATTTGTGCCTTGCAATGTTCAGCAACAATAAGGTTTAAGAATATCTAAATAGGAAAGGTAGTAGAATGAACTGGACCTAACTTTCCCGTGGATACATGACCACATTACTTTTAATCCCAAAAAATGGGAAATTATACTCCGTGTATATATGATATGTCAAAATACAGTCTACTCTCATGTATAACTAAAAAAAATTAGATTTTTAAAAAGAATATCTAAGAATGGAAGTCACTGGGGAGCTTAGAGCCCTTCAGGTTTTTGTGCTCTGAGGAAGGGACACTGATTAGGCTTAAAAAAGAAGGTGCTCCTGGTGTCATAGGACCAGGCAACAGACTGAGTGAAGAGCGGCTCCAATGGATGATACAAAAAATAAGGGGTGCTTCTCCCTGTGCCCCAGTACTCCCCCAATTTAAAGTTTATTGATCCAGGTTTATTTTATGGGTCTTCTGCCCCTCTTTACCACTGAAATAACAGGCATGAGGTCCTTAAGCTTTTCATTTAAACATCAGTCTTGAGGGGTTTGTTTTTATTCATCCCCTCTCCCATGCTGCGGAATTCAACCCAGAGGTATCCCCAGCCATTTTATTTTGGGACAGGCCTGACTAGGTTGCCCAGGCTGGCCTTGAATGTGTAATCCACCATCCTCAGGTTCCTGAGTCATTGGAATTACATGCTTGCACCACCATAATTGGCCAGTCTTGAGGTTTTGTTTGTTTGGGTTGTTGTTGTTGTTTTTAGACCAGGGATTGAACCCAGAGGCACTTAACCACTGAGCCACATTCCCAGCCCATTTTTGTTTCTATTTTTAGATAGGTTTTAGCTAAGTTGCTGAGGCTGGCTTTAAACTTGCAACCCTCTTACCTCAGACTCCCAAATTGCTGGATTACAGAGATGTGTTCAAGGTTTTTAATGTTTGAATAGCAGTAGAAAGACTAGGCTAATGGGTTCGGTTTCTTCACCAGGTGCACCCAACCCTCAGTCCCCTTCCTGAACTCTTGCTGACCAGGATGAGGAAGCACCAGTCACCCTGTCTCAAGCTCCAGCCAGAGCAGCCAGCACCATGGGGCAATATGAGTGCAGGGACCAACACACCAAGACCTTTTAGGATAAAGTGGCTATGCAAAATAACAGTAGATTACAGATTCACAGAAATATTCATAGATGTGAAAAACGTAAATCTGGAAATGAACAGCTCCATAGATGAGACAAACAGCATATTTAAAAAGAAAGTAATGAAATGGAAGATCGTGTATTGAGGGTGCAGCTGCTTCTCAGTGTACGGTGAAGTCACATCCCAGTAAACCCATTCTAAGTTGAAACTATCACACATTGAAGATGCACTTCATATACCTACTGAACACCACAGCTTACCAGCACAATACGCTGCAGAGGTCAGTAGTTTGGAGCCAAGATAAATGGCTGGAAGCTACAGATTGCTGTTGTTTCCCAGCTTGAGTATTGAAGTGCGTATGGTTCCTACTGAATTCATCTTTTTTGCAACATTGCAGAATTTTAAAATTATGACTTGTCTTTTAATACTTTTTGAATATTTATTGCCTAACCATGCTTACACAAATATTCTTAAAATAGTACTACAAAACACAAACTCTGTTGTATAACTCTTCCAAGTTAATCCATTTCTCCTTGCTATTTTACATTTGCAGAAAAGAGGACTGTGTAAGAACTGAAATTCCATCATTACCATTCATATTACTTCCTAGGCTGGAGGCACAATACATAATTTTTAAACTCAAAATAGTAATGGTTGGTGGAATCACATGTGTAAGCATGATTAGGCAATATAGTGTTAAATAGAGCAAAAACTGTTTGAATAAAAATATACTTAATAATTTATATGCCCAAATCTATTAGCTATTTATTGCTATATAGCATATTATTCCAAAACTTCATGACTTCCAACAGGTATCTCTCTATTAGTTAGCAGGAACTGTGGCTCAGGCATCTCAAGAGGTAGAAGCCAGGTGTTGCCAGAACCTGGAGCTGGAAACTCTCCTTTCGGGGTGGCTCCTTCACAGCTGGCAGCCAGTGGAAGCAAGAAAGTTTCTCTCCTCAAGCAGGTTGCTGACACCTCCTTACAACAAGGCCTGGGCCCATCCCATAGTGGCAGGCCATCCAAGACACTAAGGCCGAGGCTGCAATGTCTTATGACCTACCTGCTGAAGTTATGTATTTTTTCTGCAATACTCTTAGCCTGTGTCAATGGAGCAGAGTACTACTAACGGTTGGAAGGTGAGTTAATATATAAATGACTCAAAAAGATGACCTTGAAGAATATTTAAAAAGTTCTAAGGGAATAGATTAAAGACATGAGAAATGGGTAGGATTTATCTATAGAGGGGAACAATGCCAAAAGATTTTAGAAGACCAGATGTATGATGTAAGCAAGCAGTGATGACCACTTGCAGGACACTTGCACACACCATCCTACCTGCTTCAGGGAGGCACTGCCCTCTCATAGCCCTAACCTTTAGTACAAAAGTAGAATGTTGGGTCTATCTGGGAACCAAAATATGGACTACGTGGAGAGTTTATTATTGATGCTAGGGATTGAAGCCAGGGTCTCATGTATACTAAGAATACACTCTACCACTGAGCCACACTCTCAGACCTTTATTTTTCATTTTTTTTGTGGGGGAGGAGGGGACTAACGATTGAGCTCAGGGACACTGGACCACTGAGCCACATCCCCAGATCTATTTTTTGTATTTTATTTAGAGGTAGGGTTTCACTGCGTTGCTTAGCACCTCACTTTTGCTGAGGCTGGCTTTGAACTCGTCATCCTCCTGCCTGGGCCTCCTAAGCTGCCGGGATTACAGGCTTGCATCACTCAGCCCAGCTCTCTTTTGTTTTCTATGTCGGTCCAAAGGACAGAGGCCGCTAGGCACAGAAATGCACACCAGCAACCCCAGTGACTCCAGAGGCTGAGTAAGGAGGATCGTAAGTTCAAGGCCAGCCTCAGCAACTTAGCAAGGACCGAAGAAATTTAGCAAGATCCTGTCTCAAAGTAAAAATAAAAAGGGCTAGGGATGTGACTTAGTAGTCAAGAAGCCTTGGCTTCAATCCCTAGCACCAAAAAACAAAAACAAACAAACAAACAAACAAAAAAAAAAAACACACAAAACAAAGCAAAAAACACCAAAAAGAGGAGATCTTGGGCTCCTAAAATTATGGTCATCCTACATAACAGAAAAGTATGCACTAGCATTATCCACAAAGAGAGTCAACATAACTTAGTAATGAATTCCCTCTAAGGGTCCAGTTCTTCGGGGATAATTTGCTGATTATTTAGGAAGTAGAACACCATGCGACCTAGAAGCATGATAAAAAAACCATGTCTGAGGACTGGGGTTGTGGCTCAGTGGTAGAGCGCTCACCTAGTATGTGTGAGACCCTTGGTTCCATCCTCGGCACCACATAATAAAAAAATAAAGGTATTGTGTCCAACTACAACTAAAAAATAAGCATTAAAACAACAACAACAACAAAAAACCGTGCCTGAGAGGAACCCCCCAGGGAAGCTTGAGGAGCAAGGATGGTGTCATCTGCTCACATGCTCAGCCTCTGTGGCTCACTGGCAGATTTGTTTCATTCAGGGAACCTTGTGGATGAGCCAAGCTCCAAAGGTAGGGATGCTCCTGTGCTCTGCACAAAAACCCCCATGCATAAAGTGCCAGTGTAAGAGTAGATTTAAGATAAATAAAACCCAACCATCTAAAACCATGGATCTAATCATTAAAATGTTTTATTTTCTAAAAAGGTATTTTCAAAGTTTCACACAATTATTCCCTTACGCACGAGCACACCACTGAGGTGTGACACAATCAGTGATGGAAGAGTCGAAGATCCGTATGAGCCAAGAGGATTCCCAGTTCATCGCAAGCCTCAATCACAACCTTGTCAGCAGCAGAACCAGAAGGGGCTGCAATGTACGCCACACCACTCTGAAGGAAAAATTGGTATTGATTTTCAAAACCAGTTTATGCAAAAAACAAAATCCCCCTCCACAAAGTGTAAGCCAATGAAACCTCATTCATACAGGCCAAAGAACAGCGTTTGGATGATCCACACATCAAATGGAGAAGTCCAATAATCCTCTCAGTAGTACTGGTTTATATCACATAGCCACAACTTTGATATGTAACTCCAAGAAATTTAAAAATCAGAAGCAGGACTTTGGAAATCGTTTCTACATGATGCTCAATCCTATGCAAATGCACAATTCCTACTTACCCTTTTAGCTCTGTCAACATTATCCCTGAAAGGGAAAAAGGCATCGGAGCTGAGCGAAACCTCACTTAGTTTGTCCACCCACTCCTTCTTCTCTGCCTCGGTTAGTAACTCAGGGACTTCCTCGAACAGCGCCTGCCACTTCAGCAAATCTTCACCCTGGTGGGAGTGAGGACAAGTTAGGCCAACACCATCTTTAGTTCTAACTGAAGAAGAGCAAAGCAACAAGGCCAGAAACGCAGTTGGGCGTTTTAATGACACAACTAGACATATTTTAAGAATTTCTTTGATGTTTTTTAAAACATTTTCATTAAGGAAGAAAAGTGATTCTAAGTTTACCAAATATAGACTATGTCATTTTTACTTTCTAAATCAGTTTATTCCAAATATTTGCTCTCAAATCTCTTAAGTTAAATCCATTACTTTTTATCCCTGTACTAAAGCAAACAGAAATCCATTCGCAATCTAGGAAACAGATAGCAGTCTAGCACTACATTTCCACACAATTTTAGACTCAGGTATAAAGTCAGATATAGACAAATCAAAACACCATTCATGTTGCTTAAATGTTTGTATAAACCCCAAATTTATTAGTCCCCAATACAGTGGTACTAAGAAGTGGGACCATGATGCCATGAAGGCTGTCATGAATTAGTACCTGTGAAATGGCTTCAGGGGGCAAGTCCACCTCTTTCGTCTGTGAGGACACAGAATCTGTCCCACCACTGCCAGCGATGCACCAAAAGGTGTCATCACTGAAGCACAGATTAGCCCTCACAAGACACCAAGTCTGTCAGCAATTTAACCTTAGAATTCTCAACGCCCAAAATTATAAGAAGTTTCTATGGTATAAATTAGCCAGTCTGTGATAACGTTGTAGCAGCACAGACAAGACAGTTATTCAAATTTTAAAGGGTACTTCCGTTTTGACTTTAGCATATTTTTATTCTTATTCATACATAAAGATTCTTCCAAGACTGTTAGTAGGTGTTTGCTGGGTAATAGCAAACTGAAAATTCCAAGTAACAAAGTGAAAAAGAAGAGTGTTTTCAGTACTTGGGGCACAGTGTGCAACCTCTCTCCAATGACACTTGAATTGCTTCCTGGTCCTGATCGGACATTTTAGCATAGTCAATTCACCCATTCAAAAGAACACCTGGTTTTTGATTACCAGATCCATTTTCCATCCGATATTTTGTTAAGCACTTGCTGTGTCCAGAAACTCGGCTAAAATCCTTTCCTCTGGCAGGCTACCTGATGTTTGCAATTTAAAACCTCCCACATGCCTTCTTCAAAACAGAAGGCATTTAAAAACAGGAAAGACAACAAAACTATATGGAGCTGTTAATGCTGCTTGTTAGAAAGGTGCTGGGACAAGAAGAAAGCCACTAGTTACCTGCTATCAGGTAATTGTATTTATTGCTGGATACACACCTATCATGCAGGAAGCCTCATGCTCAGCACCTTGAGATCGATAAAAAACAATCCTAGTCATGAAAAGCTTGTAATCCACAGAGGAAGTACAATCATCCAGAGTTAAACCAGTGGTTATAACTTTAAAAAAAAAAAAAAAAAAAACAGTAGCTCTGGGGTTTCAAAAAAGGATAAAAAACAATGAAGTGAGCCAAGAACAGCACGCCTGCAATCCCAGCACCTCTGGAAGCTGAGACAGGAGACACTTAGTGAGACCCTGTCTCAAAATAAAAAACAAAAGGGACTGGTGTGAGGGGAGGGGGGATAAAACAGGTAAGAGGGGGGTGCAAAAAATCGGTAAATAGCTTCAGTTGTAAACAATACAGAATTTCAAGAAAAATGTCTTCTCTCTAGTGATGAAATTGAAGTCTATTACACATAAAAGGGTAAACAACAGTCTGATCAGAACCCAATGACAATCCTTTTACCTCGCCAATAGTGCCAGTCACATACTGATCTATGGCATTGGAGATTTCTGCTCTCTTCATGCCTGTTTTAAATTTCATTGAGAGCACTTGTGGATGGTGTCTAAGCCACCAATAGTTCGCTTTATCCCCTGCCAGGCGTGTACAGTGTATCCGAGACTGCTGTCCTGCTCCAATGCCGACAACCTGGGAAGACAGACATTAAAATGAGCACCTAGTGAAACAAACCTTTCTTCTCAAAGGATGTCAGCAGTGAAGCAATCATTCTGCATGGCCTTACTGGATTTTATCAGAATCTGAGTCCAAGACATCAAGAGCCACACCTTCCAAAATTGTTATCAGAGATTGGCAATCTTAATCTCTGGCAACCACTAAAGGATCTTTTAGGTCACATGCTAAGTAATATTCTCTTGCTCCTACCCTCCCTTGAATTTATGGGCCAAATAATTTAACAAATGTCAAGAGCCAAGCTGAAGACACTCTAAAAAGAAAGGGCTCCCCATAGAGCTGAAGCTACAGAAAAATCAAGTTCACCCTTGAGTTAGGAGAGACCTTAATGAAAAACCAGTTCAATCTTGTATTCTGTGGTTTGGATGCAGGGAAGTTATTTTAATAGTAAGAAATGTTCTCCTACTCAGGTAGGCTTGAACTGTGTTTCCTATTATGATTATCTAGCCCTAAGTAACAGATCTTCCCTACACAGAGGTTATGCCAATAGAAAAGTATTTTACAAAAGTCAGAGGGCATTATATATCTTAACTACTATTATAAGGGTATCTATGACATTATAAAAACTGTTACATTTACACTCCTGATAACTCTGATGATGTAACTAATATCATTAAAGATTCACATTCACAAATAGAGGCTGTGTCCTCACTGGCCTTGTTATGGGAACAGCTTCTTAGCCCTTGCACCTCCTGTTGAGAGATTATTGGTTTCTGTGGTCATCATGATATTCACTGACATGTTCTGGATGCTCCAACATTTATTATGTATCCATCTCTTTCAAGCATTCATGTGTTTTTGTTTCTCTCAGAGAAGCACCCACCTCCCAGATAACTTTACAACCTGTTGCTTCCAAACCGGACTTTCACCAGGGACCCCCTGACTCCCCCAAAACATTCCTAAAAGGGAAACTCAGACTGCTTGCCCATGTTGCCCCCTCTCAGCCCCAAGCAGCCAGAGTGGTCATGGTCCACTTCCCCTTGTAGCAGTAAAGCGTTCCCTAACCAGAAGGGGACTGTGGTAGTTGGGGAGTGGGGGGCAAAAGGACAGTCAGCTTTGGTAATGAATGATTGAGTCAGGAAAATGAGGGCTGATTCAGAAGGAGATAATACCTCCAGAGCACTTTCCCTTCCCCCAACCTGTTGACAAGGTTATCTGCCACTAGGGAACTGTTCCTCCCTTCAAGGAGATGTTAATGAGCAGCCCCTAGAGGGCTTCATTCAGGTCCTCAGATCACTCCACATTTTGGGTCATTTAGGCAGGATGGGAAGACAGGGCATGAGAACAAAGCAAATCTAAAGTCTATAAAGGGCAGGACATCCCCACTCCCTCGGGCAGCAACTTGGCCTCCCTCCTCTGTAGAAGAGTCTGTCTCCCTCTCTGTTCTATCCTTTAAAAATAAATAAATAAGAAATGTTCAACATAGATGCTCTTCAACTTATAGTGAGCTTATATCCCAATAAACCCACAGGAAGCTGAAAAGATCTTAAGTCAAAAATGCAGAGGCTGAGGCAGAAGGATTCCAAGTTTGAGAACAGTTTCAGCAACTTAGCAAGACTCTCTCTCAGAAATAAAAATTAAAAAGAAACTGGGGGTATAAAGTGGTTAAGCAGCCCTGGGTTCATGTCCCTGTACCAAAACAACAACAACAAAAACAAGAACAAAGAAAGCCACTAAGTACACCTACCCTACTGAAAACCATGGCGCAGCATGGCTACCTACCTCACACATGCTCAGAAGACTTACATTAGCTATAATGGGTAACATCATGTACCTGAAGCCTATTCTATACTGAAGTACTGAATATCTTAGTTTGTACAGAGTGAAAAACAGAAGGTAATCTGGGCATGCTTAACACCCTCATCATCAAACTCCCAAATCCTAAATGCAATTGCTGAATGTCTGGGACCATCTGCATCTTGACTAGGGCAGTGGTCACACAATGGTACACCTTGGGAAAACTGGTCTAACTACATTTTAAAAGGATTGAGTTTTACTGTGTACAGACCACGCCCCAATAGACCTGAATTTAAAAGCGTGGATGAACTCCTCTCTAAAAGTGTTTCTATACAACAGATTTTTGGGAAGATATTATAAAAGGCTGAGGATGTCGCTCAGTGGCAGAGCGCTTGCCTTGTACATGTAAGACCCTGGGTTTCGTCCCCATTGCTGCAAAAACAAACAAAAAAAGAAAATAGGAATGTGAAAATACCCAGAAAGCTGCAAAAATAGAGCCTGCATGGTGCCCAGACCATTCCTTCCTTCCTCTCCACTGGAAATACTACAGTGGGGGAAGGGAAGTGAAGGAACCAGATTTTCAACAGCTCACTGATCCCACACATTCTAGGCGAGAAGCACCACAACTAATTTTAGTACTTGGTTCCAAAACTCCTTCTTAATCATCATTAGTTTTAACAGTCTACACCAAGGCGCGGAGTAAATACTGACAAATCCAGAAGAAAAAAAACCTGGCAAGCGTTCCCTTTCAAGCTGTCCAGTACCAGAGGCAGATGGATATTTGAATATCATTTTGTAAAACAACAGTTCCCCTGAGGTGGATCTGATAGCCTGGTTACCTGCCCGTTCTTGGCATAGCACACGGAGTTAGACTGAGTGTACTTGACAGCAACGGTGGCCACGATGAGGTCTCTGAGGGCAGACTCCGGCACCTGAGACAAACACAGGATGGAAAAGTCACATCAGGCTTTTAAAACTTACCTTTAAGCTTCTTCCATGCCAGTTAAAGTAACAGACCTTTAATGTAGTTATGCCACTCAAATGGCAGAGTGAAATTAAATGTCCTGGCTATCCACTACCATGTTTTACTAAAAGGATCAACTATTTAACATATTCATGGCAGAACTTGGCACAAGCCCAAGGTGTCACAGATGTAAACTAATGCCATTTTGCGGCAACTCTGGATTAAGCTCATGTACATCATGTGAGATATGAAATACTGTACTCCCAAACTGATGAATGATATCTTCTTGACAAGAATACCTTTCACTCTCTGGAGACATGGTAAAATTTATGTTGAGGAATATGGTTGAGATTAATTTTCACAGCTATTATAGACCTTTGTGGTGCAACAGCCAAAGCTGTTCCAGGAAAATCAAATAGGATCCTTTTCTGCTTTGCTGAGAATATTGTGAGCAGAACTATCCACCCTAATGCAACAATATGTACCACAGTCAAAAATGCCACCATCTTTAATAGAAAGAGTTAACAAGAAGTGAAAAAAAGGACAGCAATCCACACTGGTAGGCTAAGTGGACACAAGATATGGCTGCAGCTTACTGAAATATTAGTGACTGAAAAATGGAGAGTTTGATTTCATCAAAGTCACAGATTCTCTTTTGCAAAAGACCATTAAAAGGATGAAAACAAAAACTAAAAACTCAGAGAAAGTACCTGCAAACTATACAACTGGTTAAGAACTGTAAAATATTAAAAAATTTTTCAAAGCTCAGTAACAAAACAACAAGCCAATTTGATTAGAAAATGGGCAAATGATACAAAAGACATTTCGCCAAAAAGGTATACAGATGGAAAATGAGCACATTAAAAAAATGTCTAACATCATGAGTTATCAGGAAATGTACATTAAACTTAAAGTCAGTGGTAAAAAGTGACACCAAAAGTTGGTAGAAACTGAATCATTCATCTGTTGTGGGTAGGAAGGTGAAATGGTATAGTCACTCTGGGAAACGCTTGGCCTGTTTTTAAAAACTAAACCTACAATTACCATGCCACAAAGCAATTAACCAACAAAATGAAAATTAAGTGTACGGGAAACCCAGCACACGAACGTACAATGAATGAAAATTATACAAAGGGAAAACAGATTAGCAGTTCTCCAAGGTTAAGGAGGGGTGGACACAGCACGAAAGTGAGTCTGGCTTATAGAGGAGCAGAAGGAGGGACCCTGGTGGTAATGGCAATGTTCTGTATCTCAACTTTATGGCTATAGGTCTGGACTACATGTAGTTCTGCAAAAAGTTATCACTAGGACAAAGGGGACACAGGAACTCTTTCAACCATGTGTGGACCTACAATTTTGTTTTTAAATCTCAAAATTAAAAATTTGATTAAAAACATTTTTAGAATTTATGAAAGATTTATTATTCTAAGATTACTAATGTTATATGACCTTTCTTATCTCTACCTGCTGTCTGAGTCACCAACTACAAATTTGATTCTTTAGGTTCCAGGAAAGATTAATAATGAGAGCCAGCCACCGAGGTGTCTACCTTCAAATATAACCCTGCTTTTCTGAGTTAAGAGTCAGGAATATGAGAAAATGAGAAAAAGTCATGGGAGTGAGGGAATCTAACAAACTGAAGCACTTCAAGAAAAAATGGGAAAAGAGAAAATAATTCAAACATGTTCAATATTAATACACACTCGTTCCACTGTCCAGCTCTTGCAGGACTGAACCTGTTCCAGACCTAGTAGTAAAGACTAATGATTCTGAAGCAGAAATGTTAACAAAATTTGCTGTAAAATAAGGGGGACAGAGAATGCAGAATATAAAGAAAAATAAAACTATCACTATTATCCTTAAGTTTCCAAATTGCTACTAAGAATACTTAGGAAAAAGAAAAAAAAATTGGCTAAGAAATTAAGAGCATACCCTCCACCCTTGTAAAAAATACTCAGACACAAAACCTATCAAAAATTGCTGAATTATTAATCAGTCCAATACCTCTAGACCTACAAAAAAAAAAAAAAAAACTTGAAAAAGTGACACTCTCAACAGGAACAACTGCCAACATAACTACCATGGAATCTAGGTCCATACCCTCTCAATGTTTTAAAAAATACATTGGATTAGGATACAAGCACTTGCCTAGCTTGCAAGACGCCCTGGGTTCCATGCCCAGCACTGCAAAATAAATAAATTTCTTCAAAAAAATTAACCAACCAGGTCAATAAAGTGATTCAAAATTTAAAAAAAAAAATGTGAGCCTCTAATGCTAATGCAAAACACTGTTTCTATGTGGAAATTGCAGAACCTAACAGACCTGATAAAGAATGAACTCCCAAGGGCTCAAAGATATCCCTATGTACAATGTCTACATGTTTCTTTGCATTGAAGCAATGCTAATTTAAAAAAAAAAAAAAAAAGAAAAAATATACATTAAATCAATAAAGAAAAACAAGAAAGATATCTTATTCACCCCATGCTTAATAGATAAAACTATCCTGATAAACACTTTAAAGCTTATTTTCATTCTAGGTGCAACCTCATGAATGAGAACTTCTTCTTCTGCCTTAGTAAACAGCTTGCAAAAAGACCAGTCCTTTTCCAGGAATGACAAAAAGATGGACCCAGAGCTCAGAAATAGCAAATACTGACAGGCAAAGATTCTATAGAGATTGGAGCAGGAAAAAATAAGCCTGACAACCTATGCTTTCCCCTCAAGGCACTTTCCAATAAGCTGGGCATAGATGCTGCCAGCTTTAGAGCTAAGGACACACTTGGAGTCCAGAGGAGAGGATTCTAATGGATGCCCATGGCTTCTGCAGAGCAGAGCTGACCCATCAACAGACCAGTCCTCACAAACTGAAGTCCACATTCCAATCAGCTCAACTCCTGACGGACATCTTTTACCTGCCTGCCAGAAGTATAAATTGGCCTTCTGGAGCAAAATGAGACCATCGAGATCCTCAAAATCTCTCTCCAGTTTTTCATACCAAACCAAACCAGAAAACAAAGCAGTGATACCTTTAAAGCACTAGAAAAGCCAGGCACTGTGGTACACACATGCTTAGGATCCCAGTAACTCAGGAGGCTGAGGCACAAGGACCCCCAAGTTCTAGGCTTGCCTCAGCAATTTAGTGAGACCTTCTCTAAAAGTAAAAAGATAATATAAAAAGGCCTGGGAATCTAACTCAGTCGCAAATCATCCCTACGTTCATTCCTTAGTAACACAAAAATAAATAAAGTAAGCAAATCACTGGAAAAAAACAGTACACACAATTTTAGATACAGAAAAATATCCTTCCAAATTGAAAGCCCAATAAAGATTTTTTAGTGTCCGGGGGGTACGGTTCTGGGTTCAATTCCTATCACCAAAAAAAGAAAAAAAGTTATTTCATGGGCTAGGGTTGTGGCTCAGTGATAGAGTGCTCACCTAGCATGCATGAGGCCCTGGGTTTGATCCTCAGCACCACATAAAAATAAAATAAAGATATTGTGTCCACCTAAAACTAAAAATTTAATATTTAAAAAGAAGTTATTTCAGAAAATAAATAATAGTTCATCCACTTTCCTAATATGTACGCTGGGCAATTTTTTTTTTGGTGGGGGGTACTAGAGATTGAACTCGGGCAATTCCACTGAGCTACATCTGTAGTCCTCATTAAGTTAATGATGTTGTCTCTGAACTTGTGATCCTCCCACCTCAGCCTTCCAAGTTGCTAGAATTACAGGTGCATGTCACTGTGCATGCTCACTTGAGCACATTTTAAAACTGAACCTAATGTCACAATTATGTGATATTTACAAGAGATGACAGACATTGCCCCTAGTGCCCTGAGATTAAATGAGATAAAATACATAAGCCTCCCCAAATCACCATTATCCTAACACATTCCTCCTACAAAGAGTCAAGCAGTACAAGTATAAAAACCATCTACACAATGACACTGATCACAGCACTGAGAACAAGCACTGAGAAGCAACCTAAATATCCATCGCAGTACAAAGATTATATCCATTTGCATACAGTTGCAGATATGGCCCTTAATGTTAATTTATAAATGCTAAAAACAGACCTACTAAAGTTACTAGCATTCAGTTGAGATATTTTCAAACTTACCTCTTTATTCTTGGTAACAACATTGCTAAATAATGATTTGTCGATGACACCATTATTTCTCTTCTGGCTTAAACGAAGACCAAAGAGAGTTCGAACTTCATTCTCATCTGGTTTGTAAGACTGGTCCATCTAAGACACAAATTTAAAAAGTTAAAAATATTAGATCCACATCTTTAAATTTTTGCATTTAATTTGTGTTTAAAAGATTTCATCCTACATAAAATTACATTCATTTTCCTAATGCAAACATGAGATTGTTTTAATATAGATATAATACTACACCCAGGCATCAATATTTTGCTCCAAAATGTTTAGGTATTAAGTTACAACTTATATACAACATATGAAAAGCGATTATTCCAAAATGGAAGGGAGACCAGTAGAATAGAGAAAGGGCACAGGGAGAGGGAAAAGGGGAGTGGGAGGGGGAAAGGAGAGGTACTAGGGAACAAAACTGACCAAATTATATTGTTATATCATGTGCACATACAAATGTTAATGAAATCATTATTTTGCATAACTGTAGAGCACCAATTAAAAAAGTGTGGGGAATGTATAAATAAGAAAAAAAAATAAAATAAAATCAATTATTCCAGGAAGCGTGTGTTCTCAGTTACATTAACTACTGTAGCAAAAATATTACATTCTAAGCCAGGCATGGTGGCACATGCCTGTAATCCCAATGGCTCAGGAGGCTGAGGCACAACCAACTCAGTCAGACCCTGTATCTGAATAAAATACAAAATAGGGCTGGGGATGTGGGTCAGTGGTCGAGTACCCTTGAGTTAAATCCCCGGTAACCAATAAAAAAAAAAATTACATTCTAGTTTTTCTGTCTTTCTAAAAATCTATTACAAAATACCTAGCTAACATTGGAATTAGAAGTTAAGTTGGAGAAAATAGAACTGGCATTCTGTGCCTTTGCTCTCTGGAAGGGATCTTGTCATTTACTGTGATCTTCTCAAATTTTGAACCCTTTGTAAATGGAGTTGAGCATCCTTGAACTTTGGTATCTGATTCCTGAAACCAATCCCCCTAAGATACTCAGGAACAATAAATTGTACACTTAGCAACTTCCAGCATATAAAGTTGGGATTCTATAGTTTTTCTAATAAGACCTTGTGGGAAATTGTATTATGAGTTTTTACTTTCATAGGCTGATCGTACTGATACAGAAGAATTCATAAAAATCAGTAAGGAAAGACCTCAAGAACCTCATAGAAAAACAGATACAGAAAATGAATAGTTCATTCAAAAAAAAAAAGTAAAAATACTCTTAAATATGAAGATGGTCACTCCAAACATAATGAGAAATTAAAACTGCAATGAGATGCTACATTCACCTATCTGTGAAGATTAAAAAGTTAAAAACATACAGTGTTGTCAATATACTGAGAAAACAGGCACTCTTACAATGCCCATTAGCACATTAAATTGGTTATACAGCCAAGTGTGGTGGCACACGCCTGTAATCCCGACAGCTCAAAAGGCTGAGGCAGGAGGATTGCAAGTTCAAAGCCAGCCTCAGCAACTTAGCAAAGCTTTAAGGACTGTAGTGAGACTATCTCAAAATAAAAAACAAAAAGGGCTGCAGATATGGCTTAGTGGTAAGCACCCCTGGGTTCAATCAAAAAAAAATAAACATATGAATTGGTTGTGTGACCTCTAAGAGGGGTAGGATCTATCAGAATCATCAATATATACAACCTGTGATTCAGTCCTATTTCAGCTTCTAGGACTTTTTCAAGTTATTCACTGAAGAGGTGTGTGCAGAGGTGACTGGTGACTGGCTAGTAAGTTAAGATGTACAGAATGGGAAAAACTCCTAACTCAGAAGCAGGGTATACCTGTCTCAGTAAGAAAACAAAAAAAGAAATGCAAGTGCTATTGTTTGATGAATATGTATATGCTATTTCAAGAAAGATAAGCAAGAAAGTTACTTCTAAAAAAGGAAATACAGTAGCAAAAAAGGATGAGGAGATTTTCTCATCCAACAACACACCCTTTGAACAGGAAACCACATCAAATTCTTAAAAAAAAAATCATGAATAGAAAGGAAGTTATATCCTTACCTTAAACCCCAAAATTAATAAGAAACTGCAGGATTAAGGATAAAGATGTTACAGTGGAGAAGAATAAATTAAGGTGTCTGCATAAAGGAAAGTTAAACAAGGGGAAAGAGAAACACAAAATAAGAGCAAATAAATGTTTCCAATTAATTTCACTAACCTGGAGAACACAGTAGTTTCCATTTTTCTTTTTACAAAGTATTTTCAAGGCTTCTTCTTCGTATCCTGGGGCAACAATACCATCAGACACCTAGAAGTACATTAAATGTTAGTTTCTATGTTTTAAAAAAATGACTGAAAAATCTAGCAAAAATTATTTGTCTTAAATATTATAGCATTTACAAGTTTCTACCAACAGATAATGCTGATACTAAAATTCTTTAAACTTTATTTTAAAAGAATTATTTTCTACAACTGACCCTATCTCCTTGCTTTTCTTGTAATTTTGTTGTTGTTGTTGTTGGCTAGTTTTCTTCAGTTTTAACTACATGAGGGTTTGCTCTACTACATGTACCACAGGAAGAAAACTCAATTCTTACTATTCTTTTCACAAGGTGATGTTCTACACTAGGTGCAGCATCTAGCCCAGGCTCTGTCAGGACCTGGTTCAAGAGCATCGGGTAAAGCCTGCTCTTCCACAGCAAGATACACAGACCAGATGCAACCAGAGATATAACTTTTTCCTTTTCTGTTTCCCCAACACCAATGGCAACAGCACCTTTATGGAATGTTTGTTAGGTATTCAAAGCAATTTATATTTTTTTCCCATTATGGTCTCTTTCAGGATCTACAAAGGTATTTCATTATTTCATTAGCAACCAAGATGGCCCGGCTCTTCAGAAACAGCAACTTTGGCAATAATACTCACTAGAGAACTTAAAAGAATTACATAAATAAAGAAAAACTACCCAAACATCAGATATCCATTTAAAATCAATTTACTACATCTCAAAATTAGAAAAATAAGCATTCATGCACTACATAAAATATATGAACATTCTACATGATATACTTCGCTAATTTATAGCATGTACAAATATAAATACTATATAGGTTATAGCTTCAAAAAACACTATGAATGAATAATTCTTTACTCAGTTACACACAGATCAAAATACATGAATGTCCACTTACTTCTCTGGAGATAATTTTCGCAGTTGGGACATCACAAACATCAGATAATGCAACAAAATCACCAAAAGAAGACATCCTATCAGCCCCTGTAAATAAAAATTAAAATAAGGTATTCACTCAAACTCACACAGAAAATGACATTTAAAACATGCCTATATGATCATATATAAATCCATTTTTCTTATTGTTTACGTAAGACAAATAACAGATCCATCAATGTCATTTAATTGAAGCAATCAGCAAGCTTTCATCAATTTTACCTTCTAGAATGGCACTGAACAATTTTTCTGTGAAGGACCAGACAGTAAACATTCTTTAAGCTTTGCATTTAGTGGTCTCTATTGCAACTACTCAGATCTGCAGCTGGAGTTCAAAATCAGCCACTAAAAATACACAAAAATGCATGTGGCCGGGATCTAATCAAACATTATAAATATAGGAAACAGGCTGGATTCAGTCTGAAGGTTATAGTTTGTTGACTCTGCTATAGATGATAAACTACAATAGGTTTCTCAATAATCTTTTATACAATTACAATAAAATCCATGTTAATAAACTCAAGAATTAGATATTTCTGATGTATATAAAACAATATAATTTTATAGTTAAAGTAATATATAGTTTTATCATATAATAATCAAAATGCATTCAATGTCAAATTATATATACAAAATTCCATTTATCACATTAAAATCTAACATAATTTTATGAACAAGTTTGTTCCAAGGTACTCATACTCATTCTTAAGTATTAAAAAAACAAATATAACTTGAAATTTTATACTGAAACAACAACATGACTATTTTATTCTGTTTAGGATAAAATATTGCTTTTTCTCCCCCCAAAATAAAAATCCTATTAGTCTCACCTCTTGCTCTTGCATATGCAGTTGATATGGGTGTAAGGGTTTTATACATGTCATAGACCATGCAGACTTTGGCCTCATCTTCACTGAGTGGAATTCCAACTGCAGCTCCTATAGCGAAAACCACAAAATAATCAATAAACTTAAAGCCTCAAGTTGCTAGTAGTCAACTCCTAAATCAAGACTTTTTTAAACGTCTAGTCTATGCAGCACATTTTTTACCACCTGTGCCAAATAAAATTCTACTTATCCACAAAATTAAACACCAAAAATAGAGTTGCTGGGGGAGCCAAGGCAGCAGGAGGGTAGGGTTGGGGCTTTAATCTCCTCTCTAGCCTCTGCAAACAGAGCCACTGAAACTTGATAGCACCCAGTGTGTAGGAAGCTGGGCTACTTCCTTATTGACTCTTTCTGTTTTGCTTGGTAACACACACTAATTATTTCTTCCCTGCTCCTATTGCTTTAACAAGTAATAAATACTGAGAAATAATTATATGTTGCACTGTCAGCAAAGCTGGTGATATGTGTGTGTATCCATATGTATATTCTTAATTCTATAACATATATATATACACACACAGAATGTGTGTGTGTATGTGTGTATGTATGAATTAGGGTTTAAATTCAGAAGCAAAAAGGTATCTCATACAATGGCTATAAAAAGTTGTAGTAGTGCAGGCCTGTAATCCCAGCAATTTGTGAGACTAAGGCAGTAGGACTGCAAGTTCCAGGACAGCCTTAGCATCTTAGTGAGACTCTGTCTCAAAATAACATTTAAGCAAAAGGGTTGGGGATGTAACCCAATGGTAGAGTGCCCCTGGGTTCAATCCCCAGTATTGGGGCAGGGAGGCGGGCGGAGCTACAGATAAAGTGTCATAAGAACAACTTCTTCATGTTTTATTAAGATTCATTTTTAAACATGGAAAAACATTTGATTGATACAATCATGCTTACACAGCAAAAAAGGCCTGATTTTCCTATCTCATAATACTGTCAAATAATTATATGTGTTATTTTATGATATTATTATATTGATACTATTATCACTAGACTCACTGAAACCTTCACAGAACACCTAGATTCACATTAGAGCATGTGAAGTGTACAAAAGCATATAAAAGGATTTTAAAAGAAACACATTGAGAGCAGCTCCAGAGCATTCAGGAACACAGTGCTTTACCTGCTGGGCTAACGTGTTTGAAAGAGGCCGCGGCTGGAATGTCTAAAGCTTCTCTGAGTTCCTTCACCAGCTGCCATGCATTCAAAGCATCACACAGGTTTATGAATCCAGGCGCTCCGTTGAGAACTGTATACAAACACACATACACTTTACAGTCCTTAAAAAATAAAACTTATCAAGTCTACACAAATGTTTCAAGTAAAGTACAATTAAGAGCAAAGAGACACTAACATATAGGAACTTGACAAAGAAAAACAAAGCAGCTGAACCTGAGCTCATACACCGGTGCTAGGCACACACACTGCTGGAGGACCAGATCCAGCCAGACTAGACATCAATCAACAACAGAGTTTCAGGTATAGAAGGAATCGGGACAAGACTGGAAATCAGTCAGAGATCCATGTAAATTCAGAATTGAGATAATTGTTGTAATTATAGATAAAGAGTACATATTGACAATTTTACAATTTGTCAATTGAAAAAATTATACTACAAGCTAAAGCAAGAGGTGCAGGTGGGAGGAAAGGAGAAGGAAAGAAGAAATTCTTTTGCAGCAGAAGCAGTAGATGGCCTAAAGCTAAATTGCAGTTAGGAAGAGCCTGCAACTTCAGAGTCTAGCATTAACTATTTTCCTACCTTTGGCATGAGCTAGTATCTCTCATGAATAAACATAAGATGTGCACATAAGCAAACAGTGAGCCAGCACTAACTAAAAACAAAGCTGCATGATTTTCATTTCCCTCATGTTATCTTGAATAGTAGAGACTTTTTTGAAAAAAGTAAAAACCTTGCACAAAATGTTTGCTAACTGCCTACCACATTAGTGGCTGCTCAGGCACTTGGGATACATCAGTGAATAAAGGACCCCTTCTTACCTCTCCCCCATATCATTGTCTTCAGTAAGCTTATGAGGGAAGCAAACAAACTAAGCAATGAAAGGAAACAAGCTATTAAGCCATGAAAAGACGTGGATGAACTTAAATGCCCATGGCTGAGGGAGGTATTGGGGTTTAAAGCCAAGGGTCCTCCACCACTGAGTTACATCCTCAGCACTTTGAATTTTGAGACTGAGTCTTGGTAAGTTGCCAAGGCTGGCCTTGAAGTTGACATCCTCCTGCCTCAGCCTCCTGAGTAGCTGACATTACAGGTGTGTACCACCTGTGTTTTATCTCAGATACTTCCTCCCTGTAATTTATAGTCCTCATTTAGGTTCTGAGGCAAAAAATATCTTCATGTACTTTCAGTTCTCGTACTTTCCATTATCAAAAGCATTTTCACTAGTACGATATAAAAGTCTTGATTTATTGTTCCCTTATTTTAGTGTGTGGGGGTATGAATGTTTTTTTTTTTTTCTTCTTCTTATGTTTTATGGTAAATATGGCAGAGGTGGCTCTGGGCAAATAAACAATGATTTACTGTAAGAGACTCATTGAATTTCTCCCAAACATATGCTTATTTTCACAACAGAGGGGGCATTTTGCTTTATCATATGGTTTGAATGTTTTTGACAGTGATTTAATTACAAGGTATATGCTTGTTTGTGTGTCTGGAAACAAAACTGAAGCAAGAGTAAAGATGGAATTGTGTGTATGATTGTAATGACTAGTTTTTTACGACTAGAAATGAGACGATTTCTATTTACGTAGCTATTTACTAGATTCAGAACTTCTCTGCAGAACTTTCTGTCTGACCAATTATTAGTGTCTTTAAATATTTGATATTTGAAGGGTAACTGGTACTCAAATCTTGAGATGTTTCAAAAACCAATTATTCTCTCACTCGTGACACAGCTACTTTGTCTATGAAGCAAGGGAGATGAGGAGCTATACACAGGGTGCCTCACTTTATTATGAATCATTGTATGTCTTGTGAAATATTTTACTTTTTCAATTCATTATTGTCTAGTTTGTTTCTTCTATGTCACTCACCTAAGTTCAAAGAGTACTATATATATAAATGTATACTGTTTATATATAATATATTAATATGTAAACATACAAATACATATATATAGAATAAATATACATGAATATATAAATATGTATTCATTTATTATATATTTGTAATATATAAAATACATATTTATATACATATATTTACTATATATACTTATTGTATATGTAAGTATATATATATATATATCTTTTGGGGGAGGGAGGCTGGGGAGACTTTTTAAGTATTTTTTAGGGAGCGGGGTGAGGGCGCTGCAGAGGAAATAGATCTGGGCAGGTGCTTGAAGAGGGAAGGCTGAAAGGGGTTTCAAGCAGGTGTGACATCATCTGCTGCACATTTTTAAGATTCTCTGTTGTTGAAACAAGAAGGCCAAGAGAGAAAGCAGAGATCAGTTAAGACAGTCGTGTCTGTTATGGAGTGAATGGGGACATGAGTATTGTTAGACACAAAATGTACCTGAGGTAGAATAAAAACAGATAGTGAAAGAATGTGAAGGGTAAGGAAAAGAGCATTTTAAGTTATCCTGCTCCCTTCCACCTCTCCCCAAGCTGTTGAGACCAACAAAGAAAGCTGACACGAAGGCCTGCTTCTTCCCACCAGCAAAGATGCCAGCCTGTGGGCTCTGGGCGTGCCCTTGTATTGTGAGCAAGGCTGCTTTTGCTCTATCAGTGCTTGGTCTCTGAAGCTGCCACACCTATAATTCTCTCTGCCTATTTTCCACTCTCCCTAATCAAGGACTTGTTCCAACAGCCCACATCAGGAACATACTGAAAACCCTCTTTTCACTCTAGAAACCAATGGAAATCCTAATTTGTTTGAAGAATTATGTATCATTATTATTTCCGAACCTCAAATTTATGTTCTGGCCCACTTCAAATGGATTCTAAAGCTATCATTCCAAGGACACTGCTCCTTGAATCACTCCCCAAAAGTCCTTCCTCTATTCTAAAGCATTCCACCTCATCGAAATGTGTAGGTTTTCCTCCACTGGTCCCTCCACTGCTTTGCCACCAAGTGGAGAAGCACCCCAAGGCTTGTCTTTATCCTCCCCTGTGAAACCCAGGCATCCCATCCTATCCCGCATCTTTACAAATATCCATCCACATAGGAAGGACATTCCAATCTGCATCTCTAACTTGACCTCTTTGCCACCCCAGATTTCTTCGACATTTCACAAGTCCAACTGGTATCCCAATTTTGGATAGTTGCAAGAAGTATTATGTAATTTATCTTATTTTCTAAATGTGACTCATATCAGGTACAATGCAGAGAAAGCCACACAATTATCCAGACACAGCACAGTCACACAACACTAGGCTTTACCTGTGATGGGAAGCCGGGGTTTCAGTGTGTAGAGCTGGGCAGGAGTCTGATGAGGGTTCATTCCATACCTCAAGGGCATCTGAGACACTCCTTTACTGTACTGCTTCCTGAAGTAATCTGAAATTGCTTCATCATATTGTGCTGTGTGAGTAAATGCCTACAAAAGGTGTAAGCTTTGTGAGACACTAGCAGCAGGGATAAGAGAGTTTTAGGCACACAGCAAACTGCATACCTGGTTCCTGTGCATGAGACAAACATGACACAAACAACGAATAACTCTACAAATGATCCCTTCCTGTTGTCTTTCATTCTTTTTGGTAGATTCTATTTTTAACAAAAGGATAGCAGTTCCAAACAAAGCCTTGTTAGGTAATATATCTAAGCAAGAACTGAATACATTTGGTTTGGCAAACACTGCACTCGATAAACATCACTTTTTTGGAGGTATCAGACATTGAACCAAGGGGTCTTAACCACTGAGTCACATCCTTAGCCCTGTTTATTTTCCATTTTGAGACAGGGTCTCACTAAGTTGCTTAGGGCCTCATTAAATTATTGAGGCTACCCTGAAACTTGCGATCAATCCTCCTGATTTTAGCCTCCCAAGTCACTGGGATCACAGGCTTGCAACACCATGCCTGGCTCAGATGTAACTTTAGTGCATCCCCCACCTTCAAGGCCAACTGGCGTCTCGTCTCCAAGGAGGTGTCCTTACTATCAGAGCTCTGCATCTCTGTGGACACTGCCACATAGTCCTCTGGTTCACACACAACTGTCACTCGGGCATGATTTTTGGCTGCGGCCCTCAGTAAGGTCACTCCACCTTTCAAGAACAACAACAAAAAAATATCTTTATAGTCACTGTACACAAAGTTCTCTTTAATTCTTGACTTAAAAAGGAAAACAAATAAGGAAAAAAATACCTAAATAAAACTCCATACCACAAATAGATAATAAAATAGATAAGTTATAATTATCCCAGAAGATAATCTTGGAGAAGTAACTATCTTTGTTTCATTAATAATGAAAAGAAAATCTCATTAGAATTCAAATAATCCCCTCCTCAGTCAGTCCTCCAAATGGTTTCTCTAACTTACCAATATCAATTTGCTCAACAGCCTCCTCAACAGTTACATCTGGAGAAGCCACTGTCTTCACAAAGGGATACAGATTACAGGCAACAACTCTAGAAAGGAGAGAAGCGAGCGTCACCGAAGACTCAGCTTATGTGGTTTACAGCTTATCTAGGAAGAAGTCAGTACTAGAAACGTGATCAAAGCCAAAAAGATCCAAATTACAAACTGTGAGCCTGACATTCAGAGTTCTAAAAAGTTCTAAAAAGTTGTGCTAAAAGGTCTACTTGTCCAGCTGGTATAGTCAGCTGCAGCTCTGATCTGGTCACACACTGGTCCCTCCAAGGACCAGTGTCCTGCTTGGGTAATCTCATCAGGCTATCAGAAACTTAAAACACTTCAACAGAAATGGAAAACACCAAATTACAAATAACACCCTCATTTTAGACTGTGATCACTTTTATCTAGGATGTTCAAATTTAGATTCACTTACCAATGGACTGTGCACGGTGATGAAAAACAATAGAACATTCTAAAGGTGAAATACTTGTTTTGCCTTCAGAGCGGTCACAAAAATGATGTTAACAGGAAGGCCAAAAGAATAACTTAAAATGCAGAAATAATTTAAAAATGACTAATGAAGTAGACTTCCACTCTCTGGACTTCAAATTCCTGTGGGCAGGCTCCTGAGCCAAACATGTTTAAGTAGTAAAAATGATCAAAAACTCCGGGAAAATAGGAGATTGAACCCCCCAGTTCATTCTATTGTCTATTCCCTGATACCAAACCAGATAAACGTGTCCTAAGAAAACTACAGACCACTACCTCTTATGTATGTTGACACAAAAAAATCCTAACAAACTGAATCCACAAAAATAGAAAAAAAATTATACATCATGGCAAGTTGAGTTTAATCCCAATAATGTGGAGTTGGGGTAAGTATCAAAAAAAAAAAAAAAAAAGAGTTAAGGGCTGGCGCTGTAGCTCAGTGGTAGAGCGTTTGCCTTACACTGTGAGGTACTGGGTTTGATCTTCAGCATCACATAAAAATAAATAAAGATATTGTGTCCAGCTACAACTAAAAAATATTCTTAAAACAGAAAAAATAGTTAATGTAATGCTAACAGAATAAAGAACAAAAAAATATCTGATCATCTCAATAGATGCACAAAAAAGCACCTGACAAGCCAGGAGCGGTGGCACATACCTGTAATCCCAGCAGCTCAGGAGGCTGAGGCAGGAGAATTTAGAGTTCAAAGCCAATCTCAACAACTTAGCCAGAACTGTCTCAAAATAAAAAAAATGACAAGGGGATGTGGCTCATTGGTTAAGTGCTCCTGAGCTCGAGCCCCAATACTTAAAAAGAAAAGCCTTTCTTATCACTAATATTCAACATTGTGCTAGAGGTTTCCGTCAGGAAAACTCACCAAAAAATAAAAGGCATCCTCAGGATTAGTGTTAGAGTCTGTAAACAAGTCAGGATGGCGCCTGGCATTTTGCCAGAGAAATGTTAGAGTCTGTAAACAAGACTGGATGGTGCCTGGCAAAATGCCAGAGGGAGTGGTTTGTGAAGTAACACCAGCGAGCCATTAAGTGTGGAGATTCCTTATTGGTTGACTGATGTATCTAGTTTATGCTAATTAGATAAGCTGTGTGGAATGTATAAATACTGCTCCTGTCCTGCAATAAACGGCTCCCTCTCCTGCTGTATCAACGTACACAAGTTGTTCGCCACCCCCCCACCCCCCCCACCCCCGGTTATTTTGCTGCAGCCGGACTGCGGCAGATTAGAAAAAAAAAAACAAAAACTGAAGTTACCTCCACACACAGATGCCATGATGTTTTATATATACAGAAAATCCCAAGAAACTCACAAGAAAACCTAGTAGCACCAATAAAAAAAAATGCATGGAGGTTGCAGGATATATGATTAAGAGACAAAAAGCAACTGCATACATTAGCAAGGACCAATCAGAAACTGAAATTCAAAAAACAAAACTACTTACAATAGCATCAAAAAGAATAAAAATATTTAAGAATAAATTTAACAAACATATAAAACTTGTATACTGAAAAGTACAAAATAATGATGGAACAAAGTGAAGAAAAACTGAAATGAATGAAAAGACAATCCCATGTTCATGGGTTGGAAGACTTAATACTCCTGAAATGGCAACATTTCCCAAATCACCTATTGATTGAACACAATCCCATTACAACTACCTTTTTTTGTAGAAATGGACAAATATTCCTCAAAACTATGTGGAAATGCAAGTGTCCCTGAATGGGCAATCATTTTTTTCTTTCTAGAACTGGGGATTGAACCTGCAAGTGTTCTAAACTGTATCTCTAGCCTGGTTTTATTTATTTATTTATTTATTTGAGACAGGAACTGGCTAAATTGCCCAAAGCTGGAGTGGAACTTGCAATCCTCTTCCCTTAACATCTTGAGTCTCTGGGATTACAGGCGTGGGCCACTACACCGAGCCCAAAATAATCTTGAGTAAGAAAAACAAAGTTGGAAAACTCAGCTGCTGATTTCAAAACATAAGACAGAGCTACAGTAGTGAAGTAGTGTTGGCATAATGGAACATAGAAACACAGCAGACCAAGCCCACCCAATGACAATTTAAACAATCTATTCAACAAATAATGCAGGACAACTGGACAGTCACATGCAAAAGAGTAAAGCTGAACCCCTACCTCACACCTATATATAAAAATTAATCTAAAATGAATCAAAGACCTATACCTAAACTAAAAACCCTGTAAAGAAAATATACAGGGGCTGAAATATGAAAAGTCAAAGGTTGAATAAAGGGTTGTTTTCTCTCATATGTGGAAGGTAAAGAGGAAAAAGAAAAAGAAAGGTGAGGGGATCTCAGGAAAACTGAAGAGATATTAGTAGAGGAAAGGAACCAGGGGAAGAGAGGAGGGGAGAGAAAGATGGACTCTGCAAGGGCTTACAGTGAAGGGAAAAAAAAGTGGGTGAAGAACATCAGGTTGAGCATATTCTTTGTCTTTGTTCCTTGATGTGTTAAAAGTTCAACTTCGGATTTTTACCTTATAAGATTAAAATCAAGTCTGGCCATGTCAGCATTATCTTCTGGGATATTACGAGCCAGGATTCCTAATTTAACAAAGTTAAAGAAAGATTAAGTTCAGAAAACAAGAAGGTACTTATTTTAATGTAGTCCCATCAATCAAGTTAAATCCTTTAATGCTCTTAATTATATGAATACAAAATGCAGTTTAAGAGTTATTGAGCAAAAATAATAGTGAGTATATTTAAAAATCTCTTGGATCAGTACCTAATATACTGTTCTTGAGTAACAAAATGTAAAAGCTGTAAAACAAATTTTTATACCAATTGTGTCAAATCCATCACAGTTCAGGTGTTCCCTAAGTCAACGGATTTTCTGATGATCATTAGCCTTCCAGTTTTTGTTTGCCCAATTTTACTGCAACTAACAAGGTAGCAATATACTATTTATTACCATTTTTGTTTATTTGCAATTAACTGTGTCAGGCAAATGAATAAAGCACTCCAAAAAATATCCTTTAAAAATCAGGTATTTGGGGGGCTGGGGTTGTAGCTCAGTGGTACAGCATTTGCCTAGCATGTGTGAAGCACTGGGTTCTATCCTCAACACCCCATAAGAATAAATAAATAAAATAAAGATCCATCTACAACTAAAAAAATATTTTTTTAAAAAATCAGGTATCTTCTGATCTTAAAAGTCTATACTTTATACTATAAAAACTAAATATTTTCAGTAACTCCAATAGGAAATACAACACTCTAAATTAGTAGTTATTAAGACAAGAGTAAGAACAAGCAAAAGTAAACAATCTGAATTAATCATGTAATAAGGTAAGGCAGATTTTAAACAGGTTCTAATGCAGTGTGAAATTTGACAGCTGATGTGACAAAACCAATATAACCTAATAAGCAGTAATTTTTTTTCAGCTTGCGACTTGCTTTCTTTCTCCTTTGTTCTATAAAGTTTTAAAATATTCTTGTAAACCATTGATTGTTTTAAACTGAAAATATCACTTACCCGCATGGACTGCAGGATGCAAGGTTTTCACGCGCCCCCCTAACATTTCAGGAAATCCAGTTATCTCAGAGACATCTCTGAAACAGATAAACAGAATATTAGGACTATTTCTGAACTGTCAATAATCCAAACAGCTCCCATCAAGTCTATCGTTCTCATTTCAAGAGATTTTTTTTCACAGCCTGAATTGAACAAAAAAAAATTATTCCAGTGTCCTAAGTTTCTCACAATATTCGACTTCTTATTTTTTGGTACCAAGGATTGATTCCAGAGGTGCTTAACCACTGAGCCATATTCCTAGTCCTCCCCGAACTTTTTAAAATTTTTAGACAGAGTCTCACTAATCTACTTAGGGTTTTGCTAAATTGCTGAGGCTGGCTTTGAACCTCTGATTCTCCTGCCTCAACCTCTGGAGTCACTGGGATTCCAGGAGTGCACCACCTTGGCCAGGTACATTTCATTTCTTACATAAAATTCTATTAACTTTCCAAACAAATGTTATTCTATTTTTTAACTGAAGTATGTTTGGGGAAAACCAGTATACTAAAGCACTAATTTTACATTTTTTTTCAGGAATTCAGAAATTGAATCATAAACCATACTAATTAAATATTAAGAAATAGATTCAACCTGAGAAGCAATTTGGCAGTATCTAATAAGAAGCATTAAAAATATTCTTATCTCAGAAATTAACCAAGTAGAAATAAGAATTGAGTTTTATGATTAAAAAAGCATAAAAGTGGCATATCAAACAAGTGGAAAAAGAAGCCTGTTCTGAAAAGTGAGGTAAGGCCTGATGTGGCAAGACATGCCCCAAATCCCAGCTACTCTGGAAACTGACACAAGAGGATCGCAAAGTCAAGGCCAGCCTCAGCAACTTATAGAGGTTCTCAGCAACTTAGTGAGACCCTGTCTCAAAAAAAATTAAAATATGATAGGACTGGAATGAAGCTCAGGAATAGTGTACCTCTGGGTTCAACTCCTCATACCATAAAAAAAGGGGGAAAAGAAGCAGTGTGGGTGTTATACAAAACGTCATTAAATACTATGTAAATGTTAAAACTACATAGAAAAACGATAACAGGGATCACAAAATATAAAGGGCAATTTTAAAATATTAACCCACATCAGTCAAGCTGACCTCCAGAAAGCTACACACATAAACATCCTCTGGCAAAATTATAAGTTGTAATGATGTGGGAAAAGGCCCATAATATATATAAGCAAGGGGAAAAAAAGCAAGAAGCAAAACTGTATCTTCTGTGTAAGCTATGAAGTAAAGTAAATGCTTATAAAAACACTGGAAGAAAGACATTAACATGTTGAGAATTATAAGCCTTTTTACTATCTTCTTTATAGATTTTCACACTTTAAAAAATTTTCTGCAATCAACATATACGGCATTTATAGGAAGAAAATAATAAAATTTTAGAACAGCAAATTCTGAAAATAGGATACAGATTTCCTGAGTACACTACACAGGAATAAATTCAGTAAATAAAATTCAGTTCTTCCAACTAAAGATTATCACTTAAGACAGAGATAGCAGATTTATTCCTAGAAATAAACATGTGGGGTTAAAAAGCTTGTTATTCCTTTGTACTCAAGAATTTGTCTGTAACACATGTAGTCTTCAGAAACAATTCTCTATTTACTATTGTATACTCTGAAACCTCACCAGTTGACCACACAAGACAACAGTTACCTTTCTGGGAAAGATCCTGGCCTCTTTGCATGCTACATAAACACTCTATCACTGACTTACACACCCAACCCCCCTACAGATTTCTTTGTAACTCAGTTTTCTTAATTGCCTAATAGGGACAATATTACCCACACCAAAAATGTTACTGGGAGGACTATATGAGTTAATATACATAAAACAGCCCTCAGGTAGGGCATGGTGGCACATTCCTGTAATCCCAGTGGCTTGGAGGCAGAGGAAGGAGAACTACAAATTCAAAGCCAGCCTCAGCAATTTAGAGAGGCCCTAAGCAACTAAGTGAGACTCTAGAGCCCAAAATAAAAAATAAAAAGGGTTGGGGATGTGGCTGGGTAGCTAAGCACCCCTGGGTTCAATCCCTCATACCAAAAAAACAAATAACAAAAAAACACCCCTCTCACTTGTCTTACTCCATTCAATGAAGTTTATTGTGCTGGGCTCTATGTAAACCATTCATGGAGAACATTCTCACCCTTTAATCGGATAGAAACATATCTATCTTCTCAATTAAAAAAAAAAAAGAAAGAAAAGCTATCATCATAATGGGGGTAAGTGAGGAGTAGGTAGAGACAGAAATAACAATAACACTGGAAAGTTGATAACTATTTAAACTCGATAGCACACACATAGAGGTTATTAATTTACACGTTATACTCATTTTGCCTGGAATGTTTCCATAATACAAGGTTTGAAGGAGAAAAAGGTGGGGGCAGATGAGAACTGACCCCAACTCAGCCCAATGGAAAGAAGACATATGGACTCCATAGTCTCATCCTGCTGCTCTTCAGAAGAATCGACCTGCCAGCTTTCTGTGATTCTCACAGACCTCACATAAGAGAGGAAATGCTTATAAAAACACTGGAAGGAATACATCAACATGTTGAGAATCAGAAGCCACTTTTACTACCTCAGTGTTAAGATGTAAAAAGGCTTTGAGAAACAGCAGGGTGCAGAGGTACACATCTGTAATCCCAGTTACTTGGGAAGCTGAGGCAGGATGATTCCAAGTTTGAGGCCAGCCTGGGAAACCTTAGTGAGACTTTGTCTCAAATTTTTTTTTGTAAAAAGTGTGTGTGGTGGGGTAGGAGGCAGTAGGGAGCTGGGAAAGTAGCTCAGTGGTAGAACACCCTTGATTCAATTCCCAGTACTGGAAAAGGACAAAAAAAATTTGAGAGAAAGCATTTATTTAATAAAGCTTTCTCTTGGCATCTGAACTTGTACATCTAGGGAGGCTCTGCTCATGCACCACAGAATTACATGAAGAAAAAGGTGGATAATCCACATCGACATGGTCTGGAGGGCCAGAAGTGAACTTTCCACACAGCAACAAAGGCAGTTTTCATCCCTTTTCTAAAATCTCTCTCAGAGGTTGATATGGCCTTCCTCTGAACTCTCACTACAGTTATTATATCTGTCCTTTTCACTTTCTGCCTTTCAGTGGCCTTCCCTCCTCTCCAGCCATAATGCAAGCTCCTTGAGGTCTGGAATGGCCTCCTGCTTTATCTCCTGGGCATCTCCTTCCACTGCCTAGTAAGGTAATAAATGAGCCAATGAATGACTTGTTCTCTCTTTCATCCCCTTAGGGGAGGTGCCAAGGGGAAGTAAATGTGATTCTTCAAAACATGTAAACAGCTTTATTAAACAGTTAATCACGTGAACAGAGGGAATTATAACTTTTGAGTTCATCGTGCATAATAGATGACCCACCTAAATTAATGTGGGGTTCTGAAACTACCTGGGTTCCAATCATACACCTTACTTGACCCTAGATCTGTTAAGTTACTAAACTTCTGAGGCTCATTTTCCTCTTTCATGAAGTGGGTGAGGAGTGCACCAACCTTGCAGGGTTACTCAGTATAAGGAGTTTTATTCATGGTTCCTGGATTACATTCTTTTCTGGATGGATCACTTTCTGCCTGGACTTACCTTAAAAACTAAATTGTCCCTTACCTGACTGCCAGGCCAGCATCTCTGAGAGCTTTTGCAGTTCCTCCGGAAGCGACCAGATTCAAACCAAGAGACGTTAGATTTCTGGCAAATTCCACAAGGCCAGTTTTGTCAGAGACACTGAACAAGGCTGAAAGAGAAGGCATTTTTTGCTCACTACTTGCAGTACGTTACACTGCTTCTCCAAGGCCTGGGGGAGGAAACTCACGCGTGACAAGGCCAGCGTCTGGGCCTACGACAGGCAGGCCCTGCCCCGAAGCCACCTGGGTCGCAAGCTGGCGAGCCCGGGGAAGGAGACGCTGCGCGGGGACAGGCGGGCTCTGGGCACCGATCGCAGCCCACAGAGGGGTCCGCAGCCCAGCCCAGCCCGGCCCGCGGTGGCCGCCCGGCCACAGCCATGGAGGGACACCGAGCTGCGAAGCAAGCTCGCAGATGGCGCGGCTCCGCGAGGGCCTCACCGAGGTGGCCAGGAGCCATGGCTGCAGCGCCTAGTCCGGGAGAGCGCGGCGGCTGCGGGGACACCACGTGCGAAGGAGGAGGCGCGGCCGGGACGGTCCGGTGCAGGAAGCGGGAGGGCGGGACGGACACGGTCCTGTCACATGACATAAGCCCCGCCCGGGTCCCGCCCAACCTCGGAAGTGCAATTGGAGCCTCGGGCTGAGACCCGAGCAGGGTGGGGCTCCGGGTGGCGCCTCAAGACCCGGAATTTGAACTGGAAAGGTTCCCGCCTCGGATCCCAAAATACCGGCCAGCGACACGATCTGCCAGTGTCCCCGAGAGTGCGGCCACTCCACTGCCTCTGGAGCAAGCTCCTGGTGCCCACGGTAGCCTGTCTCCGGAGGCTGGAACGTAGATCAAAGTGACAACGCACGATGCTGAACACAAGTGAAGGAACCTCAAGGGACAGTTCTTCAGAGTGGAAAAGGATTTTGGCAATCATCTAACAACGCTCCTGTTTCAATAGGTTTGAAAAATGAAATCGAGGTCTACTTATTAAGTGACTGACTGGAGAGTGCCCAGATCAGAGCCAAAAAGAAGTGAAACTGACATCCATTTGAGTATTGGCTTATTTCACTTATAAAATTGCCCGAAATCTGCATAAATAAAGATGCTGTGTTTCTTGCAAATCTGTAAATGTTGTTTTGCCCCAAGCCTAGAGGAGAGGAATGATACTGGTTAAATGGGGAGGGAAAAGACCTTAATTCATTTAAAACAGGAAAATTGAACACATTTCGTTTTTTGTTTTTTGTTTTCTTTTTGAAATAACACATTTGCTTAAAATAAATACACAAGATAGGCCGTCCACACAAGCCTATTTTAGTATTCTTCTTTAGAATTGTATTAAAAATAGTAGCATGCCCTTTTGGGGAGTGGGGAAAAGTGTACTGGCGATTGAATCCAGGGAGATTTACCTCTGAGCAACATACCCAGCCCCCACTCTTTTTTCTTTTCTTTCTTTCTTTTTTTTTTTTAATTTGAGGCAGGTGCTCGCTAAATTGTCCAGGTTAGCCTGGAATTTGCCATCCTGATTCTTCAAAATATAAACTATAATTTATTATATCTGTCCTTTTCACTTTCTGCCTTTCCTCCTACCTCCACCTCCCCTATCACTGGAATTACAAGTGCATGACACTTCACCTGGAGCCTTTTATTCTTAGCCCTGAGGCTCACATTAGGTGGAAAGGAGTCTATTTCTTTCCGTTTTTTCTCTTCCTCTAATGCTTCTGGCTGCTGCTTTTAATTCCCCAAATAAATACTTATTGGCTAGAATAAAGGTTTATTTATTTATTTAGCACTGGGGATTGAACTCAGGGACTTTTTACCACTGACCTATATCCCCATCCCCAGTCCTTTATTTCATTTTTTAAATTTCTGAGGCTGGCCATGAATTTGTGATCCTCTTGCCTGAGCTTCCTAAGTCCCTGGGATTACATGCCTGCCTCACCATACCTAGCAAGAATTCTATTTTCCACCTCTAAATTTGTTTGACTCCTTATTCTGAATTTTCCAAACATTTCAAAGAGAAATCTTTTAAGATTACTGCAGTACCTTCAGAGTGTCTCAGAGTGTGGTATTTTTCCCCTTTCTTTTTGGTTTTTGTGTGCCAATTTTGAAATTTAAAAGACGAGATTTGTCACCAAGGAATAGAACTATAGACCAATATTCCTGATGAACTGAGATGCAAAAATACTTAATAAAATATTAGCAGATCGTGTTTGGCAACATATTAAGAAGATTATACACCATGAGCAAATTGGTTTATTCCAGAGGTGCAAGGATTGTTTAATATATGCAAATCAATAAATATAATCCATTAAGTAAATAAAATTAAGAACAAAAATCACTTAGTTATCTCAATAGATCAGAGAAGGTCTTTGACAAAATATAGTACCCATTTATTATAAATAACACTGAAAAAACTAGGGATAGAAGGAACCTATCTCAACATCATAAAAGCTATAAATAAAAATCCCAAACCAAACTCAGGGTAAATGAGGAAAAACTGAAAGCATTTTCTTTAAAATCTGGGACAAAAAAAGGACAGCTACTCTCACCACTCCTGTTTAATAATATAGTGATAGAAATACTAGCCAGAGCAATTAGGTAAGAGAAGGAAATAAAAGGGATAGAAATAGGAAGGGTAGAAGTCAAATTATCACTGTTTACATATGATATGATCCTACACCTAGAAGATCCAAAGAACTCCACTAAAAGACTACTAGAGCTAATATACAAATTTGGCAAAGTAGCAGGTTACAAAATCAACATAAAAAAATCAATAACTTCCCTATACACCAACAATGAATCTGCTGAGAAAAATATCATGAAAACAATTCCATTCCATTCACAGTAGCCTGGGGGAGGCAGGGGAACAACTAGAAATAAATCTAACCGAGGAGTTGAAAGACCTCTACAATGAAAAATATAGAACACGAAGAAAGAAATTGAAGAAGCCCTCAGAAGATGGAAAGATCTCCCATGTTCATGGATAAGCAGAATTAATATTGCTAAAATGGCCACACTACCAAAAGCAATACACAGATTCAATACAATTCCCATCAAAATACCCATGACTCTCTTCACAGAACAAGAAAAAAAGAGTCCTAAAATTCATTTGGAAGAATAAAAGACCCATAATAGCCAAAGCAATTCTATGCCAAAAAAGCAATGCTGGCCATCACAGTAGCTGACTTTAAATTATACTACAGAGTTACAGTAACAAAAATTGCATGGTAGTGGCATAAAAACAAGATACATACACCAGTGGTACAGAATAGAAGACACAGATACAAACCCACACAGATATAGTCACTGATCCTTGACAAAAGTGCCAAAAGCATACACTGGAGAAAAGACAGCCATTTAATAAATGGTGCTGGGACAACTGGTTATCCATATGTAGAAGAATGAAACTAGACTTTAGCTCTCACCTTGCACAAAAATCAACTCAAAATCGATCAGACATAGGAATTAGATCAGAAACTATACAACTCCTAGAAGAAAATATAGGGTCAACATTCTAGCATATAGGCACAGGAAATGACTTTCTCAATAGAACTCCTAAAGCTCAGGAAATAATGCCAAGAGTTAGTAAATGGGACGACATCAAATTAGAAAGCTTATGCATAGCAAAAGAAACAAGAATGTGAAGGGAAACCTACAGAATGGAAGAAAATCTTTGTTAGCCTATTCTACTGACAGAGGATTAAGATACAGAATATATAAAGAACCAAAAAACTTTACACCAAAAAAAAAATCAAATAACCCAATTAATAAGTGGGCAAATGAATTAAACAGACACTTCTCAAAAGAAGAAATACAAATGGCCAACAAAGATATTAAAAAATGTTCAACATCATTAGCAATTAGGGAAATCCAAATCAAAACTATACTGAGATTTCATCTCACACCAGTCAGAATGGCAGTCATCAACAATACAAATAATAGAAAATGCAGGAGAGGATGTGGAAAAAAAGGAACACTTTTACACTCTTGTGGCATGTTAGATTGTACAACCAATATGAAAACCAGTATGGAGTTTCCTTAAAAAGTTAGGCATGGAACCACCATATCACCCAGCTATACCACTCCTCAGTATTTATCCTGAAGAACTGACGTCATCATGCTACAGTGATGTATGCATACCCAAGTTAATAGCAGCACAATTCACAATAGCCAAACTATGGAAGCAGCCTAGGTGTCCATCAACAGATGAATGGATAAAGAAATGTGGTATGTATACACAATAGTGTTTTATTCAGCCATAAAGAAAAATGAAATTATGTCATTTGCAGGAAAATTATTGGAACTAGAGACCACAATGTTAAACAGAAGAAGGCAAATTCAGAAGGTTAAGGGTCATATGTTTTCTCTCATATGAGGAAGCTTGAGAGGAAAAGAAAAAGAAAGATGGAGACAGATCTCATGAAAATCAAAGGGGGATCAGTAGAGGTAAAGAACTAGGTGTGGAGGGTGAAAGTGCTAGAAGTGATATTGGTCAATTATATTTTATATTTCATATTGTGTGCATATATGGATATGTAACAACAATTCCATTTGTATGTACAACTATAATGCACCAGCAAAAAAATGTGGGGAAAAATATATATCAAATTTTTTAAAAGGGAAGATTTATAGCCAATAATAAAGGAAATTTCCCTGGTCAGTCACCATTAGGTTTCTATAGGAAATAAAAAGTGGAGGAAGGAGAAAACAATGCTGAGATCTACTGATAAGAAGAAATAAACAAGCCAGGACATTGGCCCATACCTATAATCCTAGTGGCTCAGGAGGCTGAGGCAGAAGGATCACAAGTTCAAAGCCAGCCTCAGCAACTTAGCGAGACCCTACACAATTTAGTGAGATCCTGTTTCAGAATAAAAAAATAAAAAGGGTTGGCGATGTGGCTCAGTGATTAACCACTGTGAGTTCAATCCCTGGTACCAAAAAAGAAAAAAGAAAGAAAACAAAAAGAAACAGTGCTTGGATTCTAGGCATTTTCCCTTTATGTAAATTACAAATTACTATTCAGTTCAATAAATATTTATGAAACCCTTTCTGCCCTAGTGACAGAAATACAGTGTCAAGAAGACTGAAACACCAAATTGCTATCTTAAAGGAGCTCTGGGTACAATCAAAGTGAGGACTTATAGCTAGATACCACTAGAAAGTACTAGTGGAAAGAAGAAAGAAGGCATTAAACTGGCTTTATAGAGGTCCTTTGTTACAGAGCAAGACACATTTCTTTCATTTAAAGACATTTCTATGATTGCCAGGCCTGGTGGTGCATTCCTGTTATCCAGGATCCTTCAAGGCTGAGGTAGGAAGATCGAAAGTTATAGTCCAGCCTGGGGAATTTAGTAACACCCTCAGCAACTTGGTAAGACCCTGTCTCAAAATAAAAAGGGCTGGGGATATAGCTCAGTAGTTCTCAGTACAAAACAAACAAACAAAAACTCTTTTTGGTGCCAGGGATTGAATCCCAGCCCTTTTTATTTTTATTTTGAGACAAGCTCTCAGTAAATTTCTAAGGGCCTCACTAAGTTGCTGAAGCCGGCCTTGAACTTGCAATCCTCCTGGCTTAGCCTGCTGAATCACTGGGATTACAGGCATCACGTCTGGCTCAAAACAATGTTTTTAAAATAAAGAATAAATAAATAAATGATACATTTCTAAAAATAAAGCATGTTTCAATATCTATGATTAATTCTCCCATCGTTTTAGAATCCAAACTTGACAGTTTCTCCATAATGGAAAGAAGAGTAAATAAGTTTTTTACTAGCTCTGTGATCCCAGACAAGTCTCTGAGTGTTTAGAGGCCCTTATTGCCTTACTTGAAAATATGGACATAATATTTGCTCTGTATTCCTCACCATAGTGTAAGAACTAATTTAATTAATCTTTTGAAAAACAAACAGTAAAGTGACTAATAAAAATAATGCAGAAGTGTAATTTCCAGTCAGGTGCTGTGACGTGTGCCTATAATCTCAGTAATTTGGGAGGCTAAGGCAGGAGGAATACAATTTTTTTTTTAATTTAAAAAAATAAACAGGGCTGGGGATGTAGGTCAGTGATAAAGCACCTCTGGGATCAATCCCCAGCCCAAAACCCCCAAAACCAAAAAAGGTATAATTTCCTTCTTGGTTCATTCTCTTGATGCAGTTAACTAATTGGGTATCTTTTCAAGCTTCAGAACATGTCCTTAAAGATGCCAGACATAACTGGGCCCAGGCCTACAATCCCAGCTACTTGGGAGGCTGAGGCACGGGGATTGCAAGTTCGAGGTGAGCCAGAAAAAATTAGTGAGACCCTGTCTCAAAATAAAATTAAAAAGGGGATGGGAATGTAACCCAATGGTAGGATGCTAACCCAGCATACGCAAGACCTCGGGGTTCTATCCTCAGCACCACCGAAAAAAAAAAAAAATGCTGGTCACAAGCAAGCATTCCCATGAAGACACGGGTTCATCATCCACCACCAGCATTGCTGTTTCAGACAGGAAAAAAAAAAAGTATATGCACTATAATGATTATGTATCTATTTTTTTTCTTACATACCCCTCCCAAAGAAAGGGTGTGGAGTTATAGTACTGTGCTTAAAATTTATATATATAAGTTCCTTGAATGTGGTATAATCTGTTTTTGCTTCCATGTCATTAGGTTCCTTGTATAAATTTACCCTTCTTCCAAAATGTGTCTATGTCACTCCCAAATCTGGGATCACCTGCTAGACTCTAAAGACTAATAAAGCTGCTCTGTCTTGGGTCGACATGCTTCAGGAATGTGTCACTCAAATGGATGTCACAAGAAATAACTCCCAGGAGCCTGGAGTATTGGATGGTTACTATAGTAAGTATCTCCTATAAAATCCTTCTCTATTCAAGAATGTTAACATATTAAGAAACTTGAGTATTTCCTCAAAGGTCCTGAAGATGTTTGGAAACACAAAGTTGGGAACAGTATAAAGAATGAATTAGAATAGCTGGAACTAGATAAACCAGGGAGGAAGGTTTTGTATGAACCCGCTGTGAAGCTGAAGTTTTATGAAGAAGGCATGTTAGGTATCATGTTTTCAATTCTTCGAATATTTCAGTGCAGTCAACACAGGGGTATTAAAATAGGTTGGAAATTACAATCTAAAGTTTCTATTTATTGTATTATTAATAATTATTAATTATATCATGTTATGCTTATATAATCATTTTATAAAATTTTATTATATTGTATAATTATATAAAGAATAATTATAAAACTATAATGTTGTATGTAACAAATAATAATATAACTATATAACATGATTATAATATAATCATGTTATATATTATATATTATATTCAAGTTTTCATAGGTGTTCCTTATCTGGGACAATTGTACAAAATGGATCAAAGAGCCTGCAAATTATTGGACTTTGAGTAGAAGATGGTGATTGCAGAAAGATAGAATGTTGTGTGTTTACAGCCAAAATTATAGTGGACTGTATTAAGCCCTTTAGAAAAATAACCATTTACTTTTAACCTTTGTATCTGACCTAGCATTCTGTGATGAGGGAGTAAACCTCTTGGGATGTATAATATTAAGCCTAGCAGGACACTGGCCTTCATTAAATCTAAAACTAAGAATGCTATAAAACAGCCTAATGTGGTGGTACATGCCTGTGATTCCAGCTATTTCTGAGGCAGAAGCAGGAATATCTCAATTTAGAGGCTGGCCTCAGCAATTTAGCAAGATCCTGTCTGAAAATTTATAAAGGGTTGGGTTGTTCCTGAAAGGCAGGATGCCCCTGGGTTCAATTGCTAATGCAAATTAAAAAACAAAACAAACAAACAAACAAAAAAGCCAACAAAACTGTGATATCTCTGTGTTTTGCCTATAAAATTCATGTAACCTCTTTTTCTCTTTCACTATCTTTTATTGCTCTATTTTTTCTTTTCTTTTTTTTTTAAAGCAGAGTTGCTATTTTATATTGACTCCACATGTAGTCTTTTTTTTTTTTTTTTTTTGGACTGAGGATTAACCACTGGGCCACATTCCCAGCCCTTTTAATTTTTTTTATTTTGAGACAGAGTCTCCTAAATTGCTTAGAGCCTGCTAAATTGATGAAGCTGGCCTTAAACTTGTGACCTTGCTGCCTCAGCCTTCTGACTTGCTGGGATTATAGACATGTACCACACATACTCTTAACTAAAGATCTGAGAACATGGAAAAGAAGAAATCGATATGAGATAAAAACCAGGTAAAATCAATATGACATGGGTATTGACTGGATATGAGAAATATTGACAAAAAAATAAAGATACATTCATCATTTCTAGCTTGCTCAGATGAGTAGCTGGTAGGGCAAATAACCAATTGAATTTCTACCTATTGATTTGGAAGTTTAGATAATGGATGGACACAGTTAAAAATCATATAGCAAGTCAATGAAATTACAAATGCAAATTGGTAATGGAAGTGAGACTCAAGGTAAATAAATTTGGAAAGTTAATGACACTGAAGCAGTAGGTGAAGCCTGGAAGAAGATAAGCTTGCTTCATTAGGTCTAGCAAATAGACTGAACCAAAAAGGAAATTTGTTCAAAAGTATTTAATGTGGTGAGTATGTATGTGTATTTTAACCAGTAAGACTTCATATAATCAACGTGAGGTGTGATGGCACATTGAGCTACTTGGAAGTTGGAGGCAATAGGATCACACATTCAAAAGGCAACTTAGTGAGATACTGTCTCAAAATAAAATTAAAAGGAGAGGGCTGGGAATGTAGCTCAATAGTAAAGGCTTACCTGGCATGCCTGAGGCCCTGGGTGCAATATCCAATATTTCATATAATTCATCTGGGGGTTGGAGTAATAAAAATGATATTCTGGCAGGTGTTTATATAATGATTATTTTTTTTTGAGAACATCACACATTCATTCACTTATGGATTAATTTTTTTTTAAAAAAATTATTCTTAGCAAGGCCTTTAGCACTTTAAATGAGACCCTGCCACAAAATAAAATAAAAAAGCGTTAGTATTACCAGCAGGAGCCACAATCAGGTCTGAGTTCCACAGAGTTGAAGAATGAACACCACTAATGCCAAGGTAAGCAAGAAGCACTTTTATTAAAATGAACGTGAGCCTAGTGCCGTGGCAAATGCCTGTAATCCCAGCAGATGGGGAGGCTGAAGCAGGAGGATCACAAGTTCAAAGTCAGCCTCAGCAATTTAATGAGGCCCTAAGAAATTTAGCAGGACCCTGTCCCAAGATGAAAAAAAAGCAGGGGTGTGTGTGGCTCAGTGGTTAAGCACCCCTAGGTTCAATCCCCAGTACCAAAAAAAAAGAAAGAAAGAAAAAGTGGGGGAGGAGGGGGCTCAGAACTCCTGGTGCCGAGAGCCCATGTGGGAGAGGCAAGAGTGCTGTTCAGTCTTACAGTATTCTTTCTTTTAAAAAGGAAGTTAAAGGCTGCTCCTGATTGGCTCCTTACTGTTGCTAGGGCTGTGTGCTTTACTGATTGGTCCCTGATATTGCAACTCTTCTACTGCTTTCTGAGAAATTGAAACTTTTCTACAACATAGTCACAGTGTGTTAAGATGGCTGTTCTCTTGCTTTGTTGTCCTCTTGTTAACCTCTCTTTGCCCTTTCCCTAGTCTCAACTACCTTTTTCTATCTCACTAAGGATGTAGCTTGGTAGAGTGTCACTGGATTCAATCCCCAGTACCAGGGAAAAGGAAAAAAGAAAAAAAAATATTGATGGCCTGCTATGGTCCATGGCAACATGGATCAAATCAAAATCCCTGCCCTCAGGGCATCTATAGTCAGGAGGAGACAGAGGGTAGTCCAAAGAAATGCATAAAATAAAGCAGAGAACAGGGTCAGGGCAGAAGGCAGCTACGATTTTAATTAGGCTTTCCAGTAGGAATTTCTGTTAATAAGGTACTTTTGAGTAAGAACTGACAGTTGAGGGGAGTGGGGAAAGTAGCAAGCCACAAGGGTATTTGGAAGAGAATGTTCCAGCAGAGACTACCAAGAGCAAATCCCTACTTAGGCCATATCTAAATGCAGAATGGCTGTAACACAGAGCAAGACTAGGGAAGGGGAAGTGAACGTGGGCAGTAGGATTGGACTGGGCCTTAAGGGCCAGTTGTAATGACTGGTTACTCTGAATGAGAAAGGAAGCCTTTGGAGAACTGAACCCCGAAGCCCACCTGGCCCCAGGTGCTAGGGATAGAACCTGAATCTTTGTGCTTCCTAAGCACAAAGATTGTGCCGCAGTCTGGCTGGGCACAATTCAGGAGCCACTTGTCAAAAGAAACGAACTTTATTTTTAGAACCACACATGCCAAACAAAACCGCTCCTCAGGAAAAACCCTCAGAGCCCAACTGCCACCACCGGCTTCCCACAAGCCTCTCTTGCTTCAGGCGTTAACATTCGGGGTGAATTTGGATCTGATGGACCTTTTAGGATGTCAAATAAAGGTCCCAACTCTCCTGTTGGTATACCTAGATAAGGCCTTATCCAATTTATGTCTGCTAATAACTTTTGAAAGTCATTAAGTGATTTGAGTTGATCTACTCGTATTTGAATTTTTGGTGGACGGACCATGGTTGAGGATAATAGAACTCCTAAATAATTAATTGGAAAATTTAATTGTACTTTATCTATTGCTATCTCTAGATTATAATTTTTTAATAAGTTTGTAAGTGTGGCATAACACTCTAGCAATGTGGTTTTAGCTTTGTGTGCTAATAAATAATACATCATCCATATAGTGAAATATTTGTAGTTCAGGATTTTGATTTCTAAGTGGCTGGATTACTTTGTTAACATAAATTTGACACATAGTTGGGCTGTTAGCCATCCCTTGAGGGAGTACTTTCCATTCATATCTCTGATCAGTACCTTCATGATTCAGTGCAGGGATAGTAAATGCAAAACGTGGACTATCCTCAGGATGAATTGGAATTGAAAAAAAAAAAACAATCTTTAATATCTATAACTAAAACATACCAAGTTTTTGGCAAAGCAGACAATTGAGGAATCCCCGATTGAACAGGTCCCATAATAACCATCTCATTATTAATGGCTCTTAAATCTTGCAATAATCTCCATTTACCAGATTTCTTTTTGATGACAAAAATGGGAGTATTATGGGGAGATACAGAAGGTTGTATATGTCCTTCCGCTAATTGTTGTTTGACCAGGTCATGGGCTGCTTGTATCTTTTCTTTAGTCAGGGGCCACTGAGGCTAAGCCAGTGTTATCACTGAGCTATGGCCCAAGCCCTTCCATCAGAAGTTATGAGAGGTAAATGAATTCCAGATATATTTTGAGGGAGAGCCAACAAGGTTTACTGATAAATTGGAAGTGAAGTGTGAGAGGAAGAGAGGAAGAAAGGATAACTGGTTGCAAAACCAGAAGAGTAGACATCAGCTAGAATTGGGAAGGACGCACATGTAGCAGTCATGGAAAAGGTTAGAACATTAGACGCCTATTAGCCTTGGTGTCAAGTGCTGCTGAAAAATGAATTATGAGGAGAACTGAGAGCCATCATTAGATGTTGGAATGCCCTTTCCAGGATTTAGGGAAGTAGTAGGGACAAGGGTCTAGTTGGAATGGGAGAGAAGGAAGGAATCAGAAATGTGGAATCAAGAAAACTCAAGATTTGTCAGCCTCAGCTCTATTGACATTTTTAAACCAATAATTCTTTTATGTGGATCCTGTCATGCATTTTGAGATGTTTCACAAGACTAAACCAGAGCTTCAGTCCAGCATGGTGGTGCATGTCGGTAATCCCAGCAACTCTGTAGGTGAGGCAGGAGGACCAAAAGTTCAAGGCCAGCCTCAGACACTTAGCGAGATCTTGTCTCAAAAAATATAAAAAGGGATGAGGAGGTAGGACAGGGGAAGAGCCTGTGTAGGATCCTCAGTACAAACACAAACAAACCAACAAACCAGGGCTTCTACCTACTAGAAGTCAGTAGTATCTCTTCTCCGTTGGTGACAACCAGAAAGCTCTCCAGACATTGCCAAATGTCTCCTGGGGAGCAAAATGTTCCCCAGTTGAGGATCAATTCTCTAAAAGGAGCAGTAGGGACATAGGACAGAAGCTATTGATAGGAGCAGGTTCAGAGAGGTTACTGATGATCTGTTTTATTTTAATCAGGTAGAATAAATAATCATATCAGTATGTGGATGGCACTGATTCAGTAAAGAAGAGGAACTCTAACAATAAAGACAGAATAAAGTTTATCATAGAGGAACCTATCTAGACAGTGTGGGTGAGGTGGGGCAAACTTGTTGAAGGAAGTAATTTTTGAACTGATAACTTTCAAAACAGCAACACGTGGGAGTGAAGAGACTATTTTAGAAACTGAAATCAATATGTGCAGAGGCCAAAAGGAAGAATACAGTGAATGGAAGAGCTAAGAGCAGCCTTGTGTATCCCAAGTGTAGAAAGTGAGAGAAGCAACGTAACTAGGGTATTGGAAGGAGGCTATTCAAATAGGGCCCCCGAGGATTTCAGTCTTAATTCTAAGAGCATGGTAAACCCGTAAGGAGTTTTAAGCATGTGATTAACAACAGATTTGCTTTAAAAACAAAGTGGAAAAAATCCTTTCTGTGCTTGGAAGGAAGCAGAGTGGATATAGGAAAGGATTGCAAGAGAAAATGGTGGTATTTGGGGTTAGGGTGGTGATCATAGTGCTAGAGAAAAGTAGAAGGATTCCAGTAAATGGTTTAGAAGCAGAATCTACAGGATCAGTGAATGACAGGATATGGTGAGTGTGGGAGAAGGAAGAGTCATAGCTAATACCATTTTTCTCTTTTGAGTAATTGCCATTCACTATGATAGAAACCTGGAAAAGGGGTAGGTAAAGGATAGTGGGAGATAAAGACTTCCCTTTGGGCACTTTAAATCAGAGGTATCTGTGAAACTCATTAGGGGTGATGACTCAGCTACATATTATCCTGGACCAATATTGTCCTCTCGTTCCACTGGTCGTAGCAGAAATCTCCTTGATTGAGGTGACATGGGCAAGTAGTTTACAGAGGGAGAGGTGAGTTTAAGGCCACATCCCAGGAGTAGCTCAGGATATCACGAATGCCAAAGGCAGAGGGTAAAAATGCAGGCAAATTTTTTGGTATTGTTTGGAGGCAATACCACACCCAAAGAGTGATCACTGTAGTTAACAATGTTGTCATCATCAAGGTCATTGGTGGCACCACTAAGACCAGCTTGAGTGGAGTGGTAGCGGCAGAAGCCAAACTAGAGGAAGATTGCCAGGCAGTCTTTAGACCCATCTGAGGTTGTTGGTGATGAGGTGGAATTGTCCTCCGGAGGCTCAGTGGTCCTGGTACAGACACACAAAAGCAGATGGCTCTATTCATTCAGGATTAGGGTTCTGCATGAGACGGAGGGGAAAAGAGAGCCAAGGGATTTCAGGATTTGAGCAAGTGTGATTGACTTGATGGGCTACGAGAACTAAGCAAGAGAGGGAGGAAGTAAAAAGCAAGAGGTGAGATGTCAGCCTGGAGGATGAAGAGAAATTATGAATTATGGCAAACTGAGAAGATGGTTGCTGTTTTAGAGAGAGGGTGCTTTAAGGGTAGAGCAGTCTGATCACCGGAGTGGGAAGCTGAGGTGGAGTGCATGGAGGTTATGGGTGTGCCCTGGACACTGTCACGGTTCGTTTCCTGTCCCAGGGTACTTGTTAACAGGACCAAATTCTACTTTCCAACGGGTTCTTATTTGAACAATAACTTACATAGTTCAAATGGAGTTTTGTTGATAATAATAATTTCATGAATAAAATATAACTCGGTATGAAATACTAATTCTAGGAATATATTAAGTAGGCATTTCTCAAAAACAATTCTAATGTATTATGTCCAGATGTTGGTATCAAATTTAAGATTTTGAAGTATGTTTTTAATTTTGGTATTACTCTAGTTTCCCCCAGGCATTTAAAGAACTTAAAGTCAAATTATCAGTATTTAATGACCTTCACTATAATACTTGATTAATTTTGTTATTATTATGATGTTGGTGTTGGGGATTGAACCCAGGGCTTCACGTATGCCAAGAATACTTGATAATTGAAGCTTCAGCTACTGTGTTGTGTCTGTATAATGTACATTCTGGACAAAGACTTTTTCTCTCTCCCTCTTCTTTATTTTATTTTATTTTTTTCTGGTATTAGGGATTGAACCTGGGGTACATAACCACAAAGCCACATCTCCATCCCTTTTTAATTTTTCTTTTGAGGCAGGGTCTTGCTAAGTTGCTTAGGTCCTTGCTAAATTGCTGAGACTGGCCTTGAACTCTTGATCCTCCTATCTCAACCTCACTCAGATTTACAGGTGTGCACCACCATGCTCAGTCTGGGCAAAGACTTTTTTTAAAAAAAAGTCTTCAACTTTGCTTTCTAATCTGAAGTTCTTTTGCCAACCTTGCACCAAGTAGGCCTGGGACCAGGGCCCTGCTTTTCCCTCTGTCGCTCTCCCTATTTCATTCTTCCCTGACATAAACTGCCTGGATTTTCAGATATTTGCTAATGCCAACATCTCCCTGGCCAGCCCCACTAAACTGTGGGATCTTCTGCCACTTATCTTTTGTCAACCCTTTGTCACAGGTGTGGTTAGAGGTTACTACTTAACTCTAGCTTCTATCGTGTTTCACACCTGGCTGAAGAGCCACTATCAATATTAATAGTTGGTTTTTCTTCCTCAGCTCCCAGACCCCTGCTGCCTGGGTTTCTACAAATCAAATACCAGAACGGACTGATCCCAACATAAACAAACAGTTCTTATGTTGTCTTTCCATCTAAAGGCTCTTAGACCCAAATTCGTAGAGACAGTGGGTTAGCTTTCCTGGAGGTTCATCTGAAGTCAAATGATTTATTAAGCTAAGTGTGGTGGCAGGCACCTGTAATCCTCACTACTCAGGATGAGTAGGAATTTGAGGATATACAGAAAACACTGAATCACAAAAAATCGCTCATGAATGGTTGGAATGCAAAATAAGCAGCTGGTGAGCAACCGATGTCATTTTCTTGTGCCTGTGTCCTTGCTGATTCACTAAAAAAAAAAAAAAAAAAAATCAATATGAGCCATCTGGAGGAAATCCTCCTTCAGGGAGACTTTGGAGACTGAGAAATGACCCTCATTGTAACAGTAAGATGTATGCACTGGATAGATATTTGAGATGCTAATGAGACAGGCAATATAAGGAGGTAGCAAGATTCCAACATGGGAAGGTAGTGTGAAAGTGTGGGGAAAATTGCTGTGAAACTGCACAACCCTGCCCTGACTCCTCCTCTCTCCAGCCTCCTAGCAACTCTATGAAAGTTAAAACCACAGACCAAGATGGTGTGACTCACTCTCTCAGATGGATGCTCCCATCCTAGACTGTGTATTGTTCCTTTAAGCTAAATCTCTTGCTGTTACTCAGATATCTGGCATGTCCTTAAATTTCTTTACACAACATGGTCAAGAATATGGACAGTCCAATGAATGGACCCCTGTGCTGTTGGAGAATTCCTTGGACCCTTGTGTGATGAAAGGAAGGCTGAAGCAGGAGGATTGTAAGTTCAAAGCCAGCCTGGAATAACTGAGTGAGACCTGTCTCCAAATATAAATAAATAAACATATAAATAAGGTCTGGGGATGTACCCTAATGGTAGAGTGCTCACTTATCATATGCAAGGTCCTGGATTTAATCTCCAGTACCACAAAAATTTATTTATTTATTTATTTATTTATTTATTTATTGAGCCCTATGGAAACTAGCAAGAAAGAGACCAAGTCCTGGGATAAGTTCTGCCACAAGATTAGATAGTAGTTGAAAAATGTCCACTAGACCTAACAGATAAGCACATTTTTATAATGAAAGATTCAGGAAAGAATGCATAAATTGTTTACACTGAACTTGGGTGTGGGAAAACTTGAGGTGGGAAGGGTTTTGAATAGGAAGGCAGTCCATAGAAGACTTGTTGCTTCTGGATTTTGTGGGGTTAATAGCTTGGAAAGTTTATATATAAATAGCGGGCAGTAGCACCTGGAGGTCAGCCATCGAGGGGGTTTTAAATAGAATTTTAACACATATTCAGGAATCTGAAACAGTCTTTTTATTTATTTATTTATTTTTATTTTGCCAGTACCTGTTAATTGATTAATTTTCCTATCTCTTCCCCAGTTCTACTCTTCTGCCTTTGTAATTGAACTTAGAACATTTCAGAATTTTTCTTCTATCAGGGCTTCTTTTGATATCTATCTATCTTACCTATCTATCTATCTAGATTGATAGATATTATTTTTTTGGAGGGGGATGCTGGGGATTGAACACAGGGGCACATTATCCTTGAGCTAATTCCCAGTCATTTTTATTTTTTATTTTGAGACAGGATTTTGCTAAGTTGCTGAGGTTACCTTAAACTTTCGAAGCCCTGACTTGGGCTGCAGAGACAGGTGTGGGCCATCCCACTGGTTATTTATTGGTGCCTGACCCCTCCATCCTGACATGGTAGATTGATTCTTTTCTCTCCTTTGATCCTCGAGCTTACTTTAATTATACCACCTATGTCTTTGTATTGCACTCATTTTCTTATAAAGCTGTCTACACTATTATATCAAATTCTTCTTTATGGGCAGGAAATATGTCTTATTTCTGTTTGCTAAAAACCTAATATAATAATTAGTAGATAACTTACACTAGTGGTAGAGGATAATAAGATCTATCTCTACTACTTTCTGCTCCTAGTCTTTGTCACTTCAAATTCCTGAACACTAGCATTCATTTACAGAGAAGGTGGCACCTGGTTAACAGTCTTTTTTTTCTGCCTCAGTTTCTTTGATTTTTCTTGGTGAAGTCAGTTTGCCCATTTAATGATATGTTCAGTACCCTAGCTTTTTAGTACTTTGTTTCCCAGAATGAAAAAGGCACTAAAAACTTCACAGCAGTACCAATTTATGGGCATAATTTCTCAAAATTGTCCTGAGATATTCTAACATATCATTAGAACTGGAATTCCATGGCTCTGTTATCCCAGCTACTCAGGAAGCTGAGGCAAGTGATTTGCAAGTTTGAGGCCAGCATAGGCCTGTCTCCAAAAAAAAAAATTGGGGCTATAGCTCAGAAATAGAGTGTTTGCCTATTGTAACTGAGGCTCTAGGTTTGATCCCTAGTAACATCAAAAAATAAATAAAAATAAAAGTAAAAGGTAAAACTGTGTTACTTTTCACTTTTCCATCCATCATCAGAAGTGGATAAACATGAACTATACTATCCAAACCAGGACAAATAAGATAATCTTTAACTTCTAATTGTATTGTTTAGTCCATTCATATTTAACGGACTGTTTGATATATTTAAATCCATGTCTGACATCCTTCTTCTTCTTCTTTTTTTTTTTTTTTGTATGTTTCATGTCTTTCTCCTTCTTCTGTACAAATGGTCTATTTTCCAAGAAACTTTTCTTATTTCTTAGAAAGGGGCTCAATGAAGAAGTAATTCCTTTCTTTCCACTGGATGTGATTCTAGGAAGCAGGGCAGCCATCCTTTACTCTGAGAGAATCACCTGAGGCTGAAGAATGATGAGGGGATCCTGGGGCTCCGATGCCATCAGGAAGTCTCTGAATTAATCTAGTCCCGAGCTACCCTACCTTCCAGCTTCTCATTATTTCAGTAATCAGTATCACTTTTGCTTAAGGCAGTGGATCTGGAATCTTGCACACAAGTTGTTTAAAACACTCTAAAGACCTAAAAATAAATAAATGTATTTGTTTCAGAAAGAGACTAGCAAAGGATAGGATGGACCTGTCTTGAACTGTTGGAGCCTGTTCTCTGTCATGGTAGCCACTAGTCACATCTACTGACCCCTTGAATTGTAGCTAGACTGAACTGAGAAGTTCTGGAAGGTACAATAAACTCCAGATTTTTGTTTATTTATATGTTTGTTCATTTCTGTCAGTGCTGGGAAACGAACCCACAGCCTTGCCCATGCTAGGCAAGCATTCTCCTCTGAGTTATATCCCACCTTGTATGTTTTATTTTGCCAAATTTCCCAGGCTGGCCTCAAACTTGCAACCGCTCTGCCTCATCCTCCTGAGTTGCTGGGATTGCTGGCATGTGTCACTATACCCAGCTACTGGCATCCTTTCAAGTAGAGGGAGAGTCACTGGGAATGCATTGCAGAGCAAAGGACACGTGAGGACACAGTGAGAAGGGAGCCATCTGCAAGCCACGGTGAGAGAGGTACGAAGAGACCAAACCTGCCAACACCTTGACCTTGGACTTCTATTCTCTAGAACTGTGAGAAAGTCATTTTCTCCTTTCAGGCACCTAGCATGTGGGCTTTTATTACACCAGCCTTTGTAAAACTCTGGTAAAACTACAGTTGATAGAGACTCTCCTTGCATTTCTATGTCTATCTCTGAGGAGGTGGGTAAACCATGCCCTTGCCTTCGTGCTTGATGACTTTTTAGTGATTACCATGCATAAGTATGGTTTTTCATAGGTTTGCTCCCAAAAATGTCCATTTTATAATTTTAAAAATAAAATAGTTGAATATTTTATACACACACACACACACACACACACACGTATACCATGCTGAATATCTGGAAAAGTAAATTTCCCAACTTAAAGATCAAAGAACCCCACTTACCTGCATTAATTTTGAAGTAACTGATTTATAAGGATTTATATTAATTTTATATAACTTCATTCAACCAAATACATTATACTGATGTCTAGCAATGTAGATATGCCCATTACAAATGTTTAGCTATTCTAATGCTCACATTCCCGTTATAAATACAGAGCTAACAATCATATATCATTTACTACCCACCGCACACTGTTCTCTACACTTTATCTAGATGAACTCATTTAATCGATGTATTTTCTCAGAATTTATTTGTAAAAAAAAATCAAATCTTTAATAATGCATCATACTTTCAAAACTTGAAACCAATATCCTAAGCATTTGGAGAGACAAGTTCAACCTGGGAGGTTAAGCTTAGATCTTCAATCTAATATTTGGAAAAGTTCCATATAAAAATCAATAGCAAAAGAAAAATAAGAGCATAATAGAATACTTGGTTGTTTTCCATGGAGCAAAAAGCATGTCATCCTTCAAAAGTAGAGAAAAGACTCCATATGATCATTTATAAGATGAAACAGGATTGTCATCTGTCTTGTTTCCTTTCCCCCCAAAGAATCTAACAGGGGATTAAGATTAACTGTCAGATCCAAGAGACCAGACTGCATGTGTTTGTTATTGAACCTGGATGTCAAAAGATCTTTCAAGCAAAAGCATACTTTGGGAATAGCGTAAGTATAATTTTTCATCATATTTTATCATTAAATATTAAGGGATACCAAGTGTAAATAAATATTTTTTAAGTTCAAGCGTTTTTAAAAAAATTTAGTTGTAAATGAACACAATACCTTTATTTTATATATTTATTTTTATGTGGTGCTGAGGATTAAACCCTGTGCCTCACCCGTGCTAGGCAAGCACTCTGCCACTGAATCACAACCCTAGCCCCTTAAGTTCAAGTTTTTTGAAACCCCCAAAAATAATCTATTTGAGCTCCTTAATGCTGATTTTCCAATCCATGTTTAAGAATGTGTCTATTTATTTAATTTTTTTGCATTGACTCAGCCCAGATATGAGTAGCAGGAGAATTCAGAGCAAGGACTATGGCCCTCAAGTAATGTGATAAAGAATAAGTATACTTTTTGCCCTCAGGAAAAAAAAAGTTTGTGTTGGCCCAAAGTGAAAGGAACCTTGAAGAGCTATATTTAATTTATATTTTATTTTTATGGATAGTGAAAGGTAGAAAGGGGCCAGCATACCTACAATTAATAGGACCTAAATATGAGCTGGCCAAGTGCTCAGAGAACACATTCACTTATAGGCCTGCCCCCACTCACCCCAAATTCATGCTTACAGAGATGTTAAGGGGAAGGAGATGGGAATGGATACAAGGAGGGTATTCAGGACGCTGGGCTTCACAACAGTAGAGAAACGAGAACTTCAAGAAGGGACAATCACAGAATAATTAAGCCTTTCCCTGCTTGACTTATTCTCTGATTCCCGTCCACCCCCGCACATTTTTTATTGGTGCATATAGTCATACATATATATATATTGTGGGATCTGTTGTTACATATTTGTACACGCACACAGTACAATATGATATGGTCAGTATCACTCCCCCGCTCTTCTCCTTCCCCACACGCCACCCATCCCCTGGTCCCTTTCCTCTGTTCTACTGATCTTCCTTTTATTTTCATGATATCCCCTACCCCCAGTACAACTTTCTTTTCTTTTTTTTCTTCTCTAGCTTCCACACATCCCTACATATTCTTTTTTTTATCTTTCGCATTCACTCATCAGTGCATTTGCCATATTATTTTATTTCTTGATTCTTCTGTATAGATTTTTATATTTTCCCTATACAATTTGACAGTAAATTTCTGCCATGATGAAACTTCCCTTTAAAAATAAGCCACTTATACATTTCTGTCTTAATTTAAGGCTAAAGACATTTTTCTGTGTAACTGTCCTGCTATCACTCATGAACTAACATTCACTAGTCATGTTGTATAATAGTCTGTGTTAGTCCCTTTGCTGCTGCTATAACAGAAAACCAGAGACTGGGTAATTTTTTTTAACTTTTTAATTAAATTATTTTTAAATTTTAATTTATTATACATGATGGCAGAATTCAATTCATTTCATATTACACATATACAGCACCCTATATATTCCTTTAAAATTTTTAAAAAAAATGTTCTTTTTAGTTATACATGACAATAGAGTATATTTTGATATATTTATACAAACATGGAGTACATCTTATCTAATTAGGATCCCAGGCTTGTGGTTGTACATGATGTGGAAATTCACTGTGGTATATTCATATGTGTACCCAGGAGAGTTAAGTCATATTCATTCCACTGTCTTTCTTATTCCCATCCTCCCACCCTTCCTTTAATTCCTCTTTGTCTAATCCAGTAAACTTCTACCCTTTCCCTCCCTCCCCTCTCATTGTGTGTATTAGTATCCATATATTAGAGAGATCATTCTACCTTTGGTTTTGGAGATTGGCTTATTTTGCTTAGCATAATATTCTCCAGATCCATCCATTTTCCAGCAAATGTCATAAAGTCATTCTTTTTTATGTCATAAAATACACATATATATGTATGTATATGTATATCACATTATCTTTACCTATTTGTCCATTAATGGACAAGTAGGCTAGTTTTATGGCTTAGCTATTTGTGAATTGAGTGCTATAAACCATTGATGTGGCTGTATCACTGTAGTATGCTTCTTTTAAGTCCTTTGGGTATAAACCAAGAAGTGGTATAACTGGTTCAAATTGTGGTTCCATTCCAAGTTTTCTGAGGAATCTCCATACTGTTTTCCAGAGTGGTTGCACCAATTTACAGTCCTACCAGAAATGTATGAGTGTACCCTTTTCCCCACATCCTTGCCAACATTTATTGTTACTTTTATTCTTGATTCTTGCTATTCTGACTGGAGTGAGATGAAATTTCAATGTAATTTTAATCTGCATTTCTTTAATTTCTAGAGATATTGATCATTTTTTAAAAAAAATTGTTGACCATTTGTATTTTTTCTTCTGTGTCTGTTCAGTTCCTTTGCCCATTTACTGATTGGGTTATTTGTTTTCTTTGGTGTTAAGTTTTTTTAATTCTTTATATATCCTGGAGATTAATGCTCTATCTGGGGTTCCAGTTGCGAAGATTTTTTTCCCGTTCTGATTTTTTTCCCATTCTCCCTTCATGCTCTTAATTATTTCCTTTGTTGTGAAGAAGCTTTTTAGTTTGATACCATCCCATTTATAGGTTCTTGGTTTTACTCCTTGCACTTTAGGAGACTTGCTGAGGAAGTCTGTTTCTAAGCTGACATGATGGAGTATTGGGCCTACATTTTCTTCTATTAGATATACGCTCTCTGGTTTAATGCCCAGGGATCCACTCTGAGTTGCATATTGTGAATGGTGAAAGAGAGGGGTTTAATTTCATAGTTTTTTTTAAATTTCTAGTTTTCCCAGCACAATTTGTTGAAGAGACTATCTTTTCTCCAATGTATGTTTATGGTGCTTTTGGCTAGTATGAGATAACTGCATTTCTGTGGGTTTGTCTCTGTGTCTTCTATTCTATTCCATTGGTCTTCATGTCTGTTTTGGTACCAATCCCATGCTGTTTTCCTACATATTCTTTTTTTAAAAAATATTTTCTAGGGATTTGTAGCTCAGTGGTAGAGTACTTGCTTTGCAGGTGTGAAGCCCTGGGTTTGATCCTCAGCACCACATAAAAATAAATCACAAATAAATAAAGATATTGTATCCATCTACAACTAAAAAAAATTAAAAAAAGAAATAAATTAAAAAAAATTTTTTAGTTGTAGATGGACACAATATCTTTGTTTTATTTATTTATTTTTTTATATGGTGCTGAGGATCGAACCCAGTGCCTCACAATGCTAGGCAAGTGGTCTACCACTGAGACACAACCCCAGCCCTTCCTACATATTCTTTATGCAGTGAGAGTATGTGCAGTTTTTCTATGTAAAATATCAAGCATATCAACAGAAAAGCATCTTCTCAAAGTGTAATAAAAGGAGATGATCTGTTTCTAGGGAGTGTGCTCACTCTCCACTGCCATGCACAGGTGTTTGCCTGTAATTCCAGCAACTCAGGAAACTAAGACAAGGATCTTAAGTTTGAGGCCAGCCTGGGCAACTTAGTAAAACCCTATTTTCAAAAGTAAAAATTAAAAAAGGGCAGGAAAGGTAGCTCAGTGGTAAAGCATCCCTGGGTTAAATCTCCAATAAACACACACATACACACACACACACACACACAATACCACCTCCAGAAACACTTGGGACATCAGCCTCATCTAGAGCTTCTAAGTCAAGGCTAGTCAACTACACTTGCACAAAGCTTTCCAGTTGATGAAGTGCTTCTGCCACTCATTTTCATTAAAACCCCCAAAGAACCTTCTATTCACAGCCTCATTTTTCAGATACAGAAAGTAAAGACCTGAAAAACTTCAAGGTCACAGTGCTAGGAAGTGGTGGGGTAGAGAGCTAGTGATAACAAAATACCCTCCTGGAGCACAACCTTCAGACAACCAAGGAAGAACCACTGAAACCTTCAATTCTAACCTGTACCGGTGACTTTATATCAGTGTTTCTATTATTGACTAGAACTATTTTGTTGTTATTGTTGAGGCAAGGTAAAGAGGTGTATCTGACTTCAGAAGATTAAAATCTAAAAAAGAAAGTATGTCAAAAATTTAAGGAAATAGTGTGTATAAACGAATTGAGGATGCCTCTAACCCCTCTCGTTTGCAATGCTGGGGATTGGTCCAAGACCTTGCAAAACTAGGCAAGTGCTCTGCAACTGAGTCACACCCTCAGGGTCAAGTGTTCAATGTGTGTGAATGTGGGCATTGGACCTTGTAGAGAAAGTGGCACGGTGGGTGGTGAGCCTATGCTTTTATCATCCTTGACTTCCTAATTTTCCCTCTTTGTGTCCATATTGAAGTATATTCATCTTATAACTCATTGCTTTATGGCCAGTACTTACTTGAAGTTTCAGAGTGAATTTTACCGCCCTTCTGTGGCATCCTTACAAAGTGTCACCTCTTTCTTGCCACATGTATGTTCTCATCACCCAGTGATGATCAGATTTACTTTTCAACAAGTAAAACAATATGATTGCTGTGATAGCCAGCATTTTTCAGGGCCAGGAAATCATGGACTAATATTGAAATGAAGGATAGGATTAGATCAGCTAAAAGGTTTATTCAATCAAAGACTATTTTTAGAAGATCTATTTTGTGCCTTGTTTATAGGTTGGCTATGGGAACATTAAGATAAGGAAATAGTTTTCAGGCAATAAAACTTTCCAATGATACCTGGTGAGCTCAAGGCAGTGCCAACATGAGATGCAAAGAGGTGTCAGTAGCTTGGCAGAAAATCCTGTTTCCTGACTTCCTTACACAGGGATGCAGTAAAATGAAACACCCTTAACAAATGTCACATTATCAATTCTCTTGATGGCACACAAGAAGTTATTGTTCAGAAAAACACGGAAATTGATGAAACCAGGCATTTTAGTCAGCTTGTGTTGTTGTTGTTGTTGGGACCAAAAGACCCGACATACCGTCTGTGGGCTTATGGATTCAGAGTTCTCAGTCCCTAGACAGCTGGCTCCATTCCTGCAGGCTCAAGGTGAGGCATAGTGGAAGGATGTGACAGAGGAAAGTAGCTCAGGATATCACAAAATATAAACCAAATATAAACAAGGACAAAATATAACAAGGACAAAATATAAACCAAAGGCACGCCCCGAGAGAACCGCCTCTTACAACCACATCCTACCTGCTTATAATCACCACCCAACTAATCTCTATCAGGGATTATTTCACTGATTGGGCTAAGGCACTCACAACCCAATCATTTCACCTCTAAACCTTCTTGCATTGTCTCAGACATGAGCTATTAGAGGATATCTCACTTTTACACTATAACACTGGGTTTATCAGAGTCAGCCCCCACCAATCGTCCCCAGTGATACCCACCTTCCTGTCTTCTCACTTTGTGTCCCATTGCATGACAGAGACCACACTGCAGAAATGATGAGGTGGCTTCCAGCCTGAGCTCTGACTTGCTTTACCTCTCACTTGGATAACTAACTCTGGAGAAGCCAGCGGCCATGGTGTGAGCAGGTCCAGGTGGTGACCAGTGAAGTTTCCAGCCTGAAGCCTGGATGGCCACGAGTGAGCTTGGAAGTAGATTCTCCAGCCTCAGTGAGTCCTTTCAGTGGCTGCAGCCTCATCTGACAGTTCAGACTCAACCTCTTGAGATGCCCTGAGCCGGAACCATCCAGGTAAGCCATTCCTGGACTTCAGACCTACTGAAACTGTGAGGTAATGAGTGCTTATTATTTTAAGCCTCTAAATTTGAAAGTAATTTGTTACAGAGCTAATAGAGGTTTGAAATGAAATGTGCTTTTAAAAAATCAGACTCTGAATATAAAGAAGTTTTAGATTCCAGCTGTATGTGGTTTATTTACAACCCACACTGGTTTAACCTAGTCTAGCTAGTTTTAAATATTATTCTAAAATAGATATTAGACTTAAATAACTTCATAATAGGAAAGGTAAACCAACCCCCTATTTTCTACCCTTAGCATCTATTTTCTGCTTTCTTTTTCTCTACTTTCTGTAACCCTTGTTTTCTAAAACTTTTTGATGAAATTGATGAACTTAATAATGTTCTAATTTTTTAATTGCACATGTGAGGGCTTTACAGCAATGAATGATGTAAGTAATAAAAGAGGACATTTTAGGAACACCTTAACTAATTTGCTTTGCTTATCTTCTCCTTTTTATGTATGCACAAGAGTGTATGAATTTTAAAAAATCATGTCTGAGTAACTCATAGATAAGTGATAAGAAAGCATTAATCATATTTCAAATGGCTATGCTTTCCTTTTTATTAGGGCATAAAATAATGGTGCATATTACAACCAGTGGCATTTTTGATTAGATAGAGAAATACAATTTTGTGTGGTATTGTGCTAGAAGGATTTGTGAGGAGTCATTTTAGATCTAACTATTTATTATTGCTGTGAGGATTTAATTTTACCAACCTAGAGAAACAAACAAATAAACAAGAAAAAAATGTAAAAAGTAGGACAGGTTGTTTCAAATTCATAAAATGGTTAAATATAGGGGTCTAGAATTTGATTTTAACTTTGCAGGTTTGCTAGTCAACAGGGGTGATAGTGGGCCTGTGTGCACATTTACAGACATGTCTGTTTAGGGGAATTTGGCAGAAAATTATTGATCCTCAACACTTATTTTCATTCCCACCAAAATGCCTCCCATAGCTTTTACATCTAGTCGGTGGCATTTATATCCAACCACTTGATCAGGTCAAATAATCTTGACATCTCCTTGAACTTCTTTTTCTGTAATGGTCAGCAAATTCCATTCATTGTGTCTTCAAGAGTGTGTACAAAATCTAACCACTTTGTACTGCCACCCACCTGGCCAAGTCATTCTCATCTCCCTTCTGGATTCTCACCTGTTAACTAGCTTTCCTGTTTTCTGCCCTTGCTCCTTGCAGCTTATTTTAAACAGAGCTGCCAGAGAGTGGTCCTTTAAAAAGCCATCCACTTTAAAAAGCAGATCCAATCATGATGCACCTCTGCTCTAAAACTTCCAGTGCTTCCCCTCTTGCTCTGAGTAAAAGCCAAAGTACTCACAGAGACCTAGGGACTGGATGCAGTATCTGGCCCATACTTCCCTACGCTTCCACTGTTGGCCATGTTGTTGGCTCCACTGCAAACTCAGTGGAACCCACTGCTTCTTCAACTTTCCAGGTCTGCTTCCCCCTTCGAGGTTCACCCCCTGACCAGCTTCACATCTTTCCTCATTATCAACTTTTCAGAGAGGGCGTCCTGGACCACACTTCACATTCGGTCTGCATCTATTAATTGAGCACTTACTCTGTGCCACACCATAGTCTAGAATCTTGGGAATTAAACAAAGAGACAAAAATTCCTATCCTCATGGAAGCAAATAGCAAGGAATACATATAATAATGACATAAACGTGACTCTTTGAGAAAGAAAAAGTAGAACATAATATGGAGGGTCAAAAGTGATATATCTCAAAATAAATCTGGTTATCAGGGTGGCCTCCTTATGATGATATTTCAGGGAAGGCTTGAAGGAGAAGAGGGAGTGAGCTACTCACTTCCAAAACCCCTTCACATCCTTCCATTCTTTCTCCCCCTTCCTTGCACAATGTCATTTATATAAAGCCTTATTACCATCTAACACTTTACAGTGTTATATATAAATGAGAAGGTGATTTTGTTGACTTGTTTTATCTTCTCTAATAAAACTAGAGAGAGAGTTCAATTTTCTGTTACATGGTTTTTGTTTGTTTGTTTGTTTGTACTTGGGATTGAACTCAGGGGCATTTCACCCTGAAGCCACATCCCCAACTCTATTTTGTATTTTATTTAGAGACAGGGTCTCATTGAGTTGCTTAGTGAGAGGCTGGCTTTGAACTCACAAACCTTCTGTCTCAGCCTCCGGAGCCACTGAGATTACAGGCGTGTGCCACCATGCCCATCTTGTTACATGTTAAATCGGTTTTGATGACATAGAAAGAACAACAAGGGAATAAATGATTATGCTAAACCTTCTTTTAAAAAATATTTCTATTTATGACACAGTAATTGGACATGTGTGTGTGTGTGTGTGTATACACATACATACAAGGTATGGTGTGATATTTTGATTCATGTATAAAATGTGGAATGATCAGATCAGACTAATTGGCATAGCTATTCATTCAGATATTTTTCATTTCTTTTTTGTTCAGAACATTCAAAATCCTTTCTACCAACTATTTTATAATATTCAATTAATTATGGTCCCTATAGATTTCCTACTAGGTTACAGAATTTGATGTTATTAGTCGTATCCAACTATACTCCTGTTGGGCTGGAGTTTCTATACCCTTCTTATGTCCAGGTAGTTAAATAAAAAGGGATACGGAATAGTCTGTCTTGGAGAACATCCAGAACTAGACTCCCGGGCTCTAGATTGCAGCTAGAAACAGAAGGTGATGCTAACTATTGTGAAAGTTGCTCAAACAAAGAAGGTTCCTGTATTTAGCTGTCTTTGGTAATCTTTTAGATTGTTTGCTTGAGATTAACAGTGACAGACCTGCCAGCAGGTTCAACTGTAGATATTATGATGATGTTAACGCCTATTTTATGAAGAAGTGAAGAGCTGGAAATGAAGCTCAGAAGTGAACTTCTCTGAGAAAATCCTGCCAGTGACAGACTCAAGATATACCTCTAGCCTGTCTGTCACCAGAGGCTATGCTCTTCTTGCAGCATGTGCATCCCCAAGATGTCACAATACAGGATTCCCAAGACCTTACAGGCAGCACCTGTTAGGGCTGCTTCTGCTGAGCTGCCCTGCATTTATTTCTGTGGCTCTGAACTTCCTGGATCTCTGAATGCAATGCCGTGGGAAAGCCCATGTGTGGCAATAAGCACGATGAGGGTGTGCTGCCCGTAGGTCTGCAGCAGCACAATGTGTCCTTCATAACCTGATGGAGGGAGCATCCTGCCAGAGCCTCTGTCCTGCAGTAATCAGTGAGCATGGCACCTGGGGAAAATGACTTCACTGCATCATTCCTAACCACCCAGAGAGGGAAAGCACTTATCAGAATCCCTGAGACCTGTGAAGGTCGGGTGGGGGGACAGGGTTCTTGACTTTTTTCTTTTTTTTTTGGTTGGAACCCCGGAGTGCTCTACCACTGATCTATATCCCCAGTCCTTTTTATTTTTAAGACAGGGTCTCTTTAAATTGCTGAGGCTGGCCTTGAACTTGTGATCCTCCTGCCTCAGCCTACCAAGTTGTTGAAATTACAGGCATGTGTACCCTGCCTCTGCTACAAAACTTTTTTTTTTTTTTTTAAACAGAAACTTCATTGAGTGTCTAATTGTTGAAACTCTCAAGATGAACTGGACACTGCCCCAGCTACCTTCTTGGGTTGGGACTTGTTCCTTCATGCTTGAATCTGCTGTATATAATTTTTAGGTGCCTCATTCGACCAGTCTGGTGGTATTTTCATCTTTTAGCCTTGAGACTCCAGTTACAGTTTCTTCTGGCTTGGCAGAGTAGCCACATTTGCCACAGGTCGACCTCCGAAGGCTTGGGTGTCTTGTTACAGCCTTTCCCTTCATCATCCTCCTTCTGCTGCTGAGACCAAAGAGTGTGACAAAACATCTTTAATTATTTTATTTTATTTTTTTGGTATTGGGCATTAAACCCAGGGGTACTTAGTCACTAAGTCACATCCCCAGCCTGTTATTTTTTTTTTTAGTTTTATTTTTTAAATATTTTTTTAGTTGTAGATGAATACAATATCTTTATTTCTTTATTTTTATGTGGTGCTGAGGATCGAACCCAGTACCTCACACAAGCAAGGCAATCACTTTACCACTAAGTTATAGCCTCAGCCGCCGTTTTCATTTTTTTGAGACAGGATCTTGCTAAGTTGCTGAGGCTGGTTTGGAACTTACAATCCTCTTGTCTCAGCCTCCCAAGTTGTGGGGATTACAGGCATGCACTACCATGTCCCACAATAAAACATTTTTAAAAATTCAGTATTCCTATTGTTTTCTAAATTACTGAAATTATCCCTTGACACAATCTTCTTGAGGATGCAAGCAATCTACTCAGAAAGCATGAACTTGAAACAACTGCTAATGACTTGTTTTTATGTGGTCAACAAACTGGAGTGACATTAGCATTTGACTTCATGCAGCACATATCATGAGTGAGGTTGCCTATATCATGAGCGGTTGCCTGATACAGGAGTAAAGCCTCTAAGCAAAGTCTCTTTCAGGAGGGTGCAGTGGCAGATTCCTGTAATTCCAGCTTTAGGGAAGCCAATGCAAGAAGCTCCCAAATTCCAGCCAGCCTGGGCAACTTAGTGAGACCCTGTCACAGAAGGAAAAATAAAAAGGGCCGGGGAGGTCACTCAATAGTAAAGAGCCCTTGGGTTTGATCCCCAACCCCCACACAAGAAAAGTCTCTTTCATTGGAATGAAAACATGATCTTTAGCTGAGGTTGTGGCCAGCAGCAGAGTGCTTACCCAGCACGGAGGCCCTGGGGTTGATCCCCAGCACTGACAAAAAAAAAAAAAAAAAAAAAAAAAAAAAATATATATATATATATATATATATATATATATATATATATATATATATATATAATTTAAGAGAATAGACTGGCAAAAAATAAAAACTAAATAGACATTGAGGATCCTACTGTTTGGGGTATGGAATTCTGTTGGAGTTGGCTTAGGAAATTAAGGAATAAAAATATTTGCAAGGAGATAGGAAAATTTCTCTGTATTCAGGGACGGATTATCTGTCCCTCTCCCTGTCTTTTTCTCTTTTTGTTAGATGGGAAAGGAAGACCATTATGTTCCTCAGGTAAAGACACCAAGGAAGAATGACTGAGTCCTTAGGGAGTGAGGGAAGAGCTTTATTTTTTTCCCACAGTCACCTAAAGCTAAGAAATAAGGGCTGCAGGGGTTTTAATACCTTTAGAACTGGCGTAATGACAGGGAATCCACAACCCCTGTTAAGCTAGATGAGTCCGAGTGAATCAAATATAAGCCTGAGGGCAGGCCAGTATCAGATAAAGCTTCAATTTATAGTAACCGATGGTTAGAGCAAAAGCAGTCTTTCTGTACAAGAGAAGCCCTAGCCAGCTTTTTACATTTGAGTGAAGGGATTATTTAAATTAAAGTTTACTATGAAATTTTATGAGAAGCATTCTTATCTTTCATTAGTTAAATGGAAAAAAAAAGAAAAACAGAAAGAAATCCCTGGCTATAGTTAGTTGTGGGTTTGACACGCGTCAGTTGCCCTCCTGCCATGATAGGGAATGCTATCACCCCAGGAACTTTGAGGTGTGCAATTGCAGTTATTTTACAGCTGATGGATTTGTGTTGCTCCTACTAGATTCCTGCTAGTCAGGTCCCTCTTGTGATGGACACAGCATGAATGGCAAGAGTAGCTTGATCATTTGGGCAGCAGATCAGCAGTCTTGGTCTCATTTGCACAGTAGATGAGCTGGGTTAATGGAGTACCCATACCACAGAAATTACCAAATGGGTCATTTATGCTATGCCAAAAAGCAAAATCTTACAGTGTATTTGTGGCAAGCAGAACATTTTGGATTATTTATAAAATTTTAAAAATAAGAGAAATCATAAGCAGAGTAGTGCATGATACTGGCAGCCCTGAGATTACATTCTGAACAATTACCCGAAGGAACGGTTTGCATTTCTTTTGAGTCCCTAACTTCTTTTTATAAGAAACATAAAATTCACATGATCTTACTGAAAAAGCATTGCCATGTCTGCATATTCCCACCAGCTATAGTAAATCTGTGAGACTTACTGTAGTCAAATTTAAAATGTTATAATATTAATTTTGCTTTTTTGAACCACAAATGTACTTCCTGAAATGCCTTTTCCTTGCCCTTCTCTTTTTTCCTATTCTAACTACCTTTAGCCAGCCAGATACAGAGTTGAAAGTGTAGCCAGATGCAGTGGTGCACACCTGTAATGGAGCAGCTTGGGAGCTGAGACAGGAGTATCCTGAGTTCAAAGCCAGCCTCAGCAACTTAGAGAGGCCCTAAGCAACTGAGCAAGTTCCTGTCTCAAAATAAAACATAAAAAGGGCTGGGGATGTGGTTCAGTGGTTAAACACACCTGGGTTTAATCTCCAGAGCCAGAAAAAAAAAGTGTTACATCCTTTGATACAATTTTCTACAAGTTATGTAGGTATTAATGTGTAATTTAAAAATATAACTGGTATAAATATTGATAGCACATATCAAACTTTTATTGAATCAGAAGACTAACAAAATCAGTGTGAGAATATCATACTGATGTGTATGGCAAGTAAAACAGTAAGTAAAATTAGAAAGTAGATTGTTAAATCATATGCTAATCAGGTTAATGCCCCTACATGACATTGAACCAAAACCTTCAGAGTTAGCTTTTTTTCTGACAGAAGTCATTTGTAGTTATCAATTTCTACAAGTTAAACATCTGACATCATAGACATTAGACCCTAATTGGCAGTGAATGACACCAGTCCAGGGTTCCATTCTCTAGTTAGGTGACCCTGTGGTAGACTTATTTACATGATATTGAAAGATAGCAGAATCATCATTTTTGCCTGTTCTCCAAATTTCTGGCAATGAAATTTCTTAATAAAAGTTATAAAAATATGAACATGTGATACAAAATAGTAAATGGGTGTGATTTTTTGGAAAGCCTTTACAGGTATCTATGTGACATCAGACTCCATTTTCCTATCCATAGATCTCCCAAGATCAGTTTTCCTGAGCACACTAAGGAAATTGGTTTATCTTATGCCAACTCCTGAGTAATCCTCTTATCATTGCTTTCCTCAGCTCAGTGCTCGTCCCCATCATGTCGATCTGCTTTGGAAACTGATCACTTTTGGGTTTGTTTTTCATGTGAACCATGCTCATATGCACTAGAATACAGGTCTCCCAGGACTGAACTAGGGGGAACCTCATCCAGATTAAAGTTTTCTATGCACTTCCCTTTGCACATCCTTTAGCCCCACATCCTTGCCACGCACTAGACTGTCCACATGTGTCTGACTCACCTTATGTTTTGGAATGGAGGCATAGAGAAAAAATTCAAACTGCACGCTACATTTCATTATTCCTGTTGCTCAAAGAAAGCACTCCCAAAGCCCAGAACCTTTGTGAAGGGTTCTCTTTGTGGATGCAGCTCAGCTTCTTTCCTTGATCTTCTGCCTGCAATCCCACAACACTTGGCAATTGCTTTCTTGCTCATACTGAATGAACTTCTAATTCCATTTTAGGAAAAGCACTTTCCTATTCATGCCTGGTTATCTTCTACTATGCCTTCTTCAGACAATGATCCACAGCCTAACCTTTCTGAAACCTGAATCATTCATACTAGACTGTCATTATGGGAAATTCAACATGACAGTGTAAGACGAACATTAAATTCCAAGGCAATCCCTTGATTCCCCCCCCCCCGCTCCCCCCCCCCCCCCCCCCGGTACTGGGAATTAACCCAGGGATGCTCTACCACTGAGCTACACCCCCAGCCCTTTTTATTTTTTGAGACAGAGTCTCATTAAGTTGCTAAGGCTGGCCTTGAACTTGCAATTCTCCTGTCTCAGCCTCCCAAGTTGCTGGGATTATAGGTGAATGACCCTGTGCCTGGCAATTCCCTCCTCCTTCTTCCTTTTTCATCACCCCTGCTCCAGTTGGAAACTTCCAACTACCCAACTCAGTACTTGTATAGTCACATGTGTTTCACAAGGACAAGGATGCTTTTCTGAGAGGAAGAGAAAACTTAACCTAAATATAATCTAAATTGTCAGGGTCCTGCTCACATGTATGCAGTACCTCACGTTCATCACACCAAGTGGTAAGTAGTACCCCTGTGTTATTCTTCTAAATTATGCCTCTGTCAAGCATTTTTGGGCCATTTGCCCTGTTTTGGCATCCTTTGATACTGAAGCCAGTTGAGTAAATTTTGGAATGACTACCTTTCTAAGAATTAAATAGAACATCTCCTTTCTGTTCTTTAAGGAGAAGGAATTCTGTGGGAGAAATAATTTGTCCTTCACCAGATTGTAAAAACTTACAGCAAGAGCTTCAACATCTAAATAAATAATGAAATGCAAAAGAAGTTTAAAAAAAAAAAAAAAGCAGAAGGAAGAGCCAGGAAAGAATTTCTTTTCCTCCTGCCCATGTATCATTGCCTTTCCCCCAGGAATTGGCGAGGGAGTTCTTCCAGTTACACTTATTGTTTGGCAAGAAAATGGCAGAAAATTCTTAAGCATTGTTATGAGTTTAATTTTGTACCTCCAGAAGATCATTGAAATCCTAATCCCCAGTACTCGTGACTTTATTTGGAAATAAGATGTTTGCAGACATAATCATGTTAAGATGAGGGTTTACTGAATTTGGGAGGTCCCTAATCCAATGTCACTGGACTCCTTATCATAGGAAGAGGAGAAACACACACACACACACACACACACACACACAACTGTGTGAACATGAAGACAAAAAATGGAATTAATTATATTGCCATCAATACAAGGAATACATACAATAAGATTATAATAAGGAGGAAGATCCCCATCTAGATACTTTGGAGGGAGATGCCTCTGCCAACACCTTGATTTTAGACTTCTAGTCTCCGGAATGGTGAAGGAATAAAATTGTGGGATTTTTTTGTTTTGTTTTTAGTACTGGGGATTGAAGCCAGGGATGCTCTACCACTGAATTACACTCCCAGACCTTTTTATTTTTTATTTTGAGATAGGATCTCTCCAAGTTGCTAAGGCTGGCCTCAAACTTGTGATCCTCTTGCTTCGGTCTCCCAACAAGTTGGGAAAATTCTGTTGTTTAAAGCCACCAAATTAGTGATACTTCGTTAAAGAATCTCTGGGAAACTAATATGAGCATTATCATTGTCATCCTAGATATTATCAATGACCTGCCATATGACATTCACTGTCATTTCTTGACTGTGCACTAGATGAAAGTTTAGATGATGAAGTCCAAAATTTTGGGTCCAAGCTCACTGTTATTAGGTATCTGTATGGTTTGGATGTGAGGTGTCCCCCAAAAGCTCACATGTGAGACAATGCAAGAAGGTTCAGAGGAGAAATGATTGGGTTGTAAGAGTCTTAACCCAATCAGTGATTTAATCCCCTGATAGGGATTAACTGAGTGGTCACTGAAGTGGCAGGGTGTGGCTGGAGGAGGTGGGAATTGAGGCATGAGTTTGGGTATATATTTGCATCTGGCAAGTGGAGACCTCTCTCTGCTTCCTGATCACCATGATGTGAGCTGCTTTCCTCTGACACACTCTTCCGCCATGATGTCCTGCCTCACCTCAAGCCCTAAGGAATGGAGCCGGCCTTCTATGGACTAAGACCTCTGAAACCCTGAGCCCTTAAAGAAACTTTTCATCTTCTACAATTGTTCTGGTCAGGTCCTTTAGTCACAGCAGCGAAAAAAACAACTAAAACAGTGATCTAGGGCAAGTTATGTGACTGTTCCCATTAGTCCATTTTTTCTCACCTATTCTAATAGCCTTGAAAGGCAGACATAACATCCCCACTTAAGAGCAGAATCATCTAGGAAGGAAGATGGCGGAGCCAAGAAAGGACACACAGCCCCGCAGGTTCTCAGCGCTGGATGTATAAACCTAGACGGCTGCTCCTCTGTGAGGTGAGTAACAAAAGAACCTCCCTGAAACCTAATGCTGGATTGTAATAAAAATTTATAGAGTCACAGAAAGTTGGTGACTTAAGTATAAGAAATAATGCAACTCCGCGAGACCCTGTCTCTAAATAAAATACAAAAATAAATAAATAAATAAAATAAACCTGGGTATGTGACTCAGTGGTCAACTGCCCCTGAGTTCATCTCCGGTACCTCTTCTTCCCCCCCAAAAAAAATAAATTAAAAAATAAAGAAAAATCTACCCAGACCTAGTGAAACCCGGGGTTTACGGAGAAAGGCTGATTTTAATGGACCAAGAGTTGGTAGGGAAAGCGCCTCAGTGAAAACAAATCCAAAGTGGTCTGCTGGAGTGGGAGGTGCAGTGAGCCACCAAAAGCCCCCTGGTCCACGGCTGCAGGGAACCCTCTGCCAGGGGAGAGGAAAACTGGCGCCGGAGCTGAAAGCCGCCCTGCGCAGCCCTGGCAGCTGAGGGATCCGGAACTCAAGGGAAGAGGAGCAAGCCAAGCCAAGGAGAAAATCCTCACCTGGACCAGAGACACTAAAACAGGCACAAAGAACATTCTACCTGGACCATTCAGCCTTTGGATCCCAAGGGAGAAAGATGCCATACTACCTGGCACCCCCATACTATCTGGCACCCCCATACTATCTGACACCCCCATAAGGGCTATCAAGAAGATTTCCCTGCAGCCACACAGCTGTCTGCACTCTAGGGTGGACCCTGACATTACACAGTTGACCAGCAGCACCCAGACTATCCCACCCAACACTGGGAGATGGCGGGCTGAGAACTGCTACACCCAGCTGGCTGCTAGGGGAGGAACACAAGGACAGCAGCCAAAAATACAGAGCCAAAAATAAATATATAAAGACTGAAAATCCAGCCCTGCTAACAGATTTGACCACCACAGCAGAAACAAGCCGTCTCTCTCTTAAAGATTTTTTTTCTATTTTCTTTTTCTCTCCTTTTTTCTTATTTCTTTTCCGCTCCTCCATATTCCCATTTTTTTGCTCCTTTGAAATTTTAACACTTTTTTCAAACATCATTTTGTTGTATTATATTATTCTTAACTTTTAAAAAATTATACTTGATTTTGTGTGTGAGTGTCCATTTGTGGTTGTGTCTGCTCTCACTACACGGGTAGGTTTGTGTGTGTGTGTGTGTGTGTGTGTGTGTATACACACACATACATATATGTACACATATATATTTATATAATTTGACATACACATTAACATCTCTTTCCTGCATGTGTTCATTATTTAGCCTAGATTCCATTTAGGTGGGTTACAGTTATTCAAGGGTTCGGATTGTTTTGCTCTTACATTTGCTGGTTTATTTATGCCTAGGTTTTGGGCCCTCTTATCTCCTTTTCTTTGCTGTTTTCCCCCAATAACAACCCAAATTCACTATTTCCTGTTCCTCTTTCTTTTTTTTTTCATTACTTTCAATTAATTTATTTCTTCTTCTTTATAGCTAACACTTCTTCCCTATCTTCTGCCTCTCCTCTGACTACTTTTTCAAACACTTCAAACTTTTTCTTGCCTACCTGCCTTCTTTTCTCTTATTTAGGAAACTGTTATCTCACTAAACAATAGCAATAATATAAACTATGTAGGTATTACCTCTTTCAAGTTGTTGTGCATTATGTTAATTATAGTAGACACCTGCTGTCAAATGCCTGATCAGTTCATGTTTTTTAAATTCCTGGTACTATTGTTAAATGCTGACCCCCACTATTCTTATATAGTTGACAACTAGTGTTATAGATGTTGAAGTAAACACCAGACATTTATCTTAAGGTCATACAACTGTTGCTGACATTAGTGCCATTCCTGGATCCCCTCTCCCTTTTAGAGGGCCTAGAAAGACATTGGAACACTTCAAGATCAAGAGAAGAGATTCTGCTGATGACAAATACTTGCATGTCAACCAAGCAACAGTGACTCTCACCCCACATGCAATCTAGCCTCACCTGAGCCTTAGCATTACTTCAACTTAAAGAATGGAGGAGACAAAAACTCCAAACTAATAACAATATTACAAAAAACTAATAACAATATTAAAAGCTACAAGAGAGAAACATCAGGTCACATTAGAAGAGAACCGCTAAGACTCACTTTTGATCTCTTAATTCAGACCCTAAAATCAAGGAGGGCCTGGGATGAGATATTTCAAGCCTTCAAAGAAAATAACTACTCAGCCAAGATCAGTTTCAAATTCAAGGGGAAAAAAAAAACTTTCCATGACCAGAGTAAACTAAAAGAATCCATGACCATGAAGCAAACACTATAAAGAATACTCAAAAGATAAACTGCACACAGAGAATTCAAAAACAATTCCCAAAGCTCACAAATAGAGGAAAATCAATAGAAGAGCAATCCACTAAACAAGCATCAAGACAGTATTAAATATAGCAAAAAATTAAATTGGCATAAAACCACAAACACATAGCCATACTAACACTGAGTGTTAATCTTCTCAACTTCCCAATTAAAAGACATAAATTAGGACAATGGATCAAAAAATGAAACAAACAAAAAGCCCCCAACAACAACATCCAACTATATACTGTTTACAAAAGACTCATTTGATAGGCAAAGACACCCACAGGCAGAAGGTAAAAGGATGAAAAAAAAAATTCAATGCAAATAGAATCCAGAAACAAGCAGGAGTAACTATTCTTATATCTGACAGAGCAGATTTCAAACAAAAATTAATCAGAAAAGGAAAAGATGTCCCCTACATTCTCATAAAGGGAACAATCCAACAAGAAGATATAATCACGATACATATATATGCCCCAAATGTCCATGTATCCAATTACATAAAAAAAAAATCATGACATTATATCTCAGATAGACCCCAAAACAATAATACTGGGTGATTTCAACATACCCTTGTCATCAATAGATAGATCATCAAAACATAAAATCAATAAAGATATCTCCAACCTAAATCATACTAAAAATCAAATGGACCTAATACACATCTTCAGGATATTTCACCCCCAAACAGCTGAATATTCCTTCTCAGCAGCTCATGGAACTTTTCCCAAAATAGAGCATATTCTAGGTCACAAAGTAAATCTTAGCAAATACAAAAACAGAAAATTTCCATGCATCCTATCAAGTCACAATGAAATGCAACTGGAAATCAACAGTACAAAAAATAATAGAAACCACATAGACCAATGCACTCTTTTTTTCTTTTCTTTTTCTTTTTCTTTTTTTTTCTTTTTTTTTTTGGTACTAAGAATTGATCCTAGTGGAGCTTTACTCCTGAGTCATATCCCCAGGAGAAAGGGGAGGAGGGGGTGGGAGGAGGAGGGGTAGGGGGAGGAAGTAGAAGAAACACTCAGGAATTAATCTAACCAAGGAGATAAAGAGCTATACAAAGAAAATTGGGGAAAGTTGTATACTAGTACAACCACTCTGGAAAGCAGTATGGAGATTCCTCAAAAAACTGGGGATGGACCCAGCTATCCCACTCCTTGGTATTTTTCCAAAAGAACTAAAATCAGCATACTACAGTGATACAGCCACCTCAGTGTTTATAGTAGCACAATTCACAATAGCCAAATTATGGAATCAACCTGTATGCCTGTCAACAGGTAAATGCGTTAAGAAATGTGGTATCTATACACAATGGAGTTCTACTCTGCCATAAAGAAGAACGAAATTTTGACATTTGCTTTTAAATGAATGGAAGTGGATAACATCATGCCAACTGAAATAAGCCACACTGAAACTCAATGGTCATATGTTTTCTCTCATATGTGGAAGCTAGAGCAAAATAGAGGAAAGGAGGAGAAAAGGATAGGAGATCAGAAAGATATAGGGAATATCAGTATTAGAGAGGAAGGGTGGGGGGATGGGAAAGGGGAGGCAATGCAGAATGATTTCTTTAAAAATCATGTCACACACGTGTGCACGCACACACACACACACACACACACACACACACACCCCACAGGGAATTTCACCTTTATGTATAAGTAAAAAGAACCAATCAAAACCAAAAATAAATAAATAGATGAGCAAAAAAGGAAAGGAAGTGTAGCAGAGTAGAGGAAGAAAAATGGGGGAAGAGGAGAAAAGGAGGGTTATGAGCTGAGTATGAGTCTGTTGGGTTGAACCCAAATATTATGTATAACTATAAAGCTCTTTAAAAAAAGATGTAGAATCTTCTGAGACATAGTGAAGTTCAGCATTTACCCACAGAAGGTGGTTAGCTTTTAAAATATGTTTTTCACTTTTTTATTTTGAAATACTTAAAATTTATAGAAAAATTACAAGAGAAGCATAATGGACTCTCACCATTTACCCAGGCTCCCCGTTGTAACTTTTTTTGTGTCATATTTGCTTTTATTCTATATAAATACGTATTTCCCTCTCTCTAAAAATGTGTATTATGTCATGTGCACATTTTATATGTTTACCTCTAAGCTATTTGAGAATTCCATACATGTGCCTTTCATACAATATGTTATTCCTAACAATAAGTATACTCTCCTTCTTCGTGAGAGTACAACACGAAAATGAGGAAATTAAGGTTGATGTAGTCTCAAGGTTTCTTTTCTTGTTTTGTGGTGCTAGGGATCAAGTCCAGGGCCTTGTGCATGCTTGGCAGGTACTCCTTTATTGAGCTACCCTCCCCCCCGCAACACACACACTTAATATGAAAGTAACGTGTATTCCCACTAGTGCACAGATCATAAATATACAGCCTGAGAAATTTTCACAAGTGAGCACATCTGTGTAATCATCAGAGAGCTCAGGAAATAGATCATTATCATCAGCCCAAAGCTCCCACTCACTTCCTCCTCCCCATAGGTAACTGTTATCCTGACTTCTATTATCATAAATTAGTTTTGCCTACTTTTGAACCTTATATACAATCATATAAATTATATAGTATGTTTTTATTTGTTTTTTTTTAAAGAAAGACTGCCTTCTTTCACCTAATATTGTATATGTGAGTCCATAATTATTATTGTGTATACCTGTAATTGGTGAACACATCCCAGCTTATCCATTGTGCAGTTCTTGGACATGTGAGTTATTTCTTATTTGGGGTCATTAATCTTTTTGTACATGTTTGGGCCTATTAATCATATGCATACATTCTTGTTGGTTTCATTGCTAGAAGTATAATGATTAGGTCAAAGGGTATGATTAAATTCAGGCTAATCAATTTATTTTTTCACAGTTTTGGAGGCTGAAGGTCTGAGATGGTTCAGTTCTGGAGAGGACTCTTCCTGGCTTGTAGACTGTTTCCTTCTTTCTGTATCTTCATGTGGTCTTAGAAATTTTGTCATTGTCCTCTTCTTATAAGGCTACCAACAGAAGGGGATTAGGATCCCACACATTTGACCTGATTTACCTCCTAAAAGTCCTATTTCCAAATACAGTCACATTGTGGGGTTGCGGTTCAGCACAGGCATTCTGAAGGGATAAGATTCAGTCCACAGCAAATGTGGGCATGTCTCAGGTTCTTCTCTCCTCTCTTTTCCTCTTTCTCATGTTTGATGATGCATGAAGTTAACAGATTTTGCTTTAAATCACTAGCAGTATCTATATCTGTAGGTTAGTTGTGGGTTAAGGGATGGAAAAGGGGAAAGAGGAGATTAAGATGGATGGTGAACCCAAGCAGATCCGAGCAGGTCAGAGTTTCTAAGAAAGTTTAATTTCTTAGAGGACATGTTGAAAGCTTATGCTTGCCTGCCTATCTATCGATCATCTATCTATTCATCTTAAATATCTTTTACCAAGTCAACCAAATAGCCCTATTTCCATTTTTAATACTTACCTGAGGAATTTATTAATAATTCAAAATGAAATACACATTCATAAAATGTTTTCAGTTTTGTGGGATTTAAATTCATTAAGTTTTCTATGCTGTCTTACCAGTTTACTAACATTATGATAAAGTCTAGTTATTATCCAGTGGCTTCTCTAGGTTGTGCTACAAGATTGAAATGGTCCTTTCAAACATAGTCTTCTATGTCTATTTCTAGACTTCGTGGCATTTGTCTCAATTAAATCATAATATTTAATAACAAAATCAGACCACTGTGGTATGACTTAAAAATGTTCATCATTGTATTAAAATAAATAACATTACCAGGTGTGGTGGCTCATGCCTGTAATCCCAGCTACTCAACATGCTAAGGCAGGAGGGTCCCAAGTTCAAAGCCAGCCTCAGCAACTTAGTGAGGCCCTAAGCAACTTAGTGAGAGTCTGTCTCATAAAAAAAAAAAAAAAGGAAGTACTGGGAATGTAGCTCAGTGATTAAGCATCCCTGGCTCAATCCCTGGGTTTAATTTAATAAGGGCTAAAATTTATAACTCAGAGGAAGAATGCTCCCTAGTACCACACACACACACACACACACACACACAGGGGAGAGAGAGAGAGAGAGAGAGAGAGAGAGAGAGAGAGAGAGAGAGAGAGAGAGAGAGAGAGAAATAACATCTATTGAGAAAAACCAGGCATTATGATATACTTCTTTATGGCCATGATCTTGTATACTATCATAACAGTCCCAGGAAGAAGCCTGTATTATTATTCCAATTTTCATAGATGAGAAAATTGCAGTTTAGAGAAATTAAGTAATTTGACTAAAGTCACATAGCTAGTAAGTGACAATCAGCTAGAACTTGAGCCAAGTTAGATTGATTCTGGAACCATAGTAATCTCTACACAAAGTAACCATTCAACAACAGGAGAATGCTCATGTGCTTTGTAACTTCAATACCATACAATATTACCCAGCCACTGGAAATTATGTCCCCAAATAATTTTGATTAACTTTGAAAAGTGTTTACATTTCAAGAACAAAGTGAATAAGGTATACAAACATTTATACATTTTGATCTCAGCTAATAGAAAAATAAACCTGTGTGAATACCCACAGGTATAAGGGAAAGTAGTATGTACAAATATGAATAATGCTTATTTCTAAATGCTAAATGTGGTAAGATAATAAATTATTATTATTATTATTATTGTTATTATTATTATTATTATTATTATTATTATTATTATGGCAGAACTGGGAATTGAACCCACTGTCTCGTATGTACTAGGCCAGAGTTCCACTACTGAACCACACTGCCTTCTTAATTTTATTTTTTTAATTTCTTTTTTTTAAAAGTTGTATATGGACACAATGTATTTATTTTTATGTGGTGCTAAGGATCAACCCAGTGCCTCACACATGCTAGGCAAGCGCTCTACCACTGAGCTACAACCCCAGACTCCATTCTTAATTTTCTTTTGAGACAGCGTCTTCCTAAGTTGCCCAGTCTGGCCTCCAATTGGCAATTCTTTCGCTTTAGCTTCCTGAGTAGCTGGGATCACAGGCATGCGCCACTGCATCTAGCTAGACGATTCTTGCTTTCTTAATATATATTTCTATAATAAACACGTATTGCTTTTGTAATCAGGAAAAAGATAACAAAAATCTTTAATACCTACAACATAAAAGAGGAACTATAAGACTTGGGTTTTATGATTAAAGGAATCAGTTCATTTAATAACTACTGTATTCATTAACAAGGTGCAAACCATTCCATTTGTGGTCTGTTCTCGATGCATATGGTTATCAGACATTCAGACACATGTAATATTCTCCTGCTGGTTGAATTCTCTTTCTGCCTTATGTTGGAGATAAAGTAGAAAGTGTATATTTCTCATTGGGAAGTTGGCATTTGAATGAGACTGCCGTTTTTCTCAGCTTAAAGAAGATAAAAGGAGTTATCAAGTAATGTTTTCTTTCACCTAAGGATGTTGGACCCACTCCGACAATTGGAATTGATTGAACTCCAGTGCTTGCAAATTTAAAAGCCTAACACAGGGGATCTACTCACACTGAATTTTACAAATCAATGGATAAACTCAAAACAAAACCCTATTACGAGGCACCTTAATGTTTATCTGTTTGGCAAGATAAACACTTGTAAACAAGCATTTTCGATTGTGAGCCTCCATAATAACACTATGAGATCTGTATTGGATGGTAAAAATTTGCATGGAACAAATCTGAAGGAGAATATTGCTTTTTTAAAACATTGAGTCTTCTGATTCATATTCTCAATTAGATTGTGTTTCATTTATCTAAAATTGTCTCTTTTGACTTTGGATAGAATTTTCTCATTGTCAATGGAATGAATTTAACATCACACGAAACTGGTAGGCTGTTGGTATTCGATTAAATGGTATTTATTACCTTGTGGATGCCTATGAATCAGTGGATGAGGAAAAAGAAAAGACATTAAATTGCTTTATGTATGAAGAACATAATGATTGCTAATTAATTTACTAGTTAGTCTTTAAGTTTTATATCTACATCCTCACATTTAATTTGGACTTCAATGTTATATTAAGATTACTCATACTGGAGGAAAACTTTTAAAAGACCATGTTTATGAGGAATCGGTATTTTTAAAAAATCAGTTATTAGATTTTTTTAAAATAAAAGTCTCAACAATTTTCTTTCCTTCTTTCCCCCTTCCTTCCTTCCTTCCTTCCTTCCTTCCTTCCTTCCTTCCTTCCTTCCTTCCTTCCTTCCTTTCTCTGTGGATATTTAATCCAGGTGTAATTTACTACTGCTACATGCCCAGCACTTTTTATTTTTTATTTTGAGACAGGGTCTCCCTAAGTTGCTTAGGGCTTTCCTAAATTGCTGAACTTGCCTTGAACTTTCGATCCTTCTGTCAAAGCCACCTGAGTTGCTGAGATTACAGGTGTGTGCCACTATACCTGGCTAGTTATTAGATTTTAATCAACAGACCTAAAGACCTTAACATTTGGATCAGTTCATTAGACATTGATTTTGGTGATGAGCACTTTTCCCAGTTCATTGTCATTGATGACCAATACCTTTATAAAATTGAAATACTAGAATGATGTAAAAATGAAAATGAAGATATTTTCAAGTCAATGGATGAAAGTGCAAAACAGAAATATGCTTTTTTTTTTTACTATTAGTTTCAACAGATGTACCATTATTTTCAAATTTGTCTAAGCACTGTAAATTCTTCCTCTCAATTCCTGTGTTTATCTTTCCATGTACTGTATCAAGCAGTTCTTGGATCTGTGCCTGTATACAGACCTGGTTTGGAGTAGATATGCTGTGAATCCCTCTGCTCCTCTTGGCCTCCTGTTGTTTAACCTGGGCTGCAAATTGGATAAGGGAGTGCAATGACTTCCCTAATCTCACCCTCATCTGCCTTTGAAGAGGCCTACAGACTATAATCAAAGTAGTGCCATCTCTTACCTGTAGTGTAGTGTCATCTCTTACCTGTAGTGTCCTGATGTCATGCCTGACCCCTGTCCCTAAATTCAGTGGGTCTCGTTTCATGTGATCACTCCAGTGGTACATGTTGGGGATCCCAGGAAGAGTGCCTCAGGTGAGCCAGGGAAAATATCCTTGTTTGACATAGACATGGATGAAATAATTGATACCTCCAGTACATTTGACAGTTGTGGTCACAACAGTGAAGTTTAACAGAAAATTGTTAGTCACACTGAGTCCCTTGTGGCAAATGCAGACAACTTAAGCTTATTCATGTAATTTTTTTTCCAGTTCAAAACTCTGATTTTTTAGGTCACTTTAGGATTCAGAATTCATTTAACATTTTATTCAAACTCACATCTCTATTTTCTACTTTTTTTTTTTTTTTGGTCTTTGGTGGTGGTGCTGGGGATTGAACCCAGGATCTTGTGCATGCAAGGCAAGCACTCTACCAACTGAGCTACATCCCCAGTCACCGTTTGAGTCTAACTGCCGCAGTCTGGCTGGACACAAAATCACGAGCCACTCAAGCAGGAACAAAGTTTATTTTTTGAAACTGCCGCCAATGTCCGGTACCGCCCGGGAAGATTTTTTCCACCCACGCGGCCTCCTCCCGGACCGCAGAGAGAGCTCCTCCCCCGGAACTCCCTCCTACTGTACTTCCCCAACCAATGGGAACTCTCCAGGAGTCCCGTAGCCGGCCTAGGTGAACAGCAGGAGTCCAATATCCATATGAATGCAAATCTTAACATAATCATATCATCTCAATGGCTAGCTGGCGTCACCTTTCGACCAAAAATGCCATGCATCATATACTTGGCTCTTAGCATCTAACACCCCAGGGAGTGGACACAGTCCACACTCAGAGCCTTCAGGGAAGGGATGGGGTTCAGCTGCCTAGTCTTTTCTCCCAGGTGTGGATGGCCCCGAGGCTGTGGTGTTTTGGGCATAGTCGGCATGGTGGGTGCTTCAGGAGATGGAGAGCTGGCATTTCCACAGCTGTTGCTGCTCCTCTTGTGCGTTCTCTGGCCCAAAGATCCCCCAGAACTGCTGCAGCCCTTCACTCATGCTGGGGGCCAACTGTGTCCACTTCTGATGCAGGAGTTTCTAGGAGCTTCTTGGCAGACACTTAGGTTCTCCTCCCCAGTAATTTCTGCTCTTAACCCAAAGGATTGTGGGAAACTTCAGCACCATGTTGCCAGACTTTGGGGCTTGGGTCTGGTCCCTCAGCTCTTTTGACATCCATTGTTTGCCTCTTTTTCTTTGTAAAGGCCAGGAAGTGTGAGGACTATCCAGTAAAGCTATAGCCTCCATGAGTCCCTTAGGAAGGGGCAGGGGCACATTGGTATAGATGTTGAGGAAGAGATGAGGGACTGGGGCGAATTGAGGTTGGCTGTCTAGATCACTTGGGTCCCACACCAGAGTCTGGATGCTCCCCTGGAAAGGGAGAAGAGGGTGTGGCTCCAATTTCTGCCTATGGGCTATCCTGGGCGATCAAGAGAACTGGAATTGGCCAGGATGGAGTAATGATGGCTTGAACTTGGGTTAGCTCCCATCAGGTCAAACTGGGGTAAAAAGACTTTGGCTCCGAGAGACAGGCCTGCAAGAGACTCTATACTCACCTCCTTCCCAGATAGCCTTCCTTGCTATTGATGGTCCCTCTAGCTGGAATACAGTTTTGTTAATTGCTAAGGTTGTGGCCTAGATACACTGATACCTCCAGGAACCCTGACCATTCCTGACACCAACCACCTTAGGTACATACCCTGACTCTTTTTGACTTGTTAACCACTCCTGCCAACTCTCAAGCCCCGAGTCTATCTCACTGCAGCTTCTCTTCATGGGGAAGAAAGGGGACAATGTTGAGATCATTCTAAATCCATCAGCCCTCAGTTATCTTTTATATTCTTTAAATCTTTTGTCTGTGTCTTCCAAAGTAAGGAAGTGACGTTCATGTTATAACTCCAGCCAGGAAATGTGGAAGCAGCCATGAAACCCATATCTAATGAAACTAATGTTTGCTGTTAAGAAATCAGGATACTGGTTGTATTTGGAAGGGACATGAGGTACAAATAACATTCTCTTTATTGATTAGGATGCTGATTATATGGTTGTGTTCACTTTGTGTAAGCTCATTGAGCTGATGATTTGGCCTTAAGAATCTTAGGAAATTTTTTATTATCCAATATCCAGTATGTCATAGTGGTTGGGCAATGGCCTGGCAAGGAAACAGATTCTCCTCCAGAAACTCCAGAGTAAACAAAGCCTTGTTGACAGCCTAATTTAAAAAAGTATATATATTATTTTACTTTTTTTGGTATTGGGGTTTGAACCTTGGGGTGCTTTACCAGTGAGCTACATCCTCAGTCCTTTTTATTTTAAGAAGGGGTATCACTAAGTTTCTTGGGGCCTTGCTAAATTGACCTCGAACTTGCAATCTTCCTGCCTCAGCTTCCAGAGTCACTGGGATTACAGGTATATGCCACCATGCCTGGCAACTGACGGACTGATTTTAATTCTGACCTCCAAAACTAAAATCAGATAATAAATTTGTGTTGTTTAGCTATGAAGTTTATGGTAATTTATTACAGCAACAACAGTAACTAACACAGACTTGTTTCAGAGCAAACTAGGTTCCAGGCAGGCCCTGAGGGTGATTACATAGCCAATGATAGAAGAAACTCTAGGATTCCAATTCAAGTTTGCTAGCATTGAGAGACCAGATATTTTTCACCAACCTAGTTTTTTTTTTTTTTTTCATTGCAAATAAAATGTAACAGTCTGATAAGATTGATATTATAAACCTTTAAATTTCCCTAAGGACAATTCTAGAAGCTCAGTACATGATTCTGGTTGCCACAGGTCATTGATATAGGTTGAGTCATGATGTTACACTGATTCTGTGTCCTTGCTTGGCTACTCACAGTCTACTACTTGACATGTTTAGCACCATGGCAGCTTTATAGGTACTCAATGAATTCCAGGTAGCTAAGGAAAGAATGATCTTCCTCCATATTACTCCATTCATTCCTAACTAGGGATCAACTCTCCAATTAACCATGGCATATTCATTTTCCTTTGGAAATGAAATACGTGAATTGTCACATGTCAAGAGTGCTTCATGAGAAGAAAATTCTAAAGTGAATTCTTTTTCAGTAGGGGTAAGATAGGGCTGGGGCATAATTGAATGATGAAATGCTTGCCTAGCATGCATGCAAGAGGTCCTGAATTGCGTCTCCAGCTACACAGCTACACACACACACACACACACACACACACACTAAAGTCATTTGCCTTTTTAAAACTTTGATGGTAAAATATGCTGGTTCTCTAGTCTAAAGCTGAATATTTACCTATTATATCAATATTTACCACCAATTTATCTGTAGGTAAATTTTAAAGTCAGGATTGGTTTGACAGAAAATCATTTAGGATTAGTGGAACTCGCTTTTAGAGGTAGCTTTAATGTAAGCAAGGCACAAAAACAGCTTAAAATATCCAAATATTCAATCTAGGTGCTTCAGAAAACCATGTGGAAAAGCTGTGTTGATCGTTTCCTGCCTGAAAATGGCGATGGTTTACAGGACATCTCCATCTTTATTTTGCCCTAATCCTTCGTCTTTTCCTACTCTGCACAGTTTTCAGAGTGTATGTCAGTCATTTCTGAGTTGATATTGGGCCAAGACTCAAGATCATTAAGGCTTTAAACAGCCACCATGTGGTCACAACTATGGCTACAAAAGTCCCCCATGAGACACACACAGTGAAGAGGCCAGCCCGACTCATGCATACTATTTGGGTTTGGTGCCAAAATCCCATTTGGAGTTTCTAGACCTGGTGACTTGTGCTAGAATACATAGCACTAAAAATGTTCCTATTTTTTTTTTTTTTGCCAGAGGCCTTACTAAGAGAATCTTCTCCAGATCTTTTCACTCTGGTGGCAAAAAGAAAGGAAAAAAAAAAAATTTGGAATTGGTAGGATGGATTCTTCTCCCTGAGACCTAGGGTGAGGTGGTCTAATGCTGTACTGCAGGCCAGGCTTTTCTTTGCAAAAATAAGCAGAGGGTGGCAAGTGATGAGAAGAGGCAGAGGACGGAGTTCATTGCCAGTGGGAGAGAGGGCTACTCTCTTGCTAATAAGGCAGCACAGGGGAAAGCCTTTCTTTTCTTTTTTCTGTTTATGTTTTGGTACTAAGGATTGGATGCAGGGGCATTTACTCCTGAACTATATCCTCAGGTTTTAAAATTTTTTTATTTGGAGACAGGGTCTCTCTAAGTTGCTGAGGGTCTTTGCCAGTTTGCTGAGGCTGACCTTGAACTTGTGACCTTCCTGCCTCAGTCTCTTGAATGACTGGGATTACAGGCATGTGCCACTGTACCCAGCCTGGGGAAGTCATTTTAATGAGACAAGTTAAAAAAGACAGAAAAATACACCCTACTGTCATGTATACCAAAAAAGAAGAAATAGAAGAAGAAGAACGAGGAGGAGGAGGAGGAGGAGGAGGAGGAGGAGGAGGAGGAGGAGGAGGAGGAGGAGGAGAAAAAAAAAATGGGACCTCCAAGAAACCCAATTCAGCTAGAGAAGCATAATGTTTTGCCTGTTAATTTATCACACCACTCAGAGTTCTGTCCTTGGCCCCAACACTATGGTTCAACAAGGCCCTCCGAATTTTACCTGGCTTCTCCTTAGGGAAGAGAGCTGGGAGAACAGGAGGCTTGATCTGACCCCAGAGGCTGACAATGCCTATTGTCCCAGAGTTGGGTAATGCTTTGGTCACACTGACCTCCAGGCCTGCCCTGGGTTATCCGTGGCAGGGGTGAATCAGAAGCTGCTCCTCTTCCCCACCAGCCTTCCACACTGCCTGTGCTGCCTCATTCCTCCCACATTCCTCTTCAGGGAGGCGGGCGGTGGGAGGACTGCTGCTCTGCATTGTGATGGGTTGTGTCTGAGAGGCGGCTTCCAGTGCCCGGAGCCTGTGCTGCATGCAGTACAGCTGCAAGCAGGAATCAATTAAGTGGCTATTAGGTTCCCACTCTCAGGCAGTGACACAGTTGGCTTCACACTGACTTTGTTACATATGAAATCCCCAAAGAGAATAATACCTTATCTAAACTTTCATTATATTTTGTAGTACAATGAATACAGATCGATAATAAATTTTGTTCTAATATACCATTAATTTCAGAAGAATTTTTCCCCTTTCCTTTTTCTCTATCAAGAAATCAAATTATAACTCTATAAAAAATAAGTTTTTTTTTTCTATTTAAGAACTCTGTGAAGAGAACAATGGCTTCCTTTTAAGTATTAACATTTTAGCTTCTATTTAAAAATAAGCTCAGGGGACTTTATACAATGAAGAATTAAATATATTTCTCAGAACACAAACTTATACTGGGATATCGTGAAAAATTATCCTCTTCTCCATGGCAATGGAATTAGACCATATGTTATTAAATTAAAATAATTTAGTTTTTAATTGAAATTAGGAAGTACATCAAACATATAGATAAGAATGTAAAATAAAGTAAATGAAAATCCACCATATACCTACCCAAAATTTTATAAAAATAATATTATGCTTTATATTTCTAAATGGTTTCTGAGGAGATGATATAGGTATAACAGAGACCACCTTTATTTCCCCCCAATCCCATTGCCCTCTCTTACCCTTGGAGATAGGTACTATCCTGAATTCAGTGCTCATCATGGTTTACATATTTTTTTACTATGTGTACATAGAAAATATAGTCTTATTTTGCAAAATTCTGTACTGTATATATCCTTCTCCGACTTGATTTTTAAGCTCAAAATTCCAGAAAGGATGTTTAAACTGTGGAGCCTGGGGTGAACACAGAGCTAGATAAGTCCCAAGTCTTTAACTGGCATGCAAAGCCTTCAGGTGATACATGAACCCCTAAAATTATAGACACATGCCCATTTTTTTTTCCTTAGAGAAAGGTCCTTAGTTTGTGTAAAATCATCAATTCCATCTTTGACCCTGAAAGGTGAAGAACTACTTGTACCATTAAGGTACAAAGTTACTTTTTAAAAATCATGATGTATTATTTATTTCTTTATTTTATTCTATATGTCTTCAATTTTTTTTTCCTCTGTAGAAGCTTATTCAACTTTAAGTAGCAAAACCAATGAAGTCCTGTGTTTTATTTATTCATTGTGTGTGTGTGAGAGAGAGAGAGGGGGTGGGTACTAGGGATTGAATCCAGGTGCACTTTACCACTGAGCCACATCCCCAACCCTTTTTATTTTTTACTTACAGCAGGGTCTTACTGCATTGCTTAGGGTCTCACTAACTTGCTGAGGCTGGCCTTGAACTGTGATCCTTCTGTGTCAGCATCCCCACTGGGATTACTGGAGTGTGCCACGGCACCTAGCAAAGTCCTGTATTTTAATATATCATATATACATATATATAACACTCTGCTATACAAAATAAAATTTATAGAAATTTCAATCTAGTAGACCTAAAGAAACACGATGCTCTTCTAGATGTAGCATTGTAAAAAAAAAAATGATGATTCTAATTCCATTAGAAGCCTGATTTCTTTTGCGGAGGGGAGCCTTCAGCATGGACAGGTTGAAGGCTGGAAATGACTTAATAAGGCTGCAGGTGCCATTTTTACCGCTAGAGGGCACTAGCACAACTAAAAATAAAGAAGACATCTTTTTGTAGTAAAATATAAATGCCAGAGGAGTCGCTTGCAAGATCTTCACATATTTATTTATTTCTGTTTACAGATTTTCACATCAAGCTCCTAATATATTTTAAAACTTTCATGTTCAGGCTCTTAACGTTATAAATCTCATAAAACAAACGTGAAGCAGCCTGAAGGGGAGACCTTAAATAAATGAAGTGGGAACATCACAGCTGGATTCTGGCTCCTGATCTAGTCATTGGATTTTCAAGACCTCAATTGCTGGTCAATTAATTTATATCTTTATTAATAAAGAAACATGATTTAGGAGTGCACGAAGAAAAAGACAGTATTTTCATTTAAGAATTTACTAAAAAATGCGTTGTTATTGCTTGGGCAGTCACTGTTCACCTTCAGTCTTTGCGAATGTTCCATATCTTTTGTCCTTCCTTTGGCCAATTAAGAAGTAAACTGTGGGCATTTTGCATACTGTAGGCTGTGCTGCTGGAACTTTGGTAGAAAGCAGTTGTTTCAAAGGGACCTTTCCTATCACCCACTTACTTTTCTGTGTCTACTGAATGCACTAAGGTCGGAAGAATACATTTTCCTTCTCTTAATTGAGAGTTACTCCAGGGCTTTTTATGTGCTAACTGCCAATTTCCAATTAAGAACTAAGAAAAGCCATTGTAACCCAGCATTTTAACACTAGCACATTGAAATAACTCATATTTGTAAAGCACTTTACAATTTTCCAGAAGTATTTATCTACAAAACTCATAATAATTCCTTGAAAGTAATACATAGTTATTCCTAACAGGTGGGTTAGAAAACCAAAACTTCCATACATTCCATGCTATAGACTATTGATGACAGTGGTTGTCCCTAGATCATGTTAATAAATGGTGGACCTCTCTGCCAGTTTTCTTATTTCTAGTCTACTTTGAGACTTTTGTATTCATTGTCCCATTCCTTTCCTTCTTGTTGGAATAGATTTCTTTTTCATGTAGTAGGGGAAGCAAAGGGGGTGATCTCCTTCTTGCCCATCATAAAGGGACACAGCTGACACCTCTCTATCAAAAGACAGATTAACAAGACAAGAGCATAGGAAATTTACTTGATCAGTTTTTATGGGACACAGGAGCCTTCAGATTGAAGATCCAGAGTCTTATGGTGAGCTGTTTATTTAAGGCCTCTCCTGCAGGCCTGCTTCATATTTGCTTCATGGGACTGATAATACTAAAAGAACTTGAACATGAAAGTTTTAGGTTCAGTGAAGCAAGAAAAGCTGTGTAGAAAATGTGATTGGAGAGGAAGGGTGTGAGGTAATACTGATAGGCTGCGTGGGGAAACCCCGTGAGACCTGTCCGTACTGATTCTTCTTGGCTCTCTGGGGTAGGAACCTTTCTGAAATTGGGGTCTTAAGACCTACTACCAAACAACGTGGGTCTGAGAATTGCTTTATGGCTCCCCCCAAGACAGAATGGCTCAGAAAGATTATTATTTTTAGGCTTTATGGCTTGCTTTGGGGAAAGGAGGCTCTAGCATCTATGGCCCGCCTTGGGAAAGATCCCATCCATGGGGTGTTTCCATTTTAGAGGAGGTAGGGTGCATAATAGTGAAGAAGCAAATTATATGGTAGAAGCAAACCAAGTGTGGGGTGTTAGAAAAGATGAAAAGCAGAGCAGCGTGAGTCAATGCAGGGGTGCTTCTCTAACCAGGTCATCCTTCCTGAGAAGGGGTGAGGGGTTTGCTCCAGCATCATTCAGGAGAAGGATCAGGGAGCAATTACAGAACCCAAGGGTGTCTGGTGCATTCAGCATCCTGAAGGAGGAGGCAGATATAGCTGGAGTAAGAAGGGGACAAAACGCTGAGTACAGGTTTGGAGAGCTGTGCTGTAGGGGCAGCCCATGCCACAATAAGGAATTTGGTTTTCACCTTGAGTTAAGCAGGTGGCCATGGAGCTGGAGAACATGATCAGAGCAAAGTTTTTCCCTTTTTGGGGGTACTGGGGATTGAATCCAGGGTTGCTTTACCACCGAGCCAAACCCTAGCCCTTTTTATTTTTTTTATTTAAAGACAGGGTCTCACTGAGTGGCTTAGGGCCTCACTAAATTGCTGAAGCTGGCTTTGAACTTGTGATCCTCCTGCCTCAGCCTCTTGAATGTGTGCCATAGAGTAAACATTTTAACAGAATCATTCTGATGGCCATGCAGGGATAAGACTGTGTGCGAGTGAGGGGAAGAGGTAAATGTAAAAGACAAATAGTTGATCATGATCTCAATCCAGATGAAAAGCAACAGTGAGCCAGCCTGATCTTATGTATTTATTTATTTGCAGTGCTGGGGTTAGAACACAGGGCATCATGCATGTTGGGCAAGCACTCTATCAGAAAGGAAGGAACAGTGAGATAACAGGAAGGAGGTCTAGAGTCCTGGGAAGAAAGACAGGATAGAAGCAACCCATTGAACTCCATCTGCAAACATTGCAACCCTCATGCATTTGCCCAACCAGAAGCATGGAATGGCCTTGCATTGTGGAAATTTTCCTTTGAAAGAAAACTGAGCTGGGTGTGGTGGCAGTGGCCTGTAATCCCAGCAGCTCAGGTAGGTGAGACCGGAGGATCGTGAGTTCAAAGCCAGCCTCAGCAATAACAAGGTGCTAAGCACTTCAGCGAGACCCTGTCTCTAAATAAAATACAAAAAAGGGCTGCGGATGTGGCAAAGTGGTTGAGTACCCCTGAGCTCGCTCTCTGGCTCTCCCTCCCCCACCCCCCAAAAATAAAACTGAGGTGTGTGTGTATGTGGGGGAGGGGATTTACCTATTCACATCCTCCCCTCCTCCATCAGTGACAAATTTGCTTTGTTTTAAAAAGTCTTACTTTCAGCTGGGTACAGTGGTATGCCCTTGTAATCTTAGTGACTTGGGAAGCTGAGGCAGGAGGATTGCAAGTTCAAGGCCAGCCTCAGCAATTCAGCAAGATCCTATCACAAAATAAAAGATAAAAAGGGCTGGTGATGTAGCTCAGTGGTGAAGTACCCCTGAGTTCAAGCCTCAGCACACACACACTCACATTCAAAAACCTTAGTATCAATTAAATTTTATCATCTAAGAATAAAAGAATGAAATTATTTGTTGAAATAATTTAAACCATCAGGTCTTATTTCTGTACTTGTTAGAATTTTATCATTCTTAGTCATGTATCATTTGATTATTTCAGTAATCTCTGAGATCCAAAGAGCTTGCATTATCTCATGAGTGCAAAAACTGAGGCTTAGAGAAATTAGTGTAATTATTTTCTTGATATATTCAGCATTGAAGATTTCTACAAAAAATATACTTAAAAAATGTGCATCTGGGACTAAACTTTGAGGCATACCATATTAGTATAAAGGCTATCAATTTTATCTGAGCTTTTCTTATAAAGGTAATTATAAAGACATGCATTAAAGAACATTTATTCCTGACATTCTGGAAAAACCTCAGAGAATTTTCACCCAGACAATACATTTTACATTTAAAATTCATAGGAAAATGGATAGAATGGAAATAGAGAAATCTTTTTTATAGGGAAGCTTTACAAGATTTACCAAAATCTTAAAACTTTTGAATGTCCACCTTTGATCTAGGGAACCTATAAGTAGAAATTAAACTAACAAAATAATTACAGATAGGAGGAAAGGGTTAGGAGTATATTTATTATATAAAAAAACAAATTGAAGATAGCCTAAATAAATATTGTTGTGTCAAGACAATGGGATGCTGTACATCTGGGAGAAATGACGCAGTGTAACATCAGTGACATGAAAGATCCCTTCATGGTGTAAGTGGGGAAGAAAGCAGGATGTATGATATCATCCTGTTTTTATTACAAATCATATCTGTATACAGAAAAAAAACCCTGAAGGTCAGCAAGTTTTTTTTCCATAAAGGCCAGACAGCAAATACATTAGGTTTTGTGGGGCGTATGGTCTCTGTTGCAATTACTCAGCCTGATTCTTGTAGTGCAAAAGCAATAATCCACAGTATGTGAGTGAGTGGGCATGGCTACACTCAGCCCCTGGGCTGTAGTTTGACCGTCTGTGGCCCACATAGTTTGCTGTCCCCTTATCTGTAATCGTAAACTATGATTCCCTCTAGTAGCTATAATTCTATATTTACTTTTTCTTTTTTATGCTTTTCTACAAGGTCATAGATCACTTTTTGATGCCAACAGAAATATTAAATGTGATGAGATTATGATAAAGCACTTAATTACACTTCATTTTCATATTATCATATAATTTTACATGGTCAGTTATTATTTGTAATTCAATCAGAATAGCCTTAGGTCATAAATACTGTAAAACATTTATCAGAAAAAATAGATTAAAAAATAAAGGTAACCCTTGATTCCTTGGATACAGGAAAAATATGTTTTTAAAACATATTTTAATTTTTAATTGACACATAGTATAATATTTATGGGGTACAGTGTAACATTTTGATATATGTATATAATGTATGATAAGCAGATTAGGGAAAGTTGGCATATTACCTCAGACTTTTATCCTTTCTTTGTATTGGGAGCATTAAAAAATCTCTCTACTAGCTGTTTTGGAATATTCAACGAATATTGTCAGCCAAGTTATCCCACTGTGCTATGGAATATTAGAAGCAATCCCTTCTATCCATCTGCACCCTGTGCCTGTTAACCATCCTCTCTCCATCACTCTTGCCCACTGCCTTCCCAGGCTTTGGTAGGTACTATTCTGTTTTTCTACTTCTTTGAGATCATCATCTTAGCTTCCACAGATAAGTGAGAACACATGGTTTTTGTTGTCTCATTCCTAACTTCTTTCACTTAACATCATTTTTTCCAGTTCCATCTATATTGCTGCAAATGACAGTTTCCTCCTTTTTATGGTGAAATAGTGCTTTGTGTAGCTTGTTTTCTGTGTTTCTTTATTTGTCAGTGGACACCTAGTTGTCCACTAGTGGACACAAAGTTGTCAGTGGACAACTTTGGCTGTTGTGAATAGTGCAGCAGTAAATGTACATGTGCAGATGTTGCTTCCATATATTGATTTCATTTTCTTTGGCTATATATACCCAGTAGAGGAATTGCTAGATGACACGGCAGTTTTATATTTGGGGAGGAACCTCCACACTGTTTTCCATAATGCCTGTACTGACTGACATGGCCCAATCACCAGTGTATGAGAGGCTCCCTTTCTCCACATCCTCCTCAGCATCTGTTCTGGGAATATTCTCTCATAGCCTACCTCTTTGTGATGCTTTACAATCTGGACTAGCTTTCTTGTGACCCAAAAGATTTCATATGCAATGTGTGCTCAAAAATTAAATTATTTGAATATTGGCTTCTGAAAAACATAATTAGGAGTTGTTTGGTAAGACAATAGACATTGCATTTCCAAGAATCTTCCTCCAAAATATGAATTTCTGGAGTGTCTGCAAAAAGTGTTTGCTTTGTTGGAAGAGACAACAAGATCAGTTGATTGTATAACTTCAAAGTCTGCAGGAGTTCTCAGGTCTTCTAAGCTTGTGGGGTCCACTCACTGGAATCCTGGTACAGCATCGGTGGACAAGGGGGTGGGAAGAGAACCCTGAGTTGTAACATTTACCAATTTCTTTTCTTTTTCTTTCTTTCTTTTTTTTTTTTTTTTGGTACTGGGGATTGAACTCAGGGGCACTTTGTCACTGAGCCACTTCCCCAGCCCTATTTTGTATTTTGTTTAGAGACAGGATCTCACTGAGTTGCTTAGCGCCTCCCCATTGCTGAGGCTGGCTTTGCTGAGTCTGGCTTTGAACTCTTGATCTTCCTGCCTCAGCTTCCCAAGCTGCTGGGATTACAGGCTTGCACCATGGTGCCTGGCTACATTTACCAATTTCTGTGGTGCAAATATTCTCAACCATAGGTCCCTCCAAGCTACCACTGGGTCTTGCAAAATTCCTGAATATTTAAATTGGCTCTCATGAGCCAATATAAGCCAACTCCAGCACGGCACTGAGTTCAATTAAAATGCTCAGAGCTTCTACTTCATTTTCTGTAAAAACTCTAGGTCCTATTTATCTCTTGCCCCCAACTTTTCTAGGAAGTCCTGAGTGCTTACATCACTGCTGCCTCCTGCCTTTCCAAAATTGCAGTTCCCCATGACTGCCAGGCTGCAGCTGCTGCTGCCATGTGAACCCATCGTCCTTCGCACGGTGGGTGCCTGACTTTTCCTCACCCTCATTCCTATTCTATCAACAAGTGTTGCCTTGCAGCTGGTTCTGATCCTTCTGAAGCATGGATCACTCTGTTGAGTGTCTCTTCCACCAGCCCCTCCTCACTCCTGCCTTTTCACTCCTGGGTGGTTGTTGAGGTCGTCTCACACTTGATACTCCTGCTCTTCCCCACGCGGCAGCTGGAGTCATTTAAAAAACTAAAATGTAATATCTACATGTGCCATACACTGAAAAGGAGGAATTATTTGAACATAGACAAAAACTTTATTCTACAAATTTGTTCAAATATCAATATTTTTAAAAACTTTGAGACAGAGTTTCCCTGGTGCGCAGATTGGCTTTGAACTTGCAATTCCTTCTGCCTCAGTTTCCTGAGTAGCTGGGGTTACAGGTGTGTGCCACCATGTCCACTTTCATTATTGGTTTTAATGAAATTATTGTTTTTTTTATTGTCTGTGTTTGTGGTGCTGGGCATGAAACCCAGGGCCTTGCACATGTGAGGCCAGTGCTCTACTGCTGAGCCATACCTCCAGCCCATAAAGTTCAATTTTGTATTGCAACCACTAAGTCTCAAACAACAGAGGTAAGGCTTGAGGTACATCTTTGTGACTTGAATAATTTATTCTCTTAATTTCATTGATCTGACCTAGTGCTGGTCAATTATAGGTTCCTTGGTAGCCCTGATGGGAATGCACTACAGGAAGTGAGATGAGGAGAACAGTTCTGCTTTTGGGACAATCATGGCTATCTTTGGGGGAACTTGAGTGTAGGTTAGGCAGGGGAGTGATGGATGGCTTCCAGAAACCCATGCCTGTCACTCAGGAGCAGAAGCTGGGGTCTCCTCTCTGACTTGAACACTCTTCAGTTTCAACTAGACCATTGAGGGCTGGCCTTACCATCCTGGGGTGACAGTGGAGGAGTGAAGTGTGACAAGCTTCCATTTGCATGCCCTGGGAGGGCAGACCCCACTCTGTGAGGGGTTGTCTAGCTACAGAGCTGGGAACAGCTTCTGTCTAAGGCCAATTAAGGTCTTTCATCACACGGTTCAGGAGATTTCATCAGCTTCCGTCTCCCCCACTCCAAGCTGCTCCTCTGCCTAAGTTTCCATTTGCATTTACTGTCAGCCAGCTATGGAATCATGAGCATCGTTTAAATATAATCTAACTCTCAGAATAAGACTACGGGGCATTGAGCTGTGTTCTCTTTGTATTTCAATTTTATTATTAAGGAAGAAGGGGCTTATTGACAATATTTTTCCTGACAATAACTCATTAGGTGCTGTCAACAGCAAAAAATTTAATGGACTCTAGCTATGTGTGCCATATGTGTTATTCCTTTCTTTCTTACCCTCAGGGCCATTTGGAATGAAAGATTCTCCGGAAATGGACAACATATTGTCAAGTTTGAAAGCATATGGGGCTGAACAGGATTCTAGTGAAGGCTCATGGTCTTACAATTCAATATTTATAAGCAATTAAAGTTCACAAAGTCTATAAAAACATGCCACAGCTGTGAATCAAATTAGTGCCTTGACCTACCCAATTAGATGAAGAAAGCATCAATATCATAATTAGGCAGCCAATTCTCTTCTGAGAATTAATGTAAATAGTGATTATACTTTAAAATCAAACAAACACTATTTTCAAGCAAGAAGAAAGAGCCTTATGCTAAAAGATGCAACCTTCTGGGTGAGGCAGAGTAACTTCATATTTGATTGGTGAATTGACCAGGGGAATTGTTTTTTGATATCTCAGCAAAACTTTCCGTTCAATCCCAAGCAGTCTTGCTCTCCTTTTTACAAGGATTGACTGACTGCCTGCGGATGAAAAGTCGTTGCTTTGTCAGTTTAGGTTGATGAGCAGAGAACTTGAAGCCTTTCAGCAGGCTACTGCTAATGAATTATTTAGAAATTTCCAACCACACGCCACTGAAAGTGTGAGTAACAGTCATCCACCTGCTGAGGTCCTTCATTCTTGTCAAGGAGGGAAACATGTTTCAGATCTAGGGAGGAAGCTTCTGATGTGTATGTGGGAACGTAAGTTGAACAAGTGGTCACTTCCTGTCTCCAGTTTCCTGCTCCCATGATTTCTTTTCTCCCTCCTGTGTTCATTGGTCGGAGTTTACAACTATGGAATCCATTCAAGATGCATAAACTTGCAATACATTTAAGAAATCTGGGTGAAGGAGTGGAAAGTAAGGAAGACTGACTGGAAGTTGTCAATTTTCATTTGCCAGGATATTTTAGACTCTTCTCTAGATGGAAGGAAGGTAGCAGTCAAGATTCTTTTGTCCTTTAAGCAGCAGTCAAAAGGGGACTTCCTTAAAATTTCTAAAAGTAGGTGAATTAAAAAAAAGTTTTACTATGAAAAAAATAGCAGGGCAAGGGTAGAAGTGTTGTAATTTTCATGCTAAATTATTTTACGTTTATAGATCTAAAATAATTGCTTTGATTATTTTGACCCTCTTCAAGGAGAATTGTAGGATATTTTACTGCCATCATGTGGCACAAAGTCTGGACATCTTGATTATTTTTCCTTGGGAGGATTTAAGAATCACTTGATGACATTTATCCCCTCCCCGCAGGGTACACCTGGTACTCTGCAGACAACTTAAAGACACAAATTTTTCTTAAGATATTTGTATAGCAAGTATGAAATATGCTATCAGTATGTTAGATGAATCTCTACCAGAGAGGGTCTAAGAATACAACACATCTTACAGGGTGGAGACTTATAAATATTATCTGAAGATGATTCCAGAAGTGAGATCTTAAATTTGAATGTTACCTTTATCCTTTTAGACTTGATGTACTCCTTTGAGCATGCAGGAAGGTTAAAGGCAAATCTCTCATTCCTTTCCTTCCTTTTTTTTTAAAAAAATTATTTGTTTTAATTGTTATACATGACAATAGAATGCATTTATGCACTTTGATATATCATACATAGATGGATATAATTTCTCGTTTTTCTGAGTGTACATGTTGCAGAATCATATTGGTCAGGTAGTCACATATATACATACAGTAATAATGTCTCTTTCGTTCTACTATCTTTCCTATCCCCACATCACCTCCCCTCCACTCCCATCACTTCCCTCTACCTAATCTAAGATAACACTGCTATTGTTCCCTAGTCTGTACATGCCCCCCTGCACCCCTCTGCACCCCTTGCCCCACGCCTATTGTGAATTAGCATCCTCATATTAGAGAAAACATTTGGCCTTTGGTTTGTGGGATTGGGTTATTTCTCTTAGCATGATATTCTCCAACTCCAATCATTTACTGGCAAATGCCATAATTTTACTCTTCTTTAAAGCTGAATAATATTCCATTGAGTATATACACCACATTTTCTTTATCCATTCATCTATTGAGGGACACCTAGGTTGGTTCCATTGTCTAGCTATTGTGAATTGAGCTGCTATAAACATTGATGTGGCTGCATCACTATAGTATGCTGATTTTAAGTACTTTGGGTATAAACCTAGGAGTGGGATAGCTGGGTCAAATGGTGGTTCCATTCCCAATTTTCTGAGAAATCTCCATACTGCTTTCCATAGTTATTGCACCAATTTGCAGCCCCAACCAACAATGTGTGAGTGTATCTTTTTCACCACATCCTCACCAACATTTATTATTGCCTGTATTCTCAATGATTGACATTCTGACAGGAGTGAGATGAAATCTTAGAGAAGTTTTGATTTGCATTTCTCTAGTTCCTAGAGATTTTGAATATTTTTTCATATATTTTTTGATCAATTGTATTTCTTCTTCTGTAAAGTGTCTGTTCAGTTCCTTAGCCCATTTATTGATTGGGTTATTTGTTTTTTTGGTGTTAAGTTTTTTGAGTTCTTTATATATCCAGAGATTAATGCTTTATCGGAGGTGCATGTGGTACAGACTTTCTCCCAATCTTTAGGCTCTATCCTCACGTTATTAGTTGTTTCCTTTACTGAGAAGAAGCTTTTTAATTTGAATCCATCCCATTTATTGATTCTTGATTTTACTTCTTGCGCTTTGGGAGTCTTATTGAGGAAATCAGATCCTAGGCTGACATGGTGAAGATTTGGGTGATTTTTCCTTCTATTAGGCACAGGTCTCTGTTATAGAGTCTAAGTCTTTGATCCACTTTGAGTTGATTTTTGTGCAGGGTGAGAGATAAAGGTTTAATTTCATTTTGCTATATATGGATTTCCAGTTTTTCCAGCATCATTTGTTTAATAGGCTATCTTTTCTCCAGTGAATGTTTTTGGCACCCTTGTCAAGTATGAGATAACCGTATTTATGTGGGTTTGTCTCTATGTCTTCTATTCTGTACCATTGGTCTACAAGTCTATTTTGGTGCCAATACCATACCATTTTTGTTACTGTAACTCTGTAGTATAGTTTAACATCTGGTATTGTGATGCCTCCTGCTTCACTTTTCTTGCTAAGGATTGCTTTAGCTATTCTGGGTCTCTTATTTTTCCAAATATATTTCATGACTGCTTTTTCTATTTCTATAAAGAATGTCATCAGGATATCGATAGGAATTGCATTAAATCTGTATAATGCTTTTGGTAGTGTGGCCATTTTGACAATATTAATTCTTCCTATACAGGAACATGGGAGATCTTTCCATCGTCTGAGGCTTTCTTCAGTTTCTTTCTTTAGTGTTCTGTAGTTTTCATTGTAGAGGTCTTTCACCACTTTTGTTAGATTGATTCCCAGGTATTTTATTTTATTTTTTTTAGGCTATTGTGAATAGAGTAGTTTTCCTAATTTCTTTTTCTGTGGATTCATTGCTAATGTATAGGAATGCATTTGATTTATGGGTGTTGGTTTTATATCCTGCTACTTTGTTGAATTCATTTCTTAGTTCTATGAGTTTTCTGCTGGAATTTTTTTTTTGATCTTCTAGCTATAGAATCATGTAATCAGCAAATATGACAGTTGAGTTTTTTGAGTTCTTCTTTACCTATTTGTATCCCTTTAATTTCTTTCTTTTGTCTAATTGCTCTGGCTAGAGTTTCAAGGATGATGTTGAATAGAAGTGGTGAAAGAGAACATCATTGTCTTGTTTCAGTTTTTAGTGGGAATGTTTTCAATTTTTTTTCTCCATTTAGAATGATGCTGGCCTTGGGTTTGGCATATATAGCTTTTATAATGTTGAGGTACGTTCCTACTATCCCTAGTTTTTCTGGTGTTTTGAACATGAAGGTGTGCTGTATTTAGTCAAATGTTTTTTTTCTGTTTCTATTGAGATAATCATAAGATTCTTGTTTTTAAGTCTATTAATATGATGAATTACATTTTTTTTTTATTTCTGTATGTTAAACCAACCTTGCATTCTCTGGGAGGAATCCCACTTGGTTGTGGTGCACTATCTTTTTACTATGTTTTTGTATGTGATTTTCCATAATTTTATTGAGAATTTTTGCATCTGTTCATCAGGGATATTGGTCTAAAGTTTTCTTTCCTTGATGTTTCTTTGTCTGATTTTGGTATCAGGGTGATACTAGCCTCATAGAATGAATTTGGAAGGGTTCCCTCCTTTTCTACTTCATGGAATACTTTGAGGAGTATTGTGTTAATTTTTCTTTGAAACTCTTGTAGAACTCATATGGAATTTCTTTAGTCCTGGGCTTTTCTTGGTTGGTAGACTTTTGATGGTGTTTTCCATTTCATTACTTGAAATTGATCTTTTTAAATCATGTATGACCTTCTCATTCAGTTTGGGTAAGTCATTATCTCTAGAAATTTGTCAGTGTCTTCAATATTTTCTATTTTATTAGGGTATAAATTTTCAAAATAGTTTCTAATTATCTTCTGCATTTCAGACTTGTCCATTGTGATATTTCCTTCTTCATCTTGTATTTTAGTAATTTGAGTTTTCTCTCTTTTTCTCTTTGTTAGCACAGCCAGGTGTTTATCTATTTTATTTATTTTTTTCAAAGAACCAACTTTTTGTTTTGTCAATTTTTTCAATTTTTTTTGGTTTTCTTTTGATTTCAGCTCTGATTTTAATTATGTCTTATCTTCTACTGATTTTGGTGTTGATTTTTGCTTCTTTTTCTAGGGCTTTGAGATGTAGTGTTAGGTCATTTATTTGTTGACTTTTTATGCTTTTAATGAATGCACTCAATGCAATAAACTTTCCTCTTAGTATTGCCTTCAAAGTGTCCCAGAGAATTTGATATGTTGTATCAGTGTTCTCATTTACCTCTATGAATTTTTTTATTTCATCCTTGATTTCTTCTACTATCCATTCATCATTCAATTGTGTATTTTACCCTAAATTTGTTACAGTATCTTCTATTTTTTATTTTATCATTGATTTCTAATTTCATTCCATTGTGGTCTAATAGAAAGCAGAGTATTATCTTTATTTATTTATTTAGTATTTACAAGAGTTGCTTTGTGGCATAGTATATGATCTATTTTAGAGAAGGAGCCATGTGCTGCTGAGAACAAAATATATTTGTTCATTGATCGATGAAATATTCTAGATATTTCTGCTAAGTCTATATTATTGATTGTGTTATTTAATTCTATAGTATTCTTATTTAGTTTTTGTTTGGAAGATCTGTCCAGTACTGAGAGAGGTGTGTTAAAGTCACCCAGTATTATTGTTTTGTGGTCTATTTGACTCTTGAAATTGAGAAGGGTTTGTTTGATGTACATAGATGCTCCATTGTTTGGGGCATAAATATTTATAATCGTTATGTCCTGTTTGTATATACTTCCCTTAAGAAGTATGAAATGTCCTTCTTTGTTTCTTCTGATTAACTTTGGTTTGAAGTTTACTTTTTCTGAAATGAGAATGGAAACCCCTGCTTGTTTATGCAATCCATATGAGTGATAAGTTTTTTCCCATTCTTTCGCCTATAGCCTGTGGATTTCTTTGCCCATGAGGTGAGTCTCTTGAAGACAGCATATTGTTGGGTCTTGCTTTTTAATCCAATCTGCCAGTCTATGTCTTTTGATTGATGAGTTTAGGCCATTAACATTCAAGGTTATTACTGAGATATAATTTGTATTTCCTGTCATTTTGATTTATTTATGGATTTTGAGTTGTCTTAGTTTCTCATTTGGTTGAATGTCCCTTTAGTGTTGATCCTCTCTTTGCTGGTTTTCACTTTATCTTTTTCAATTTATCCTCATGGAATATTTTGTTGAGAATACTCTGTAGTGTAGGCTTTCTAGTTGTGAATTCTTTGAATTTTTGTTTATCATGGAATGTTTTAGTTTCATCTTCAAATTTATATCTTCAAAATTTATAATTTTTCTGGATATAAAATTATTGGTTGGCATCCATTTTCTTTCAGAGCTTGAAATATATTATTCCAGGACCTCCTAGCTTTAAGGGTCTTTGTTGAGAAATCGGTTGAGATCCAAATTGGTTTCCCCCTAGACATAATTTGATTTTTTTCTCTTACAGCTTTTAAGATTTTATCTTCATTCTGTCCGTGAGCCATTCTCATTATAATGGGTCTTGGTATAGGTCTGCTCTAATTTTGTACATTTGAGGTCCTGAAAGCCTCTTGTATTTAATTTTCCATTTCATTCTTTATATTTGGGAAATTTTCTGCTATTATATCATTGAAAAAATTGTGCATTCCTTTGATTTTTATCTCTGTTCCTTCAACTATTCCAGTAAATCTTAAATTTGGTCTTTTCATGTTATCCCATAAATCTTGGATGTTCTGTTCATGGTTTCTTACCATCTTCTCTGCATGTTCAACTCTCCTTTCAAGATTATATATTTTGTCTTCATTGTCTGAGGTTCGGTCTCCCTCCTGTTGGCACCCAGGCCCCAGTCTGGTGGTGATGCTTTTTATTGAATTTATAATTTGGTTTACTGATTCCTTCATTTCTAGGATTTCTGCTTGTTTTTCCCCCCCGCAATCTCTAACTCTATTGAAGTGATCTTTCACTTCCTGTATTTTTTCTTTGATTTCACTCCTTATACTCTCCTTTACTTCATATATCAATTTAATTACACACAATCTGAACTACTTGGACATTTCTTCTACTATGTTATCAGTGGCTTCTGTTGTTGGAATATCTTGGTTTGTTTGGGTGCTTTATCCCCACTCCCCCCCTTTTTTAGGTTGTTAGTGTGTTTTCCTACTTAAATGTATGGATCTAAGGCAGGTTAAATTCTACCCTGTAGACCTATAGTGTCCCTGAAGGTTTCCAGCACTTCACCTTTACTGTGAGACCAATATCAATAGCACCCAGTGTACACAATAGATAGCCTTAAACCTAATAGCTCCCACTAAGGCATCTACTGCTTTCTTGCATTAAACCAAAATGAAGAGTTCAATAACTATCTATAGTACAAACAGAATATTTGTTAAAATGATTTACAATTTCAAATGGTGGATGAGAGAACAGAGGTAGTGTAGTATACAATATTTGAGAGGGAAGAAGAGAGAAACTAGAAGTAAAAATTCACAGGAAGATTGGAAGAGGAGCCAACGTAGATTGGCTCTTGGTTGGAGAAAAGTTGGAAAGAAAATAGACAAGAGAAAGGAAGAAAACCAAAAAAAGAAAAAGAAAAAGAAAAAAATTAGAGATATAAGAATACAAAAAAAAAAATGCAAAACATCATATATCATTGTCCTCCACACAATGATGCATAAAAAACATCCTGTTCCAATTTGGTAGAGAGATTAGTGAATCAAAAATAAAATAAAATAAATCTTGCTGGAAAGTCGAACTGTCTCTGTCAGTGTTCAACAGTTTCTCAGCCCTGTCTCTGATGTCTCTTGGGATCACCAAACCCAGATCTGCCCTCGCAAACCCAACTCTATCCCACCAATATGGGTTTCAGATACCTCAGGCTCGGCCAAGTTGTAGTCCCAAGATCTCAATGCTGCTCCTACTTGCAGAGAGACCACCAGAGGATACACTCAAGCAAAGGAGCAACTCCGAGATGCAGCAGTAAGACAAGGCCACCAACACTCTCAGAAGGAAGACCCCAGGCTCCTCCAAACCTGCAGGCACCCGCACACTGGACCAGCAGGTCCCAGTTGGAGACCCCAGACAGAGGCTCTTGTGGTGGTAAACCTGCTGGCACTCAGGCCCCAAGGCCCTGGCTGGTGTCCCAAAATGGATGTGGTCATGTGCAACCAAACCTGGAGCTTCCCCCAAAGCAATCTTCTAGGCTGCAGTAGCGGCGGTAGTGGCGGTGGTTGTTGGCAGTAGGCAGTAGGTCACCAGTAGTGGTGGCTGCAGCAGCAGCTGCAGCTGCAGCTATGTGGGCAGTGTCACAAGGCGATCTCTGGGGGTCAGCAGCGGTGTTGGCTTCAGTTGCATCCAGGGCAGTGGTTTCTTCTGTGGTAGCAGCACCCAGAAAGAAGACCTCCAGGAGACCTCACGCTGGCAGCAGTGGAATCATAGGCAGCAGCAGTTCTTGTCCTTCCTTTTTATAGGGAACTTTCTTGTTTCAGGATGGCAACCGCCACCATTATACTTTTACAACTTGAACTTGTACCTAAGTCACATATATGTATTCCTCCCTTAACTCAGGTGTCATTCTCATTAGCTACAGCTTATTACTATTTCCTGGTCAGAGTTCAATTTTAATATTAAATTAAAATATGTACATTTCATATAGATCAGAGAGGGCAAGCCACCCATTCTCCTATTCCCTATTCAGCTTCAAAACCATTCGATTTCTGCCAATGATATTTTCCAGTAGTCTTAAGTTCATTTCAAACAGAACAATGAAGCAATATCACATTTTTTTTTTCTTCCAGGTTTTCTGGTTGATAGTTGAACATTTCATTACAGGGTGAATTTATTCAATACCATGCTATTGTCATCGTTACTCACCTTTATGCTTTACTTATATATTTAAAATAAAATTTGTAGAAATTCATTAGGCATTAAATTGAATGTTTTATACAAGTCAAACTGTGGTGCGTTAGCATTCAGATAATATATTCCATTTCCCCCACACATCCATTCTCCCTCCCTCCTTCCCTTTTTTCCTTTCTGTCTTCACTCCCATGTATTTGCTTAATATCTATAGTGCTTTATTCAAACTTGAATACAACATCCCTTGTCCCCAAGGAGCTCATCGCTGAGTGCAGGAGCTGAAAATGTAATCTGTTTTATGACTCATGAACTTACCTTGGCAGAGACCTGTTACCTATTGTTCATTTGTACAGTCTTTATCTTCCATTGTTTTGCTATTTTGAAAGCTATTTTTGTGATTTATTTGATGTTAATTGCTTCAATCACCTCTTTAAAAGATACAATTACTTGTGTTTTCTTTCAGTCCCTTAGCAACTTCCCGGTTCTTCTAGACCTCACAAAGATAATTTGGGCTGTGGTGAATTCATTAACAAATTCCCTTCATAATTTAGGATTCTTGTTAGATCTGCAAGTTTGTATGCAGCACCCTCGAAATGAGCATTTTCCTTAACCTACTTAAAAAACAAAAACAAACAATAACTCCAATTCTTTTAGTATTCTTCTTTGACCTTGAAAGGATTCATTCTTGCTTTCTTTAAATGAGAAAATTTTGTGTTTTTTTTCCTCAGTCATCCTAGACCATAATTGTCTCAGAATTTTCACATATCCCAGGCATGCAGTGCTTCAAGAGAAAAGTAACATTTGAAAAGCTCATTTATTTCCCTAAAGATTATAGAATTGACATTAGTTTTCTGATGTTTTCCACTTGTTAATAGTGACAATTCTTATAGTAGGAATACTGGATACTCAAAAGTCCTATTGAGGTCACCCTTTGCTTTTTATTTTTCTAGAAATTATGTTTCTCACATGAGTTTTACTGTTGACCTTCACATGCCTGTGTTTTCAGGACACACTGAAATATTAATCCCTTGAATACCTAAGTCTGTTTTTCAAATCCACAAATATTAAGGCTCAATATTATCAAATATTTATCTCTAGATTTCAAAAACTATTTCTTTTATTATACATCATAGGAAATGATTGTTTACTTTCTATTTCTTTTAGCTGTCTTAGTTTCTGATATTTTTGTTTTTTAAAAACTTTTAGTTTGAGATAATTTCAATCTTACTGAAAATTTTCAAGAATAGTACAATGAGCTCTCTGTTTTTAGGCTAGATTTACTGTTTGTTAACATTTACTTTATTATTTTCTAGTGTCTCTTTCCCATCTCTGCGTGAATTGACATGAATTGTGTGTTTATGATTAACGATAGATGATATTTAAATAGAATATGCATTTTTTCCCCTGAATCTTCTGGAGGTTGCAGGCATAATGTTCCTAAATATCTTATTTTGCATTTCCTAGGAATAAGGGCTTTCTCTTACATAGCTATGGTAAATCAGGAACTCTAACATGAATCCAGTATGATTAAGCCACAGAGCAGTTTCAACTGTTGCAATTTCATTAATTGTCTCAACCATGTTCGGTATCAGTTTTTCTCCCAGTTAAGGATCCAGTCCAGAGACTCACATTATATTTAGTTGCTGTATCTCTTTAGTCTTCTTGAGTCTGAAATAGCATTTTAGCTTTCTTTGTCTAAAGTGGCACTAAAACTTTCGAAGGGCATTACTTAGTTACTTTGTAGACTGTCACTCTACTTGGATTAGTTGGGGATCTCCTTATAGCTATAGGCATATATTTTAGGGAGGAAGATCACAGAAGGGGTGTTTCATCTTTCTTGGTGGCTACATTGTGTCAGGGTACTCCTTTGTAGTTTATTTCACTCTTTGATAATACATGGGGAGATACTTTGAGATTATGTACATATCCTGTTACTCATGAAAACTTTATCTACTAGCTTTAGCACTCACTGATGAATTATGCTTGAAACATTTATTACTACAATGATCATTAAGGAGATGATTTTTTTTATGTCCTTTATTCCTTCTACATTATAATGTGAGGAAGTTGCCCCCTCTTCCTTATTCATCCATTCATGTACTTACATAAGCATGTATTGTTTAATTATTGGGGTGATATGTTATTGCTTTCATTGTTTAAATTGATGCTCAAATTGTTCTAGATTTGGTTAGTAGGAGCTCCTCTCTGATTTGTTTTGATATTCTCATTTGCTTTTTTGAGTGATACATAAAAGTTGTCTTTGTTTATGTTCATTTAACAGCTGGATCTGTGTTAGTCAGTTTTTCATCACTATGACAAAATACCCAACATACTTAAACTACAAAAAGAAAAAGGTTTCAATCACCAAGGTGCTATTTTAATTCAATTAATGAAACAGTGGTGTTGTAAAAATACAATTTTCCAAAAATTCAAAACACAATACATATAATATTATGGTTAGTGTGTTAAATAATTAACTCATTAATGAAGGGAGCAGTAAATAGTAAATCTGATTAAAAAGAGTTTTAGAGTGTGCTTATAGGCAATAAGAGAAAAAATGCTAAATAAATTGCATAGTTAGATATGAAAGTGGTTAATTGGCTTCATAGCAATAAATTTGTAACCATGTGTATGATCTTTCTTGTGAGCCAACATCTGTAAGTTAACGCCCTACTTCATTGAATCCTGGCAGTGTGTTTTATAAAACAGTAAATCAAACACAGATTCAAAGGTGTACTTTCTAAAGATTTAAGAAATCCTCAGACAGGTCTGCTGCCCAATGCTTCATATTACATTGCAAGGGCAGAGAGTAGCTTTTGCTTTATTCCAAATTTTTGACAAATTTTCTTATTACTTCAAAGTTGTATTTCTCCTCAAATACCAAGTCAGAACTTTGGATTCTATTATTTAATTTTAATAGAAAACCCAAAACTTCACTGGGTCTTTTGTGGCTCTTCCTAAATCTCTCTTATTGCAACATAAACTAATCTCACTTGTGAAATTAGTCTTTGTCTCCTGTAACGATCTTTTTTGAAGGAAGTCTGTTATTCAGAAGACTCTCCACCTCCTCATCTTTGAAATAATTAATTCTTTACGTGTTTTGGGGGTATCTTGTCTTCTTACCTTTCAGTCTTATTTGCTCCCCCCGCCCTCACAGTTCTTAAAACTGCAAAGTCCCAAATATGTTACTATATTCTGATGAGTTTAACAAAAGCATGTGTATGTGGCACTGAAAATGTTTTACAGAACAGCACTTTAGGATTATTATTTTTATAATTAGTAAATTAAAACATGATATAGCATAAATTGCCAAACTTTTTATTTTCCTTATTTTTCTTGCTCATTAATTCATTTATGTAGCTCTGCATTCATTTACATATTGAATTCATTAAAATTATTGCTATCAAACATGCATAATATGAAGTTAATCTTAACCTTTCTAAGTGTACAGTGCTGCAAGATTACTCATTCACATTGTTGTACAACCAATCTCCAGAAATTTTCATGTTGCAAAACTGAAAGCCTCTATCCAATAAACAACTGTGGATTTCCTCCTTCCCTAGGACCTGGAAACCACCACTGTACTTTCTGTTTCCATGAATTTGACTACTTTAGCTTCTTCGAGAAGTGGAATCATACAGTATTTCCCATTTACAACTGATGTATTTCACTTAGCATACTCCTTCAGTTCATTTATGCACTAACCTGTATCATGACCTCCTTTTTGATGACTGAACAGTGTTTCACTGCATGTATGTGACACACTCGGTTCTCAGTGGACTTTTGAGTTGCTTCCATCTCTTGGCTGTTGTGAATAGTGTTGCTATTAACGTGAGTTTGTGAATGCTTTCTGAGATTCTGCTTTCTATTCTTCTGGATGTGTACCTAGAAGGGAAATTGCTGAATCTTAATGTTAATTCTATTTTTAATGTTTTGAGGACCTTCCTTGCTGTTTTCCATAGCAACTATACATTTTATATTCCCACTAACAATGCAAAGGATCCCAATTTATCCATATCTCCACTCATAGTTGCTATTTTCTGCATTTTTTGTTGGTTCTTTTAGCTGCCATCATAATGAATATGACACGATATTGCATTTTGTTGTTATTGTTGTTGTTGCTGTTTGCAGTGGGGGCAGGGACTAGGGATTGAACCCAGGGTGCTCTACCATTGAGTCACATCCCCAGACCTTTTATTTTTTATTTTGAGAGAGGGTCTTGCTAAGGTGCTTAGAGCCTAAGTGGCTGAGACTGTCCTTGAACTTGTGATCCTTCTGCCCCAGCCTCCCAGGCTGCTGGGATTACAGGTGTGCTCCTAGCACATGATGGCTTTTTTTTTTCCAAAAAAAAAATAATAATAATAATCTTTTTTTGTGTGTGTGGTTGTAGATGGACAGAATGCCTTTATTTTGTTTATTTTTATGTGGTGCTAAGGATTGAACCCAGTGCCTCCCACATGTTAGGCATACTCTCTGTCACTGAGCTACATTAAGGTTTTGATTTGCATTTCACTGTGACTGGTCATGTTGAACATCTTTTGCTTGTTGGCCATCTCTGTATCATCTTTGTTTATCCATTCATTTTAAACCACCCATGGAGAGCCTTTGAAACCCCCAGACTTTGAGTTAATTACTAGAGAAGCAAAATGAGTAGAGTAAGTTTCTTGATCTTAGGAAGTTCACAGTCACTCAGGAAACCAACGTGTGAACAAATGACTCTGAGACAAAGTGGTGAGTGCCTTGAGAGAGGTGGGCAAATGCTTCCTGGGCATTCACCTTACTTTGTATCTTTAGCAGTTTTCTTCTTATTATTCACTTGTAAGTTCACTGTTGGTCAATTACACATTATTCTTTCAGAGATAATTTAAAAGTCCACCCCTTCAGCTGCTTCCACCTACCTTTTATTATTCATTGGTGATTGCCATAGAATGAAATAGGTCTCTGAAACATTCCAGTCATGACACAACTGTCTGTGTCCTATCATGACGCCAAGACCTGACATTGCCTCACTGCCAATTCTTATTTCCTTTATAGTAATATTTTATCTTTGCAATTAATTTAGAAGCTCAACATTGTGACCCTCAACAATTGTCTGTACTTCTGCCGGTATAAACGTGGCTCAAACACTCTATTGCATCTCCCCTAGTCCTTTCTACGTCTTTGACACAGGATGAGTCAAGAGAAGGAGGAATAGAGAGAGCTATCAAAGGTTTGTCACCAGTCTGTGACTAGCTGACCCAGGGTCCTGCCTAGACTTGATAATGGTCACAGATTAAAATAAAACATTTCTTTAAAATTTCAAGTTTATACTGAGCTGGCCAGGGTTTTATTTTTACTTTTTGGTACCAGGGATTGAACCCAGGGGCACTTTACCACTGAGCTATATTCCCCAGCCTTTTTTTATTTTTTATTTTGAGGTAGAGCCTCACAAAATTGCGAAGGGCCTTGCTAAATTGCTGAGGCGGGTCTTGAACTTGCAATCCTTCTGCCTCCTGGGTCACTGAGTTTCCAGGAGTGTGACACTGCACCTGGCCTGGCCATGGTTTTAAAGGGTTGGCAATCAAACTGCTTCGTCCAAACCACAAACCTAATAACCCTGTGCAACATTAATAACAATTCATAATTTTTTTTTGCTATAAGGTTAAAATAGTAATAAAATCAAACTCATGTCAAACATAAACTAACCAGGATACAGACATATCTCTTCCTGAAAGAAAAAGATCAGTAATTTCTATGAGGCTCATATTTAGCCACTGATCACTCATTAACTTCATGTTCCTTAAAAGTTGCTGCAGTCTCCCAGAACAGACAGAAACAGGACCACATCTACTCAGATAAATACAATGATTCCAGTTACAGTCCATCATTCTATTTCTACCCTGTGACGGCACCTTTTGAGGATAAGAATATGATTCTGTTTAAGTATTTTGTTAAAACTGGAAAAGAATAGATAGGAAAGCCACTCCTTTTTATTTATTTATTTATTACTGGCAGTTGAATAGATGTGTACACTAGAGTCTGAACAAATTATGACTTAAATTGTCTACTTGGCATAATATTAGAATTTGATGTCACTCTATTTCCTGAGATTGATATGCTCAAGTTTTCTCTGTAAATCACAACAAATAATATATGAGTACCTAACAGATAGGCTATGATGCTGACTGTTTTTACTGTCCTAACACAATGTTATCAAAGTGAATCTCTTGTCTGGTAGCAGCTTAATATGTGGGAGCTTTTCACAAGGTCACATTCTCTTCAACATAGGCAAATTCCTTATAAAGGTAGCCATTTCCAAAATGGACCCAAGAAGAAATAGAAAACTTGGATAGTCCTATAACTGTAGACAATGGATATGAAAAACCATGTACTAGAAGCCATAAAATTTTGATAAATGAAATATCTGAACAAAGGGAAATAATTGCTCTTTATAAATCAGAAGTCTCAATTTTACTAACATGCCAGGCCTCCCCCTATTGATTCACTGCAGTACCAGTCAAAAGCCTGGCAAGATATTCTAACACAAATTGACAACTTTATCCTAAAATCTATATGAAAATTCAAAAAACCTAGAGTAGCCAAAACAATTTTTGAAAAAGCAGAACAAATTTGGAGGACTTACAGTAAATGATTTCAGGCTTTATTATGAAGCTACAATATTCAACAGTTTGGAACTGATAGAGAATCCAGAAATAAATCCATATATACATGGTCCAATTGATTTTCAATAGAGCTAGACCAATTCAATATTTTGAGTTCGATATAGCTTTGTGATTTTTTTTTCAAGTAGAGCTATGAAGTAGGCAATTGATATTTGGAATTTGAGCTTATAGAAGGAGTTTGGGATTACAGATAATTTTTTTTTAATATAGTGCTAGGGATCAAACTCAGGGATTTGGACATGGTAGGTGAGTGCCCTACCACTGAGCTACATTCCGAGGCCTGCAGTTAAAAATTTGGTAGCTATGTATAGATGGTAATGGAAGCTATGTGCATGAATGAATTGGTGTGGAGATTAAAGACTAAGAAGAATATAGAAACACAAACTTTATAATTAGCCCTCAGGAATTTTAATAGTTAATGACCAACTAGAGAGGGCAAAACCTGAAGAGAAGACAAGGTAATGGATAGTGGAAAAGCAAGAGACTGTTGAGGGGAGAGATAGTTCTAGAAGAAAGGAATATTAGTGTTGAATGCTGCTGAGAACTGGCAAAAAAAAAACCCTGAAAAATAAGGAGCAATAGAACAGTCATTGCTAATATTGGACAGAGCAGTCTTGGGGTAGTTATTGGAGTAAATGATAGACTGAAGTGACTTGAAGAATCTATTCCAGAAAATAACAGATTGGATCAAACAGACTCATCTCTATTTAGGAGTTTTAGAGGTTTATCCTCATGTTCCACTTACAGATTCCAAAATGTGAATGAAAGTCCCAGGAGCTGGCAGACACCATCTTAACTAAGTGATCCAAGTTAGCATCTTTAGTAACAGGATAAAGTGACTCCCTATGCCTCATACTATGATTAACAGAGAAGATCTAGCATAACTTATGTAGAATTTCTGGCAACCATGGACAATCTTGATTAAGCAGAAACCCAAATGGAATTGGCCTGTATGCTGAAAAAGTCCATGTTGTGAAAGAAAAGGGGAGGCAGAGGCTTCACTTCAGATGAAGTAACACTAGGAAACACATGCCCAAATTCAGTGTGTGGTATCCAGTTGGTTCCTGAATTCATAGGGGGGAAAAACACTACAAAAGACATTATTGGGAAATATGATGGAATTTGAATATGATCTGGGAATTCTGTAATGGTCTTAGAATAATATTAATTCTTGAATTTGTCATTTCTCCTGTGACTATGTAAGAGGATATTGTGTACTTAGGAGGATGAAGCATTTAGAGATGCAGGGCTATGTAACTGCAGTTCACTTTCAAATGATTCAGCAAAAGTAATATGTACATACACATATAATGTACACAAATACAAATCAGTGTCCATACACACAGACAAAGCAAATGTGGCAAAAGTTCAGCATTTGGTTATTTTACTATGGCAATTTCTCTGTAAATTAAATTTCTTTCATAACAAAAAAAATTCAGGAATTATCCAAGCTCTGTCTGATGTGCTAATTTTCATGATTCACAAAATGTATCACACACGGATTAGAGACAATGATTTGGGAGACTGTTAAATATTAGCAACAGCATTTATCTGTAGCCATTAATGTAATTTGAAACTTAATTTCAGAGGTGAAAAGAGGAATGGGGAAAGCTACTTACCATGACCTTTCCTTCACAATGCATTCTGCCAAACTTGCTGAGATTACCTCTTCTGTCAAAAATCATCACAGTGATCTTCCATGAGAACATAGCTATATTCAGCCAGCATCCTCAGAGATTCCCAAAGTGTGATGCTGGATTCCACAGGGGAAGCAGGGATAAATGTAATGGCCTTTCAAGAGCACATGGTTCAGTGTCGAAGCTCAGGCAAAATCACAGCCTCACAGAATTTGGCAATAATACTTCAAAGAGGGAGGAAAGCTAGGAAGCTATGTGTTCCAGACTGAATTGACCAGAGTGATAATAGTTTACCACCAACAAAAATGTCGGGGAAATTAACATATAAGGAAGATATGAGAGAAAATGATGACCACCATCCATTGGCACTATCATTTTATAGAGAGAGGACACATTCATACCAAAAACTGTGCAGGACAAAACCAAAGGAAAGTTCTTTAAAATGAAATTAACTTTGCTTTATTGAAGGAACAAAGGGCCAGGAATAAAAGCTTAATGTATGGTGCCAACCAAAGAACATGAGGAGTTCTGAGGAAGTCAAAACATTTTTTTCATGAATATTAGGAGGAAATGTGGCCACCTGAGTCCTTAACAGACATATTCAATGTGAGTAATAGAAATTGGCTTTGGAAAACTCACATTTGGGAAATTCACACAGAGAAAAAAGCCTTATGTTTTCTATAGCAGCACATCATTGGCACTTAGTGAGTTACAAATACATGCGTGACTGAGGTAAATTTAGTGGATTACTGGAAAAGTTACTAAACAGTGTCCCCAAGACTCAAAAGCTTGAATTTAATTTTAAAATCCTTTAAGAAAATATGAGGAAAGTTGCTTAACAAGAAGAAATGTATGAATACATGTATATTTCTGTATTTACATACATACTTGAATATATTCATAAAATTTAAAAATAATGTGTATAATTGATTGAGGGAAATACTGAACTATATTATGGACACTGTCATTGTCTTATTCTCTTCACATCGTCCCGGTTTTAACTAAAAAGGTAAATAAAATACCTGTTCAATATGAGAAGCAAGGATGAAAACACACATTATTATTTTTTGTGTGAATACTAAAACAACATTTTGAACTGTTGATGTTTTCAGTAGGTATATTTAAATGGAGTCTTTTCAATTCAAAACAATAATAAGACTCATTTGTTGAACAATTCAATTAGTTTACCATTTAATTAAAATGGAACAATTGTATGATAGTGAAGCAAATTTATTGAAAAACAAACAAAAAGAGCTTCTTTGTGCTTTGTTTCCATTAATAACCTGTTTTAAAGCAATTAATTTATGTGTGGTTAAACTTGAAGATGTTGAATATGTATCCATTCTGCATTGTATTTTTTTTTCTGCCTTATTTTCTTAAGTTACTTTCTGCCATGTACTCTAATGCAAGCTGTGTAGTAAACCACATTACATTTCAAACTTTCTCAAAAAGTTAAGTTCAATATTAATGGCTCCTTCACTCTGTAACATCCTGCTAAAGCTTCCAGCAAGTTGACTAATGATGAAAGTAGTCTTCTGGCTTTCTGACTGCTGTGTCCTGGAGAGCTTGGAAACGATGTGTTACAAGGAATGAGATGCATATTTAACAGTCAGGAGGAAATCTTGCACCAAGGATGGCTGTCAATCAAACCAGCCCTCCTGCTCTTTTATAGCCAGAAAAATGCAGATAAAAATGAATACAGCTGACAAAATAAACAAGGAATACAAAACTGGAAGAAATCTGAAATCTCCTTAGTTTATCTTTGTCACAGGTCATTGAAATACAATTCTATCATGACATCATTAGAATTAGAAAAGTGTCTTGTTATGGGATTTGTAGACAGAAATAAATATTGCTGATTATTCTCAGAGTATGTTGACTTTGCACCATGTCTAGTCCAGAATATGGACTGAGTTAGGGACTTTGATGATCTTGTCAAATTCAGTCTAATGCGTCTAGTACCAGTTTCCAGCTATTGTTACCAACATCTGGATTTTATCTGTGCTGCAACTCCTATTAGAAAAGAAGGGACTATGAACGAGTGATAGCTCCATGGTGCCGTATTACCTTCCAGTCTTCCTAAATCAACATCACTCTGCCTTGCTTTCTTCATCCCCATTGAAATCACATCCTGGCCTCAGTGCCACAGGATGTGAGCTAATAGCACTCTGGACGCTATGCATGCTAAATTGCTACCTTCCCTAATGACATGTCTTATCTGTAAGAAGAAAAAAAACCTCACATAGATTGCAAGGTGGGAATGGAATGCAGGGGAATTTTAGGTAGAGTCTGCTTGGCACAGGGACACTGGGATAGGGACTTGTTATTCTTCTTGCCCATGAAGTTGTCACTCAAAACTGCTGCAGAAATACCAGTAGACAAGAAATGGACTTCAGTCGACTGAGATATTACTCAGTTATTTTCTGAGCTTTGTTTATCAAACAGTGTAGAGAGGAAACACTATGGAATAGTGGGGAAACTTCAAGGAGAAATAAGAGGAGATAACTCCAATAGGGCTTTTTATGGCAACCATAGTTCATGCCCATCTTTCCTATCTTCTCTGTCTACCCTAAGTTACATGGAATGCCTTTTTTAGGGTGGCTTTTTTTTTCCAAGAAGAATATTTTGTGACCTTTTTAGATTTCGAAGCATGTCATTTGATTTGGAGATAATGTTTAAACTTTCTGTCCTCAGTTACAAATGGGTAGAGGAGGGGAGTGATACTTTCAGTGGAAAAAACCAAAGTCTGTAAATTTGGGAAATATTCTAGGTTTTAGAGATAGACAACTTTCTAATATTAAACACAATCCTGACTGATTTGATTTATTTGGCCCAATCATCACAGAATCTACTTTGAGAATTTTTTTTTTGTTTTTCTTTAGTGTTTGCAACTTTATTGCATACATTTCTATAGGATTGAGACTGAGATTTTCTCATTCCTAAAGCTGAATTTACAAGGAAAGAAAAAGTCTTAATAATTTTATTTTGTGGCATTTTATATTCAATAAGTTATTACTGAAGATGAGGACTAAATGGAAAATACAAGTCAGGGGTAGATAAAATATTTTCCATTTATATATTCAGGATTATAAGCTCACCCCGAGGGACTTGCAGTCCAACTAATCAAATTAGAACTCATTCATGTGTCCACATAATATTGTTAAAAAAAGCACTCACTGTGTGGGAGAGAGGGAGGGACAGCGCATTATCTGCCAATGAGGAATGCCAAGATGGTAAGTCGTGTCCCTATTCGCATTTTTGAAGAATATTTGGGTCAGTGTTTACAAGGGTGGCAAAGCAAATTACTTCATAGACTAGAACTGGTTCTTCAGTGTTCAGAAAACTCGTTGCTAGTTGTGATTATTGTTATGATTATTATTAAACTGAAGATTTCTGCCACCATTTTATTTTCTCACTATTTCATATTAGGAAATAGATTATCTCATGTTATCATCTTTATCTAAGTTTTATACATATATGTATATATATAGACATACACACATACATATGTATGTAATATACACATATAATATAATTCTTATATAACATATAATTACAAAATAGTATAGATTCATTACAAAATAAAATTTAAACAATACCAGAAACACCAGTAGACAAGAAATTAACCATTCTGACACTTATGTTGTTCACTTTAAGAAAATACCAGGGACATCGTTTCATGGCCGCATGTATTACCTATTCTTTTTAGGGATTGCCTTTGTATTTATTTATATGACAATCCTTTATGAAGATTGAACTAAAAAAAGATGAACTCTGTTTTTCCCCTCATTTTTATAATCATTCATCCAAATAATTTTTTTTATGTTCCTGCATATCTCTCTAGAGAAAAACTTTCAGTGTGTTAGTAGGCCTAGGGTCCAGTGGCTTTACATGAATTAGACACTGAAGTAAATTTGGTAACCTATCATTAGTTAAGTCTTTGAGCCACTATCGGTGGAGGATACAAGACGTTCTAGTTTTAGGACAGCTGATGATCTCTAACTTTGTGTTAAATTTTGGAGTAATTTTTAAGCAAATTATATATTAATTTAAACCTTTTATACATTGGCCATAATGCTGTTTTCTTATAATATTAAACTTCTATTGGGTGAAATTTAATGTTAAATAAAATAGTAGGAGAAGGCTAGGCATTGTTCTGTGCCTATAATCCTAACTACTTGGAAGGCTGAGGCAGGAGTATCCTGAGTTTGAGGCCAGCCTGGGTAACTTAGTGAGATCCTTTCTCATAATAAAATGTAAAGGAAACCTGGGGATGCAGCTCAGTAATAAAACGCTTGCCTAGCATAGGAGAGGCTTTGGGTTCAATTCCTAGAACTGCAAAAATAAAAATAAAATAAAAAATGCAAGTAACATTTATTCTAAATTTTAATGTGATGTATCATGCACATACAGCTGTGCATAACATACATTGTATAAATTACAGTAATAACATGAACTAGGAAATAGTACATGATAAGCTCCTTAGAATACTTGGAAGTATGACCTGGATTCTATTTCCTTCTGCCCCAGCACTGAATGTACTACATACTACATGTACTCTATACTGAATATACTATATAGTGAGCATACTGTTATGTTGAATTTTATGTTTATAATTGCTGTGGTTTTCTTTATAATTTTCCTACTTTTTATGTGCCTCTAAACAATACACTTTTCTCAGTTTGGAATTATACGTAAATGGAATCATATAGCATATGTGCTTCTGGGGTTTACTTTTTGCCCATCATTCTGATTTTCAGATTCATTCATGTTGATGTTTGTAGTAGATTATTATTTTTACTAATGTCTCACATCATATTACATAAATATATCATGATTTGTTTATCCCACTTTACTGACTTTGAATATTGCGTTGCTTCCAGGATTTTGTCATCATAATCCTAACCTAACAATAGTGCTGCAGTAAACTTACACCTGACTTTCTTTAGACAATGATGTTCAAACTTTTTTGCCTGAGATGTGCAGAAAAAAATCTTTGTCTTCACAATTTACTTAATACACATATTCACATACACGTATATGTGTGAAAAAGGGTCATAAAGCAATACATACCCTTACTGGTTGCAATGCATTGTGATATTTTCACTTGATTCTGTTTATTTTTAGATGAGTAGGTCACAGCTTACAGTTGGGAATATGCAGCCCTCCACCATATATCCAAGAGCAGAAATACTGTATTTCTATATGTGCAAGTATTTACTTTTATTAGATATTTACTTTTTTCTAATTTAGTCTCTAACCATCTGTGGATGGGAGTTCCCAGTAGTTCTTGATTGACTAACCTTTAATTTTTTCCAACCTTATCTGTGTGGAATGATAATTCATTGGGATTTAATTTCCATAAGGCAGGGCGCCTGTTCATGTTCTTTGTCCTTCTGTGCTTTTTTCAGCCATCTTCCATTCCTTTGATGGCTTTTCAATCCATCTGTTTTTTGTTTTGTTTTGTTTTGTTTTGATTCTTGGGAATGTTTTAGGTATTCTGGCTCCCAAGCCTTCATATCTTGTTTAATTTGTGGTTTAGTTTTCACTCTCTTAATGGTGCCATTTGTGGAACCAAATCTTAATTTTGCTATAGATCAGTTTTTCAATCTTCTTTAAGGTTGATGACGAGATCTTGCTTAAGAAATCCCTCTCTACTCTGAGATCATGAAGATATTCTCATATAATCTCCTAAACGTTGTGTGTTTTGCCTTAGAAATCTTTCATCAACCTGAAATTGATTTTCATATGGTTCAAAATAGAAGACCAGATTTTATTTTTCCTATATGGACATGCTCAATCATCTGAGGCTGTTTCCTGCAGTGGCCTTTCTCCATTTCTGCAGGGCCAACTTTATCATATTATCTGTGTCGGTCTGTTTGTCTACTCTCATGCCAATACCACACTGTCTTAATTAGATACCTTTGTAATAAGACTTGATATCTGGTAGGACAGGTTTCTTCAACTTGCTTTTGTTCTTCAGTAATATCTTGAATTTAAGCTCTTCTATATAAATCTTTAGAATGGGTTTTTAAATTTCCCCAAAATAACCTTTAAAGATTTTAATCAGAAATGTAATGAATCTATGTATCAATTTGAGATGAATGACTTCTTTAGGAAAGAAACTTTTCCTACTCAGGAAAATGGTCTGCCTTTTATTTGGGCCTAACTTTAATGTCTCTTAATATGTTTTATAATTTTCTCCATAGACATCTTTTCATCTTGTTGAATTTAATTACAGCTCAATATTAGTATTGTTCTTGTAAATTGTTTATGTAAAAGTGCAATGTTTTAAAATATTCATTTGTTTGTTTTGGTACTGGGGATAGAATCCAATGACACTTTACTACTGAGCTACATTCCCAGGCCTTTTTATTTCTTATTTTGAGAGAGTCTCAAAGTCTCACTAAGTTGCTGAGGCTGGCCTAGAACTTGTGATACTCCTGCCTCAGCCTCCCAAGTTGTTGGGATTACAAGTATGTACCACCATGCCCTGCAAAATGGTTTTATATGTACAACTTCTTTAGAGTTTCTTTTCAGTTCTAATATTTAATCTATAAGTCCTTTGAGTTTCATATTGACACCACCATGTCATCAATAAGTAATGGCATTTTTCTTCCTTTCTGACTTTTACACTTAAATTTTCCTTATGATAATATCCTGGTGAGGATTTCAAAAACAATTTTAAACAAAAGTAAGACAACCAACATTTTGTTTTGTTTCTGACCTGGAATATCCTTAATTCTGTCACTAAGCACTGCACTTGCTTGTTTACATTTTCCTGTTGTTGGGAGACACTGTTTTATGCTGGAAAGTTTCCATGATCACTCAAGATTTCTCTCCACCTTTCCCCACATCTGGTGCCCTGGGAGGCCAGCCATGATGGACCACACCCAAGCTTTTCTTGGCTTCCTTGTCTCTTACTGCATTTAGCCCATGCACATTACTGGTGGGAGAGAGGAGGGTTGAGAGAGAGAGAAGAGGGGCAGGGTCTTTATTTGTCTCCTTGTGACCAGCAGCATCACTAGGGTCCAGCTTCTGTGTGTGTGTGTGTGTGTGTGTGTGTGTGTGTGTGTGTGTTTTCTTCCCAGTTAACTTTTTGGTTAGTAATTCTAACTTAATCCCACTGTATTCAGAAAATGTGATGTGTTTGACATCTTTGAAATTTCTCAAGACGACCTGTATGGCCTAGCTCACAGTCAATTTTCATGTAATTGCCACGTCTACTTAAAAACCTGTGTTCTGCCTTTGCTGAATGCAATGTTCACTCTGTTGACAGTAATTTGCTGAGTGTCTATTTTGTGCTGGGCATTATTGTAGGTGATGTGTATACAGAAGTCAATAAAAAGACAAAGAGCCCTTAGCTGGGGGTTTAACAAAGTGGTAGGGCTTAGCATGCATGAAACCTGGGTTCAATCCCCAGCACAACAACAATAACAACAAAGAACCCCAAACAAAATAAAAACCCTGCTCTTTGGGAGAGCACATTTATTCTAGGGACAGAAATAGAAAGCAAAATTAAAAAGCAAAACATAATATGTATTGAATATTGTATATGTAATATATATTGTATATGTGATAATGAGGTGAGGAGAAAAATAGGTAGAGGGAAGATGACTTGAAATTCTTGGTCAAAGTTGGTCTCAGTGAAGACTGAAGAAAGAGCAGGTCACATAAATATTTATCAAATTGAAAGAGCAAATGTGAGCTGTTATTATTAGCTTCTTATTAACTATGTATTTCAGATATTTAGTCCATTCACTTTTGAAAGCCTTTGAAAATTTCTAGAAGTGAATTTTATTTAAAAGTTACTACAACTATTAATATTTTCTCCATCAACCTGAGATTGTTTTTTTCTAAATGTTTAGTGGAATTTTTGGAAATTCTTTCCCTTTAGATATCCTCCCCTCAGAAAAAATATATTGTAAACAATACTGTCTTACACAATTGTTTTTGGGAAATTCATAGTGTTTATGTTATACATCTATTCTACTAATGTGACTATTTATAACATTTTTCTCCCTAGAAAAATACCTTCTCTGTTATGAAGAACCAATTTGCAGTTGGATCGAACATTACTATATACACAGTATTTAATTTGTGCTTTAATTAAAACTTTCCCCTGATTCCACTACAAAAGGTTTAATGAGACTGAAATAACTCAATTTTAATACCTAATTTGAATTTTCTAGTTAAAGTCTACATTTTATATATTGTGGAAAAAGCCATATTTTTCCTAATAATGAATCAACTAAGCAGTTGGACATGTATGAATAAATTATTTCTGGGCTTCAGATTTTTAATCCATTAAAAAAATCAAGTTGATATGTAGGTTTATTTTTCTTCCCAATCTTATCAAATCTTGCTTACCAAGATATCTTCCAAAGTAAACAAAATTGGCACTAGGGTTCTTCTTAAACAAGATTGATTTGTTTTTTAGAATATATATATTTCAAGTCTCTTGAGGGGAGAAGGAAAGGCATATGTGTGAGAAAGTGCTTAGCACAGGGCTGGGGTAGATCAATGCAAACAGGAGGATGTGGAATCCTCAACATGGTGAGAGGCTGGAGCCTGAGTTGGTGAGAACAGGCAAAAGGTAATGGAGGATGCTTCAGGCTCAATTAAAATCTTTGAGTTTCTTTAATATAAATATCCCCATTTGCAAATGTTCAGAGTATTACAGTGGAAGTTTTGAAATTAGCAATGTGACGTCCATGTAAATGTAAAATGAACATATGTCAAATATTTTATTCAGTTCATGAATGCAGTAAATCATATGACATCAAGACCAGTTCAAATAAAAAATTTTGGTTTTTTCCCAACATGGGCTATCATTACGTTGCCTAGGCTGGCCTCAAATTCCTGCCCCTCTGCCTCAGCCTTCTAATTAGCTGGGATTGCAGTCATGTGCAGTTTTCTCCCAGTTCCCTCAAATAAGAATTTTTAAAACAACTAAAAATATGATGCAAAACTGCTTAATTTCTTATAGAACAGTAACATTTTATGTAAGGCAAAAATAAATTGTGTCTTTACTGGGCAAAATTTTGCCTTGCTTTGGACAAGAATTCTTTGCATTACTCTCAGTTTCCTAAAATCTCTAGAGAGTTATAAAACAGCCTCATTAACAGAAAGACGATCAAAGGTGCACACCCAGAGGGTCATTCCCAGAGGGCCCACTAGACCATACCCAGATCTCCACTGAAGGACCCACAGTGATTCTCTTGCTCATTTCCAAGTCAGGTACAGGTAAATCATGGCAAGAAAGGCAGACACACGCTAAGTTGTACAATCATTATAAAAGAGGCAGACTGGTGATCAGGAGTTGGAACTGATCACATTTAGAACAGAAGCCAGTTGGGAAATTGTGGAGAGGAGGGTGGACAGTTTATGAGATATGATCAGAGACCTTCCAATCTCATCTGCATTTCAATGGACAAGGTGATCAGGACCACAGATGACTTCTTGGCTACATTTTTTTTATAAACTAATATTTCAATGTGAGAGTGAAGAGTTCTTCTTCCTTCAACTTCCATGGGAAAGTTTGGAAAATCAAAATATCTCGAACTTATTTATTAGTAGTAATCTCTTCAAACATAATAGTGATTTCATTGCCTTTCCAAAGGCCACTCCAGCTCTTCAAATTCCCAGAAGAAGACTCTGGCTGTTTCTGGTTTGATATCTAATATTAAGGAAAAACCATGGGTAGTGTGACCTGCTCATAATGGATAAAGGTTCTCCTTACCTACCTTGTCTGACCCTGTTCCTTTTAGAAATCGTGGATCTCTCTTTGATGAGCTTGGGACTAACCAGAGTGATTAGAGGTCAAGCAGGTTTTGGTTCCAGCAATGAAATCTGATCTCAGGCTTATCCTCAGCTGCCCATTCTAGACTTCCTAATGCTAGAATGCCATTTAGAACTATTTGGAAGAAGTTTGGGACAGATTTCAAGAATTAATATAGCAAAGTGGTTAAGAGTTCTGGTTCTTAGCTACACTCCCTAGATTTGAATCTGGATTTTTTACTTTTCCAGCCAGATAGTCCTGGGTGAATCACTCAATTTCACTCTGTCTTAGATTCCCTAATTGTTAAAGGGGCCTATAGCTGTATCTTTCTCATACAGTAGAAGTGAGGATTAACTACACTGATGTGTATAAAATATATGCCTAACACATGTTAAGTATTACATACATGTTAGATTTTGTTCTAAATTGACAATTTTAGTTCGGATTTAGTTCATTGAACCAAGCTTGAAGAAACGTTTTTTATAAGTAATAGACTTTCAGATGTGTTCAAATACACAAAGTATAATATATAATGTGTATATATACATGTTTCATGGATATACATCAAAGATATATGTACACACATAGATAATAAATACATCTATGCACACACACACTTGACAAGGTTTTATGTCAGAGTTCTATCAGAGAAATAAACCAATAAGACACACATACATACACATGCAGAAATTTATTTCACAGAGTTGGATTAAAGGCTTGTAGGGTCTGGGGAGGCAAGTCTAAAACCCAGTTGAGCAAGCCAGAAACTTCTGAGCAATAACCAACCCTGCAGTCCACAGGTAGAATTTCTTCTTTCTTAGGGAAACCACAGTTTTGCTTGAAGGCGTTTTAGCTGATTAGATGAGGTCCACCCAGTTTATCAAGGATCATTTCTTTTATAGTCACCTGAATGTATATGTTAACAACTTATATAAAACACCTTCCCAGCAATACTTAGGACAGTGATTTCTTGAATAACTGAATACTCCAGTCTATTTGAGTCACATAAAACCAACCATCTCAAGATGCTGATGATTCTAGATCACATTTCTTGGTGTGTAACCACTTTAGTGAAGGATTTTAGAGAGACTTTTTTCTTGGCATTACTTCTGCCGCTCTGCTGGCACTGTACAGTTAAGTACAAGTATTGTTGACAATATCCAGCTCCCAATGACCTTCCATTTTCCTTGATACTTTCCACTCTTGAGAAGCACTTAAAACCATCAGGGTTATTCTTGGAACAGGGGTTTGTCATGTCGTCCACTAGAAAGGATAACTTTCCTCATGGTACAGAGAGCGCCTCAGAGTCAGGGGCAGGGATCTTGCCTTATTTTTTTTTAAGAATTGTAGAATCATGGGATTTCAGCTGAAAAGCTACCTTCTTTCTCATTTTACAACAGGGAGACCAAAGGCAAAGTGTCCCAGAAATACAAAGCAAACCTGTGTCTGAAACAGGAATACAACCAGCTTTGCTAATTTCTAGTCACCTTTGATTCCTTCTACATTTTAGCTCTTCTTTTATTTTTGTTCTACTCATTTCCCTCCACTATTCAAATTATAATGGGAAAAGACACAGCATTAAATCTGATGATGCTATAAAGAGTCTTCAGACTTTTTCAGACTTAAGTCCAGGTAGTTATAATGTCATTATTTAAAATTTTTTCTTTGCAGTCAGAGGATGAATGAATTCCTTGATGAGATGATGCTAGAGATAAACATAAGAAAATCTAGAGAAAATAGATACTTCAGTTTGAATCACTAAAAATCAAAATGAATCTTTATTTCTAAAATGGTGTACTCTATGTAGAAAGTGGGGAGAAAGCTTTTGTCCATTATTTTTACAAACCAGTAAGAGCTGCAAATGGTATGACCCAGAAATCAGAAACCACAGGTGTTCACAATAAGACGACACTCATCTGTGTGGACACAGGGAACACAGTCTTGTGCTATCACTACCTGTAAGTATGTGTCTCCTTATACAACCATGCAAGAGCCTTTTGGTAATCATCATTATTTTCTTTTAACTCTGAGTGTCTAGAACAGTCCTTGGCATATATCTGGCCATTCATATATGAAGTGAATTACTCATATCCTAGAATTAAGGTCTTCTACTTGCCTTAAAATGGTGACAAAACCAACCTCAGTTCTTCTGAGATGGAGCACATTGCCAATGCTTATTAGTATCTAGAAGATAAGCTCCACAGAAATAGGTTCCACACTATGATTATGGAGCTATCTTCAAATGTTTGCAAAGAGGAAAGAAAAGGTATGCATATGATGTTAAAAATAGCACAGTGTAAATTACAACTTTACTTCCTTATATAGAGTGAGAATGGGAAATGAGATATTGATTTTTTGTGAATTTTTTATTATAAAGGAGATTAATGACCCATTTATAAGAAATATTAATATTTGATATTTACTTAGTTCTATATTAAACATCTAAATGTTGGGTTTGTTATATATAGCAAAGCAATTATAAGCAGTAGTTCAGAATTTTTATAGTTCTTTTATGTATCTATAGGATGGATAGGTAAAGTTAAATTTCCTGTATCATAAGGTCAAACTTGTGGGAGAAAAAATGAAATGGCTAAAGCACAGAAGTTTGTTTTGGAACCGAGATCAGGTTATCGTGACCCCTCATGACACCGCAGTACAAGCAGATCCTTTCCTTGTCCAAGCCACTTGTATTGTCATTCCTCAACAGGATCTTAGCCAACAAGTCCTCTTTTTTAGTAGTATTTTTTGAAAGTTGAAACTATTTCTAACTTTGTACCTCAACTTGATCATTCTTAGAACTGAATTTCATTATTTTTTTTTGAATTATAAGACAAGTTCATTCTTAGGAAGTTTGTATGTTTTAGAACTATGAAATCTAATTCACTTGAATTTTTAAATTTGCAGAAGTTTGGACCAATCTTGCATGACCATAGCATGCATTTTTTTTTTTTTTCATAAGATTGTGAGTCACTATGGATGGGAACATTTGTCACTTGAGGACAGTACATTTGTCTATTATGCAAGTTGGTACTTGACATGTGTCATAATGGCTGCAATGATTTCCATGTATTGAACATTTATTTAATAGCTAGCCATTATATTAACTTAATAATATTAATAATGTTAATTGAATAAACTATATTTATTTAATGTAGGCATGGTTCTAGGACTTTTAAGCACATTATAGTGTTTGATAGTTGTAACACTTTTGTGAGAGGACTTATTATCATTTTAAAGGGGAGAACTAGATCAAGAGATATGGGAATCTAACTAGAAAGTGTCAGAGCTAAATTTCAAGGGGAGTTTTCTTGGAATCCAGTAGATGTGCTACCTGTCTTCCATAGATTCTGTGCTCAACAAATGTTGAATGAATGAATGGTGCTCCATAGAGTGTCTATAATTTGTGTACTAATTGCTTGGTCTGCATTTAATTTTAAGGTGCCAATGAGTATTCTAACTTTAAGAGATTTTGCCTTGCTTTAAAGTAGTTAATCTGTTTCTAATGGCACAAGAACAAACACCCAGGTGTGAACACTCATTTATAAGCCCTAGATGTATTCCAATGATTCTGGTACACCTTGTTTGCTTACACCCCAGCACGGCACATTGATTTGCCATCATACACCCATTAGGGAGGAGACTCCTTCTTACTCACCCAAGGTACCTGATTCTTAGATTGCCTTTGATAAACATATGTTCAGCTGAAACAATTTTGAGTAAGATTTTGGGTGTAAAGGTGTGGTGGGCTGAGGGTGCAGCTCAAGGAAGAGTGCTTGCCTGTCATGTTCCAGGCCCTGGGTTCATTCCCCAGCACCAGAAGAGAAAATTAATTAACCTCATTCTCATGCATTGCAAAGTGCAAAGTGTATACAATCCTCTTGATGTCTCTAGACAAAGAGTTTTGCTAAACATCTATAGGTGTTCTCATAAAGAGGGCCTGTGACAATCTGCAAACTCAGTCAACTTGGAATCAAGATATGAAAGCAAAGAGGAAGTGGTCCTGTGTTACATGGAATAATCTAGAATTTTTATGTTGACATTTATCTTAACTCATTGCTGAGGACATCAATGATGAAGAGTAACAATTCATAATTTTTATACACCATTTTCTATGTCAGGAGATATTCAAAGGGGTCTAGTTGAATTTTCTCATTCATTCCTCTCACTTAAAATTTCTCTAACGCGGGTAGTATTAACTCCATTTTATAAATGAAGACATGGAGCCAAAAGAGAAACTTGCCAAGAGGCACACAAGTAGGCAGGAATGGAGTTGGATTCAAATTAACATCTGTTTAACTCCAAGCCCATATTCTTAGCTTCTTTCCAAACTGCTTCTGAGAAGTCTCTATTGCCTCAAGGACTGAGAAACCGAGACAGGTCAGGATGCCTGTGAACTTCTGAAACTTCATGTGTTCGTGACGGACTCTTTTCTCCCCCAACCCATGGCCCTGGCCCTGACCATTCCTCTTTTCTTCCTCTTTCTTATTTCTGTTCTGGGACAACCACTCACATGGTCACCAGGCTTGCTATGTTGGCACTTCCCCACTGTCCCTTCTGTTTCACTTGTTGCAAAGGTGTGAGCTTCTCTGCAGTGTGCTTTGAATCTGTCTCTGACTTCCCTCCTACTTTGTGTTCATTGCTTCTCAGCTGGGAACTTCAAGACAGTTTCTGATTGGTTCTCCCAGCTCCTTTATTATATTGTGGTGTTGTTGTACTGTTGTTATTTCATTCCATCCTATTATTATTCTAAGATACATCCAAAGCTAAGCTCTGATGGTTGCTCTTTTTTAGATTGTTATTTTCTTTTTTTATATGGAGTTATATACAACTTTCTCAGTCAAGGCTGTGAACAGAGGAACAGAGACCTGGTTTCCTGCTGCTACCAGGAAGAATTGGGAGATTTTTTTTTCAACCAGAGAGAGCCATTATCAACTAAGGCTGTGGTCCTTACATCTAAACAGCCTCAGGAAGTAGTCACATGCTTCTTACCATAATAAGTCCTGGGTTGTTATTTTGTAAGCAGGGTACTGAAAGCCGGGTTACAAAGAGAAACACGATTTTTCATAGGAGACTAAATCATGTTGTTCTTAAAAGAAAATCAGTGTTTGCTCGAGTGAGATGTGTTTGCCTTGGGTAACTTGGGAGGAAGCCAGCTATTGCCTTTGCTGGTTCAGCTTCTTGTCCATGTCAAGAGACCACCACCCACCCACTCTTAGGGCCAGGAGACCCTAAACAAAGGAGAGGTTAATCATTAGTATTTAGTTGAAGACCAAGGTTCCAGCACTGGCAAATGCTAGGAAAATGATTGTTTTCTTATAGGGAAAGGGGTGGAGCTTTGAGAGTGAAGAGGAATGAGATTCTAGATGTAGGGATTATGAGCTGATTGTGAGGGTGACTTACAGAATAAGATGTGGTTAAGAACAAGAGGAGTGACCGCCCGATTTATCACTCTCTGTGCTATCACAAATGCTGCACAGCAACTTGAGGGACCCTGGTGCACCCAGAATACAAACTCATATTCTGATTTGTTACTTTTCTTCTCTCTCCTTTTCTTTCCCTCCCCTTCCCAGGCATCTGACAACATAGGTCTCATAAGGGCAGGACAGGTACTGGTCCCCAGTGTGCCCCCAGGTGGAGGCACCTGACTAGTAGACTGCTCCCCAAGCAAGTGAACCCATGGGCTGATGGCTGATATTCTTTCCAGATCTCCACCAGTGAGGGAGATCACACACAAATACTGCACAGTACATGAGGGGCCCTAAACACCCAGATTACATGGAATTCCAGTGACATCCCAACCTTCCCAGCATGCCTCAGCCCAATCCTGCCTCAATCACACTGCACACAGTACCACTCTCAACTCCACTATCATTTATTACTGTGCTCTTTCCTCAGCGTTCCCTGGCCTCTCCAGCCCATCTTCATCAGGTAACACACTTCAGGTCTTGCTCAGATGATGCTTTGCTGAAGACAGTTTACCACGTATGGTAAAAACATGTTCACTGATCTTTCTCTTTGTCTTTGGTACCGGTGATTGAACCCAGGAGTGCTTAACCATGTAGTCACATCCTCAGCCCTTTGTATTTTTTGAGACAGGGTCCTGCTAAGTTGCTGAAGCTGGTCTTGAACTTGTGATCCCCCTGCCTCAGTCTCCCAACTCATTGGGATTACAGGCATGTGCCACCATTCCCAAACCCAACTCTATCTCTCTTTCTTAAACCTCCCCAATACTGTCATGAACCCCCTTTTTAGTATTTTACATCTCTTACATGCTGCTACTTGCTTTCTTGCTTTAGCCTGCCTACTTGGTTATTATGATAAGTAATATTCCTCAGTAAATAAAATCATTCATGTAAAGTAACAATTTCCCAACTCTCAGTCCTGAGGAGCCTTGAATTCAAAAATCTCTTAGAGGTAATTTGAGATGTGTCCTACCAGTTCCAACTCTCCAGTACTACCCTAACCATGTGATAGTCAGAGTCTTTCCTATATGAGAATGTTGGCCTATTCTGTTCATTATCTGATTGATCGTGAGGAAAAATGTGACTATGCTGATGGTCCAGGCAGGTTCCCCCTCTCACCCTCACTTCTTCCTCGTTGTCTTCCAAAAGCTTCTCCACCAGCCAAGGAGAATGAACTTCCCAGGCAACAAACTCAGAAACCACTTGAATACTAGTTGTTTTAGTCACCCTTTTCACTGCTGTGACTAAAAGACCTTACCAACAAAATTACAGAGGAGGCAAAGTTTATTTGAGGAATCATGGTTTTAGAGGTCTAAGTCCATAGAAGGCTGGCTCCATTCCTCAGGGCTTGAGGTGAGGTAGGACATCATGGTGGAAGAGTGTGGCAGAGGGAAACAACTCACATCGTGGTGATCAGAGAGCAGAGAGAGAGAGGTCTCTACTCCATGATACAAATATATACCCCAAAGCTATGCCCCCAAGTCCTACCTCCTCCAGCCACACCCCACCACTTCAGTTACTAGTCAGTTAGTCCCTATTAGGATTAATTCACTGACTGGGTTAAAACTCTCACAATCAAACCATTTCTCCTCTGAATCTTCTTGCATTGTCTCACATGAGCTTTTGAGGGACATCGCACATCCAAAGCATAACACTAGTTTACACAGAAAAAAATATTCTATCTATAAACAGATTCTAGAGGAGTCAGTTCCCTTCCTCTTCCTCACATTCTAGGATAATCTAATTGGAAAAGAAGGGAATCTGTAGCAAGACAAGGGAGAACTTCATGGATGGCACTGCATGAATAGCCCTTGTAGTTTGCCCATGGAGGGAATGGCCTCACATACTGTCCCTCATGCAATATCTCTCAGCAACCAACTGTGCTTATTTTTCTATTCCTTTGCTTCTTGTACATTCTTGTTGGCTCCAGGTTACCCACATATCCTGACCTCTTGACTTCCATGGAGGTAGAGAACACCTGTGTGAAGGGGGTGATTAGCTCTTCTTTCTGGCTATTCTCCAGTGATTGGATTTTAAAGGATTTTCAGTGGCAGTTATCAAGTTGTCAAATGATAAAAGCCAGGCAGTAGGCTAACGAGTAAGGAAAAGCAAAAAAAAAAAAAAAAAAAAAAAAAAAAAAGCCTGTATAATTCAGAAACTCTCAGCCAACGTTTCACTTTCCACAGTTTCAGTTACCTATGGTCAATTACATTTGAAAATGCTAAGTGGAAGTTTCTAGAAATAAATTTGAAATAACTCTTGTTACAACATATAATTATAATTATTCTATTTTAACATTAACTATTGTTGTAGTCTTACTGTTTTTAACTTATGAGTTAAACTTCATCATAGATAGGAATGCATAGGGGGTATTGTATCTATATATGAATCCATGGATTCAGGCACCCACTCAACACCTTAGAATGTATTCCCATGAATAAGGGGGTGCTAGTACACTGTCTTAATCACTTGTTTGTAAGGTAGTAGAAGTTAGGTTTTAGAAGTGAAGATATATGAATACTTTATTTTGGATCTGCCCAACTGTTTCTCTGTGAAATATTCCAGAATCAAACACTCTCTCTCTCTCTCTCTCTCAACCTTTCTGACTCTTTGCTCATAGTACTTTTGATGTAAAAGTACTAACTACATGTAAAATATAATGGTTAGATGAGATAGGATCTGTCCTCCTAACAATCTCAAATATACCTTTATTGTTTGCCCAAGGGTCAAATATGATTGCTTTAAATCTTCACATGAAGAAATAGAAGGTGAATTGATTTGAATACAAGGTCGCGTTTTTTTCCAGTATTTCATTTGATAGTCATTTCTTTTCTCTTTTTTTTTAGGGGGAGGGATTGAACAAGGGCACTCGACCACTGAGCCACATCTCCAGCTCTATTTTGTATTTTATTTCTCTAAATAAAGAGAAATAAAAGATGTGTTGCTTAGCACCTCGTTGTTGCTGAGGCTGGCTTTTGAACTCGTGATCCTCCTGTCTTAGCCTCCCAAGCTGCTGTGATTACAGGCATGTGCCACTGTGCCCAGCATCCATAGTCATTTCTAAAGTATCTGGAATTAAACAATTTTAATGAGAATTGAGCATCTTGTTACATATAATAAACTGCATTGACATATGTTCTACAGGCAATTAAAGATTCTGAGCCATTTTGACTATCTAGCAATTTTTCTATTCTGGCAATTTGGTACATATAGGTCCTATCTGAACTTTCAAATTAACTTTTAAAGCATGAACGTGACCAGCCAACCAACCACTATACAGCCATCTACCAGCATTGTGTGATTGTGTGTGTGTGTGAGAGAGAGAGAGAGAGAAAGAGAGAGAGAGAGTGTGTGTGATCAGTTTGTAAATGTAAAAGGTTGTAGGGAGACATGATCAGCAAGGATGAAATCATTAGAAAGGATAGAGTTTAAAACTTTAGAAGAATGTAGCAATCTATGTTTCACAGCCAGCTAGGTACTATTTACACAATTGTTTCTATTAAAATTGAAATGATATTGTAGTTAATCCTCCACGTTTAGGAGCTTTACTATGGACTAAATTTAAAATCAATACAAGTAAAGTTCAAGAGAGGGTCATTGTGTAAAAATGTTGGTAGTAGTAAAATGTCCTGCAGTAACTGCCTAAAACAGGGTTACACTCTTGATAAATGAAGCTCAGATAAAAGCTAATATGTAAAAATGAATCTGTGCATAGACTTTTTGAAACTTAACTCCTGAATAAAAGTCGGGATCTTGCAAAACACTCTACCTTTCCTCTTATTTACCCCTTACCCTCTGCCCACTTAACTCATGGCTAGGTGGCATTTTACACTTTCTCGGGGTTACATTTTCACAGGTTCCACTTAGTGAGAAATAAGAAATTTCTCTTCTGGAGACTGTCCCAGGATTAATAATCTATCTGGTTTGTTCAATATGACCCTCCCCCAGTCCCACCGCCAAGATAGCTGCTCTCAACTGTTCTCTCATTGGTCAGTGCTCTTGGTTTTTTTTTTTTTTTTTTTTTTATCTTGTAAGGGTCTTGCAGCCTGGAGTAAAAGTAAAGCCTTAGAAATCCCTTCCTACCTCTTGCTTGGAATGTTTGGGAGGCTGCTTTATTGTTGACTTTGGTGTTAGTGGCGGGGAAAGTGCTAGGGATCAAACCCAGGGCTTCCTACTTGGCAGGCAATTCCTCTGCCAGAGTCCCATCCGCAATCCTCATGAGGCTACTTGATGAGGCCTAGGCTGGTGAGGTTGATGATATTTATTTATTTATTTTTCTTGATTATGAAGATTCATAACAGCACTCATTTTTTTCGCTGTGGTTTTTGTTGACTTTCCCTAATATCAAAGCTCACTTATCTTTCAACCTTCTAAAAAAGTGAAGATTTTTCCTTTGTGGGTACAAGACAAAGGGATACCAGGCAAATCCCCAACAGACCCAGCCAATCTACCATTTTGTTTAGGGAAAATCTTGGGCTAGTCTTCTTCCCCATTATGAGAAAACAGTTTGTAGTTTTGACAAGTTCCTGAACTGAGTTGCCTTTCTATCACTGAAGGACATTTAGACCTCTGCTTTTCTAACAAAAGTTTGAACAGTTAAATAGAGCTAAAATAGAGCCCACAAAATGAACAGATGTATGTGGAATTAAATTTACTGTTGGTCATCTGAGAGAAATTGCTCCTAATTTTCTGGTGAATTAATTTGGATTTATATCCAAATTGATAAGTATTTTTTTCTGAATGGTAATTTGTTGATTAATTTGCTACTGTTTTAACTCAACCTTGGGATTCACTATTTCATAGTCTTCATTTTATTTTGTATATGGTGCAAAGAAGAAATGTGCTTTAATAATGTATAGTCAGGAGGCTGGGGATGTAGCTCAAGTGGTAGCGTGCTCGCCTGGCATGCGTGAGGCACTAAAAATAAAATAAAGATATTGTGTCTACCTAGAACTAAAAAGTAAATATTTAAATAAAATGTATAGTCAGAAACATTTCTTGTCCATCTACCCATTTCCATGTAGCCATATAAATAATTATTAGCTTCTAGTTTATTTTTCCCATGTTCCTTTTTGCAAAAATTAGCAAATACGTGTGTGTTTATTTTATACATTATTTTTCATTTTTATGTAAGGGAAACATACTATATACATTATATAAATTATATATAGCTATGTACCAAGCACGATATATATCTATATCCATATCTGTATCTATCTATATCCATATCTGTATCTATGTATAGATATATATAGAATGTATACCTACATATATACACTAACAATAATATGATAATAGCAGTTCATGGGGATCTTTTTTATTCTCTTTGTCTCTGCATAGTATAGATATTATAATGAAGATATTTGGTTAACAAGTCCCCCAAGTAAAACTTATAATGATGAAAATGGCACATCATAAAATTTGTTGAAGGTTAAAAACTTATGTAAGAAGCACATTGGGAAAGATTACATGAAGTTAAAGTTGGTAGAAATAGCATTTAAAAAAAACCAACTAAAACATCACAGGGTAAGGTTTCTCACTGACTAAAAACCATGGGGGTGGGGGCTGGGGTCATGGTTCAGTGGTAGAGCACTCACCTCGCACATGTGAGGCACCAGGTTCTCTCCTCAGCACCACATAAAAGTAAATAAAATAAAGGTATTGTGTCCATGTACGACTAAAAATATTAAAAAACAAAAACCATGATCATAATCAAATTTTCTTGACAGAGTTTTGGTATGCCAAATTTGACTTGGGGAAATTGGGCTCATTAGAAGTAAGAGCTGCCAGGGAAAAATAACAATAGAGAAGCTGTAATTGGAAAAACATGATAGTCTTAAGAAATCCAATAGAACAATCATAGCTTCAGAGTAGTATTTAGTTTGAAAGACAATCTTCATAATCAAGATTATCAGTTACATTACATATAAAATGAAAAATTAACTGTGCTGTATAAAAATTGATCAAAGAATCAAATTGGCTTAATGGAATGAGCTCCAGAAAATACTTGCTATTTTTTTTAACCACAAAGCACACATTTCCTAAGGGGATTTTTATTGATGGCTCTATCTTATTCTTTCCCAAAAGACCAACTGCAACCAAACAAGTGAACGTAACTTCGAGATCTTATTTTCTTTATAATAAAATAAAATGAGGCTTTACACTGGGTCACGTGGCTCTTTCTCTTCCTATCTCCTCCCAATTCAGAATGCCTGCATCTTGTCACAGCCAGCTTTCTCCGAGATCTGCAGTTGGCCTCAATGCTTTCAGTCTCAGGACAATCTTCTTTGTACTTTCAGCCTTTATTTTTTTCCAGAAAATCAGCTTGGTCTGCCCATCATAGCTACTCTGCTTCCTGTCCTAAAGCCATTTTCCTTAGGCATGCTGAGAATCCTGGTCTGCCTTGTACTGGGTCTGTTTGTAGGATTGGTGTTTGCCACACTTCTTCCAGAAAGCCCACAGGGTCTTAGGACATTTATCATGCTTGCAGGAGTACTATTGGCACAAAATGCCAGAAAATACCTTTTAGATGAAACTGGATCGTGTTTTTATGATACTGTTTAAAATATGTTACATAGGATCAAAATACCTTCTGGGTCATAAGGTGGTGTCAAACAAACTTCACTGGTGTGTCCTCAGCTCCTTTTCTGGAAGTCTTGCCCTTGATTTTTTTTTTTTTTTTTTTGTCTCTTCCATTCTCTTGTGATCTTTGATGTACCATTTCAGCTCAACTAGGAATCAATTAAGCTTTCCTTTGAAGTGTTTCTTTCTCCCCCCCCCATTTCCCAATAACTCAATCCTCTTTCCTCTGGAGATCCTTGAATTCATTAAGCAGTTCAGACCTTCTTTCCTCCCTTCTGTTCCCATTATGAGTCACCCATTATTGTTGTGACATTTGCCTACTTCAGATACTCACCAGCCTGAGAAGAGAACACTCACCTTGCCTGTGAGTGCCCTCAATCCCATCTTGACCTTCCTGGCCATTGCCTCCCCCCAACTTTGGCTGAGACTAATCCTATTGTTGATCAGGGAAATTGTGGGAGCTCTCAGTGAAGGGCTCCAGGGACTCAGAATCTCCCCAGTTCTACTGGCAGTTCCATGCTGGCCCTGAGCCTTGGTGTAATGATTGCGTTTAAGATGGTGCCTTAATAAATGGTCTATTGTGTACCCCCATTCAAGACTCTGTGTTCCTGTCTTCTCAGCTTTAACTGGTTATTTTTATTGTTATAATAGTAATAATGATGATGAGGATGATGGTGATGATGATAATTATTAGTGGCGGTGCTGGGGATTAAACCTAGGGACTCATGCATGCTAAGTGCATGCTCTACCATTGAGCTATATCCCCAGCCCCAAGTTTCTGTTCTGATAGCCTTTTTCATACTTTCATTACACTGAGACTGCATTATCAGCCTTCTGAAAGAGCAGGATTCCTATCCTTGAACTCTAGCCTCAGGTTTGATACCCTTTTTCCAGCTTCCAGAGTTTCTGGTGTCTATTAGCCACCTGCTTAACTAGACCTCTGAGTGTTAGCTGCTCCAGACTTTCCATATCTTGGCCTCTTCTGTAGTTTAGTACACCTACTCTTTATCTCATATTGAATCTGCCAGGCATGAACCATTTGGTAGGCTCCTTTCTCATACCCCCACAATTTTCTCCATTTAAGACACAATTTAAATTATGCTTCTTTCTATTCCCCCAGCATCTTCTTAATTGTAGAAGTTATTTTCATGTCCAAGTCTCAAGCAAAGACTTCCTTTCAATTTTTCATTTTGGCAAGACTTAAACATATTTAAATATGACCAACAACATTTTATTGTATCACCACACTTCTTTGTGTGTTAACCTTTCAATCTTTAGTTCCTTTGGGGAGAAATCTTTTTGTTGTTGTTGCCACTCTACAATGCTCTGAGTATTCTTAGAATAACAAGTAATTCACCTACTATCTACATCTGTTCAAATATTTCATATCATTGCTGTTCCCCCAAACAGAAAGGTCATAACATATTAACGTACTGAAAACTTGTTGAGTGCTGGGGCCCTTGGGGTCCGAGGGTGGATAATTTGCAGTCCTTGTCCTGAAGGACACACCATACAAAAACTACAATACAGTAGGATGAAAGTTCTACAGATGGAATGTGCAAGGAATCTTGGGAGCACAGGAGTAGGTTTGACTTCCTGCCTTAAAGTAAAAGATTCAAGGATTGCTGCACAGTCAATTTTAGCTGGTTTCTGATGAATGAGTAAGAGTTTGCCACAAGTGGGCATCGATGTACCTGGCAGGAGAAACAGGAAGTGGAAAGATGATCAGACATGTCAGAGAATGGCCTATTCCACTGAAGGAAGCATGAATAATTCGGGTGGCTCTATCAGAAACTTCACAGAAGGAGGAGGAGCAGGAAATATGGCTGGAGAGACAGGTTGAGGACCGCTGGTGAAAGATCTTACACGCTATGTTAAGGAGTTGAGACTTGACCCTATGGATGGAAGGGACCGCTCCCTGACAGTTGAGCAACTCCTCAACTGCTTGATGGAGTAATCCAATCCTTCTTGCCTGCCAAAAATGTATTCACTACATTAAGAAAAAAAAAATCAAGAATTTCATGCTGTGGAAGCTACATAAAGCTGTGGAAGCTACATAAAGCTGGAATGATTGTTTAGAAGACAGGTACCATCAAGTACCGTCCTACACATTAGCTCCACAAATCTCTTTTCTCTCATTTTACAAAGTATCTTTCCTTATTTTGTAGATACCCTGTCAAAAAATATAATTAAAAGTATAACTTAGATCTCCCTGATAGTCTGATATGTATTTACTTGTATTTGAATTTTATGGTGAGTACAGAATTGTTTTTATAGGAAAAGTGTGTTAGTCAGCTTTTTGCCACTGTGATCAAAATATCTGACAAGATCAACTTAGAGGAGGAAAGTTTATTTTAGTTCATGGTTTCAGAGGTTCAGTTCATGGTCAGCTGGCCCCTTCGCTCTGGGCATGAGATGATGTAAAACATCATGGCAGAAGGGCATGACAGAGGAATGCTGTTCCACACATGGAAGCCAGAAAGGGGGGGTGGGAGAAGTCAGGGGGTCAAAGTGAAATCCCAGAGAAGCCAGGGGTCTAAGGTACAATTCCAAGAGCATACTCCCAGTGACCTACCTCCTCCAGCCAAGCCCCATCTGCCCACAGTTATCAATCATAATCCTTACAAATTATTAATCCATCAAATGGATTAAACCACCAATTGGGTTACAACTCTCATAATTTAATCATTGTATCTCTGTACATTCTTGCATTAATACAAGAGCTTTTGAGGGACACCTCATATCCAAACTGTAACAATGTGCATGTGTGTGAGTGTGTGTGTGTGTGTGTGTGTCTTTGTGCCTGCATGTGTGTATAAGGAGAAAGACATCTACAGAGATAGAGATAAGTAGATAGATGGAGAGGATAAAGATTGTAAGAGCTTCTGATTTGGCAATATACATTTTGTTTTCCTTGAAGTTGTTTTGATTATATACGACTTCTTCCCTGAGTTACAATGAGGATAAGATCTCAAAGTTTTCTGGTAAAAGACTAAAAATTTTAATTTATCATACAGTTCTAGAAAAGGAATTATCTTTCAAATATATATAGAAATGTTTTCAAAATTCTTCCTTTTCACAAACATTTTTTAACAACTTTTCTCTAGATAAGTATGAAGAAAGTATTCCTGAGAATGATTAATCAACTTCCTGTTTGTAAACATGAGTCCTAGTGAAATGCAGTGGGATGGGGCGCTGTTCTACCTTGATTCAACATTTTTTATACACCAGACCCTTGGTGAGGTGCTGGGGTGAGGTTTACCAAGAACAAGAGTGATTCCTCTGCCTGGAGCCATCCTGATAGCTCTTTGTCACATCATCTCTGGCCCCGTGGTTGCTTTACTCTTGTGGTCTGGGCCTTATTTGGGTCATTGAAGTCCATTCATACTGCATCCTGAAATTGCTTCTGTGCCTGGCTTCCCATTCTCTTGCTAACCTCTTTCACTTCCTTTCCAGTTTGTTTTAGGAGCACTGGGGGTCTTTTACAACCTAAGCAAAGTTATATGTATCAGTCAGGTTCTCCAGAGAAAGAGAAGAAGAATCCATATTATATAGGTAGATAGTTTAAAAAAATATATACATATATAGTCAATTCTTGTCATTCATATTAATTATAGTTGCACTCTATTATGTTACTGAAAATACTCAATTAGTGAATACCGAATTTATGTTCCTATGAATGATAGGGAATACGATGGGGAATATAAGATTGAATTCCTAAAGTTTCTGGTCATAACATTTTCCTCAGTTCACCACTACATAATCCTTGTTTTATGTGTGTTTCTGTTTAAAGATACTTAATATATGTCTTGATTCATTAACATTGAGTTCATGTTCAAAAGCACTGCCACTCATACCTGGATGAAGCTTATGTAGCACATGAATTTTCTGTGTAATTTATGGCAAAGTCTTCTTGCACTTAGAAACACTAGAGTACACTTCAGTATCACAGTAGGGAACCATTTTAAACATCAAAAGCAATGAAAAGCACCAAAATGCAACAACAAAAAAAGTGACACTAAATATAGCCTCAAAAGGAGACTTGTTTATAGTATGAGAGTTGAAAATAGAAGGCAGAGTCTTGCCTAGTTGACCTCCGATGGACCATGTATTGGGGGTAACTCTAAGCTTTTACTACTCTGTAAAAGTACACAAATGACCACAGGAGAATTGTGAGTATTGATTGAATTTTAGCAAGTAGGCAAATTAGCGAATATGGAATTTGTGAATAATGAGGATTTACTGCATATGTATATATGTGTTCTATACAGCTAGAAACTCAGTAAGGAATAAATCTGCAGACTTGTGGCAGAATTTCTTCCCCAGGCAAACCCTCAACTTTGGGAGGGTCTTTAGCTCATTAGAGAGACCCACCCATATTATCAAAAGGGATATCCTATACCCAAAGGAAATTGGTTGTAGATATTAATTATAGTTGCACTCTATTATGTTACTACAAATACTGAATTTGTGAACATCAAATTTCTACTTTTTTACAATGCCTTCACAGCAATACCCAGGATAGTATTTGACTAAATTTCTGGTGTACTATAACCTAGCCAAGTTGATGCAAAAACTAATGCTTATACCATGCAAACAAATTTAACTTGAAATTAGTTTCTCTCTCTCTCTCTCTATATATGTATATATATTGTGCAATACTGGGGATGGAACTCAGAGTTTGCACATGTTAGGTAAGTGCTCTACGACTGAGATACACACCCAGCCTTTTAATTATTATTATTATTTTTATTTTGTTTTGAGGCCCGGTCTCACTAATTTGCCCAAGCTGGCCTTGAATTATGATCCTTCTGCCTTGGCCTCTCAATTTGCTGGGCTTACAGGCCTGTACCACCGTACCCTGCAGTTTTTCTATTCTTGAATTATCTTTTGGCTACATGGCCACCAGTTGTCTCCACTGGCTGTTTCTGTCAGGATGCCTATCTCCCTCCTCCCCAGGCCTTTCTCTTTCCTCTCTGCAGAAGAGCAGGGCAGCCAGCATTTTGCTTCTTGGGTTTGTGCCCTCGGGTGTGTTCTCACATCCCCATAGCAATTCAGTATTCATTTTGGTTAATTTAAGTGGGGGTCAGAAATAAAAGGCGAAGGGTACATTTGAGGTTGCTCTGGAAGAGTGATTAGGATGGGGGCAGGCTAAGGTGGAGTGGGTCTGAGCCAGGGGGGAGAAAGGCTAGCCAAAGCGCTCGTGAGAGTACAGTGCCCAGCACAGACTTGGAACAAAAACCACGGAGAACTGTGGGGTAGCAACATCCAAGACTGCTAGGGAGACGGAAGTATGGACACTTTTCACTTGCCACTTGATTCATCCTTAAATGAAAGGATGGGTGAGGAGGACAGTTTAGGCATTGCTATGGTTTGTCTCCTCCAGGAACTCATGTTGGAGTTTAATCGCCATTGTGAGGTGTTCAGAGGGTGGACACTCAATCTGGCTGTGCCGTTTAGAGGTGGGGCCTTTGGAGGGTGAATCACATTAGATAGTCACGGGGCGGAGCTCCCGGGGTTGAATGCTGATGACTTCATAAGAAGGAAGAGACCAGAGGATGCACAGGTTGTGCTCCTTCTCCCTCACCATGGGATGCTTTGCACTGCCTTGGGACTCAGCCAGCAGGAAGGCTGTGGTCATCTTTCACTCCTTCATCTGAACCTCTAGAACCTTGAGGCAAAATAAACCTCCTTTCTTTAAACCTTAGCCAGTCTGTGGTATTGCGCTCTTAGCAGCAGGAAGTGGACACCTGGACACAGGCCTGGTGTTTTTATTTTCATTGCCACCCCCACCACCTGCCTCCCTAATGAGCTCTCTGCATATCCAGTCTGAGCCTCAGTTAACATTTCGTGTACACTCCTGCTACAAGTGCTGGGTAGAAAGTCTAAGATCCAGGATATGAGGGACAGGAGAGGAAATGTAATTGAGAAGGAGAAATTGGGGGCTAAACATTTCACTAGCCATTGAAGGCTGATGTTTTCCCCACTTTTCACTTGCCACTTGATTGGAAGACCAGGGAAGCTTCTAAGAGGCAGCGCCATGCATAAACATGGCTGCCAGGGCCCATCCTCCCAGACTAAAGGGTGGCTGTGTAACCACGTAAAAACAGCCTCTTCTCTCCATGCCAGAGGTGACCTGGAAGAAGCTGAGAGCATCCTCTCTTCTATCCTCCAGCCTTTAGAATACAGAAACCACAAAGCACTGACTGAAAATGGCTGACTCCTTTGTTCTCTCTCTGCAGAGCTAAGAGACTTTGGGAGGTTTTTACAGTCAGTTCAAGTGCAAATGGATGTGAGGATGTGAGTAGTTCTTACTTTCCAAAAAAACAAAAACAACAAAAAAAAAACCTCAACCAAGTTGCCTCCAGGTGCATCCCAAATGGCATGTTGATTGACTCAACTCAAAAAGAAATTAGGGATGTAAATGTGTTAGAGAAAATTATTATCCAAATCACAACATCCTCTTCAGACAGTTGTATGATTGAATACTGAAAAGAACATTAAAAATCTTCTAGCAAAGCCCTTTGCCAAGGTATTAAATGATAAACTGGTATGAATTCCCTTCTTGCCCTCTGAGAAAAAGATATTTTTTGCCTTTGATATTAATTCAAGTTTGTTTGCATGTATAATTCACACACTTTGGTGGGTGGCCTTCTGTCAAAATGCCAGGAGATTTCATATGTAGAATTACTAATACTCAAAGTGATGTCTTAAAGCAAATGGAGTGCCGTCAATGTATCCCAAAGGTGAACATGATCAACCAGAAATGATATAATAAGAATATCTTCTGTTTGTATGTTATTAATCTCTTTGAAAAATGTTATAACATTATTTTCTTTTTGTATAGAAACCTATTAAACATCTGAACTTCCTCTTGGCCAAAGATGTCTACCTCATGGATTGATCAATTCACAAATAAGGTCATTTAATGTTAGATGGTAGAGAGATGACTGTGAACAAGATAGGCTGAGTCATCTTTGGAGCTTACATTCTAATGTGGGGAGACACACAAGATAAATTAAACAAATGTACAAGAACATCTCTGCACCTGAGTTTCAGCTTCCTTCTTCTGCCATTAAATCCACCACTTGTAATTAATTCCACCAACATCACCTATCATTTTAAATTACTGCTTTATTCAATAGAGTTTCAGCAGTCATTTGCTCACATACATGTATGGAGTTGGGAGAAAGGGCGAAAACAAAAGAATGTGGAGCAACTTTTCCTGATGTTGATCTTTGTAGGTACCCAACAAGGTCAGACTTTTCTGTGCTCACTCCAGGATGGTCAGTAGATAATTCTGGGAAGTTGGGGCTGTTATAGGACTATTATGCAACAGGTCTGTTCATGATGTTTTGTTCTTGCAGAATTCCAGGGACAAAGGAGCATGTAATGAAAGCCAGTCAATAAAAAGCATTTGTATTGATCAGCAAATGTATTCATTTGGTCAATGAACCAAAATTATATATGTCAAACCATGCTGAACAATGTCCTGTAACTAATAACTGTATTTTTCAGTACTCAACCAAGTGAAAAAAATCCATTATCAATTCTTAGTTGGACTGAATCTCTCTCTCTCTCTCCTCTCTGCCTCCATCCTTCAATAGTTTAATAGTTCAATGGTCTCTCAAGAATGACAAGTCAAAGGCCAGGGGCATTCACAGGGGCAGGCCATCTCAGGACTTAATGCCTTACCCTTTCTGATGGGACCTTGTTTGCCTTGTCTCCAGAGGCAATGCACTTTTGGGGGATGGAGGTAAATGAATAAATACATACCAAGAGCTGAAATTTGGTTACAAAATTAATTGAGCAGGTTGTGGTCAGAGGGCATATCTTCTTACAAACAAACCAAGCAGAGACCCACTCAAAGAGTCCACCAGATATTTCTATATACAAATGTGACACAGTATTCATGCCTCTGGGCTTTTGGTTGTGGATATAAGTTTCTAGTTACTAGAGGTAAGAGAAAGTGACTCAGAATACCTAAGAACTGTTAATGGAATTTTTTTCACTTGGCAGAATTCTGAAAATTATAATATTACAGTTATTAGTAACAGGATATTGTTTAGAAAGGATTGCGTTTTACTACTTTAATAAAGCATCGAAATGTACATGTCTTCCCCCATCATGTCACATAGTGTTTAAACTACATTTATATCTACACTCTCTCATTTTGGAAATAATAGAAAGTGTGATTTATTGAAAAACAAAACACACTGGACTCAAAGGCAGAAGACCAGATTCTAGAATTTAATAAATAACACTGAGTTAGGAGCAGTGGCATATACCTGCAATCCCAGCATCTCAGGAGGCTAAAGCAAGAGGACCACAAGTTCAAGGTCAGCCTCAACAACTTAGCAAGACGCCGTCTCAAAATAAAAAATAAAAAGGGTAGGGGATGTAGCTCAGTGGTTCAATTCCCAGTACAAAAATAAACAAATAATAAATATAAAAACATATTTCTGGATTAGTTTTTACATTTCACAGCTTGAGAGGCATTTCTGGATGACCCATAAGTTGCCTTTCCAGTTTAGTTCTTCATTCTCTTGAGTAATCAGTCCGGGTTAGTCTAGTGAGGCTGTGCAGGATTCTCAGCTCCTGTCCCCACCTGAATTCTACTTTCTTTTTGTCCCTTCTTCTTGGGTACACCAACTATCTCACAGTGAATTATAGAACTACTCCCAGAGATCAGAGCAGTGGAGGATTTTTAAAAAATATTTTGCCTATTTTATATTGCATTTGAATAATACTTTTATTAAAATTATTTTATATGGAAGGATTGTACAGAATGCTGAAGAAATACAGATATCACTTAAAATGAATTCCATGGACATTTTGTTCTGCTCACTGCCTCCACACATTTGTTATATGAAAATTCTTTCCATGCCTATGTTCCAGAGACAGAAATCAATGAACAATTCCAAAATGGTTTATAAAATTTTTAAAAAATAAGTTGTAGCTGATTCTTCAATAAAGGACTTCTTCCACTTTTCCAGAGATTCCCGTACTGATGGATAGACCATCTCAGAGAGAATTCCTTCCTGATTGATGATCTTTCCCTGAGGCCTGGCCTGCCACCAAATTTTTTTTACATCTTCTCATCTTTGGCTCATAACTACACTCACAGTCACATAACCAGCAGCACAATTGTGAGATAGAATAGTGCTCCTGCACAAAAAGTTTCTTTGAGCTGACTCTTTATAGTCAAACCGTTCCCTAGCCCTAACCTTTGTCAATCACTAATATGTTTGCTGACCCTGAAGTATTATATTTTCCAGAAAATCACACAAGTGGAATAATTACAGTATTATCCTATGGAGTCTGACTTCTTTCAATTGGCACAATGTATTCAAGACTCACTTATGTTGGTGCATCTATTGTTAGTTTCTTCTGATTGCTGACTCGTAGTCTGTCATAAGGATGTACTACAGTTGTTTTTTTTTTTTTTTTTTTTTTTTTTTTAACTCACCTGCAGAAGCACATTTGGGTTGTTTCTAGTTTGGGGCAAGTATGAATAATGCTACTGTAATAATCCTTCGTGTACAGGTATTTGTGTGGATATGCATTTTCATTTCTTTTAGGTGAACACTTAGGAGTGGAGTTGCTTGGTCATAGGATATAAATATGTTTCATTTTCTTAGAAACTGTCAAATTTTCTTTTCACAGACTTTGCAACATTTTTGTGTGTCCACCATTGATGTATGAGAGCTGCAGAAATTCCTCTGATAATGCTTGGTATAGCGAGGTTGTATTTGTTTGCTTTTCCACACCAACAGGTATATAGTGAGATATACATTATTTAAATCACGAGAACATATTTTGCACTTAATATTGCATCTGAATGTATTTGCATTTGTATTAAATTGCCAATATCGGGACAAATACCAAGGACCCGAGGAGGACCATGAGCAAGTATTTGACTTACTTCTGCTTGGCCAAAAGGATGCATAAAAGAGAAGCATATCAGAACAGAGGAAGTCCCCACTGTGGCAAAGTAGACATCTGAAACTATGGAGAGCAAATGGATAGTTTCAAAATTTCTCTCTTGTCCCTATAGCCCACTCTCAAGAGTTTGAAATATAATGTCCCTTAGATTATGCCATGATACAACTAGAGAATATTTAAAATTATAAGAAAACTGTTTGCATTTTTGAACAAGTAAATAGATAGGCCTGCCAACACCTTTAGTCCTGTTTTAAGAATTATATCTGAATCCTCTGCGGGAATTGTCTTTGATTTACCATCTCTCAACCAGATGGAACTTCTGGGTTTTGAAATGGGTTGTACCTCAGACTTACAGTATTTGAGTCATACAGTAGAAGACCTGATGTCCTGCTTATGACTTTCATCCTTATGACATCTCAAAATCTTCTGACTTCCTCCCTCATGAGACTGGGCTAGCACTATGGTTTGCCCTTTCTTTATGTTGCTTAGAAGTGGGTATAGCTGGTTTGCATCTTAAGTCTGAGTTATTTCCCAAGTTAGAAGGAAAGGAAAAACTTCTTATAGTCAGAGTTTCTCCAAAATATTCCTTTAGGATGATGCCAAGTTGAAGGCCACAACACCATCTTACAGCTGAGCCCAGCTCTGCCAGTTCCCCAACACCTCAGCTTTGGAACAAGTGGCTTTCATCTTCTGTCGAACACCAGATGAAGGAGCTGGCTTGTGTGTTGGGGCCATGTGTTAAGAAAACCATCTTCAGCATCTGAGTGCCAGAATTCTGTTTAGGGCATCTGATTCTCACACGGGGAGAGATGTGAAAGGCCTGAGATAGACCAAGAACAGACTCACGTCTCCCACTCAGGTTCTTCTTAGGCAGACACTCAGAGGTAGCAGGCGGAATTTCTGGCACCATCTTAATTGTTGTCTGTCTTTCCTTTGCCTTTCCCCATCTTCCCAAGGTATACAGTTGGATTCTTTTTATCATATTAGTTTTCTGTGCTGGTGTGAAAAAGCAGTTTACTTGTTTTCACAATGAGATGGAGAAAATTGGGTGGATTTTACACACCTTTTGATGTCTAGAGGCAAACTTGGCCAGCTCCATGCCTGTCCCAGGTGGTGTCCCTGCCCCCACAGGTGACAAAACTGATGAGCTCGCCCACAGAGGACCATGCTCCATGCTGTTCCTGCACAAGCGAGAGCCAGTCTCTTTTCCTGCTTCTAGCTTGGAGCTATAGAGTGCCCCTCGTGAGGTCTATAAATGTTCCGGCAGATTACAGAGCTGGGCTCATTAAAATCTGGCTGTAGAGCAGTGGTGGTAATAGAATATGATGTGTTATTACTTCCATTTTCATTTTCTGAAATGACCGTAGCATTACTCATTGGAGATACATTAGACCTTTTGGACATGTTTTTATATAATCAAGTTTGTAGAAATAAAAATGCCAACAAAATCCCCCAAATTTGGCAATGCAAAATTTCCAAGTCTGGTTAATAATATAAGAGAACTGCTGTTTACATGTGATAAACTACAATATATGAAAATAGGTAAGGACTTATAAATGTACCTAATAACAAATTATGTAAAAATAACTGAGATAGGAATTGAAAAATTGCTAGCACAAAGTCTTATTCATATAGTAGGCATTCATTAAATATTAATTGCCCTTTTTTTTTACATTTTTAACACTTTTGTACTTAGAATATGGAATTGTTAAAGGTATAACCTGGCAAAAAAAAATTAAAGAAAAGAAAAAAAGTGTTTCAGTCAGTGGAGTTAGTCCTTGGGTACCCCATTTTTTGACTTATTTTGGGAAGGCAGTATTGTGTAAAATATTATGAATTAGACAAACCTATATCAAACCTATATCAAACCCAGCTATCTGTATGACTCTGAGTAAACTGATTGTCTAAGCATCAGGTTTTTATTCTCAGAATGAGAATATCCAAGGCAGTAGATAATGACACTCCCGTGCAAAATTGTTCGAACAGTTAAGGACAAGGCCATTAACATTCACTTTATTGAATTCCTTTTGCTTTGATTCCAATCAACCCTCTAATTATGTAGTTTTCAAAGTAGGTCGCTCTAGAGGGAGATTTGGTGCTGACCACATGGGCTTTGGGACCTTATTTGTCATTTCCCTAAATAAACCAATGATTCTTATTTACCTGAACATGTTGCTTTACCAGAGAAAGAGAATGCACCATTTATGCAGACATGGGCTCTGTCTACCGGTGCAGTGAAGTCTCATTCTAAGTTAATATACCTCATCTCATAAGCGTAATTAAAGTGAGTTTCACTGCTTCTCCCCGACATGGGCCTGCTTTTTATGTGCAGGTGAAATTAAGTTTTTGAGCCTGCAAGGTGCACAGTAGCAGTTGAAGGTTATAAATTTAGCAAGGTAAGGAATGCCACCCAAGGATACCTGGACAGAATGACGAACCTCTTCTCAGACTACTCTACTTCTGTGTACCCATTAAAATTTTCATGTAATCATTACTAAGTACTAACTGAACATAATTTAAAAATAATAAGTATTTGACTTGTAATGGAAAAACTCCCAATTCCTGCTATTTATAGGCAACCGCTTTCAACTCCATAAGCTATTTCTTCTGGTATTCCAATTTCTAAATTGCATGCTTCTGGTGTTAGTTTCTTGATTTTTAAAGTTTCAGACAGCACATTTTCTATTCGCTTCATACTATGGGAGACGTGGTCTTTGCCAGTACACATACCCACACACATCAATACACATCATTGCTAAAGCAATATGCCCTAATATTCTACTAAACAAACTTTGAGGCCATTTAAAAATGTTTGCTATCTGTGCCGCTTTCAAATGCCCATTTTGAAATTCAGCTTTGCTTTTACAAGATTTCCATTCTAGTTGGGTGTGGTGGGGCACACCTGTGATCCCATCAGCTCAAGAGGCTAAGGCAGGGGGATCACAAGTTCAAAGCCAGCCTCAGTAACAGTGAGGCCCTAAGCAACTCAGTGAGACCCTGTCTCTAAATAAAATGCAAAATAGGGCTGGGGATGTGGTTCAGTGGTCAAGTGCCCCTGAGTTTAATCCCAGGTACTGCCCACTGCCCTTATGGCCAAAAAAGATCTTCATTCTAAGTATTCCTCCCTCCACCTAGAGATTCTTCTAACTGTAAGGCAAATCTTAGGTCATATCCAGGTATAAAATAAAATCCAGTTCTGCTGTTCTGAGGAACTTGGGACCCCTCCTCTGGCTGCTATGCCTGCAGTGCTTGCTTTCTGCAGTGCTTTGATTCTGCTAAATTTTGAATTTATACCCTTAGTTTCCTAAACAATCCTTGCCTTTTGTTTTTATGATGTTTTCACAACCTCCAATGACTCATTTAAAAGGTACCTGGATGTCATTGTTTGCAGCATCCTCCTGGAGATGGCCCTCCTGGAGTCTTCTCCTGCTTTGATGGCCTGATCTGCTGGAGACTACAGGCTCCTCTGCATTACCAGGACCCCCTGCCTCCCTCCCCACAGGAGGCTCTCCAGCCTGAGTTGGGGGTGGTTTCATGAGGAGGCTCTGAAAGGAGAAAGGGGGAGAGAGTTCCAAAGGAGCAACTCTCCAGGCTCTCTGCCACACTCCCAACTCATTATCCTCTATTTTAAGGAAATACAATCTTCCATACTTTCCTGGGAAAGCATTCATGGTAGACTTTTATTTTTTATTTCATGCCCCAAAGTATCTTTATTCTGTGTTTACACTTATTAGTCTGACTGGGCTCATGTTCTAGGATAATTTTTTTTTTCCAAATTTCAAATGCATTCTTCTGCTGTTTCCCACTTTCAGTTTTACAATTGGGAAGTCTGATGCTATAATAATCCTTTTTTTTTTAAATTTTATACTGATTATTGAGCCTTTGTTTAAAAATAAGGATTTTAAGAGAATATTCTGATGATTTTTTATACCTTTGTTTTATTTATTTATTTTTATATGTGGTGCTGAGGATCGAACCCAGGGCCTCACACATGCTAGGCAAGCGCTCTACTGCTAAGGCCCTGCCCCAGCCCCTGATAATTTTTAAGATCTAGCTTTAATCCTTGTTATTCATGAACTATATATGACATGATGTGGATTTAACAGTGGGTCCTCTTAAACCTAGAAACACATGCCTTTAGTTCTGGAAAACAGTCTGGCTTATTTGTTCTGGTAACCTCTTACCTTTTGTTTTTTAACTGCTCCTTATTTCTGAAACTATCATAATTTAAAAGCTGGACTTTCTGGATTCATTAAGTAAATAAAAATTTTCTTCAATTTTAATATCTGTTTCACTTCTACGGTCTATTTTCCAATGCTTCTGTTGAAATGTTTATTCCTGTATCACTTTGTTTTCAAGAGTTCTTGTTTTCCCTGATGCTCTAAAAAAAGATAGCGTAGTATCCGTTTTTACTTTTATGAAGGCTATATTTTCTTTCAGATTATTGTGGTATCTGCTCTTGCCTTAAATGAAATGAGTTTCAGAGTTTTAGAATTTCCTTTTGTATCCTCCCTTATTTTTGTTTTCTCTGTTCTCCGTCTGTTCAGCCTTCATCTTCCACATGAAAACTTCTCTGTGGCGCCTGGTTATCTCTAATGATTCATTTGCAAAGAAAATACAACTTGGAGCTCTGTTTGGGGGCTCAGTGGAAATCTTGTGTATCTTTGTAGGCAGGGTCTAGCTTTCTCACCAGGATCACCCAAAATAATTTCTTCCAGATGCATTAGTTTCCCTGAATGGAACCCTTCCATCTCCTATCTAATGATACTAAACTACCTGCAAGTGTTGGGGGGGGGGGGGCGGTGGGGGGAGGTGGTCCAGCAGGGAAAAGGTGCTGGTGAAGGGAGTGGGGTGGGAACAGCAGATCTTATCAACCCCCAAGTAGTCTTATTCATTCTAGTTTCTCTATAACCGTGAGATTTGATGCCATACACATTGTGCTATGAGGATGTAGGCAGTTTGGCTGGGATAGTTTTCAAACTGTTTCTTGTCAAGATTGATGTGCCTGCCTACTTGATGCTCCCTGTACACCCTTTAGAAACTGTGACAAGGGACAGTGGCCCTCAACAATAGAGGCCTGTGCTTTCCTCATAGTGAGTACATTGCTGAGCCTTCACTTACAATCTAGAAGGTAAAGTACTTAATCTATGTGGAAAGTGCTTAAGATGGTTCCTGTCACAGTACCTATTATTACATACACAATTATCAATGATTTATTAACTCTAAAATGATAAATCAACTCTCTCTTTTGTTCCTACAATTTTGCTAAGGGTGTCTTTACTTCGAATATGAGCCTACCCTCAAGTAGGTTATATTCTAGGTGTGACCCATTGAGTAATTAGGGGGACTCCTGCATCAGGGTGACACAGAGAGTGAAAGAATAAAATTCACACTATCAAAGAGAATAACAGAGGTTCAAAGACATTACCTTGCTCAAGGGCAAAAGAATATTTTCTGTACTCAAAGAGAATTCAGGACTCCTTCCTCCCAGGTGTCTGGGGCTTTAACCAACATATTTCTACTTTTGTTTTTATTCTACTTCAAAAAGATGCTCTGAAGTCCTTTAATTCATGAAACCCATGGATTTCCCCCAAGAGGTGGTCTCACTCAAATGTTTGCTTCCTTTTAATAAATTTATATTTTCAAAGATGTGTTAATGTTTAAAGGCTGGTTTCATTTTTATAGAAACGGGAAGCGTATACTACAAAATATGTTTTGAGAAGAATTTCAGCTGTTTTCTGTTGCCCTTAAAGCAACAAAGTACCCAGAGGACTTTAGCAATAGGAAGCAAAAATGACTAGTATTACCCCACGAGAGAGCGTTAAATGGCACAGAGGAAAGCATTATCACACAATGTCCAGTGCTGGCCACCAGGTTACACCTTCTAACAGGCTAGACTCTCATCCTTTGAGGGGCAGTTCTGAGACCTAATAAAACATTTCTATTTCTTGCCAAGATCAGGGCAGTTTGTATTCTCAAAAGAGATGCAGGCTCAAAAAGAAGTTGGTTTTCTTCAAGTAGTTTATTGACAGAAAGACTTTGCATAGCTATCAGCATTATTACCACTGTATTGCTTTGTTTATTTTTAATGTGAACAGAGATCATCCAAAAGAGCTTCTTCAAGTCCAGAGTCACTTGACCATCTTTATCTGCTCTGAAAATAATGGCCTAAGCAAATATGATTCATTCAACAAAAATTTATCAAAGGCCTCCTCTGTGTCAGGCACCAAGCAGATCCTACAAAGTGATTCCAACACGTCCAGGATTCCAATGTTTACCGTCTGGGAAGACAGACAGATGATAATTAAATGATCACACACAAAATGGGAATTGCAATGGGAATGAGCACTATTGAGAATATCAGAACAGCACTATTGATGTTAGTTTAGGCATTTTCTCTTACCCCCATAAAGAGTAAGTGGCTATGGAACTTGAAGAAGACAGAAAAGAAGTATGTGCAACATTCTGAGACTGATTTGGGGGGTGGTTTCATGAGGAGGCTCTGAAAGGAGAAAGGGGGAGAGAGTTCCAAAGGAGGACGGCATGAAGCTTGGAGATTTGGGGGACCATTAAGCAGTTCTCTCTTTGTCCTTAACACGAAGAGATGCCATTCAAGGCCTTAAAAAAAAAAAAGGAGTAACATCTTTAGACTACAGCTTTTAAAAAATTATTTTGGCCGTAATCTAGAGGATGATTTAGAAAGATAAGCGTGGATGAGGGTAGATGCCATATCATGGATCAGGCCTTATTGAGAATATTGAGAATTGTTACAGGAATGTAGCATTTAATTAATAAGAGAATAGAGTTGTGAAGAATGTCGAGAATTCAATCCAAAATTCTCCTTTCAGATAAATAGATGCTGAAAATGTTCAGGACAAACGACTGCATAAAGTCTCCCAGAAGAGAAAAATCTACCACATCTCTCGGGAGCAGGCACTGACATTTGACTTTATTACAGGGGAGCCCATTCTGTCTTTTAAAATGCCAGGTTTCTTACTGGATAACCTTCACAGCGACATTGTGAAACAATTTGGCATCATCATTTCAATTTTGCAGAGGAGGAGTTCAAGAATTTAGGTGAGGGAGACATAGTGAACTGTTGTAGGTCATGAAAAAATTGAGTAGCCATGTTAATTGTTGAGTTTCTTCTCAAGGCCTCAGTTCTCTGAGTTGTGCAGGTGACTGCCTTCACCAGAGGTGTCCCTGAGCACTGATAGTTGCATTGGAATCAAGAATAATGTTTTAGATGTGTTGAACACCTCCATAACTTTATTCTAAGCACAAAGCTAACCCTTGGCCTCAATTTTTACATTTTTATATATGTTCATATTTTGTGTATTTTCCACTTAATTTCACCAGTCTTTCTATGTTACTTAAAAAAAGTTTTAACTTAAATTCTCTAAGTTCTCAGCCCTATCTCTTATGGATCAGCAAATACTAGGTGTCTAACATAATACACAGGTGGGTTTTCAAAGAGTTGACATAGTTTAGTCCCATGGAAAATGATGCACATGAATTTTGACCTTCTAAATGCAAGTTTTCTCTGTTCTTGTTATATGATAAAAAGTCTATAAGTTGTTTTAAAAATTAAATTAATGGCAATAGTAATATTTTTCCCTAAATATTGATTTTAATTAGCAACCTGTAACATTGACTGCTTGTTGTCTAAAATCTTCAAGAAGCTTTAGAAGTATATCATGCTCTAAAATTTCTGGAGCTTGTTAATGGGTAAGTTTTCCTACTTTTTCTCTTCTGATACAGGCAAAACTTCTGGCCTGAAATCAAAACTCAGGATTTTTTCACTAGTTTTTTTTTTAATTGAATTAGAGAAAGAAGTTTGAATTTGTGTATTTTCCACTTAATTTCACCAGTCTTTCTATGTTACTTAAAAAAAGTTTTAACTTAAATTCTCTAAGTTCTCAGCCCTATCTCTTATGGATCAGCAAATACTAGGTGTCTAACATAATACACAGGTGGGTTTTCAAAGAGTTGACATAGTTTAGTCCCATGGAAAATGTTTATAGCATGAAATCATATTATAATACATAATAAAATTCATCTATGAAAGGCTGGCAAAACATACCTTTACATCTTAGTTATTCAACTTGTAATTATCTGGATAAATTCAGGCAAAAGCCATTTACTTGTTTTGAACTAAAACACCTGAGCAACAGAGAGAACCCCTGAATTTTATTGAAATTATACATGGATTTTTACATATACCTCTATATTTGGTCAGGCTGGTATAGTTTTTCTGTAGAGATTTCTAATTTTAACATTACTTAGTTAAAGCATTTTTATGTCTTTTGATCTTATGCTCAACTAAATAGAAGTCTATAAGAATGACTAAAATGTAAGAAGAATGAATAAGTAAAGAAGAATAGGTAAAATGGTGAGTAAAAATCAAGGAGATGTAGGACTTTTGCGCAGTCTCAAAATGTCTCTCCCCTATAGTCATTTTACAGGAGAGAAGACTGGCAGACAATGCCTTAACCAACAGCTCAAGTGCAACACCATGAAATATGATGCTAACATTGTGTCCTAGAAATAAACTTTACATTCTTTAATCACACATACTTATGATGGAATAAGAACCCGCTAAATGTAAGCTGAATAATGTTTATTGGCAGGAGTATAAGCTTTATTTGACATAGTTACTTATTATGCCTCCACTACTTAATAAGTGCTAGTTGATAAGCAGTTACAAGTTACAATTTCATTTGACAAACATTTATTGAACATCTGTAAGAAAGTCTAGATAGAACATACACATATGCACATGCACACACTTTATTTAAGAAATAACTCTGTAAAGAATGTTGTTACACAAATGGTTCTGGGAAAACTAGAAATCCATATATAGCAAAATGAAATTAAACTTCTATCTCTCAACATGCACAAAACTCAACTTAAAGTGGCTCAAGAGACCCTGCGCCTAATAGAAGAAAAAGTAGGCCCAAATCTTCATCACGTTGGATTAGACCCTGACTTCCTTAACATGGCTCCTAAAGCACAAGAGATAAAATCAAGAATCAATAAATTGATTAAATAAATAAAACTGAAAAGGTTCTTCTCAGCAAAAGAAACAATCTTTGAGGTGAAGAGAGAGTCTACAATATGGGAGCAAATTTTTACCACACGCACATCAGATAGAGCACTAATCTCCAGGATGTATAAAGAACTCAAAAAACTTAGTACTGAAAAACAAACAACTTAATCAATAAATGGGCCAACGAACCCAACAGACACTTCTCAGAAGAAGATATACAAGAAATCAAAAATATATGAAAAAAGTGTTCAACATCTTTAGTAATTAGAGAAATGCAAATCAAAACTATTCTAAGATTTCATCTCACCCCAGTCAGAATGGCAGTTATCAAGAATGCAAGCAATAATAAGTGTTGGACAGGATGTGGAGAAAAAAAGTACACTCATACATTGCTGGTGGGACTGCAAATTGGTGCCACCAGTTTGGAAAGCAGTGTGGAGATTCCTCAGAAAACTTGGAATGGAACCACCATTTGACCCAGCTATCCCACTCCTTGGTCTATATCCAAAGGACTTAAAATCAGCATACTATAGTGACATAGCCACACCAATGTTTAGAGCAGCTGAATTCACAGTAGCTAAACTGTGGAACCAACCTAGATGCCCATTAATAGATGAATGGATAAAGAAACTGTGATATATATATATATATATATATATATATATATATATATATATATACACACACACACACACACACACACACACACACACACAATGGAATACTATTCAGCATTAAGAGAGAATAAAATTATGGCATCTGCAGGTAAATGGATGGAGTTGCAGAACATTATGCTAAGCAAAGTAAGCCAATTCCTAAAAACTAAAAACCAAATGTTTTCTCTGATTAGTGAATGTGGATCTATGGGAGTGGGGCATGGGAAGAATGGAGGAACCTTGGATTGGGCAAAGGGGAGAATGGAAAGGGATTATGGGAGTAGGAAAGATGGTGGAATGAAATGGACATAATTACCCTAGGTACATGTATGATTACATGATTGGTGCATCTCTACAGAGTGTACAATCATAGAACTGGAATGTTGTACTCCATTTGTGTTTGATGAATTGAAATATATTCTGCTGTCATGTACAACTAAGTAGAACAAATAATAATAATAATAATAATAATAATAATAATAATAATAAAATTTTTAAAAAGAATCTAAATACAAAAAAAAAAAAATGTTGTTACATGATTGGGACTACAGTGGGTTCCAGAAATTTTGACTTAAGCATTCATGTTGGGTCTTCCTGGTACAGGGATCTTTAACTCTGATTTTTTAAAACCAACAAAATTTAGTTAAGTTTAATTAAAATTTAATTGAAATCACATTTGATTTAAAAATGTTTTGAAAGACTTAAGAGATACCTTACCAAAGAAAAATAAATAAATATCCCTGAGTCTCTATTGGTATAAGTATACAAATAGTGGACAAAGGCTAACAAGTTTCTTATAGAAGGACTCTAATTAATAATTGTGGCAGGAAGGGGATAGATATAAATCCACTATAACCCTACAGTGTAGACAAAGGAGAAAAGGCCACAGTTGGAGAAAAGATGGCCTTATTAACAAATGGTGTTGAAACAACTGGACATCCTTATGCAAAAAAAAAAGTGAATTTATGCACACATCTTATATCTTTCACAAAAATGAACTGAAAATGGAACACAGGTAAAAGGCAAAGCTATAAGTGTGCTAGAGAATAGTAGGGAAAAAAACTAGATGACCTTGAGTTTGGCAATAAATTTCTAGAGACAAAGCAAAAGGCATGATGCATGAGAGAAAGAGTTGATGAGCTTGACTTCGTTAAAATCAAAACACCAGCTCTGCAAAAGATGTAGAGAAGAAAAGAAACAGATCAGGAGAAAAATATTTGCAAAAGATATATCTGATAAAGGATTATTGTCAAAACACAAAATTTACTCTTAACACTCAAAAATAAGAGGACAAAGTAATTTGATTAAAAAAAATGTGTTAGACACCTCACCAAAGAAGACAGAGATCACAAGTAAACATACAGAGATGTTCCACATGTGTTTTTTTTTAATTCAGGGAAATGAAAATTTAAAATTATGAGCATGTATGAATAAGGCATAATAAATCCCACTACTGTGTATAGTTATAATGCACCTACAAAAATGAAAATATATATATTTAAAAAGCAAAAATAATATAGAATTACACACTTTAAAATGTGTAAAATTCAGAACACTGACAATAACAAATGCTGACAAAGATGTGAGCAGCTGGGACTCTCAGACATTGCTGGGAGAAATGCAAAATGGTAGAGTCACTTTGGAAGATATATTGACAATTTCTTATGAAACAAAACATATTTTTACTATATGACCCAGCTTTTGCATGCCTTGGTATTTACCTGAAGTAATTTAAAACTTATGTCCACACAAAAACCTGCCCACAGATGTTCATGGCACGTCTATTCATAGTTGCAAAAATTTGAAAGCAACCAAGAGGCCCTTCAGAAAGTTAATGAATACTTTAAAAAGATTAGTGATTGCCAGGGATTTCAGGGAGGGAGGGGATGAATAAGGAGAACACAGAGAAGATTTAGGGTGGTAAAAAGATTCTACATGCTACTATAATGGTGGATATATATTATTATACATTTGTCCAAATCCATGGAATATACATCATCAAGAATGAACCCTAATGTAAGCTTTTGACTTTGGATGATAATTATATATCAATGTAGGTTCTTCAGTCATAACAAAAGTAGCACTCTGGTGGGAAAATATGTAATAGGAAAAACTCCACATGTAAGAGGAGGGGATATAGTGGATATCTCTGTACCCTTCTCTCACATTTGCTGGGAACCTAAAACTGTTCTGAAAAAAAAATCATAAAAATAACCTGCTCCTATCATACAGAGACCTAAAAACAATGGCCCATATTGGTATAAGTAAATAACTGAATAAATATGCAGTGGTGGACAAGAGATAATACTTCCTTCTTTAAAGAAGAATTCTAATTAGTAATTATAGAAGGAAGGTAGTAAATACAGAAACACCACTAGAATACTACAATAATTATTGCTTCTGGCAGGAACCATTAATGGATGCTAAAATTAGTTGGTAAAAAAAATGTGTGTAAAATCATAAGAGGATCAAGAGGTACTTTCATCTAAAGGAGGTCTTCCAAAATAGTAATTTGACAATGGAGAAGCCTCATATACACTAAGGTTCCTGGTATATCATGCACCCCCGAAACATGCCCTGAGAATTACATATTTTCTCTGTGCCCCCGAAAGAATCCAGAGCTCTCTCCCATCATGTAAGCATGAGACAAACCAAGACTAAGGCATATCATACAGATCAGTTAAATTAGTAATAATTTAGTACTATACAAAAACTTCAAAGTCTTTGAAGACAAGAAAGACCAAGGAATTATGACTGATTATAGAAGACCACAGAGACAATGCCAACTGAATGCAATGTGGGATTTTCGATTGGATTTTGGAACAGGAAAAAAAGGATTTAATGGAAAAATGGGGAAATCTAATAAACTCTGCGGTTTGCTTAATCATATTGTGCCAGTGTTTATTTCCTAGTTTTAATAACTGTCCTGTGGTTATACAACATTGGTGAAAATTACATGGGAACACTATTTTTTAAAATAAATTTTCTATAAGGCTAAAATAGAAAAATTTGTGATGCTTCTGCCTCAGTCTCCAGATTTATTGTCTTTCAAGTTAAAAAGTTATTCAAAGACAGTAAATCTGGAGACTAAGGCAGAAGCATCATAAGTTCAGGACCAGCTTCAGCAACTTAGCTAGACTCTCAGCAACTTGGTGAGATCCTGTCTCAAAATAAAAAAAAATAAAAAGGGTGCGGGGGGTATAGTATAGTGATAAAACACTCCCAGGTTTAATCCTCAGACCCCAAATAAATAAGCAAGCAAATAAATGATAAATAAAAGACAATAAATTGGGACTGAACATTAGGAAATGAGCACTACGTTCACAATTGTAAGTGCATCACGAATGGGGAAGTCTAGGTCTCTGAAACCTTTTGTTCTGCTCCATCTCTACTACTTGAAACACATTTGTTTTTTAAACACTGGCATAATGTAACTCATCTTTAAAGTTAACAGAAAATTCTTACTACTACCTGTGTGTCAGTTGTTCATTGCCAACGAACCAGTTGAAGTGAATAATCCATTACCCCTGGATTAGAGTGAATCTTCAGAGCCCGCAGCATGTGAGAAGTGCTTGCAGTCTCAAGACGTATCTGAGTGCTCACTTCTTTTGCTCCTGTTAGTCCATAAAGTGCTTTCTTTGCAAACCATCATTGGTCGGTAATGTCTTGCTACATGGATGCTGCTAACAACAAAGTGCAATTCTAAAGGTTTTTCTGCTTTTACTGAAATTGATTAGGTAGTATGTTACATCCAAAAGCAGCTCCTTTTGCTTTGGCATCTTATAAAAAGAACATGACCATGTGATTCTCAAATCTGTTATTTATCTGCTTCATGGATTCTCTGTGGGAGAAGAAAGATGAGAGGGACCCAGTATCTTTCTCTTTATCGCCAATACTTTTGCTGTACAGTGCTATTCTGATTACTTCATGAACACACACATATACATATGCATAACAATTTAACAATATCACTAACAGTTTAAATCAGATAATATTCATATAACTAACATAATTTGGGAGATTTCTTGCATAACTAACAAGATGATATAACTTAGGGAAAAGATGTTCAGCAACATATTTTCTGGAAAGAAACTTCGGTCCTAGGATTTATTACCTCAATTCTCAATTATTCTTCTTCAATTATGGAACACGGTTGGCAGTCTATAGCTTTTTGTTTACATTTTAGTCTTCTTCGACTCTGAACTACAGGGAAGTTTTGTTTTTGTTTTCCTAAAGTCTTTGCAAAGCTTATTGTTCTCCAGTTGATTAATGAGAATAAAATGTTTAGGGAATCTCACTTTTCTTAAATGTTTTCTTTTATTCATGGTTTTTATTGTGATGGATCAAAGATTATTTATCATGAATATTTTAAAATACAATTTGGGAGGTTTATTTCTCTGATTAAATTCTGAAGAAGCAAAGTTGACATTTTGATTTTAATTCTTCTTCTCAGAATATGAAGAATTCTAAACCAATAATTTTTTTTCTTGTAAAACTGAGATTAAATATAATTAAGTAACTGAAGGTTAAGTGCAGTTGTAAAAAATTACTTTACTTATTAAGTATAGTGGATTAAGCCATTCTAAGAGATTAGAATTAGGATAATCTACCCAGTTATTATGATTTATATTATTCCCTAATTTAAAATTTCCTTGATTTATGAAGTATTGAATTTGTAATAGATACAGATTACTGCATTAGATGTTACCCCAAAACTTAGTGTTTTAAAATAACAATAAATATTCAGTATTCTCATAGTTTCTATGGGTTAGGAACTCAGAGTTGCTTATCTTGGCAATTCTGGCTCCAATTTCTCTTTAGATTGCAGTCCACATGTTGGTAACAGCATTAGTCCTCTAAAGCCTTGAGTGGACCTAAGGGATTTGCTTTCTAATTGGCTCACACAGGTTATTATAGCAAACTGGTCTTGGGTTTTGCCTAGAAGTCTCATTTCCTCTCACTTGGGCTTCTCCATAGGGTGTTTGAGTGTCCTTAGAACAAGGTGGCCATCTTCCTGTAGAAAAGGTAATCCAAGAGAAGGAAGACTGGAAGCTTCAATGTTCATTTTGAGATAGTCCCAGAAATCTTATACAATGAAATTATTGTTTAGAGTTCTATTTATAATAGGAAGGTGCTACACAAGGCATGAATACCAGGAGGGCAAGGTCACTGGGTGCCATCTTGGAGGCTCCTCACTACAATACTCTACCTAAAGGAAGCAAGCTTGCATCTCTTTACTTTCATATTAATTGTCAATATCTTTTCCTATTTTCTTAACTATTTCAATTCTTAATCACTGTTCTTGTACATTAGATCAGGGCTTTTAAAGCATATCATTGTAGCAACATTTTACTCTTGCTCTAATAAACATGCTTTGTACTTCAGTAACTTTGTAATTCAGGCACAGAATTGCAATACAACAAGCACATAAACAGATTTCACTTCAAGCTATATCTTGGAATTTTACCAATATTTGGAAGGAGAGTTCCAATTAATAATAATACATCCAAATACTTTGTCATATTCATATTACTGATAGTGCAATTCTGGTTAGGCAGAATGATAACGTACGTGATGACATCACCATTAATCACACGAAGCTTCAGGGATGTCTGAAATTTCATTCACTTTGACTCCTTATCTTCCAATGCCTGAGCTCACTGAACAGATTTAGGTCAAATAATGAGGCGAATTTCCATTACATAAAACTTTTTGTGAATTCTGATTTGCACCCCATTTTGTCCTAAGGAATCAGTGCTAAATCTTATGAAACTACAGCTGTCTTGAGGGATTGTACTGGATTTTGGGGAACCCTTTGTCTGATTTCTCCCCCTTCCTCTTTCTCTTTGCCAGAGCTTTTATGTCTGAATGTCAGAGCCTTAATTTCTGATTATAAATGGCTCTCACCCTTTGTTTGACAGGACTAGTAGTCTTGTTATTTTCATTTTATGCTACCTATACATCACCTGTGCATAAAAGAAAATCTCTTCATACCCAGACTTTCACAAAATCTTTAGCAAACATTTCCAATCATTTTGGGCCCTCATATCTTCCACCTTAGTAATGCAAACTCAGTCCGGGTCATGAAAAGAAGCAGATGCCATGCATTCTCTTTCACTATTTTTCTGTTTTAACATGGGATGTCATGGATCCAAGTTCATTCTGAATCATCATTGGTCTTTTCTAGAGTGAATTCATAACTCGTAAGACAGTTTTTGTCTGATAATTAGGGGTATCATACTGATGCCTACTATTAGTGACCATTTGCCATGATAATTTTTCTAGTATTACAATTCACTCAGTAAAGTTTGCAGCAATTATTTTGAAACTTTCTCAGTTTTGTGATGAAAATATTAATTTATAAAAAATAAATACAATGTATTAAAGTTATTTAATACAAGTGCCTTTTTCTCATCAAAATATTGAGAGACATGGGTGTATTAAAAACTTTTTGAAAAGCAATAGTTTTCCCCCTCTGTAAGTGTTAGTTTTCAAAGAACTACAAACTTCTACTGAATTGAAATGTTTACTGGATATCAATTCCTGTGGTTGCTGAATATCTACATGTTATTAGATCATTGGGCCTTCTAACAATCAAGGTTCAACCTGAGACAAACCATCAAGAGACATACATTAAGAAGTTTATTGCAAGAGATTGTCTTATGCAATAGTGGGGGCTAGTCAAGCCCCAAATTGGTAGGGCAGCATATCAGGGAGGGCAGGCTGGAACTCTGAAACTGAAGCTTCTAGCCAGAGGCAGAATCTCTTCTTTAGCAGGGAAATTTTAGTTCTACTCTCAAAGCCTTTTTTTTCAGGGGAATCAGGCCACGCAGATAATCCTAGGTAATGTCCTTTATTTAAAGTTAACAAATCATAAACTTTAATAACATCTCCAAAATATCTTTACAGCAGCATCTAGATTATTCTTTAATTAAATAACTGGAAACTGAACTGAGCCATGTTGACATATCAAAAGATCATCAGAGGTCTCAGTGTTTGTCTCCAGAATTTCACAATGTTGCTCATGATCTAATTTTTTGTTTTGTTTTGTTTTTTTGGCGAGGAGGATTGACCCCAGGGGCACTTTACCACTGAACTACATCCCCAGACCTTTTTATTTTTTATTTTGAGACAGGGTCTCACTAAGTTTCTGAGGTTAGACTTGAACTTGTGATCCTTCTTGCCTCCACTTCCTGAATCAGTGATAACAGTCGTGCACCACCACATCTAGCTAATTTTTGTACAGATAAAGTAGAATATGCTTATCTTTTTAAGTATGGGAGCTCCATGTGAATATTTACCTGATATCTAAATTATTAATTCCAATGTACAAGGAAGAGTCAGTATAGGCAGTACATTATAAATTAGGAAGTTCATGCTCATACACAGTCATTCATTCATTACTCTTAGGCTTTGTTTGCTATTTCAAACTTTATTGAGAACTTTATAAAGAGCAATCTTTTCTGGACTTGAAATGTAACCAAGAAAATTTGGTTTATGCTCAAATAGTTTTTAGAATGTCATGAACAAGCTACTAATTGCTGATTTCCTTCAGCAATCTGCTAGCCACCTCAGTGCTCAACATACAAATTAAAAAAAAATTATATGCACTTGTTCAATACTACAAAGAATGTATAATATCTGTATCAGTTCCACCTCCTTTTCTCACTGATCCACTGAAATGAAAGTAGTATTTACTTTAGTATATCATGTTAATATTATAGACATATATTATATATATGTGTGAGGTATATATGTATATATGTCATATATGTAAACAAATACATGTATATATGTATGTATATACACATATTTGTATAAATGTATACAAATATACATACATGTGCATATACGTATGCATGTATTTTTTAAAACCTTAGGAAATTTTCAGTTATGAAGTATCATGAGAAAAAAAAGTATTAGTTGTATAATTTGCAAAGAAATTTAACAATAGTCTTTAAGTTTGTGTTATAATAACAGATGTGTATCAATTGCTGTAATTTGCACATTAGAATATAAAAAACTAGATAATCTTATTAATTCATTGAAAGGTTAAATATTTCTACCATGAATAATCACTTTTTACCTCATTGTTCATATGGGGCCGTACAGATAAAGTAGAATATGCTTCTTTAAATTTTCAAAAGTTATCATAAAAATGAAAGCATTTTATAAATATGAATGATATCAAAGGGTATCAAAGAAAAACACAGAATAACAAAGTTATCAAGGGTGTGAAAGGAATCAAAAGGTGTCATAGGGTATCAAGGGTATCAGAAATATGGGAGATATCAGAAGATACTATAAATATGAAAGTACCAAAGGGTATAATAGGATATCAAAGGGTATAATAAATATGATACGTATCAAAGCATAGCATAAATATCAAAGGGTATTGCAAATATGTAAACACTAAAATATGAAATCTTCAAAAAAGAATTTATGGATCTCTGAGAAAATATCATGGATCCCACAGGAATCTTTACTATACGATGTTAATAATATGAAATCTGAGCATATATATTATGCATATATTGAAACCCAAGGAAAATTTCTGTTATGATATATCACGGTAAAGATAAAAGTTACTCTTATAACTTGCAAAGGAATTTAACAAGTCAAACTGCTTTGAGGATAAGGAAAAAAATAGAAAGTGACAATATTTCATGTGTCCTGATGTGTAATTGAATATTGCTTTGAGTTTGAAATAATTGCTGTGGAATTAATATCATTATCTTCCTTGATTGTCATTGTTATGGAGGTTTCCAAGTGATCAAGCATTATTTTAGCCAATAATAATAGTAATTAACAGTAAGGAGTTGGTGAATTTTACTGTTAGGAGCTGCTACCAGAGCTGTCAGAGAAACAGAACTGCCTTTCTTCTAGTGAAGAGCTTGGGTATAAATGCCTTTCTTTGGAGCCTAGAAGTCAGGATACACCAATGTTCAGAGGAGAAAGCAGGAGAAGGGAGAGGAATTCAATTGTTCCAGAAAGAGAGGAAAAATAATGGAGTGACAAATAGGAGATGGAAGGGGGAGAGAAAAGCCAGAGACTCTACAACCTGCAACCCACTAATCTCCAATAAAGGCTCCAAGCCCACCACAGACTTTGTGTGTGGTTTTGATTTCCTGTTTTGTTTTCAATTACTATGTGTCTCCTGTAAGTTGAGTTTCTGGGTGATATAAGGGTGTTAACCCAAACCATCTGTATGGATACATGAACTGGGGGGCAGAGAGGACTCAGCTCACATCTAGATTATTCACATTTGCTTGATTTCTTAGTTTCATTCCCCAACATATCTATGGAGTAGGAATAACTCTGACTCCACCTTCTAGGTAATGTGCTTGGGCCTCTGAAGTGGACCTGCTCGGAAATGCTAGAGTGCTAAACACCCATCTCCCTTTGTTCTTCCTCCCCCACATTCTCTGCTTCCTTGTTAGACAATTCTCCTTTAAATAAACCCTTGTAAGCTTTCTGTCCCCTTGTAGTAAGTTAGAGCCTTCTCTTTCAACATGTCTTCATTTCTCACATGGCCTCTAGTTCAGGGAATGAAGTTGCTATAACAAAATACTTTCTTGCAATGACCTCCTGAGGCCACAGAACCATGGCATGACAGAACTCGTTTCATGGGTTCCTTGTGCTACACAAAATACTTGCTTGCTTCAAGCAATGAACTTTCATTACAGGAAGGCTAAAGAGTTGAGGGTCAAGCTATGGGTGAGAAAGGGATTATGTTTCCCATAAGAGTCTCAATGGTGGAAAAGTTTGGGCAAGCCTCTCAGAGAGTTTTGAACAATTTTTTTTTTATTATAGTCTGTATATAGATCACAACCAGCTTTCAAAACAATGCCGTGGTTCAGGAAGAAAGCACAGGTAATAACAGAATGGGCACAATGAACTTCAGTGCTGTCAATCAAATTTTATTTTAGATAAAAGTACATTTACTTTGTTTTACATGGGAGTGTTTCCCCATCGGAAAAGGGTTACTATGTAAAATTAAGTTCAAAATCATAATAAATAGTGAATACATGTGCAGTTATTTAATTCAGGTTGATTTTAGGTTCGTGTGTTCAGAAAAATACTGAGAGCGAATCTATGTGCTACAAAATTTGGTTCAATATGTGTTTGATTCTCTGCAGCAAGACTTCACTGATATGATGGCCACATATTGTGTTCATTTCATGCTATCATTAAAACAATCATTAAACCACACAGCTGGAGAGCCAGATGTTTCATTTTTATTATATACCATTCTCTCCACATTTAGAATCTATATGTACTTCTACAATGACTAAAATTTTGTGATTGTTCTTTACATACTTATATACACACTTGGTACCTCAAGCTACATATTTTGTAAAGAATATATACTGAGTATATATGTATGTCTCTACAAACACACAAAAAAGGATATTTTTGAGTGTGGCCTTGTGAATTTATTGTATCCTATTTTAAAAATACCTATTCTTGTTCAGAAGTGAAACTATCTGATAACAATACACAAGACAATCAGTTGTTTCTTTTCATTTCTCTATGACATCTTTCCTTTTCCTCTACTTCCAAAATATTGCTTTTTGGGGGCCTGATAAAACAGAAGTGGTATAACAGGAGGCCATAAAAGGGAATATGAAAACTAAGATTTTTACTTCTCTGCAGACTGACCAATTAGTGCTTCAGTCATTAGACTTTTTAACCAAAATATTTTATTATTGATTTGAATTGAAATCATTGGCCAGTTGCTTCTCCCCCCAGTTTTATCCTTCCAAAGTACTGCAGTAGTAATTGTGTAGAAAATATATAAAAACACTCTATGTTGCTCAAAATTATGGGAACAGAGGTAGGTGATATTTTTCCTATACTGAAGATTGAAATTTTAACAGAGTAGGAATGATCATTTTCTCTTTTATGTAAGGAAACTCCTCTTTTGTTTCTGTTGCATTCAAGAGAATGCATGCTGACATTTAAATTTAGAAACTTCTCATATTTGTGAAATTTATTTTCTAATTGCTCCGGGAAGAGGCCTGTTACCAAAGTCTAAAACACAAGAAAAAATTGGTTTACTGCATTTTTTTTCCATAAAGAAAGAAGTGATAATAGATAAATATATAGATTCGTGTCTTAACTGCTTTAAGGTTTTTGGAGCAAAAACACAAGCTGAGAAGAAGACAATAGTGTTTCTCATTTTCACTTTTTCCTCTGAAATAAAATATTGATTATAACATTATTAAAACAGAAACACTGATGTTTCTTTTCTTTTCTTTCTTTTTTTTTATATTGTTGTTTGTTTTCTTTTGGTGGTGCTGGGGATTGAACCCAGGGCCTTGTGCATGCAAGGTAAGTACTCTACCAACCGAGTTATGTCCCCAGCCCTGAGACACTGATCTTTCTTAATACCTTATCTGAAATCTTTCCATTTGTTTTAAGTGGTTGGCCAAAAAAAAAAAATTGTCAAGTTTTACAGACTTCCATTATTACTAATCCTCACAAGACTACTGCAAAACATGTAGTAAAATTAACTAATTCAACATAATTTACCAGTTTAACCAAATAAATTATTACTCACCCTGATTGAGTGGGTGAGTAATTCTTTGTAAGATTGTAAATCACCTTGAAATTCCCATGCTCACATGACTCAATGGTAAGTAAGATAATCAGTTGATTTATCAAACTGGCTCTCCTGACATGACTGTATTATTTGTGATGAGAATTTTGGACTGTTGCGCCATTTTGGGAGAACAAGTTTCTTTAGAACTTAGCTTGGAGTGAGTCTTGTTTAAACTCCTTTAAACTATATCTTGCTTTCTGGTTTTGTGGATCAGATTTTTACCAGTTGTGTCTGGAGACAATCACTGTCTGCATTTTCATTGAAGTGTCTCAGTGCTGATAAAGCACTTGAAAATCCTAAATCTTCCTCACACCTACCTGCTTCATAGCATCAGCTATCAGCACCTTACATCACAGGTGGATCTTAGGTAATGAGGTATTAGCAATTGGTGCCTCATTATCTTAATCCTCAGGTGGAGTTCCACCCTCCTTATAAAAGAAGGTTGCTGTTATGTTTGCCATGAGTTAGCTTCAATTTCCCAACACATTGTACATTTCCACCTGAGTTTAATGCATGCACTTGCCATGATTTCTTACCCATGCTTGCCTTATGAGGGCCCATTAAAAGACAGACTTTGAAGACACAGAGACCAGGGTTCAAATCATTAGCCATTTGACCCAAGGAGATCACTTGGTCTATGCTTTCTCATCTATAGAGATAACATTGGCCCAACAGGTTTATCATAATGATTAGATTCTGTATGAGATTAGCAACCCATAGCACCTTAATTAAAAGTCTATTAATGGGGGGAAAAAAAGTAACTTGTCACTGATGTTGTGGGTAAAAACCAGTTTGGAAGTAAAATTATGATTCTGGTTGCCATTAAAATTCCTAAACTATTTTACTTCATTATCAACTCAATTCCACTTGATTTTTATTTTTAGCATTCAAAATAAGGGTTTCAGGACTCAACTTTAATTAATATCTCATTCTAGTAAATTTTATGTCTTTCCCCAGTGTCAGTTTTATCATAATCTGTCTTTTTGGAGGAGTAGCCAGGAACTTTTCATTCTAAATCCTCTGTGTGGCATCCTTTAACTCTCTAACTATTCAGCTTCTATTATTTATCTTCTATTACCTCAAACCAACTTTTTGGTCTGGCAAGGCCTGAGTTCTCATCATTCTGTAAGGATGTAGAATTCACCCTCAGCTCTTGGTGTTCCGTAAGACGTGGTACCTGCATGCCAGGGGCTGGTAGTGTGAACAGAGACAAACTATCACAGAGAGTAATGAGGAGTTGACTATCCTCAAGAACAAAGGTTTATGGGAAAACAGAGGAAGAGGTGATTAATTCAGCTGCGGGTGGAGGTGTGGTGGGTGGAAGCTCTGGGAAAGGCCTCAGAGAGGAAGTAACACTTGAGTCAGTCATTGAGCACAATTTCATTTTGGGCAGAGGGAACAGCTTGACCAAAGCCTGAAAGCGAACAGTCCTCATCTGTGGCATAACAGCAGATGGCAGCAGGGATAGCCGAGGGTGGAGAGACACCCCGAAGGAGCTGGCAAAAGCCAGGCTGTGAGGTACTTTGATGCTCAACCAAAGTGTCTAAAAGAGGAGCCTTCCTTTTCCCGGATTCCTCCAGCAATTATTCTTGTGCACCCTTTTAGTCAATCATTTTTTTCTATGTGTACTTTTGAAAACTATCCACAAGTGTATTGTAGGTCCATAGAGAGGCAAGAAAACCCCTGAAGTTCCTTTTTTTTTTTTTTCTCAGCTCTTCCCTTGGAGTGCAGTGCCTGGGATTGGAGACAGAGTAGCACAGGGATTTAAAGTGTAGACAGGTTTGGGTTTTCTATCTGCTATTCTCACTGATTCCACTTCTAATTGGGCGAACTCAGGCAAGTTATAGCATCTCCCAAATGTCACTTTCTTCCTTTGAAAATGAGGACAGTGACAGTTTTCCGATGATAGGGCTCCTCTGATGATTCAATGACTGCTTAGCAAATGTTTACTAATCATTATTCAATGAGCATTAATTGACCATTTACTAAGAAGCAGGACCTGTGCTGGAGTCCTACTGTATGGCATCAAGTTAAACAGATCTGAGCTTTGTAGTCTTGTGATTATTTTACTATTACTATTGTTATTTTTTACTATTTGTTCTTTCTAGTTGTATATGACAGTAGAATCTATTTTGATATATTTATACAAGCATGGAGTATATCTTATTCTAATTAGGATCCCAGTCTTGTGGATGTATGTGATGGTGAGATTCACTGTGGTGTATTCTTATATGTACACAGGAAAGTAATGTCAGATTCATTCCACTGTCTTTCCTACTTCTATCCTCTCTCCCTTTCCTATTATTATTATTATTACTATTAGAGATCTTTAATAAATACTATTAAAACAAATTAGTGTGTTTCAGCCATATTAATACCCCATTTAAGGTTGGTCTGACACCCTCTTGCCTGGTCCTAGAACATTCTACATGAGTGGGAACTAACAAGGGCTACCATGTCGAATGCTCATGTGGTTCTGGCATTCTCTTTGGGCAGTATTGGGAGAGCCATTGTTCTAACTATGTTCAGGAGGTACAGTGACTGGGCGGGGTCTAGATAAAAACAACTCCAAAGGGTGACTATGCATGTTCCATATGAGTTTCAGGCATGGATTAGTCAAATTTGGGCTGGCAGAACTGTTCTTAAAACTTGTAATTATTAGAGCTCAGGAAGGTAAAATTCCAGAATCATAAGATTCCATGATAAAGCAATTGAGTTTTGACTGCTGGCAAAGTGAGTGCACCAGAGCAAATCCTACTGAAACTTAAGTAGATGTGGTGGCTTCTTGCTTGACAAAGGGATGCACCTGCTGATCTCCAAAGAGCACAGTCACCATCAGCAGAGAAAGGGAGTTTAGGTGGATGTTATAGATTAAGACCTGGAAATTATCCTTAAAAACAACTTGGGTCTGCTGGCCTCTTGGCAGAGCACTGGAATAACTGAGTAGTGTGTGTGTGGCATGGCAACATAGTCCTGCTAAGTAGAGTAGCATCAACTTCTCAGTAGTATGTAAAAACAAAACTTGTTTTAACAGCTTAACTGGTAAACAAGCTGCTCCTTTTTTTTTAAACATACATTGTGTTGTTCTAACTTTTCTTCTCTTTGATTTTCAATATGGCTTTTTGCTTTTTAAATCTTTTTTGGCAGCTATTTAATTTATCCTGTGTACAGATATTTTTGGTTACCAATTGCCTTCTTTTCCTTTAGGAGAATTCCTAAGATATTTGCCAATGGCATTCCATCCTAGAACGAGGAGTAGGGTACACAGACACATTCTCCTCTGTGCAGCCACTAGTTTTAATCTCCTCGTACATTATTTCTCCTGTTTCCTTTTGGTTGATCTACTAATTACTTCAGGTTCTGTTCAGGATAGAACTCATGATTTGTAATTTGTGGAAAGCAAAGCCTCCACAATTCATGTTAGGCAATGACTTTTGTTTGAAACATCTCTGAAAAATTACTCCTTAAAAGAAATTTGCAAACTTAAGAAAGATTCTAGGTATAATCATATAGATACCAACATTTTGACATTCAGAAAGGGGCAAAATTTTAATGTCTGATTATCTATGCACCCTAATGGAAGCTATTTCAAATTATATTTTGGGAAAGATTGCTCGGTCTCCAAGGAAATATGTGTGATGATTTTGGACACATGCCCCTGCCTTCAAATGCAAAGAAATATCTCATGTATATGAAACACCTAATGTATAGCTTGGAAATTACTCTGAAGAAATAGATCTCCCTGGAAGTCATGAGTTGTAATAAAACACATTATCTTCATTAGAAAATTAGAGGTAGTGGATGAAGGTGTCCGGTCAAGAGGACAAAGACTGCCGAACTGAAGTTAAACAAACAACCACAAAACAAAACAATTCTGTGATTATACTGGAGTTGTGACAAGCAGCTTCTGGGAGAAACCATGTGGTTCATTCTGAGCTGACCTCTCACCTGCATCCGTCACGTGTGAGTCAATACTTTTTACCCTGAAGTAACCTGACTGAATATAGCAACCAAGCTTGCCATGTCCCTCTGCATGCAGAATCACATTCCAAATCCCACCTTGTCTTCACAACTAAGTAATGTTTATTTTTTAATCAAACCATTAGTGGGTTGTAGATTGTGACAGATAGTAATAGAAGGAGGCTGGGAAGCAGGAGCCCCAGTCATCCTCAAAGATTGGGAAAGTCAGGCAAATGTCAGTTACTGTGCTCCCATGTGCCATTATCTCTGGGACCCTCCATTGTTCAAGGGGTACCTTGCCTGTAACTTTGTCCAGAAAAAGATTAAGGATACCATCCAGATATTCAGGTCTGCCTGCCTGGTGGGATGGGGTTTGGAGAGACTCAGCACAGTAGAGATGAAGCTGAAGTTGAGGTAATGGGCATATGCCGTCATGGCTTCTCTCAGCCCCAGGCTGGCTGCCATCAACTTTGCACAGTCGTCCTGGAGCCAGGCAGCTGAACCAGCATTTACTCCAGGTTTGAAAGGAGAACTCAAACAATACTTTAACTGATTTTGAAAGTTGAGTCTGGATCAGCCAGGGAAAGGTGTGAGGATCAAATGGGAACCTCACCAAACCAGCCTTGGCTCAAATAGTCTATTCAGTTAAATCCAGTAGGATATTTTAGGCACTGGCCATCTGTGAAGTACTAGGATATAGAATAGGCCATGTCCTCAAAGAATTTTCAATTTGGTGAGAAAAATGAGATTAAAAAAAAAACGCACGAGGCAAAAAAATATTAGTTTTATCAGAGACATAACAACAAAAATTATGCTGTATTCAAAAGAGAGAGAATATATTTTATGAGGATATCTAAAAACACTTCAAGGGAGACATCAACTTGGGGATAATTTTGAGAGGTATAGCTCTAGGAAAGGAGAGCATCCTAGGTAGAAGAGGTCACAGAAATATCTGGGGTCAGTCTGTTTCCTTTAACCCTAACTGCCAAAATGAGGGGATCCACTGTATGTCACCTACAGCTCACCTTTCATTTACTGTATTATTTCTAATCTAGTACATTGTGATAGAAGATGGGATCCAGCCAACATAGTCACTTCTCCCAAATTGAAGCATTAAATTTATAGGTTAAAGATTGATATTCTCCTAGTATATCTAACAATGGGCTGAGGCTGAAAGCTTTTTCAGTTGAGCTCTGGCCTTATTGACTTAAAACATCTTAATGACACTTAAAATATTATGAGAGTCACTGGGCCCTGAGTCTGTAAAATGCCGTCTGTATCCTGCCTCTACCAGAGCAGGCAGTGTGCGCAGGAAAGAAGGCAAGAGAATGTAGGACAAGTCCTACTGGCCTGGCAAGGGTCCCACCTAATTCCTTATGACGCGTCCAGTGCAGGTGACAGGCTCTGTAAGGTGTGGATAGGTAGTTAATTTCATGGAGAGGAGGAGGTGTAGGTTCACCTGTTTTTTTTTTTTTTCTTTACAGTGGGGCATTATCTGAATGATACTCATTCTCTTTTGAGTCTAGACTTCATGCAAAGAGCAGCAACTGGATGTCATTTTAAAATAAGCACAAGTTGCTGAAAAACACTGATCTGGGTCCCGTTGTGGAAGAAGAGTTGGTGGAGAAGTGCTTCCTCATCAAAGCTTCACTGAAAGGAAAGATCCATCAGGAAGAGAAGAACTGTGGGTTTCAGAGCCCCGTTCCCACAGAAGCTATGCCGTGAAAAGTCTCCTGGCTCAGTGACACGCAGCAGGTTGGACGGGGCAACAATTCTTCTTTTGAGGAGTAGAGGAAGAGAGAGGATTCTCTCTCCTTCAGGGTGTTTGAAGGATGGCTTCCCAGTTTCGTCAACTTCGGATCCTGGTGTGGAAAAATTGGCTAGGGGTCAAAAGGCAGCCGGTGAGTCAAAAAAAAAAGGGGGGGGTGGTAGGGGGGCTGCGGGCACAGGACAACATTCCAGGCAATCCCAAAATGTGATGTTAATGACAGGGAAAAAGAAGAGTCAAAAGGTATTTTTCAAAGCAGAAAATAGGATGTTTAGAATTCATCCCTCCATCTGTCTTTTAGCTAATGGGGCGAGTCTTAACATGCCCCCAAAGCAGCCTTTTGATTTCAGTAAATTAAAAGAGTAAATCAGGACATGCCCTGGGCAAAGGAAAGGATGTGCCTTGTTACTTGTTGAATTAGAACTAGTGTTGAATTCTGGGTTCAGGCCAACATGCTTTCAGAATTTTTCTTAATGAATTTAGTTTAAAATGGGATGAATGAAAGTAAAGTACCATTTGAAAATCATTTGAAATGAGAAGAAATGTACTAGAAAATCAAAAACCATAGAAAGTTTGGTTGAAAAGTAAGATATAGAAAAGAAATAGTTTGGAAGTTGTTAATATGGAAGAGATTTTAAGAAACCAGTATCTCAAAATCATTTACTGGAAAGGCCAAACTAGTGGGTGCCGGTGTATGTGATGTTTTAAGACTATTACCAAATTACTTGTACGCTTGGTCATTGCAACATTGTTTTTGTGCTCTTACATTAATAGTTTCCTTTTTAAATTACAAAGCTAGCTATTAGAGTCTCACCTGATAGAGTTCAAGGAGACTGAGGAAGGAATATGTTTCTGTGAATTGTCATATATTCAGAAGAACATTTGGAATCCAGGGGAAAAGACATTCAATATGCTTAACTTTAAAGTAGGAATTTCCAGCCTCAGTTGTGTAATATAATATGCAAATAATATGCATCAGAGAAACCAACGTTTATCTATGTACCTTATCTCACTTCAGGCTTGCTCAGTATTCTGATATATGTAGTAAGAGAAGGAATTAGATGGTCATTCACCTTTATGAATTTGATGGCCAGGGTTAAAAATCATAAGGTGTCATGTGATTTCTTAGATGTGCTAGACATAAAATTAGAAAATCATTAACATTTTTGTTTGTTAACTGTAAAAAGAGCATAAAAGACAAATTCCCCATAATTATCACGTGGTTCCTTCTGGGTAGCATTTGGCAGGGAAAGAGTCGGAGCACAAGAGTTGGGCTCCTGCCAGTGTTCCGCCCATGGCTTACATAGCATATGACAAGTTCTCTAAGCATTAGGTTCCCACTTGTAAAATAGGCACGAGGTCTGCTGCATCTACCCTCTAGGGTGGAAGGACCTACATGAGCTCATATATTTAAAATTGCTTTATAAATGGTGAAACACTTAACAAATATACTAGTGAGGGATTGGGGGCAATGTGTGTGTCATTTTATTCAGATTAATGATGAAAGGAAATTTGGGGTAAGGGCGTGGGAGAGAGGAAGAAATTGACAAAAAGTTCAGAAGTGATGGAAAATCCAATAGTTAAGAATCAAAACAGGGCTGGGGCTGGGGCTCAGTGGTAGTGCACTTGCCTGGCATGTGTGAGCCACTGGGTTCGATTCTCAGCATCACATATAAATGAATAAAGGTCTATCAACAATATATATATATATATATATATATATATATATATATATATATATATAGAGAGAGAGAGAGAGAGAGAGAGAGAGAGAGAGATAGAGATATATATATAGATATATATACATACATATCAATAGATAGATAGATATAGATATATAATAAAAGCATGGAGGAACTGAGGACTGTTATTGCTGATAAACAAGGTTTGAGGTGGTATGTGTTCCTTACAATTCCTAAAACTTTAGAAAAAGAAGAACTCCAAGAACTTCAAATGAATAACTTTTTTTTTCATTGAGAAATTTTATTCTTAGAAATTATGATGGGAAGTTCCTTTCTTATATATAAAGTAGTGGGTATCTGTTGATGCTTTGGAATTTTTCTCTATTTCAGTTTCCTCCAGACATGGTGGCATACTTAAAGGAGATGTAATCAGATATGCTAAATATGATTCCCATGATACCATAATAATTGTCCATGATAACACATGTATTATATGTGATACATTGTTCCCCTGCAGCAAAAATCCCTAAAAAGCATCTGGAAATTACACTTTTCCTGGGGCAGGGGAATAAATGAGCTAATAATTAATTCTGGAACATGGAATGATTCCAATCTTACGTGCACTTTGAGAGAATGGGGCTCAGGACAGAAAAATCTTAGTTATAGAAAATGAGGTTAGAAAAAACCCAGGATTTGGTAAAATTCAGAAGGCCATTAGGACCCTACAGAGAGACAAGAATCCATTAGGAACCTCCAGAGGGACAAGAGACACCTATAGAATATGGTGTGGTAAGAGGAGAAAGAAGGGCAATTCCGAGTGGAGAACAGGCAGGCAAAGAAAGAGACATTGCTTTCATCACAGATTTGCCTGGGTCTAGCTCCATTTCAGTATTGGAAAGGAGACTGACTCAAAGACACAGGTGGAAAGGATAGTAGGTGATAGGAAACTTCACACTTTAGAGAAAAGAAGAGGTCTTGAAGTTAGGATCATAAATCACCAGGAAGATAAAATTTTTAAAACGTGAAAAGAGGAAAATAGAGGTAAATTAGAAGACAGGAATGTGAAAAGGAGGTGCATGGAAATTTAAGGAGAGGAGCTAATCCCTGTGTAGGAACTAGACTTGGGTACCATCAAGCAGTCGCTTAAGATGCACACATTTTTATCTGATATTTATATATCATCCTGGAAATTGTACTTTAAAAATAAACTTTTATATCCAGACAAATAGAAATTAAGTTTTGTGACACAGGGAATGTACTATCCCTAATGAATGTTAAGGAAAAATGTCTGCATCATCACCATGACAACTTGAAACAGATTCCATCACATAGCAAGGTGGTAGGCAGAACAGTCTGTGAAGGACAGTTGGGGATCTTTTAATGGAGAAACACATAATATACAAAAAGAAAAAGAAAAAAATATAAAAAATTTAAGGTAGACTGAGGGTTTTGGAGGAAGTATATTTATTGTAAAAGTATATGCGGGAATAGAAAAATGAGAAAAGAATTACAAAAGTTATATAGTCAGAAATAAATAGAACAAATAATGTTGAATCTGGCTACAATTTTTGAGGTTGACCTCTCTCAAAATGACTCTTGAAGTAAACATCTCTCCTTTTATAAAATCAAAGACTAGAATTCTGGAATATTTGGATTATCTAATTGACTTAATTTTACAATTAAGAACTCAAGGGATTTGTCCAAGGTCACATCATGGAATTGAAGGATCAAAGTCAGACTTCCCCAGTCCTGAGTCTATTCTTTGCATTACCTCTATTCTACTGTTCCTGAGCTGAGTTTCCTTTCACAATATTCTCTGATCCCTGCTCAAAGTACATCCCACCAAAGAAGAGACCATATCTGCTAAGGAGGTCGTAGATATTGCAATTTTAAAATATCTGTGTTGATATCAATTGTTAATTATATTGGAAAAAAGTGAATAGTAAAGAAGAGTTTAAAAAAAAGGACCAAGAGAAATGTTAGGTGTTATACAAAATCAATTGGATGTAGTTGCTACCCTGCTGGGCTTGTAATTTAACTCTACAAATAATGGTAAAATGAAGATACAATCCAGAGGAGATGCTTCGCAATAGGGAGGCTCTCCTAAAGAGATGCTAGCTAATGACAGGAAGCAGTCCTGGGACAGCAAAGAGCTGCAGGCTGAAAGGCTAGATAACACAAGATAGGTTTATCTTTCCCTAAGAAAATGGGTCCTGAAAAGACCCATCAAGGAGGGACTTCAGATCTTGATGGAAGTGAACTCTAATTCTAAATTTTTGACCTGAATGAAATAACTAATGTCAGTGGATTATTTTCTGTTGTAACTATTTTGATAGTGCCTCTCACATTAACTCAGTTGATGCTAGAAATGGCTCTCATGGACACTCCTGCTATCTCTGACATTTTGAATTAAACTTGACTCTTCTCTCCAAATCCCCACCTTATTCAAACAACCTCTTTTCACAGTAACTAAAAAAAAAAAAAAAAAAGAGGAAGAAAGTCTTAGCTTCAAATTTTGGAAGCAGATTGGTCTGTATATTAATTTTTATTTTGGAACAATTTAGTATTAAATACTAATTCCAAATTTAATTCTAAACCAGTTTAAAATAAACTAGGTCCTGCACAATTCTCTCTACTATGTGGTCAAATGTTCCAGTAGGCAAATGAAACACATTTATCTCTTCTGAATCTGGACCATTTATTCCTTTTAATTGCTCAACAGTTTTAGTTCTATCTATTGATTATCATGCTGGACACATAGTGGACACATGGATTTTTAAAAATTTAGTCAATGAATAATACGTAAAGAGATGAAGGTGTTTCAGAAATGGGAGATAGAGAAATAAATTGGCTTACTTTCCAATATACATTGTATTGTTTTCATAGACATCACAGAAAATTCACCCATCTCTAAAATTGCATTGTAAGCTATAAGCATGGAATTCAGAAAAAAATCTGAGTCCTAGTTTTCAGATGAGTCCTGTATTTATGGAAGACAGTGTCAAAGAGCAGAAAACCCAACTGAAGGAGAGTACTAGGCCACTTGTATTTTCTCATTTTGGGGGCTAAACTGAGGTTGATTCCAGATCTAAGGTACCAAGCTCTTATTTCAAGATGAGAACCTTGGAATCCTCTTGTTGCTATCAAATAACAGCCATGCTATCTTATATGGAAAAAATAAATATCAGAGGATAGAATATCAGAGGAAGGAAGAGACTTTATGGTATGGAAGGTTGGACAATTTTTATTTTCAAGTTTGTAATAAAAAGTAATAATTCTCGATTCCAGGAAGACCTTTAAATGACTTTCAATGCTCTCTAACATTGAAATAATTTTAAAACTATTTTATTAGTCCCAAGGCTGAACTAATAAAAGCATAATTTTCAGATCAACGAGAGCCAGCAGTCTCTGCTGTAGTGGTTTTTCTCTATGGCTTAATGGTTAACTGTGCTGATGCTAAAGGCAGGCTCTAGGTCTAAACACCAGCTCTATATAGCTTAGTGGTTTCTGGAAGGAAAGATTATTTTGTTTCTTCAAGATTTGATTTTCTCATCTGGGAGAGAAAATGAGCTTGTTATGTTAAATGAGATGATGCACGTTGAGTGTTCAACAGCATATTGCACTTTTTAAACAGTCAATATATATTAGCTATTATCATTTGGAGTATGACATCAAATTCTGACACTAATTATAAAAAAATCACTTAGCAACAAGAATTCATCCTGGGGAAGATATTTTGAAACAAGATTTAATAGAGAATTGTTGATGATACCCAGGAGGAAAGAAGATTGTCTTTCTTCAAATACTTGCAGAATTCTCATGGGGAAGGGGAAAGCAAACTAAGAAAAATGAGTGTAGCATGGGAAGAAGATTCCACCTTAATATGAGCAAAAACATCAGACAATGTGAGTTGTCCACTGATGTAGTCTTACAAGGTAATGAACCTCCTGTCACTAGAAGCATTCAAATAGAGGTTGGACAGCCACATGGTAGCAATGTTTCCCTACCTCTTGATGCACTGGAAGTTTTGTCTTTATTTCTATACCTGGAATATTCCTTCTTATCTCTGAGTCTTCATCCATGTTTCTTCTGCTTGAAGACTTCTACTTCCTTCTCACATGCAAAGATATCTAACATGCATACCTTTTCTTCACCCTCTTTTTCATCTGTCGGGTTTTAGACTCACATTTCCTTGATCTATCTTCCTCTCACACTCTATGTACTTCCTGCCTCATAGCATTTATCCATTACATTCTGTCGTGATTTTTAAAATTGCTTCCCTTCCTCGAGAGACTGAAAACCTCAATTTTTCTATCCTCAGTGCTTGGTACACAGTCTGTGCTCAACAATTTTCTGTGTATTAATGATGGTGCAAACCTTATATAGATGACTATTGCATTTTTAAGTTTCCTTAAGACTCCAAGATTATGATAATACTGAGGGGAATGAAAACTCTTTAGCTAAGTCATTTTATTTTTGTTTGTTTTCAGTGTTGGGCAAATAAACCCTATTGAAATTTGGTAACTGTACTTATAGTCAGTGTCATTGATTTTTGACATAATCAAGTTCAAACCCTCCCGACTCCCCCACCTCCCCATGCAAGGGACACAAACTTATATACCTATAGGGGCAAAACAGTTAATGTGGCTATGTGGAGTGTATCAAGTGTCCTTCTTTAATGCATCGGTCATGTTGAAGCCAAGAACAAAATTTGTGAGCTATAGACAGCAACCTCCATTAATTTAGTTTGTTTGTCACCCATATTCTAGGAAGATCAAGATATAGTAATTAAATTTATGGAGTCTCCAAATTATATTTTAAAGTGCTTTCTTCAAATTTTAAACTGTGCAATAATATTTATTAATATAAAAGTCCCCTGGACTTTATTTTCTTATTTATGTTTTAGTGAAACTGATTAGAAAAGAATAACAATGGCAGACACAAATTGAACCAAATGGATTTGCAGGAATTAGAATAAAGGGTCTGACAGGGTAATGGTGCATGATTTGCCCAGATTTTTCAGAAAATTAGATTTGTGAGAGTTTCAAATATTCGACACAGTAGTTCTTTGCAAATGCAGACACAAATATTACTAGGTAATTTAATTCTGTTAATGGACACTCCAGATCAGTTCTAAATGGCAATTTTAGAGTGAATTTATATTTGATGGATTCAAAGAGTTGCTTAAGATTTAAACTCATAATTTTGGGCAGATGAATTCATCGACTGCAACATTCCTGGAATGTACCCTGGTATCATCATTAATTCCCCCAAATTTAACACCTGCCTCCAGTAGTAGAGTTCTTGGATATGAAGCTTATTTGTTTTTAAACCCTTCTCCAGTTCTTTCATCTTTTGCTTTATTTTTTAAAATTGAGTCTGGATTTTCCAAAAGATATTCACAGATCTTTCAAATTACGTCTAAACCTTTTTTTTTTTTTTTTAAGAATTTCAAATTTAAAATATTTTTTTTCTAAAGCCTTTTGAGATGGGTTTCCATTGCTCTGAACACTGTTGTGTGCATTCCCTACAACCCAGCATACCAGTACCACCATCAAATCCTCCAACTTAATTCACATTTTACCAATTGCCAGAACTGGGGCCGCTCAAGTTCTGAATCATGTGCTGCTGCTAGTTTTCAAGCCTCTGGTTTCGTCCAGCATGTAACACATTTTTTTGGCGTTTCCTTGAATTTTACAACCCTGGTATTCTTGAACATTCAAGAGCAGTTGTTTTGTATGGCATCTGTTGTTTCTTCATTTTTAGAGCCGAGATTATCAGAATATCAAGAACGTCACAGAGGCAATGCTGTCTTCCGCCCACTGCATCACATCAGATGGCACATGACGTCAAGTTGCCCCATTTTGTGGCAAAGTATTTTGAGACTATGTACTTACTAAGCTTTCAATTCTTCTGCTTGCTTTTGAATTTATTCATATCTGCATAGACTTATGGCTTCTACTTTATTCACTTAGGCTTTTTATTATCAAATTGTCTTTTAATACTTTGGCTGGTGGGTCAAATTTGTGATGCTCAGATCTAACCAGAGGCTGGCATCTGTGTACTTGGATGTGTTCTCATCATTCTTTGGCAATCTCTAAGCAGCATCTCTGTTACCCATCAATCTACCTAAATCATCTATCTATCTATCTATCTATCTATCTATCTATCTATCTATCTATCATCTATCTTTCCCCTATTCTGTATCTATTCTGTAACTCTGTCAAGCCTACAGATAATGACATCTCAATAATAACGGTCACACCTACTTCCCAGATGTCACTAAAAGAAACTAGAGTTTGTTGGAAGAGTGAGTGTTATCAGGGCTGGGACAAAAGGTACAAAATGTGGCAGAACCTGTGGAACTGGAAAATAGGAAAGTAGGAAATAAGGAATGTGCACTTACCTACATTTAAGCCTCTTTATATATTTTAGAAATGTGGAGTTTATGCCCATATTGTTGATTCTCACCCAACACTACAGAATTCTTTTCTAGTTTTTTTTTTTTTTCCATGTTTGTAATTCCCCTGATGGACAGTGAGAAGCATGCTCCTCTGGTGGAGGGTTTTCTGATCAACTTCATACAAAACCAGTTACCTGCTGCTGTCTCTGTCCTCTGTCCCTGCACTGGTGTCTTCTTCATTCCACTTGGGCTCTGTCACTCACATTTTCCCATCTCATTGCCAAGTCCTCTTCACTCTGTTAGAGGTCCACTTCCTTCACTGGGCCTCTGTGGCTGCCCCAGTCCTTGTGTGGAAGTTTACCTTGTTGGATCCCAACTAAGGACTTCTTCTTTTTTATCTATTTCTTTCTTTTTTTTTTTTTTTTTTTTTTTTTTTTTGTACTGGGTATTGAGCTCAGGAGCACTTTACCACTGAGTCACATCCTCGTCACTTTTCATTTTTCATTTTATTTTGAGACAGAGTCTCTCTAAGTTGCTGAGGGTCTTGCTGAGTTTTTGAGGCTGACCTTAGACTTCCAATCCTCCCACCTTAATCACCTAAGGACTTCTGAATTGAATTGTCCAGGATGGGAAGGAGAAGAGAAGGAACAGAATGGGATATGTCAGTAGAATATAAACCTGAGAAAAATCAAAGAGCACAAAGACTAGCCCCCCAAGGGTCTTGTGAAGTATTCAGTGTGCATATGCCCTTAGATGCCAAGAATGCATGGGAATGGAATGCAAATGAGGCATAGAGGTAGTATGAGATAATTAAAATATCAGCAAATATACCAAACCTTAAAACCTGCTTTATTCTATGTGTTTATGTAGCTCTTAGGTCTATACAGTTAAAATCAATATATTAGCCCTTTCTCCAAACAAGTGAACTAAAAAGTCATAACTCATTGGTTGGTATTTGGATCCTTTACATTGCTTCTTTCTATGTTTCTTATGATAATATGTGAATTGGTGTTAAGATCAATCCTGCAGCTATGAAAATTTAAATTTTGTTTATTTTTTTTTTGATTCTGTGATTAATTTGTCAAACTTAACATTCCCAAGATCACAGTGTGGAGAGCTTTGTACTTATTATCCCTCTAAAATTAGTATACAGTGAAGTTCTCAACTCACTTTAACCTAAAATCCCAGGGAGAGCTTATGATGATAGATTTGTTTGTGGGCATGTTGTGATTTTTGCCTTTAACAAAGCCTAAATTGCCTTAAACTTTTCTGATTTAGACTGCATTTTTGTCTGGGTTTAAAAGATATCTAAAACTAATTTCAAAATTTATGAAAAATCTTCATTAAAATATAAGAAGTTAGATCAATCAAAAAATAACTTAAAAAATATCCCATAGTATATGACCTTCATTTGAACGTGGTTGCTTATTTGGGTTGGTAGAATTGATCTCAATCTCTGAATTCTCACAGGGTTCCCATAGAAAAGGAATAGACATGCCTAATAGCAGCAGTGGGGCACTAAACCTACTCAGAGGAATGCTTGCTTTAAGGAATAACTATGTCTTCAAATACCAAACTGATAAACCTACAAGTGTTAATTTTTTTAACCTTAATTCTTTATAGTCTACATTTCAAATAAGACTCATAAAATATTATCTACTTTTATCCAGGATCTTTGAAAAAGAGACTCTAAATTTCAGCCATTTCAGAAACTAGGCTGGAGTAATAGCAGCTTTTATTTCTATGGCAATCATATTTTTTCCAATACACTCTCTGTAATGCTTTCTTCTTTGCTTCTTAGAGCAGCAGAATAATTACAAAAATTCCTGGCTATGTATCTTGGGATCAGATCCTTGTCCCCTGTCTGCTTCCTAATTGCATATGTGAGTTTGGACAAGTTATGCTAGCTTTTCACACCCAGAGAATAAAACAAGGGAGTTGGGTCAGATCAAGGATCCTTAATATATTTGATGCTATAGATATGTTTGGCAATCTGGTCAAACCTATGGCCCTTCTAAGAATAATGTTTTTAAATTCAAAAATTAAAATGAAAAAAAGTAAGATTACAAATAACAATAATTATATTGAAATTCAACTATCAAAGCATTGAAAAGCAAATTTGTTTGTTTTAATATACCCCGAATTCTATCCACTAGACGATCTCAAAGAAACTTTATAACAAAAACATTACAGGACCTTATAAACAATCCTGCTAGTTGGGGAAGGTGGCATACATCTACTTCCATTCTCCTCAAAGTGTAGTCCATGAACCAGCAGCATCACCTACCCTTGGGAGTTTGCTGGAAATAAAGAATCTCAGGCCCCACTTAAAATCTACTCAATTCAAATCTTCATGCTTACAAAATCCCAAATGATTTCCATGTTCACAAATGTCTGAGAAATGCTGTTTCATATCAAGCAATTTGTCTTACCTGGGAGCATTTCAGCTAAGATCAAACCAAACACCTTAAACTTCCTTCCATCTCCATTGAACTTCTTCTACTTTTTAAAACTTGTCCCTCTACTCAAAGTCTAAGAAGTTGGCAACAAGCCTACTAGTAAAGAGAATAGTGGTCTTAGACACGTGTTGGGGATTTTAGTTGAAAATTTAGTCTAGGAGTTATTGAAGGATCAATAATTGATGGGTTTGGCTTGCTTCAGAACATTGAAAAGCCCAAGGCAGAAATAGATTTGGCAGAAGCCAAAATTCTCTGAAAAGTAGGGGAGGAAAGATAGCAAGTGTGACCACAGAAGTAACAGAAGCAGAGTTCCAAGTCTAATTTTATCGAATAGGGGCTGGGTGTGTTCTCTATCGTTTAGTTTGAGCATTGTAACTGTTTGCGTGTTACAGTTAATGTTCTTGTGAATATGTTTTTTCACTGCTCTGGAGCCGATTTTATAGGTATATAAAATATTAAGCAGTTAGTGACTTTCAAACTGAATCATGTCAACATAAGAAGGAATAGCGGCTGCTAATGCACCTTAAAGTGAAAATCTCTAATAGAAGTTTAAATTTCCATGCAGTATGCGTTTTTTGAGCATTTATTTTGTACCAGGTAATGAAAATTCAGGGGTGAATAAGAAACTGTTATTGTCATAAGAGCTGCCTGTTTATTTTGGGAACCACTCGCTGCTCTTGCCCCCCCTTCTGCTTCCCCCCATCCCCCCCAAAAATGTTGACTCTAATATGTGAAGTTCTATGGTGAAAGCAGATACAGAATATTGCAGTGGCATAGGGAGGTTTGTAGAGAACTTCAAATTCCTGTTGGCTCACTTGCTCATTGACTCAATTATTCATTTTGTTAGTTTATTAATTTACTGATTTGCTCAACATTATTTATGGAGCCATTTGGGGCTTTGTGGCTGAGCACAGAATACTCACATTGGAAGTAGTAAGACAGGCATGGGTTGAAATGATGCTGGGTTTCATATGTTCTGTTTTGAATGTTTATTCTTATCTAAGAATCATCTGAGAAACTCACATAATTTTTTTTTTTTTTTGGTGGGAGAGGGGTACTGGGAATTCAACTCAGGAATGCTTTGCCACTGAGCCATATCCCTAACCATTTTTTTTTTTTTAATTTTGAGACAAGGTCCTGCTAAGTTGCATAGGACCTCACTAAATTGCTGAGGCTGACCTTGAATGTGTGGTCCCCTTGCCTCAGCCTCCTGAATCTCAGAGATTTTTAAGTAAGGAAGTTACCAATTAGATTTGAATTTTAAGATAGTCACGCTTGAGATAGTCATAACAGGTGACCAGAAAGGAAACTTCAGAAGAACATTTCAAGGTGTTAATCCTGGAGCAATCATTCTTGTAAAGTCTCTTGTATTTTTAAAAGTTTCTCATTCCTTTCTTAATAACCATATTTATGGAGAGTCAAATATCCACCTTGGTATATTATGATGTAACATACCTCTTATACTCAGGGTTTTGTTTTTGTTTTGTTTTGTTGACTCAAGAACTTGATTAACAATTTTTCCTATGATTTTTTATTTTGCAGCTTTGGACACTTGTCTTGATCTTATGGCCAGTCATTATTTTCATAATTTTGGCTATTACCCGGACCAAATTTCCTCCAACAGCAAAACCAACTTGTAAGTAGATGAGATTTATTTGTTTCCCTCACTTTGGGATGCTGTTTAAAAGTTGTTGGGGTACCACTTCAATGTCTTGTTCTAAAATTTGTTTCTTGGAGTAGTTTTTTCACTTGAAAAAACTACTTGAAAGTGTTTGTATGGGTTTTCTCCCAGTTTTCAAACAGAAAAATTACATTTGTAATATTAGAAAAGTTGTAATATTTAGAAAAGTCCGAAGCATGCTGGAACCAGAATATTTAAATCTCCATAAAATTTTGACTCTTTTATTATTTATATCACAAATCTCACCCTGATATGTGCAGCATAAGCCAGCAGCAGTATCAGGCTAGATCATTCTGTACTTTTGTAGTAGAAACCACAGACTTGTGTTTGATCAACTGGACAAATGAAATTCAGAGGACTATAAAACTCTCTTCTCTCTTCACAGAGTGTTGTAAATGTGTCAACACGTTTAGTTTCAAAGAAGATTGTTTTCTAATTAGTGCTGTTTCAGTAACATTTAATCATTGCCAAGTTATAAAATGGGCAGGATGCCCAACTCGGTTCATTATTTTCTTTTAGATCCAGAATGGAAATGCCGAGAGGACTCTAAAACGACCTTAGAACTGGAGCAAATGAGTTTTCCAAACCCAGAGATTTGACCAATGCTGCATTTGCTTTTGTTTTTTATCCCTTTGGAACAAGTTTTCTAAGTAGAGGAATAAAAGTCAAGCGATTTGTTTCAAGTTTCAAAAAATTGTTCATTATATGTTAATTTTTGTTAAACAATTTGTATTTCAAGTGAATTATAGTAATTGGTTATGTAAAATAATACAATGCTGAATTACTTTGTAAAGACAATAGCAAGCTAGTGATTTTAAAAATAAGGGCAGTGTTTTTCAATTACCTAGTCCTGAAAAACATAAGAGGAGAGCTGTGGCAGAGTCTACTTGAATCACACATTATAGGGCAATTCAAAAGAAATATCAACTCGATTAGCGTAGAGCTTGTAAACTCTTAGAGCTATAATAAATAATTTCTTACATTTGAATAGCACCTTATTTCTAAAGGACTTTTGCACATGTCATTATATAAAGTTGATCAGCTTTTGTTAAGTTACTATAAAAACAGGACAATTTTATTCTCTTCATAGTGTGTGTGTGTATGTGTGTGTGTGTGTGAGCGCGTGCCCCTGTCAGTTCTTCAAGACAGACTGATCTCATTGTGTACTGTTGGAATCTATGTGTTCTTTTCTATCTTAAGTTTACAAGATTGGTAAGTAAGGTATGGACTTCAGAAATAATAGATTCAACATGGAAGTAGGACAAATGCTCTGAAATACTCTGGTTTACAATGCTAATGATGAGTTTGCTAACGATAGTGGTAGGACTTTAATAGCTCCTTTCAACAGCTCATTTGCACCAATTTCTTATTTTTTTAAACAGGTTTTTCAATTTCCTCTTGTGTAACTTTGAAGAGAGTTTGGGAATGAATAGTCTTAAACTTATCGGTGCTACCTTCTAATATTGAGAGGTATATGGAGAAAAATCATGGAGAGCTCTGTTTAAAAAAAAAAAATTATTAAGAGCGCTGGCGATTGAACCCAGGGCCTCACACATTCCAGGCAAATTCTCTACCTAAACCATATCCTTAGCCCTAGAGCTCTTCTAATTCCACTAAATTAGGAAGAGAAAATGAGAAACGATGTGACAAGTGACTCCTAAACTTGATCTAGAGGACTGTGAATAAAAAGCACATCATTTGAAAGGAGATGAATAATGATTTTTTTTTACTGTGTGCCTATCATACTGTAATAATAATTAGACATCAAGTGATTAAATCTGAGGCTAGGAGAGAACAAAATTACAGAATAGTTTCAACACTGCAAGTATAGTCTCTTAGACTACATAGATCTCAGTCTAAAAAATAGTTCATTGTTTTGTTATCAGAATGGGAAGGACCCTGTTGCCTTATAGATGAGAAACCTGGAACCCAGAGAGATTGTAGATTGCCAAAACTCAATCGTTGTGTGGCATAGGACAGAAACATATTATAGACCATCTTTCCTTATTCTTTGTCTAGGAGATTTCTATTGAATCTTACCCTCACATACTAATTCTTCCTAGGTCTGGAAATTTTTACTTGGATAAATAAGAGCCAAATAAAAATGATGCCTGCAGTTTCAACTTATTATCAACAAAGTATAAAACATACATTGAGTTGTAATTGTATAAAACTGCTGTTCTGTAGAGCAATCCAGAGAACCCAAAACTAGTAAAGAAGCAGTTACTTTTTTCCTCTGGTGATAGAGGGGGAATAACTTCCAATTTAGATTTCGGTATTTTTACTTGGTTTTCAAAGTGGTTCTTGTTTTTCTTTGTTTCTCATTTCTATTTATGATGCTGAAAGATTAAAACTGGCTAATAAACAATAATAATTTCTTGAGGTGGTAACTGAATTATGCCCTTTGTAGTTGAAACACTAATGCACAGAGAAGCTTAGTCACTTGACTAAGTTGCACACTTTATAAGTGGTGATGCCAGAATCTGAGCCCAGGCAGACTGGCTCCAGTATCTGGTTTTGAGCCTCTGGATTCACATTTATTATATCTAGGAGTTAGTACTCATTTTTCATGTTGTTTAATTTAGATTTAGTAAAAGAGGACTAAACATTAGAAATTAAAAATATGAACCCCTCTTACTTGTCTCTATCATGAAATCAAGAAATACAGGGAACAGGTGCATTTCAATGTATTTCTCATTTATCATCATTATGAGCACTTTATGTAGAATGCACCCTCCATCTGACTAATTCTTTGTCACCCTGGTGTAGCATCATGAAAATCATGTCCTGTTTGAAAGTTCAAGTCATTTCTGGTCTGTAGTGTTTGTTGGGCAATTAAAAAAAAAATTAAGATAGAACTTTAGACTACACCTCTAGCTGAAACTTGGCCATGATGAGAATGAGTTATAATCCCATGGGCATATTCTGCTCTTTGTAAAGCTTGGCAGGTCTGCATAGCTTGACAAATTATTCAGAAAAACATAATTAGTGATGGGAAAAAGCCCTGCTGAGTCTTTTTGGCTGTTGGGCACCTAGAGAAGTCTGGATTTTTGGTGAGTGAACCCCTGTCACTGTGCATGCCAATCCATAGTATAATACATATCATCTGTCTTCACTCCCTTCCTTTTGTGTTGCAACAAACAACTTAGGTAACTAGCTTCTGCAAATTGCAAATCCCAGGTAAAGAAAACCTCTCCAGCCTGGCAGGCAGGCAGGCCCTGATGCTTTCTGAGTGTTCACACGGGGTGGCAGTGGGCCAAAGCACCAAGTTTGAAGTCCTTCCAACTTCTTGCAATATCCTCATGCAGTGGCTTGTCTAGAGGCAAACTTTAAAGCCCATAGGCTTGGGAGCAAAGGCAAACAAACAACATGAACCTCCTCAAATATGTTTAGACTAAGGCAAAACGTGCAGGAGTCTGTCTTCTTTTGATACTACATACCCAAGAAAGTCCAGGCAAGCAGTTTCTAAGTATTGCAGTGTTTTTCAAGAATGGTAAAATCCTGCCACAGGAGATAAGTAGACACACAGACACACAGACACACACACACACACACACACACACTGCAGCCATGTTGAACAAGTAGTCATATTTTTGTGACATTAATGAAAACAATGTTTTTTCAATTGCTAGTGAAAATATCACTAAAAGTATAATGGAAATTATTCCATGCACATCTGTCTTGACACTCAGTTAAACCCCAAATACCTCAAGACTTACTTTCTTTTTTTTTTTGAGAGAGAGAGAGAATTTTTTTTTTTAATATTTATTTTTTATTTTTCGGTGGACACAACATCTTTATTTTATTTGTATGTGGTGCTGTGGATCGAACCCCAGCGCCCCATGCATGCCAGGCGAACGTGCTACTGCTTGAGCCACATCCCCAGCCCAAGACTTACTTTTTAACATCCCTGCTTCCTCAGAGGATAAGGAAAACCCACATTAGAAAATAGGAGCTAGTAGCAGAATGGAATTGAATTATATTCAAATTTCCATTATCCCGGGGTTATACTAAGCACCATCCAACCAAATCTGACTAAATGGCTTTGTTAAGTGCAAGATCACCTAAAGCTTCTAGCATGTCTTTTGACTCCCAAAGCATACGTTTTGTTTTCAGTGTGCAGAAAAATAATTAACATGGGGTAACATTTCTTTAAATCCTTACTGTGTAAGTTATTGTGCTGAGTACTTTTATATATTACCTTAGTTAGTATCACATCATCTCTTTGAACTATTTTAATGATGAAAAAACTAAGGCAAAAGCCGGGCACAGTGGTGCATGTCTGTAATCCCAAACAACTTGGGAGACTGAGGTAAGAGAATCTCAAGTTTGAGATAGCCCTCAGCAACTTAGTGAGATCCTTTCTCAAAATAAAAAAGGGCTGGGGATATACCTCAGTGGTAAAGTGCCCTGGGATTCAATCTCTAGCACCTTCCCCTATTAAAAAGGAAAAAAAAACTAAGGCACAGAAATATTAATTTATCAGGGTACATATGGTTACTATGGGTTGGATCCTATATGTCCATTAGACAGTTCTCACCTGCAGACAGTTGGTTTATTCAGGTCATAGGTGGCAACAAAGGTGATCCTAGGCCTGGTTCATTTAAGTTCTCAGCATTTCCTTTTTCTTCCTCATGCTCTCTGTTACCATTGCTATAGATTGAACCTGGGTTAAAAATGAATTTTTTGTTTTGTTTTGTTTTGTTTTACTTATCAACAGGTTTAGAAAAAGTGTGAGAAGGGAGATTGAAATTATTGATCAATTGTTGCTTTGTGGAATCCACGCAGGTTGTTTTACTTACAATACCTGAATAATTCAGAGGAAACTATTGTGTAATCTTCTTTTAAAAAAGCCTTTGAGGCCTCTCATGGGTGAGGGTTGTGACACCAGAGGAGTGAGGCTGTTTCTGATGACTTTTCCTGTGGTGTCTTCATGGAAGGGAGCAGGTGCATGTGTATGGGACTCCTGGGTGTTCCTGCTCTCTAGCACACCCATGATTCAATGCTCATAATTGAGGGACTCACACAGTAAATCATTTTGTTTACTACCTTTATTGGCTCAAAACTTATAGGTTGAACATGGCTATAAAAGTGAATTTGGGTTTTCTACTTGTCAGCAGATCTAGGAAAAAACATGAGAAGGGAGATTGAAATTATTGATCAATTGGTGTTTGTGGGATCCATGCATGCTTTTATACTTATGATGATAATTATTTTGTTCTGGGGAGGTCAGGATTCATCACCACTAATCTTTTGCTTGGAGATTGCCTCATCCAGTTTCTCCATTTTCCTGAGTTCCAGCAACACTAGTCAGTTTCTCAGGTTCAAAATGCCTGAGTCATCTCTGACTTCTCCCTTTTTCTCACCTCCCATAACCACCAGCTTTCAGGTTACAATTAGTCTTGTGAAATGCATCCTGGAATTACCTCTTCCTTTCCATCCTGCTGTTACCTCTTGGCTCAAGATCCCATTGTTCCACGCTTGATTGCTTCAGTAGTGTTGTGTGTATATGAGCGTGTGCATGTGTGTGCATGCTTGTGTAAGTCCTACCTCTAATTCTTCTCATGTTTCATCATCAAATAATCCTCCTTAAACATCTTTTGAGCCTTTCAAGTTTCTCCTCCTTTTTTCCCATTATTTGAGACCTTTATAATTAGAATTCTTCCAACTGCATCTTCTTCCTGTTCTGTAGTAAGGAGCCTGTGCCTCCGAGAAGATAGCTGAATGCCCTTACATCCCATACTCATCCCCACCTTGTAGGGATGCACATGCTCCTGTCTTGTCCTCAGGGCTGTCAGAATGTAAGTTCACATCTAAGCCCCTCCCCCGCAGCCTTCCCCATCACTCCAGTTCTAATTATCATCTCTTCATCTCTCTCATTGGTGTGTTGCATATACCTGCATTGACATTCTTGCTGCTCCCATCTTGACTCACTCATCAGACATGACAGTGGCAGCAGAAATCACCTCATAGCATCACTCTCACACCTGATGCAGCACAATTCCTAACACAGGGCACAAGCAGGAGTGCCAGAGGTCAGAATTTGATGCATTTTAAAAGATGGAGATGATGTGACTGGATTGCAAAATTCACCCAAAAGTGGGCAATAAAAACAAAACCAAAATCTCAATGTGAATATGAAGTGGGTAAAGACAAGAAGGCAGCTTGTTTTAGTTGGATTTTAAATTCTCAGATCCAGGTGAATATGACTATGTCATCAAAAATGTCATATTGAAAAAGAAAATGAACAGGAAGCCCATGACTCCTCCTCAGCTAGGTCCACCTGGGAATTCTGAATGCCTAGGAAAGATTTTTATATGGGAGATTTTATAGTCTGCTTCTTGCTTAATACATTTTGGGAAATTTAGAGCAGTTTTTAAATTTTGCAACCAGGACCTCATTCCTAAATCAATAACTAGTGACTTTTTTTTTTTTTTTTTGGAAATAGTATTGACCCTTCACATGGTAACACGGACATAAATTCTGTGAAATTCATAGAAATAGAGTTGAGGATTAGATGGGGATTCCATTTCCTCTAGCATTCTGCACAGAGCTGTCTGAAATATATGGGAGGAAGGCGAAGAAGGTGAACATAGCTCTGCCCCACTCCTAATGGGGCTGGCTACAGCTCCGGCTGTGACACTCATGCAGTGAACATGGGCACTCCCTAGTGCCAGACACCATGGCAGAAGGGTTTCTCAATGAATGTCCTCCTGGACTCAGTACACAGAGTTGCACCACAGAGCCAGAAAATGCCTCTGAAGTACAGTGCAGATTAATCATCAAGGAAAAAAAAATAGAGTGGAGAATAGCTGTTGGTCACACAGTGGTAGTCTCATTTTTATTTCATTTTCTATTCTTTCTGTATCATCCCCACTTTGGGGGATCTGCCTGTTATGCTTCCCAGAGGCGAGTGCATCACAGAAATCGGCTAATGGAGTCAAGTGTCTTTTTTACCTCTTTCTTATCCTCCTTTCCCAATGAGCAGGGGGCTTCCTGTTACTCTCATAGGGAGCATGAGCATCTACATCTACCTGATAAGTAAAGATGAATGATTATTTATTTAAAATACTTTCCCAGGTATAGTAGCATCATCACTTGCTGAGTTTGCCAGTATCAGTTGATGTTTCCAGTATCCCTTTGAAGCTAAGAGCCAGAGTTAAGGGAATCATTTGGGCAGATTCCCTCTCACTTGTGGGAGGTTCACAGGCAGTTTCACAGGAGATGAGGGCCTGCGTGGTTGGCTGACCACGTTTTCCCAAGTGACAGGTGTTAAACATTCTTTCAAGCATCAGGAAATCTGGCCACCAAACTATAGTCAGTTTATGCTGCTCTCTCTATTCAAGTTTCCTCATTCTTTTTTGATTAGGTCACACTCTGTCCTTTGTCTTTGATAAATGAACGAATGTATTTTTAGAGTGAAGTAGTTCTTGTGGAAGAAATGCCACAGCACACAATATTCTCCAGCTCTCTGGTCAGTTAGAATTTTATTGAGGAGCAGAATATCAATGCCCTCTAATATTTGCACATTTTCAGACATAAAATCTTTGGTTACATGTTTACATATTTATATTTATAATGTAATCTTACTACTATGAGAAGCCATGATAGAGACTGAGAGCACACACACTGGACTCAGACTGCCTGAGTTTAAACACAAGCCTTGGACAAGTCTGTTGGATGCTGAGTGTCAGTTTCCACATCTATTTATTGGGATTAATAATAGCACCTACCTTATAGAGTTGTTGGGAGAGTAAAATGAGCTAATAATTCTTAAATACTTAGGAAAATGTTTGGTTCATAGTAAAAGCTTAGTGCAGAATATAATTTTTGTGTTTATTTATATCATTATTGGATAGATGAGGAAATTAAGGTTCGGAACATTTAAGAGACTTCAAGTCTCACAGCATGTATTCTTGCCATCATCACACATTCAAAAGATACCTATTAGGTACCTTAAGTGCTGATGAAGGAAACCATGAATCCTCAAAGGAATCGATCCTAGAGGAGAATAATAAGATATCAGAAGTGATAATAAAACAGTGGAGCAGATCCAGGAGCAATGGCAGCTTTGCTTGGGGTCAGGACTGTGGCTACAATGAGGCCAGTGTAGCACAAAATCTGAGAAGTTGATAAGAAAACTCAGTGCATGAGATTAATTACATGTAAGTTTAATTACTTTAGAAATCAAAACTAAATGCAAAAACTCCACGATGAACAAAGTATCAAAGTTTAAAATAAAATCAGGCTCAGGATCATGGAATTCTCTTTGCCTCAGCTTACACAGCAGTGCTTGGAATATCAGAGTAGGCTTGGCATGGAAGTCTGGCCTTAGCAGAGTCTTGAAGGGTGAGTAGGAGTTTCCCAGGGTAGGCAACTAGGGTCTTTGCATCCCTTACAGACAGCAACCAACATGAGCAAGGATGTGGTATAGGAAAGAGGTGTACCAGGAATTTGGAATCTCTTGTCTAAAAGAGTATGATATTTGTTAAAAATGTGGGAGATGCGTCTGTTTGTCAATACCAAAAGTATTAGACTTGAAGAGTTAGACTTTTGAAGGGGATGAAAAAACATGGGAATTTTTAAACAATTAACTGCAGTTAAAAATGTTTTTGTATTTTTCTGTCCAAGCTCATTAATAAAAGTTAAATAAGGTAATTTATAAAATGGAAATTCTGCATAATCTTACTCTCCAAAGAGAACTGTTGACATTTCAGTGTAGTCTCAGACTCTTTTCTGTGCATCTGGCAAATACACACATAGACGTACATACACATGAACACACACAGCCAACAAAAGGCCCCTGGGGTCAGATGGTATTTTGCAGCAACATGGAAAATGGCTGAGAGACACAGGAGCAGGTGAGTGGGTTGGACATGGAGCTCTGGTTTGGTAACTCCCACTTCAATTTTCTTCTTCATGACATCTTGATTACTCAAAAGTGTTGTGGGACTGTAAGGTCTATAGATTTCCCTTAGACATAGCTAGTTTCCTCGTTTCTTTTTCTTGGGGGTGCAGGGAGGGTACCAGGGATTGAACACAGGGGCACTGAGCCACATTCCCAGCCCTCTTTTGTATTTTATTTAGAAAGAGGGTGTCACTGAGTTGCTTAGGGCCTCACTTTTGCTGAAGCTGTCTGAACTCTTGATCCCCCTGCCTCAGCCTCCCTGAGCCTCTGGGATTACAGGCGTGTGCCACTGCACCCAGCCTACTTCCCCAGGTTCTTCCTATCTTTCTGTTCTTTTTAACACCTCTTATTTAATCCCTCATTTTCTTCTCTCTCTCTCTCTCTCTCTCTCTCTCTCTCTCTCTCTCTCTCTCTCTCTCTCTCCCTCTCTCTCTCCTTCCTTTTTTTTTTATTTTTTGGTACTGGGGATTGGACCCAGGGTCTCTAAACCACTGAGCTACATCCCTAGCCCTTTTTATATTTTATTTAGACCCAGGGTCTCACTAAGTATCTCAGGGCCTCACTAAGTTGCTGAGGCTGGCTTTGAACTTGTTCTCCTCCTGCCTCAGCCTCCTGAGCCATAGGGATTACAGGCATGCACCATTGTACCTGGCTAATCCCTCATTTTCTTTCCATATTTTTAAAAGCCAGATTTCTTTAAAACAATAGAGAATTACTTTTTATAATGTGGAATTTTCAATGCGAGTTTGGCTGTAATGCTCTAATTTCATACTGTCCAAATGAGATTGACACAATTTAGGACAGATTTGGAGAGTGAAATTGCAGCAAACTGAAAAGAAAATAATATAGGCCTCACCTGCTGTTGCTAGTATTTTGTGTATTTGTCTTTTCTCTGTTTTAACCAGGGAATGATTTAATTCCATGAATAATTTCAGGGAAGAACTTGCTTTCCCCTGAGTTACTTTGCAGCATTTCAGTGGCTGCCAGCATCCTCTGTTTCACGTTAGCACTGGATTTTCCACTGTAATCCTTAAGATATCAGAAATCTCATGCTGTTTTTCATGTCTTATGTTGAAGCTAACATTTTCAGGACAGTTGAGGGGAGGAAGCCTCCTCTCAGAAAGTACTGTCACATTGACAACAAAGGATTGAAGTGTTTGCAGTTTCCCAAGCAGCTGTTCCTCCAAAATGATTTTATGGTTAAGTTACATGGCCAGAGGAACCCAGTTTCACATAAACAAGTGCTTCACACTCTAGTGGTATAACACTATACTTCCAGTTTCATCAATAGCAAGAGAATGATGAATGTCAAAATCTTTTCACTATTTTGAAACTGCTGCCCTATATAGAGATGGTTAAAAAGATACTTCTGAAATTTCATATCTGTATAGATGTGGCTTGGCTATAAAAAGAGAACTACTTTCTGTCTTCAAGTTGCTTACAATTTAATTGTGGAGTGAAGAAGCACACCTGGAAGGTGTGCCACAATAGATTTTAAAAATAAAAAGTTAAATGTGATTAAAGTAAAAACAGTAAATATAGCTTTTGCTGTAATACTTTGCACATGATAAGCATGCAAATATTTATTGATTATTTAATACTGATGTGCAACAGCACAAGTACTTAGGAAAATGAGTATTAAATGAGCAGCATTAGTAATGAACACTACAGGATGTTAAAAAAATTGCTATGAATTAAAGTAATTAAGAATTACCCCAGGATGAAAATATGCTTGGAAGGAAAAAAGATGAATAGACAACAAGAAGAGTAGGTGGACAAGGCATGATCAAAATCTTGGAGGTAGGAATTCTCAGAGTAACTGGTTAAAAATGGGTAAACTGTTTTGGCCAAAGGAGAGATCAGCTTGGATTCTGTAGGGCTGAATATAACCCAGGAGTGTGGATTTTATCCTGTAGTAATGGAAATAGGTGAGGAATTATTTAATTTTGTATTTGCCCACATGGGAGGTGAATAAAAGGGGATTTGAAAACCTTGTCACCATAATTGTTTATATTCACCCAGATGTTCCTATCACAGGTAATGAGTTATCACAGGTAATGAGTCTATTGCTGTGTAACAAATTGCCCTCCCTCTCAGATTAAGTGACAGCAATAAACTCTTAATATCCTCCAGTTCCCATGGATTATAAATTAGGGAGTGGCTTAGCTATAAGGTTTGGGTGCAGAGTTTCTCAAGGTTGCAATCAGGTTTTGGTTAGCACTGCAGTCATCTCACAACTTGACTAGAGCTGTTTCCAAGGTAGATCACTCCCGTGGATAGCAAGTGCTAAGTGTTGGTGGGTGGACTCAGCTTCTCTTCAGAGGAACTCTTCCCAGGGTGCTTAATGGTGCACATGGCAGGTGACTTTCCAAAGACCAAGCAATCCAAGAGACATGCAGGCAGAAGCTGTCCTTTTAATGACATAGCCATGAAAGCCAGAGACCATCGCTTTCTCCATATTCTATACCGTCACTGAGCCTGACTCACATTCAAAGGTGAAGGAATTAGGCTTCAACATTTTGAGGAAAAACTTCCAAAGATTCTGTGGACACATTTTAAACCCCCCACATAGACTAATGGTGCAGTAAGGGCATGCAAATGTGCTTGAAATACACTGTCCCATCACAGTGGAGTCCTTATCTGCTTGTCCATGCTGCTTTTTTAGCACTTAGCGCAGTGCCTGCACATGGAGGCACTCGTTAAATATTATTTGAACTGTGACTATCTTATAGATAAAGTCATTTATTTTCAGAGATTTTAGTGACAGATCTTACTAAGTGTGGAAGCCAAGATGTAATTTGGTTTGACTATGCACATCCTCTTTCTACTCACCATGCAATCTGTCAAACAGAATCACTCTTGTCTATTAGATATGCTCACCTTGCTGTTGGCATAGCTAACAGAATCACTCTCTGGAATATTGCCTAGCACTTAGTAGTCACCTGCCAAATATTTGTTGAACAAATGGATGAATTTGGTGCAACAATAATTGAAGGCTGGAGGAAAAAAAAGAAGTTTGTTCAAATTTATTCACAAGTCAGTGGAAAATAGGAGTACATCCCAGAGTGCCCCTCTCTTCTAAAGGTTGTCATTTTGCCATACTGGGTTGAAAGAGCACTATGTTTAAAGTTCAGGATTTGGATACTAATGATATAGAAGCTATGGAACTCTTTGTGGTTTGAGAAGTTTTATAATGACTACCCACAGGGCTCAAAGGGAAATGAACTTTGTGTTATTACATGGTTGTTTCGGACACAGTCTTTAAAGAGTATGGGTACTGTGTGTGTGTGTGTGTGTGTGTGTGTGTGTGTGTGTCTATGTGCACGTGCACATGAACTGCATGCACGTGCATGAACAATAAGTGTGGATCAACTGAAAATCCTTATCTAGGAGTAGTATTATGCATTGACATTTAAAAGGGAAACGAATGGATTAGGGTCCTACATTTTGTACCCAGATCTTATATCCCTCTCCATACAACTCTAACATAATTTATTCTGGAAAAAAATTTATACCAAAATTGAACCTGACTACTGCAAAAAAAAAAAAGACTAAACTCATCTTCCATGAATTCTGTTAGCTTTAACTAGTTACTTTTAGGTTTTAGGATAAATAGAGCTCTGAAAATCAAAATAATAAAATAAAATAAAAATAAGTACAGTAGTTTGTTACATGGATTATATTTGTTCTGAGCTAAAATTTAAGGTCCTTATTTTGTTGATTTATCTTTAGTTGGATGTAGAAATCTGGCATTAAGTATATAATCTAGAAGGTAAACAACAGAAATAAGTGAATTTCATAGACAGGTTCAGTTTTGGGGTTAGAAATCTTTGAAATCTTTGTCAAGACAGGTAATGTTAGTGTAACCAAAACTCCAGAACAATAAGCAATCAGTTTTTCTGCAATGTTAGTACAAGTAGCATCAAATTTTAGCTCAAATATAAAATGTAAAGCAAATGAACAAGCATGGGATTAGGTTAATTTCAAGCATTAGGATGATTGCTTAAAGTATAAGAGCCATGATTCCAATCCCTGTTTGGTTGCAAAGATTTTCAGATGGACACTTGATGTCCATATCCATTCAGTCATTCATAAATAAACACTCATTTATTACAGCACCATGTAGAAACTAATGAATACAGGGCTTCTAGTTAAATATATCAATAATCAAATTGTTGTAACTCTAAAACCCATAATCTATCACATAATCAACTCTGATTCCTATAACCACAAATGTGCTCAGATTATATAAAGAAAAGATGTTTTCAGGCATGGTGGCATATGCCTGTATCTCATCAACTTGGGAGGCTGAGACAGGAGGATCAAAAGTTCAAAGCTAGCCTCAGCAACTCAGTGAAGCTCTAAGCAACTTAGAGAGACCCTTTCTGTATATAAAACATTTAAAAATGTCTCAATGGTTAAGCGTCACTGAGTTCAATCTATAGTACAAAAAGAAAATCATTTGAGGCTAGAGAAGTTAGGCAAATTTTAATATTGTAAATAAGTTGAATCCTGGGAAAGACTGATAGGATAATTGGATTTGCATGGAGAAAAATGGGGAGTTTTTTAAAGGAAGGGAGAGAATGAATAAAATTCATGGCGGTGAGGTGAATGATGCCACACTGGTTGAGGGCCCTCTCTGAACCACCACACTAGATTCATTTTCACCCCACCTCATACCTCCCTTGTAGAGTATGTGTGTGTACATTTCATGTGTGTTTCTCTGGTCTCTTCTTCAGGAGGGCTGTGCCTAAGACTGTCTTTCCTATCAAACACCACCAGTGCCTAGCACAGAGCAGACTCTATGTAGATCAATAAATGTTGCCCCAGTTTCATTAGATTCTACTGGACAGTGAGTCTGAATGGGAAAAATAGGACTAAGAGACTCATCATCTTAGATACCAGGGTGAAGTTATTGTGTTATCTGTATCTGATTAGTAATGAAGGACACATGGTGATAGAAATATGGTATTTGGGCATATTAATCAAATCATGAAAGAAGGCTAAATCAGGGCAAGGAAAGGTTGAATAAAAAATAGTTACACTGTCATTGGAATTATAAAAAACAGTGAGTCTTGTCACTAACTTAATTGGAGAAAAATAAGTCTGAAAGATGATGGGAAGAGAGAGTTAGTAGAATATATCGGAGCCTGGATTTGGGGGCAAAGGCTTGAAATAAAAGCACTCTACTGGTTATTGACCTCTAGATAATAGAATAGCCACAATTGAAACCACAACAATGATCTTTTATATGTAAAACTGTCTCTCAATTTTGTAATGATACTGACAGATTCATTGTTGTGGTTTCTACTTTATAGATGGGAAAATCAAAACTCTTAGAGAAATAAGTAGAGTGTAATAACTATAGCATGTTGGTACTTAAAGCAAGTTCTAGCTTGATCTTTGTGAACTTTGTTAACTTCTCTGTTCCTCAGTTGGGGGTAATCACAGTTGATAGATTTGTTGGGGGGAATTAAATAAGAATGCAACTCATAAGACAGCATGTAATAAGCTAATTCATGATACCACAATAAAAGGATGCCTACAGTTTGTATGTGCAAATATACCGAGTGCTCAGTAAGTGGTTAACATGATTAGGTAACTTGCCCAAGACTACACAGCTAGGAAGGGGCAGAGCCTTCGACTGGAAACCAGGTGTTCTGGAGCACCAGCATACAAGTCTTGCTGCTATCAAAGAACAGAGTAAAGTTACATGACTAGAACTAAAGGAATTTTGGTGGCTTATGACCCAAAGGCTATGACCCATTTACTTTTTGTAGTTCATGCTTTAAGAATCACTGATCTGGTAGTTGAGGGAAAAAGAAATTAATGGTTCTTATCCTAGTTCTGTCAATGTAAATCATCCTAAAAGTTGAGAAAGAATATAATTTTTTGTCTGGTTTCTATACTTATGTACAGGATAATATATATGTGAAACTGGGCCAGTAGAAGCACACTGGGTCAAAATACTCTTAATATTAAATTAGAAATGCTGAAAAAGTAATAAGCTTTAACCACAGATAAAATCAGTCCAACCAAGAGTGGCTGTTACTCCACATTGTTTTTTCCTATCTCCTGTCCTGTTTTCCATCTTTAAACACCAGAGATCTGAAGTACCAGAGTTTCCTTTTAGTGTTCAGATCATGATTTGACCCCTCCCTTTTAAAATTTCTCAGGTTCTCCTAATTTTTTCAGTGAGCATGGCTCTTGGCAGATGTTTAATAAATATTTATTGAATAGATGGATAGATGGATGGGTGGGCAGATAAGATTCATGAATGACTTATGGAATGATTAAATGACTGCATCACATAAGTTTTCAAAAAAGTTTCAACCTCCTTTTTGCTACTGAAAATTCACAAGGGAGTCACAATGTCTCGTCACAGCATTGGTCAGCGTCACCATAACAAATGCCTGACAACACTAGGAAAGAACCATCTTTTTCCAAGAACAGGTGTCTCCACTCTCATTTCCTTTTCCTTAATAAAATCAGTGTTGCCTCTTCCCATTTATTAAAGTCCTAGTTTGCGCTGATGACAAATAACCCCAAACTAAGCCCCTGACAGCTTCATTTCCAAATCTCCTAGTCGAGTCATAAAAAAAATGAATCTAATCTAGCTCAGGTCCAGCTATTGAAATCGAATGTTTTTTTTCATTATGTTAGACTAACCTAATTGCAATACCTAAGAGAGAATAATTAAGGAAATGTGGGTTTGTCACAAGTTTTCAACACATAGAAGACTATACTCATTATCTTCTTTTTCCCCAGAACTGACCATGGCACAATGGATATGCTATGGTGGCACATGAATCTATCATCCACTGAGTCATCCAAAACAGAAAAGCCATCATTCCCTTCTTTCCCACACCCTTCAGTGAACAAGTCCTGTCAATTTGTCCTTCCTAATGCCATTTGAAATTCTTTGCCTCCAGTTCAGATCTTCATCCTTTCTCTCATAACTGCTGTGGCTTGTTATCTGATTTCTATGACTCATTTCTAGCTTCTTTCTGTTTATCTTTTATGCTGATGCCAGTTATTTTCTAAACACACATCTTTATATGACATTTCTTTCCTTAATATCCTCCTGACTCAACATTACTTTTAGGATAAAATTCAGGCTATTGTGTCACACTTTAGACCTTCCACAATCTGATCCCTACGTAATTCTTCAGAAACATCTTTTATCACAACCCCATCCACATATTTCACACTTCGCTCACTTTCTATAGCTTGAAATGCTGCTGTGGAAATATAAGCAGGATCTAGAACATTCAGTCATGTAAAATACAGGAGTCCTGTTTTGCAAGCATAATGAAATGACTGGGTGAGCAAATTGCTTTGTATCTGAATTCAAGTTATTGCATTATCATGAAGTTTTATTGTACTTCAGACTCCTCTAGGATTTTCTTACATTCATGTCTTTGCATATATTATTCACCCCTTCCTTGTTATTTTCTCAGCTAGTGCCAACTTACCCTTCAAAACTTAGTGCCTTCAAAACTCATGGCATGTACCACTTCCTCAAACTAACCCCCACCTGCCCACTCTACCTCTGCCACAAAATTTTATTAGGAATCCAATTTCATACTTTAATAGCACACCCTATACATGACCCTATCATCATTTCCAACATGGTGTGCTGGGTGCGGCAGTGCACTCCTATAATGCCGGCAGCTTGAGAAGCTGGGGCAGGAGGATCACAAGTTCAAAGCCAGCCTCAGCAATTTAGCGAGGCCCTGAGCAATTTAGTGAGAACCTGTCTCAAAACAAAAAATAAAATGGGTTGGGAGTGTTGCATAGTGGTTAAGCACCACTGGGTTCAATCCCTGTTACCAAAAAAAAAAAAAAAAAAAAAAAAAAAGAAATGTGTGTGTCCCTTTTATCTTCCTGAACTCTACCTTCCACATCCCCACCCCTGCAGAGCTTGCATACCCAAATTGGGTAAGACTCGACTTGCATATTTACTTTTGCTCTTAAGACCAAGTCCAGTGGCAAGTACATAGAAGAAATTTGTGATCTAAATGAAAACTAAAGATTCACAGTAAGCAATTTGGATAAATATTTGACAGTGCTTCCCAGTCTGTTAAGATTATACTAAGCCCATATGACCATTCACCATCATTAAGTTCTTCTGAATAGACACTATTAATAATTAACTGATAATTAGAGGAAGTGAGCTCTGTGGGTCTCCTCCCCTACAGTCTTATTGGTAGTCAGTATATTTATGATGAAAACAAGACTTACAGTTTGCTGTACATGAAAATGTTTGTTGGCAAGCATGCACAAAGGTGGTCATAGGAAACACTGCGAAGCTCAACAGAGTCCAGCTCCTTTTCCTTGTAGGAAGGACCTCGTTGGCAAAGTGCATCAGAGGCCCTGCAGCAACGTAATCATATCAGCTGCTCCAGACTCTCCTGGTCACTGGTGGGAGAGAGGGATAAATGGGGATTGTAGGCTGCACTATGCTGGAGGGTTTTAGGATTCTAGGTTTGCTTATCCTTAGGCCCTGTTCAGGCAAAGGTGGAGGTGCCTTTATAGTATTTCAACCAGGCCACGTTAACCTGAAGCACCACTCATTTCTCTGATGGAAACTTTCTTCTAACACCCCAGATGCTACTGAAGCATGTTCCAGAGCTGACTGAAGTCAAGGAGAAGTATTTCCTGCAGAGTGCTGCCCTGACTTCCATCCTCCTAGAGGCCCTTATTTTCACTTAACTCTCCCTGGATGGGTGTATTTCTGATTTGGCAACTTTACACGTTAACAGCCACCTCTGGATGGTGGACTAGGATTAACGAGAAAGTTAGTTGCTAGGTGATAGGTTAAAATTAACTACTACAACGAACCCAACATACCCTGATTGATCTTAAAATAAAAGTACAGATCATCCTGAATCCTTTGGCCAGCCATGATGGTGGCCAGCCCAGCCCGCTCCTAAAGACAGTGGTGGCTTCTGGCCAGATGCTTGAGTAGCAGAGCAAATCATTTCCTGGCAAGGCTTAAAAATTTCCCCATCCCTTGCTGTCTCCCTGTTTTCTCTCTCAGTTATGATCATTCTCTCTTGTCTTGCCTTCAATCCAGGGGTCCTGACTTCTTCTGCCACCATTACTTTTTATGCTCTAAATAAATTCCACATAATGGTCTTTTCCCTTGTATTTGGGGTCTGTCTGCTAACATTACTTGCTTCTCCAATTACCTATGTGTCTAAAGTCCTTGCGGAAGCCATTGATGCCCTGTTGAACACATCTGTCCTTCCTCCTCTCCTCTTCCTGCCCCTGCCTGCATGGTAACTCTACTGCAATTATTTATAAGTACAGTGTAAATATATAAATGAATAAATGACAGTACAAGTTATAAGGAGTATAATCTTACCCTCCTAAGCTAACCTGAAGGAGACAGAATTGTTATACATTAAAGCAAATTAATTTTGGCTACATCTTTATTTCAAAATTAACATTTATCATACCCAGGACTATAGTAAATCTTTTAATATGACATTTCATTTGACCTTCAAAATATCACTCAGAGGTAGATGATTTTACTTACCTCCTTTTATCCCTGAGGAAAAAAGGAAGCGCAATCATTCGCTCAGGTTCACATGGAGGCTATAGAGGGAGACCAGGCTTTGAGTCCAGGTGTGGGCTAACACCACAAAAATCTCCATTATTTCCTGTTGCCAAAAATATCTTGAAATCTCAATCTAGTTCACTTAAATTCAAGTTATATTTGAAACAGTGAATGCCTAGTATATCTATGGCACAGAAAGCTCATTGTGATCGAGATGGAGACTAGAGCAGTAGCTTCCTTCTCAGGCACTGTGTGTCATGGTACTCATTGTCCATTTGGTCACTCCACAGTAACCTTCCAAGTTTCTTCCCCAATCATATTTTGACACACCTATATATGGTATGTATACATATAAACCTTGCTGGGCAGGCAATTCACCATCACGAGAGTTGTGACCATCAGTAGGTATCTGGGATCAAATGAGTGCATGGGTCTTTGTGCTGTTAGAAGTTAGTAGTTATGAGAAGCTTCTGGCCAAGCTGCCCACTTTTGACAGTTAAGAGTTTCCATTCTGCCTTGGTAATTGAACATCTGCAGTCTTAATAGCTATTCCAGTTAGTAGAATATATAGAATATTGTCTTTGACCTTAGCATTTGTCTTTTCTTCTCCAGTTTTCTACCTTTGGTATTAAAGAATTACAGGGGAACAGGTGCAACTATTTTGTTTAATTTGACTCATAAGACAGTCAACTGTTATGACTCAGATTGACACTTGAAAAGGTCATTGTACTTTTTTTTTTTTTTGGTGTCTGAAATGACGTAATCATAAGCACAAGCTGTGATTCACATGTAAAAATTGCTGTCTTGGGTGCAGACCAAATATATCCTACATAGAAAACAGGAAAGGTAGAAAAGGAAACTACATAATAATAAATACGAAAATCATAAAGACCAAGCCACACCAAAAAATTCCATTTTGCAATAATTGTTTAAGAGAAAAAATGTGCCTAACAGTTAAGGCTAGGGCACTCAGCATGGTGTACCACATAGTTTTGTGTCCAGATTGACTCCCCATGTGGTATACCATGTGAGACACTCTGTCTTAGTGTCTCCATCCAAGCTCCGGTTTTGCTCTCATTGCCCCACATAGCACCATGATGGTAAAGACTTCTAGTAAGAATTCTAGTTAGCGTATTCCAGATAAACAGTGAAAAGCAGTATTATACTCATCCAAAAGGCAACCGAGTGTGGCACTTTATTTATTTGTTTTTTTCTTCGTACAAATTCTTTCCTCATTGTTCAGTGTAAAGGGACTTTGACACAAAATCTCTTATGGTACCAAACATAATCAGGGCCTTCAGACAATGAGTCACTCCTGACCTTTCTTCTTTTCTCCCGTGATGAGTCCACACTCTCTCTGGTACCTTTGTCCTGGACATTGATGTCTCCACCTATCAGTCTGATTCCAACTCAGGGACAACAGCTACTCAGGATAGTTCCCAGCCTCATTTCTTTATCAGACCTTCACATTTCACTATTCATTGACAGACATTTTTCTCGGCTATGTAACTCTAGGGGTTATTGACTAACAGGAGTAATTCCTATGGATATGCCAGGTATCCAATGTCTAAAACATCTCGAGTAACATAATCTATTAATCTGGTTTACATGCACAGATTTCCAGATAGCCACTTTTTTTTTTTTTTTTTTTTTTTTTTTTTAATGAGAGAGGGCATCACATGGCCAACTCAGGAAAGAGTTTTTAATTAGGGGCAACTTCCATTAGTTTTTGAATTAAATAATATATACAGAGTGCTATGGTGAGAAGAGTATCTGGCTTGACATTACAAGTCCTATTTAGAGTTCCAACTTTTTTACTTACAAATGTCACTGAACTTTGATTTCCTAATCCACTGAAAGGAAAATGATGTTTATATCCCATGTTATGTGAATGAGGCTCAAATGCAATGCTGTTTGTGAAAATATGGTTAGAACATTAAGACACCTTATAGCTACATATATAAGTATAATTATAGTAAGTGGCAAAGAGACCCCTTGAGCAAACTCTTTAAAAAGACATAATAGATTATATGCATTCTAGAAATCTACAAGAGGACTGACATTGGAAAGGGCTTGTTTGTGAAACAGTGGGTCACAGACTCGAACATCCATGCTTCAGTTCCTTCAATGAGTCTTCACAGGCTACTGATCCTCTTTCCCATCAGCCCAGCCTTGAGCATCAGGCTGGAAGCTATGAGGAGAAGAAGGTGATGCTTGAATGAGGAATATTGATTGTGCCAGGCCTCAGTTCCTATGAACTCTGTAGCACAATTATGAAAGTGTTACTGCAAACTATAAACACACTGATTCATTTTAGTAGGCAGGACAGATATCCTCTGGTTGACAGCGGAGGGGTGGAAGTTAGCAGGATTCTTACTCAGTGCTAAACTTGGAGCTTTATCTTGAAGGGTGAGGGACACTCATAAAAGAGTAGTGTAAGATGCAGAAAGAATTGAACCATTTCAGTGTAATGTCTAAAAAACACCCGACTGAATACGGATCTGTGGTAGGGGAATCATGCTTTCATCTGAGGCCTTGTATAACAGTATCCATGAGTTATGTTTAATTTGTGTAGCACTATTAACAACGATAATTCCAATAGTCTAGTAACAAGAAATTATCCAATGCCTTTTTAATATTGGATTTGTGTAAGAAATGTCAACATCTCCCATTTATTTCGTAGCAGAATAAAACTCCATTCTAAATATTTCCTTCCTGAATCACCTTCTGTCCCTTATCCTAATATCCTCTCTTGCAATCTCTTGGTCTCTTCCAAAGATGTGTGTTTTTGTATTGTGTGTGTTTGTTCTGTGATGAACTACAAAGTAAGTCGTAGTTCAAGTAGGGGGTGTAATAATTTAATTTTTTTTTAATTTTGGAGGAAAAATTACATCTACATTTTTGTTCATTTTCTCAGAAGTGAAGGCAAGTAGACTCAATTTATATAACCTTTAACTGGAGTTTTTGAATATGAATATGCTCAATTTAAAACAGGGAAATTGATATCTTTATTTTGCTGGTCAGAAATTGGCACCATAAAAATCATACAGTGTGGGATGCAAAAATTAATGATGAATCAAGTGGTTCCCAACTTGATATTAACTAATAGAAGAATTTCTTAGCACTGACCTGGAAAACATAAAAGATGATATAGTTCTGAGGAGAAGGAAGGAGAGGTTAGATTTGTCTCAAGGGTTAGCTGATCCTTTCAGCACTGTTTGTATGAAAGCATGATTATAGTAGCTTGTTGGGGCATGGAGTGGACCAACTCACTGAAGATCAGCCCTGCCTTCCCAGCGCATCTGCCCTGATGTGAGACGGGGAGGTGTTACTTATGCCACCTGACCAAGCAGCCTGCAGGGTGTCTTTCACCCTCCGCAGTTCTTCCTTTTCTAAGCTATGAAGTGTAAATAAGTAAATGTTGTCTCTTAAACAGGCAGGATTTATAATGTTGTATTTAAAGCATTTTGAAAATTAAGTACAAATATGTGTTAGTTCTATGGTAGATCCTTGTAAATTGATGGCTTATTTGCCTCCTAAGGGAATTATCCCCTTTAAATTTTTTGAAGAAATTTTAAATAATTACATTAAACGATATTAATGAATGTTATTAACAATAGACCCCATTTTCCTGTAAACAAGCAAGAAAAAAAAATGTGGAACAGAACTTTCAAATCCATGCAGGATTCTCCTGATTATCATAGATAGCAAGAAGAAAATTCCCAAGTGGCTGAGTTGTTATATAAATTAAAGGCAATATATATTCATATGAAGGAAAACAGAAGTACAGTAATTGGCATGCATAGTACACCTATCCCAAATCAATTCTTTGGTATTAATCCTATTGATATGACTAGACTTCTTTTTGACTTTCTATGCTACCCCTGATTCCATCAGCCTATGTTAATGTTGAATGCTGCTTGCCTGGAATTTAAAGTTTCTGCTCATTTCCCTCTTGTCATTTTATTAAGTAACACAGTATTAAGAACTGCACAGTCTCACCAAAGGAAATAATTAGAAGGATCTGGCACTTCTCGGGAATCTGAGTGTCTTAGGAGGAACAGGTGAAAGCTTACAACTCATTTTGTTGACTTGAGTGATAAAGAACAAGAGGAGCGATGGAGGGGGAAGGAGGAAATTGAACTGAAGATACTAATGGTTTTTACTCAGACTTGACTGTCCCTTTAAGCATACCAAGCAGACCCAGATGAGATTACAGTGGTTCTGACATTTGAAAAAGGGAGATCAGTTTGCGCTTTGAGATATCTTCCCTGTTTCATTTGTATTATTTATCAATATTCTCCAGGGCTGGCACTGAGGATTTGATATTGAATATTGACTGGTAAGGTCTTTTCACTTATTTACTTTATTCTTTCAGAGCAGGAAAAAAGAGGATGATTGTGAGGGTCTAATCCTTTAGTTTCATGTAGTCAGTCACACTTTCTGAAAAAGAGGTCCATCACAGGCTCTCGAGGATTTTCTTGTGTGAGACAGTGCAGTTCTCTGCCTCCTCCACCCTTTCCACATATCGAACTAGGGAGAGAGGAGGGTGTGAGGGAGGCAGTTCTAGTGTCTATTAGCACTGAAGACCAAGCACTTGAAGACGTTTTCACGGCCTCCTGTTTCCCTTCACATCATTAGGCTGAGAGAATCAAAGCATCTGCTGGCTGGAGACACAGAAGAGGCTGCCACAAAGGCGACTAAATATGCATAAAAAGGGACAAAAAGGATGAAGCAAAAAATACTGTGACTTGCCTAGATCATAAATGGGTTCACGTCCCAATTTCTGTCCATTTTTGGAACTGTGGGTGGAAGGGAAGTTCTGAAATAGGAAAGAGGAGTGCCCAGAGGTCACTGCCTCAATGAGTTATAATTCTGTTACTGATGGCTGGAGAGATCAGGGTTTGTTTCACTGGCTGATGAACCCCATGGTTTTTCCTCTCTCCCTCCCCTCAACCCTCTCCTCCCTAAGGGTAGGGACAGTCACTGCTCTCTCATCCAGAAACAAAAGGTCCATGTTATGGGCATAAAACATGCTCATTGGAATGAAAGAACTGAATGGACAAATGAGGAATGATGCGGTGTCAGTGTTGTCGACACACAGATCCCAACAACATCTACCCGAGAAAAGAAAAGGGACACCTGGAAGCTGGGACTCCATAGGAACTAGGGCTTTCACAAATAGAAAGGGATTTGAAGGTGACATTATCGGTAACAGTAACAAGAATTCCATTATCATAGGATCCACATGGTCAAACCAGTTGAGTCCTTGAGATCAGTGTTCTCTCAAACAGTCCAGGAGGACACGCTGCTGAATGAGCCTGTGTTAATTTCCTACAAAATGGTGGAGACCACTGACTTAGATTTACCAGTGAAAGTGCAGGAGTGTAGGGGAAGGAAAGGGCATTTTAGAAATCCCAAGAAACTGCAGAATGAAATTGAAACACTAATAAAGCCATATCACTTGCCATTATTTGTGAGAGCATCTTTGAAGAGCTGCCAGCAGGCTAATGGCTCACCTGTTGGTCACAATGTGAGGAGGGAGATCTTGAGAATTCACCTGAGGAATGAGTGATTTTTCTTTTAGCAGGAAAAAGCAATGGCTGCCCAGGTGGCTCGCTTGGTATAGTTGTAATAAAGTAGGTTGCATCTTCCTAACCTGTTGAAATTCTTTGGAAGTATTAACAGAATATTTGTAGTTAGGAAAAGCCAGTGGTTGGCACTTTTTTTGTGGTCTTCCCATAATTCTGTGAACGAAGTTCCCATTAAGTAATTTGAGGTAGAATTTAATAGTAGATAAAAGGTCCGATGCCAGGAGAGTTCCCCAAGAAAACCCAGTCAAGATAGGCAAATATGTAAATGGAGAGCATGGCATTAAGTTCGAACAGTGAGTTGACTTTTAGAAGCCTAGAAACAATTTAAAAACATATTTATTAATAATTCAGAAGAAATGCAAATAAATGGTACATATTTGCCAACAACGAGAAGTTTGAAGGATTACGAGATACTCTTAGAGGACTTAATTAAGCTCGGTAATGGGGTAAACACAATAGCAGATGATGCTCAATGGAGAGAAGATGGAGGTAATGTATAATGAACAGTTTGGAGTCATGCATTTAATGAGCTCTGAATTAACTCTTCCTCTCAGGAAGAGAGATCCCAGCTCATATCATAATAAACAGGGCCAGGAGGACAGTGGAAAAACAAAAACAAAACACCTAGGTCAATGAGTTATTCATACGATTTGCAAAAAAAGGGGATGAGATTTATTAAGTTAGAGAGCATTGCTATAAAGCTGTCCTTGGACTGGCTTGTAGGTAAAATTGCTTTATAATGAGCTTTCTCTGGTTCTTCTGTTACTCAAACCTTCCAGTTGTGATTCCAGTATATCATCATCAAGAAAGGTGTGAAGTATTTAAAACCCCAAAATAACACAAAAATATAATTAAAATAACATGTACACACTACTCAGCCTCGTCCAACCCTGATATTTCTATGCCATATTGGCTCCAGCATTTATTTTTGTTATTGTTTAATATAAATCAAACATTAAGAATGTCATTGAGGCCCCTCTGTAGGCCTCCCATATCCCATTTTCTCTCTCCATTTCTGCCTCCTTCCTTCTGTTCCCAAAGGAAACTGTTATTAATTTCATGTATAACATTCTCCTACCTGTTTTGTTTTTACTGCATATTTATATACCTGACTACATTACCTGGTATTATTTTACAGGCTTCTAAACCTTATATAAATGGCATCCCATTATTATATCCTTTGCATTATACATTTTAGATCTAACATTATGTTTTGCTCAACATTGTATTATGTAGATCTATCTCCATCGATTTATGAAGTTTGAATTTATTGATTTTAACTGCATACCACATTATGCATTGATACATCACAGTCTATCTATCCGTGATCTTTGGATGAGTATTTAGCTTCTCTTCAGTTGGCTACCAATAACACCGTGATGGATATTCTTTGTGTTTCCTTGTGCACATGTGAATGTTTTTCTCAGGTATACACGTAGGTACATTTTAAACATTGTCAAATGTGGCCAAATGCTTTCTGTACTAGCTTTACCAATTTACTTTTCCCCATGATAGGATGAGAGTTCCCATTGCCCCATAACCTCCCCAGCACTTGGTGTTGTCAGATTTTTTTAAAAAAAATTCCAATTTGATACATACAAAATGGAATCTCTCAGTTTTAATTTGTACTTTTCTAAAGTATATTCTTTTCAGGAAAAAAAAAAAACCCAACTTTTTCTTGGAAAGAAATGGGAAATACTAATTGCTTTGCTTAAATTAAAAAAAAAAAAAAAAAAAAAAAACTGATAAATATTGAACCGAACAATTTAGGAAAATACCACCACAGGGAATTTTTCTCTGCTTTTTTCCCCCTTAATGAGACAGCGAGTTTGATGAGAAATGTTTCTACCCTGAGCAAAAGAGGAGGCCAGTGATATGTTGCGGGTTACAAAGCAGGCCGTGGGTCACACAGATTGTCTCTTTACGATTGGCAGAGGTCTTGGTAAGGGGAACCTTGGTTTAGGAGGGAAGTCAAGTCTGACAAGAAGATGTGGTTGCTACCTGTCAACAGTACTGCTTGAAAGAAAAGGTTGCGACACACATTTTCCACTGGCAGGTTGTCACACGTATCATTTGTAAATAGACAGAATATGAATACCAAAGACCTGAACATTACACAGGCTGTTGAGGAGTGAGAGGAGCCCTACCCAGAGCCAGAGTTTCCCCAGTGAACAGACCATCTGTTGACTAGGCAGCTCCTGAGCTCCTGCCTTTAGGGGCTTTCTTTTTTCTATATAGTGATCCTAGCAACTAATTTCATTGGCTTTTATTTTTACACTACATCCCACAATATTTTCTGTGATCACTGACACAGATTTCCATAGGAAAAGTCATTGTAAGTAGCATACCTCTATTGGGATAATTATTGATACTCCTTTTTCTGTATCGTTTCTCTTAATGGGTTACTGAAACCACATTTTCATTTCCAAACATTATCTTTGTCTGAAGAACTTAATACTTCAACCTGCTAATCTCCTTTCACAGGATGTTTCTTCACTTGTTAACAGTGCTGATGGATGGGTGGTCCAGATATTTTTTCCTTATATAAGTGAGGATATTGACTCAAGGTAGAAGGTTATCATTGAATAATACTTCATTTGCAAAGCTAGGATTAGAAGAATACTTTTTAAGCTTCTGCTCCTGTCTGGTCCTTTACTTGCTAGAGTAATTTCTGATTACAAGTGATTTGAAACCAAGACTTGAAACCAAGCTCTTTTCTTATGTAAGAAGTTCCTTCCTGTGGGGAAAAACAACTTCCCAGTCACAAGTCCCTTTTCAGCTGGAATAGATTAAAGCACATGTGCCCCAGGGAATATCCATTCTTAGACATTATCCACTACTACCTTAAAAAAAAAGTAAGAAGAAAGAAAAGAAAATGAAAAACAATTTTGTGATCACATATATGTAAATATGGAATTAACTAAAGCTATTCAGATCTTTTTCTGAAAAACTTCTCTGAGTCTTTAATATGCAAATATATTCTGGCTTTCCCAGATGGGAGATAGAGTTTAGTTTCCTAAACTCATTTGGCCCCAGAGCCAGGTTTATGGAAATCCCTGATGCTCCCCACTCTGTATTTCCCTAAGCCCAGCATCACACTGGAGATGAGAGTAACCAGAGAGGAATAGAGCCTCCATTCCTTCTCTCAGTGCAGGCTTTGAGCATTAACTACCTAGATACCTGTGGTGATCTGCAGTAGAGTTAACCATTCCTGCATTCTTTCCTCACCATTCAGAAGATGCCTGTCCTTTGCAAGATGCCAGCTGGTGTTGTTGGATCAGTGGAAGGTGGCAGTGTTTCAGGCAGGGACTGTAACACAGTGGGTGCTCACTGTGGGCCCAGTACAGGGTTCTCAACCCACCAGTATCAGATCTTTCTGACATTACCAATCAACACAGTCATACCCAGTGTATGTAAACCCATCTTAATTCAGCCCTGCCCAGAGGCCAAATGGTATGGCTGGATGCATCCAAGAGGATTAGGAGACTGAGTTTAGTGAGAGAATATCCTACGATGACATGAGGATCTAAAGTTCACATTCAAAATAACTTTAATTTAGGTATAGAGGGGAAAGGTAGTTGCTAAGATTCTGTTTACAAATGGCCAAGCAGGGAAATTTTTAAAGATGGAATTGTGAACTTTGGTTATTAAAACACAAGATCAGAAAAGCAAAATGTTGATCACTATTGCATCCATCTAATAAAACCCACAGAGCTCATTCACCCAAGTTGAGCCATGGATCTCAACATTCTTTGCCAAGTGTGAATATTTTGAATAGTATTGGTGAGATGCTTATTTTTAAATTTCTCCAGATTCAGGCCACTTGGAAGTTTATTATGTGCCATGTATGTATTTCCGTTATGTCTCCTGGCCTGAATCAAGACCTTTTGTTTAAAATTTAATAGATCACACTATGGCCTTTGGAACTTATCATGCAGCAGGTTCTTCTTAACATTCAGAGGAGTGAGACACATTTTGTTCTGGACACTTAATATGGAACTGTGGAGCCCCTGGCTGACCATCAATGCAAGTGTACACCTGAGGGTCAAAGTGGCAACATCCAAAAAGACCTCAAGGTCCTGAGTCCAGATCACCTTCTAAAAATCCCCTTGTTTTTTAAAAAAATATAATAAGTCAAAGATATAAAGAAGGCTGGAATCTATCCCACTTTCTCTTGCCTATAGTTTCATAGTCAAGAGTCCTAAAATGATCTCGCTGGTGACTTTTTTCGCACTTTTCAAAATCTGTCTGGCTGTAACTTAACTTCAAGGAATGTGGAGGATGGGTGAAAGATCGCAGCCTTGCAGGGAACCATCCTGAATGACCCAGGGTTTGTTCTTGTTCTCTGTGACTGTAGCCATTGAACACATGCAGTTGCCGACCTTTTGAATATAGCACGTCCTTGCTCACTGCTTTAAGAATTAGGCATTTTGCCTCAGCCCTCTTTGCCACCTACAGCCTGCATTCTTGCCAATGGATTTGAACTTGGAAAAGCATCTCTCCTATGAAGCAAGACTTGCCTGGGGAGAATTAGAGAGAATGCGTCACGGCACCACACCCACTGAGCATGTAGTAATTGAAGCTCTACACTAGTTGATACAGGTACATATTATGAATTACTAGGGAGAGAAACACATCGTGCAATACTCCTAACCATTCATTGGCTCAAGGCAGAGATGGGAGACCAGGTTGGGCAGCAAAGCCTCAGCCACTGAGTGGCAGATAAGACAAATGGTGCAACAGCAGCCTGATGAGCAATGGCAAATCATGATTCTCTGAGGCCCTTCACCTTCAGTGTCCTCCTTACCACAAGGTTTATCTAATTAATCTTCCCTGTGCCCACGAGGAGGCAAGGCCTATTATCTTCAATTTGGTAGGTGTGGAAGTAGAGACTTAGGAGAGGTTAATTTACCTCCCGTGATTCAGTAGCAAAACCAGAAATGTACCTTTTTTCCCAATCTGCAGACTGTTCACTTCAAGATATTGACACTTAACAAAAATGTTTTCACCATTGTTGTACATAGTGTGGTTTTGAATCCATCTCTGGAATTTTATTATTGGTGTGACTTTGGCCAAATTGCTTGATCTCTCTGAAGTTATCTGCCAAATGGGTTTAACACCTGCCCTGCAGACTCTTCAGGATTTTTGTGGGGCTCTTATGAAACGACACATATTAAGTCCCTTCAGAAACCATGAAGCATTTCTTTTAAACCAATGCTTGACTATTTGCTTGCAAATATATATTTTTAAAAATATTTCTGACAGTTCAGGAAAACAATGACTTCTATATGCATTTTATTTAATAAAAAGAGAGAGAGACTTGAACAGAGGCATGTTTGAGGGACCCTCCTCCCCCATCGTCCCACACACCATAATAACCCAGAGTTGTACTTTTTAAGTGTTGAGACGGAATTTTTTTTTTTAAATAGAAGGAGGAATCTCACTTACCTTGGTGTCAAATACTTGTTCAGTAAATAATGATTGAATAGATAATAGATGGCTTCATTTTGTAGATAATAGATCCAGGTATTGATATTACGGCTGTCAATGTGTATTAGATTTTCAGAAAAACCAAGATCTAAAAGAGCTACTATAATAAATATTATTAGTTTTATTATTCAGTTGAGTCTACCCATTTTATGAGACACATGAATATAATGCCATATTAACCATTGAATTTGCTATAACATTGGGATAAAATTCGAAACTTTATCCTAAAAATAATAACCTGAAGATGTATATTATGTTAAAGCCCTAAATCCTGTGACTCCCAGGGGTTCATTCGTTCATTCATTCATTAATGTTTAATAATTGTTTACAATGTTCTGAGCATTGTGCTGAGAACTAGGCCAGGATATTTCATTCGGTTTTAATTCTAGGCTAAGGTCATTCTGGGTCATATGGGTGCCAAAGCCATTGTTCAGCGGGTCTGGAAGAGGAGTCAGTGTAGTGATTTTGCCTCCCAGTGGGGGGCAGAACAGGACACCACCTTTTAGGGCACAACCTGATCATTCAAGGGGAAGGTGTCTTGAAGGACAACAGGTCAGTCCTATGGGCCCCTGATAAAGTGTTCTGAAGTTATTTGAAAGGCCAGGTTTATGTTATTTACAATCTTAACTGTGTGTTTAAAAACATAATTGAGAAGAAAATGTGCTTGAAAACTATAAGAGAGTAAAAGAGATTTCTTTAATAAATTATTTCAGATATACTTTTAAGATTCATTTCCTTTATTCATATTTAAACATTTAATTACTTGCAGATGATATTTTTGGATCTACTTGTCTCATTTACTCTTGCCTTGTTGTTAAAATTCTTGTGGTGTTCGACAAGGAGACTTAGCATTCACACGATCAGAAGGCCTGATACTTCTCTGCCCATGTGACCCTATGTCTGAAAAGAAAAAAATATATAGTGCTCTAAATGAGTAAGTCCATATTTTTTTTAGTCTGAATTTCCTTTCCAAGAAAGAAAATTATCATTCAACTCTTTGTTGGGGTAAAGACTAAATTCGTTTCACCTGCAAACACAAAATTACCACCTAGGTTGGGTTCTGACCTGTTTTGAGAAAAACACAAAGAAACACAGTAGAAATTCTCCAATTCTACCATTACTGTAATATCTACAAATGTCACCAAGGCAGATTATAGAATACTTCCTGGGCCTAATGATGTCAAATGGAGGGAGCTTCATTATTAAAAGGACTGTGACATTTCTTTCTTTAAAAATACGATAAATAGAAAATAACACTTCTTTAGACAATGCCAATGAGCAACATGTTCCTGAATTTGTTGGGAAGGATGTTGGAATAAAACTGCATTCTTCACTGTGTCCATGAGAAAAAGAAGGGGAAGGAGGAAAAGAAGGAGCAGGAGGAGAAGAAAAGAAATGGAAACTGAGTAAAAAGAGGAATTGGTGAGAGGGCAGGAAAAATAAAATATGAAGAAGTAGAGGAAAAGCAACGTGAAGCAGATTAGATACCCTGAGAGAAGAGAAGGATGGGGGAGAAATGAAAACAAGAAATGAAGGAGACAGGGGCCAGGGAAAGGGCTGTTAGGAGGGCTAATCCTCCCAGGGACAGCAAACTACAGCCTGTGAGCCACACCTGGCCAACTGCCTTGTTTTTGTAAATACAGGGGTTTTGTTTGTTTTGTAGTAATGAGCATTGAACCCAAGGCTTTCTTCATGTGCAGATCTTGCAATAAGCTCCAACCCCAGTCCCTGGAATTTTGGTTTCTAATAAGTTCACTGGGGATGTTGATGCTGTTGGTCTAGAGACCACACTCCAAGAACCATTGCTTTGATTTTTATATTATATCATACTAATATTTCTCTGAATAAGGAATTTTGTGCAGCAAGAGAAAGGAATCACATTTGATCTTCCTTTTTGATAAATCATAAATGCTTCGATTAATATCACAGTTGTTTATGGAGTATATATTTTTAAAAATTCTTAAACTTAATCTTTTTATAATGCTCGTTTCATTTTTTACAGCAATGGAAAATGAATTTGATTTAACTTAAAGTTTAGTTAATTGGTGATTTGTTGCTAAAGTTGTTTTATAGTTTAGTTTGATTCCATTAGGCTATATTGATGTTATAATGGGACTTTGTCAATCATGTGAATTGTATCCATTTTAAGGGAATGGCCTCTCCCACACATGGGTGGCTGTCCCTTGCCTCTGTCTGGAGCTATTGAGGAACTATGCCATCAGTGGCTTAGGATTTTGCTTACCATTCATCTTACCTCACTTCCAGACTATGTTGGAGTCTTCTGAATTTGACATCCATGAAATTGGCAGGTCTTTCAATAGCTTTTCTTCTGGAGTTGGGCATGAATGTTGTCTTGGGTATGAGATGTTTGAGAAATATGGTACCAAGGACTTTATCTTGCTTAACATAGAGCCTGAGGTCTAGTTTTTTTGTTTTGTATTTAACCTGTAAATGGTGCTGGTGGTTTCCACATTGGCTGGAAACATGGACACTCCATGATTACTCTTAATTTGCATTCTCTATGCTTGCTGTGCTCTGAAGTTTTGTGAAACATCGAGGAATGTTTCTCTTTTTCCTTCATCCTAGCACTTGGGATTATAAAGAGAAACATTATTTTAGAATCTGAAGGTGCCAGAGATACCTTCAGAACAGAACAAGTTCAAGTCAAAATTAGCAACTCTTTAAAATCTGTGATGGTTTAATTCCGCCATTGCTTTGAGTGGTTACTTCCTTGCACACATAACTGAGTTGGGTGAAAGATTGAAAAATACATTTTCTTTTCACAAGAAAACTACAGTGACATTTGGTTCTATGTAATTCTGACTTGTTAGTCCTAGAGGATATACAGATTCTATGAAAAGTTGATGTACCTGAGAAAATAAACTGTGGATGCCCAGGAAGGATGATCGATGTAATACTAGTTACATGCCTAGCACCATAAACAAAATACAGCAGATGCTTAATAAATCAGTGTTACCATGTTGTAGTGGGCCTCCTCACTTGATGAGGGCACAGTGTTTGCCTAAAATATGATGGTAAATTAAATAATGTGAATAGTACATACTCTGCATGAACTGCAATGTGCAAGGACCTCGTTTGCATGACCCTAGGAGAACACATGAAATATCAGTCATCGAGAGTGTGCAAAGCACTGACTGCCTTACTTTTAACACCCTGGGGGCTTATTTTTTTAAAACACCCTCTGATGAATTTTTCTGTAAAGTTGGTTGTCTGTAGATAATTGCTTCAAATTTCCCTCAAAAAAATTTGCAACTTTTAATCAATGCCAGGAAAGGTAAAATCGGATGTAAAGTGACACCTCTTCTAAGCTCAGCCTTCTTCCTGTTACATCTTTTCCTTCCTTTCCCCTTCTTCGTGTTGCCATGGAGCTTTCTTGAGCTTCCATTATTTTTAGCAGCACCTCACTCAGCCACACCATCATGCTGATAAGTGCTGTAGAGCAGAGGGTCATCTGGTCCCTTCTGTCTACCTCCCATTCAAAGAAGCCATTGTGTGTTTGAGGTAGAGCAGGAACAAGCCATGTGAAGACCCAGACCTTGAGTGAGCAGCTGCAGCTGGAATCTGCATAACAAGGTGGATTGCCCTTGATGGTGAACTTCTACTGCAGATATACAAAGGTCTTGTATGCCGTTCACTATGGCAGAAGTATGCCAGAGAGGGATGAAGTGAAGAGCTCTCAAGCTTGTTCAGGGGACCACAGGGAAGACTGGTGGGAATTAATGTTGGTTCCATGCAATTTTTGCTCAAATTTCATTTCAGGAGGGACACCTGTCTTTCTGGTGTCAGAAACAGGCTACTTAGAAAATAATAGTGAAGAGTTTGGAGGGCAAACAAAGTTCTCTCCAATCTCTTCTGAGATTTCAAATCTTTCATTCATACTAGTGTTAATTTCTGTATGATTTTCCTGTGGCTGCCGTAATAAATTTCCACAAACCGAGTGGCTTAAAAACAACAGACACGTTATTTTACATTTCTGGAGATTGGAAGTGAAGAATTTGATCTTAACTAAACAATAAGGTGTTTGCAGGGCTGCATGCCTTTTGGACTGTCTAGGGGAGAATCTGTTTTCCTGCCATTACTGGTTTCTACAGGCTGCCCACATTCCTTGGCTCTGGGTGACTTCTTCCATCTTGAAGATAAACAATATAGCATTTTCCTGAATCTCTCTCTTTCTATTCTCTTTTCTTCTGGCCAACTTTCCTATAGCCCCTTCCCTTTTACTTCCAATTATCTTTCTTTAGGAAGATCTGCATTTAAGCTACTTGGATCAAATTTTTATTTATTATTCTCTTGATAGTTTATTAGTGCATAGCCATATTATTCCTTCTATTACAAAGAAAACTTTTCTTCTTAAAATGAAGATAGACCTGTACTGACACTCTTTTTTTTTAAACAGATTTATGAGGAAATGAAGGTTTTGCTTGTTAGCTTTCAGTCTGGAATTTCCCTTGTATTTTCTAAATCCGTCTCTTTAGAAAGTTCGTTGTCTCCATATTTTCCCAAAGGGAAGAATTTAGTGTTTTAATATCAAATTGAATTGTGAAAAGATTTGTATTTCACAGCTTGCCAACTGTCTTTCATCATCACATTTTATGAAGCAAATGTTAAAGTAAAGGTTACAAAACCCTTTACTGTTATTGTTCTTGTTTCCTATGATTAATTTTTGGGGAAATCTGCATATTCATTCACATCACTTGCTATTGTTTTTTATACAGGGGAAAAAAAGAATTGCACAAAGGATAATTAAAATGTTACATTTTGAAGAAACCAAAAAATATCTCCTAGTATCTGAAAACTTGAGTGCACTTATACCCACTTTGATTATAAAAGTAGACATTTATGATCTGGGGAAAAGAAGGTTAATATATGGCCAAAAGGAAAAAAATCATATGAAATTCTATTCATACTGTTTTAAAATGTTTTCTTTTCTGATCTTTCCTTTAATGATATTTTATAAACTTCCCCATATTAATTGATACTTCATTGATGCCTTGTGTTTTATTATATTTATACACTGTAATTTTTTAAAAAAAAAAAAACACTTCAGCAAACACTCTTGAAACACCTTTAATCATTTCCTTAGAATAAACCCCAGAAGAAAGATCCCTGGAGCAGCAAGCATATTTAAGCCTTTAAATCATATTAGTAAATTAGAGAAATCATGTTAAACAAAACACCCTCCATATCTAATGTAGTTGTAGAGATGGGCTACTTTGTAGAACCCAAATAGTATTATCCAATAGGAAATTTCAGAAATGCGGTTATTACTATTCTTTTTTCTCTTCCCAGGCAAATGTGTCATAGTAATATAACTATTATTTATTAATTTCAGGTTACCTGGCACCTCGAAACCTTCCTAGTACCGGATTCTTCCCGTTCTTACAAACCCTACTCTGTGACACAGACTCTAAATGCAAAGACACACCCTACGGGCCTCTAGATCTGCTCCGTAGGAAAGGAATCAACGATGCAGTGTTTAAAGACAGGTAGGGGCACTTCTCATGTGTGTTGAGTTTTTCTGAGAGATAAAATCATTTTTCCTTGTGAGATAACCAGTGTAAGTCTTCCTATAAGTCTATACAACCTTATTTTCTGTGTCCACAAATGTAATGATGTAACTGTGAAAAAGACAAGGTAAGTACACTTTAGAATCACTTTGATTATGTGAGATGAAGCCTAATCTATTTTGAGTAAATTATTCAAATTTTGCGTTTTTTAAAAGATGAATAGTCAAGGTAGTTCTACCCTCCTTCCCCCAAAGATCTTCTGTCAGTGACACTTGGCCCTACGATTTCATCACAAGCATCAGAAAAGTGTCAAGGGCATCATTTCCAGGAAGAATGACATATTTATGTGACTCTATGTGGCACTTCCAGATGAAATCAAAACTAGATAGTACAAATAAGAAAATTAAGGACCTCAAAATTTAAAGTAATAAAGTTGAACGTATATATAATTCAATGACAACCTTTAAATGAGGTTAATGTGTGCTCTATTTTATGATGTGAGAAGCAGCTGAAGAATGAAGATAGGGAATCTGGATCATTCACAATCTCAATTTTCCTTCCCAAAGAGATTCCCAGGGGCCTCACTCTCTGCAGAACTGAAAAACAATATTGTAATTTTGGAGTCAACCTTGAGATAATTCTGCTGCTAGAGATTTTTTAAAAGTGTCTCTTGAGAAAAGATCACATTTATGTATACTCAGAGATATTTGGTTCCTAAACATGAATATTAAATTCCTTAGCATGTACCACAATTTCTCCTTTAATGTCGTCACTGTGATTTTGATCATTAAATAATATGGGTGAAGTTTTAAGAGAGAGCAACTACAAACTCTTTAGCATAAAATAAAAACATGTCAAGAATTTTCATGGGAAACAACTTGGGACACAAAATTTTTACATTATTAATTTGCACTGGTTTTGTTGTTTTAGTAAGCTAATCAGTCCTGGTGCTTAGGACAATTCTGATGTTCATCCATTCATTATTAATTTATTCAAGAGACAGTAACAGAGGTACTTCTGTGTCACAACCACCATTCCAAGCACCATGATACAGTGGTGAATAAAATAGATTTTTTACCCTTTTGTCACTTGCATTCTCATGAAAGGGGAAGCAAAAATAAATAACATAATGGCATAGAAATAAGTGCATCAGCAAGAAAATAAAATTAGGTCGAGAAATACAAGTTGAAAGGTGGGGACTTAATGGAATAGAAGAAGAAGGCCTCTTTCAGAAAGCGACATTTGGGTAGAGACCAACAGAGACAAGGAGAAACCCCAGCAGCATGTGAACTTCTAGGAGAGAGTGTCATACACAGAGAAACTGAGACCTGAGGTGGGGCAACCTGACCATTTAGAGGAGCATGAAATCAGCTAATGTGGCTGGAGCACAGGGAGGGATGATGAAAGTGGCAGGGATGTGCTGACAGGGGACACAGGAGACAGAGCACGCAGACTCAAAGGTAAGGGACTGCCGCCATCTGCATGGCGGTTAATTCAGAAAATTGGCGAGGGATGATGGGGGATTAAGAAAGATGCACAAACATTTAGAGAGAAAAGAGAGATCAGGCAGGACACTGATCTTGGATGGAGAAGCAGTGACACAGAGCTGGCCCAGCAAGTGTATTATATAGGCGTCATAATCAGGAAGTTAAAGACTATGGAGGCATTGTTCTTTGTGCACTAAAAAGTCACAGGACTAGAAACATTCTCGTAGCTCTTTCACAGTTGCAGTGAAAGGAGCTTCCTGTGGCACCCAGGAAGCCCATTGTCTAAAGTTTCTATTAAGCAGGCAGGCTTGAAGGTTACAGCACTGGTGTAACATTGTAGTTATCTTTCTATGCTCAGAATCCTCTATACCTGGGAGTTGGTATCTGAACCTGGAGGTTAAGAACTAAATGGCTCTGTGGCTAGTACAGAATCCCCTATTGAACAGGGTATCACCATAGCAACTGGGCTATCTAGATGGGCACCTTTGCACAGAGAGTTTTCCCTGAGGGGCATCCCCTCTGTTACAGGACAATTTCAAAACCTATAATTGAGTTGCCACTCCTGATAGGGGACAGCTTGGTAATTTTAACCAAGTGAGAAGCCATTAAGAAGTTTTAAGTACAGAAGTGATACAACCCATGGTTTTGAGAATAGCATGCTCTAGGTGAACACAAACGTTGCCTCAGTGAAGGAGACCAAAGCCAGCTAGAGTTTCTGACCTTTTGTGCAATCAGCATAAAGGTGGTATGAAAGGAAGAGTGGTATTCCCTATTGTTCCAGAGTTGATGGTCCATGTGAGTCATGAATTAGATGTGATTTGTGCCAGAGTTCTAATGGGAAGATATTAAATCAATAACAATAACAGGAGAAGGTGTGACCAGCATGCCTGAGCAACAAACCCTTATACTTAGAGTAAAAAGATAACTTTTGCTGAGGAAAAGCGCATGGGGAAAACCTTCATGAGGTTTACCGGAGATGAACATTTTGTAAAGCAAGTATTAGAGGAAATATGGACAACATTCAGGTCCATGATATACAACTGGATTACAACCACACCTGGGGCTTTCTTCTGTATACCTTTGTTCCTCATGAAAAACTGTCAGGTCTCTAGCTCAATTGTGCCAGGGCAGTATGATAGGTTGCCAGGAGATGAAAGAAAATACCTAGAGACTGCATACTAGACACAAGGCTTTGAGGAGAAATGCTCACAGTGAAGGCTCAGTGGCAATAGGCTGACCAAATACCACCTTCATCCCTCGTAGTGTTTTGTCTGTGGTGGCCAGCTGGATAAGTGACATGTATCCTCTCCACAGTGCTCTCGGTTTTGCACCAGTCACTGAGAGAGGGGTTTTATATGTTAGGCTTCAGAAGCAGTGACATCATCAGCATTAGCTTGCTTGTATGATGAGCATCCCAAGGAGCAAGTGCCCTGGTGTACATGCAAGAAAGTAGCTTTCTACAGATAACACAAAACTTACCTAAAGAATAACATACATGAGACAAAGTCAGTGTCCTTCTAGTTTCTCTAGCAATTACTGGCCTGGGCCTGTTCTCTTTGTTCCCTTGACTTGGCTAGATTTCTGTGGGGTGGGAATAAAAGGGCATTCCAGCATCATGGCAGCTTACTGTGTTCCTTTTCTCTAAAGATGATACAAGAGCTAACTAAGAAGGAAAGAGTTAACATCTCTAAGAATCGTGCAGATACACTTCCCCCAAAAGGAGTATTTTTCAAAGCTGTAGTATAGAGAATCAAACTCATGGGGTTGTGTGGGATGAGACTTTATGTTGGTTTTGGAAGTAGATTAAAGTCCAGGTTTATTTGATCATCTAGTGATTATTCTCTAGTCATATCTGTTTTTCTGTTTTATTCTAACCTCCAGGTAGTTTGTCTAGCTCAAGTTGCATGTTGCTGTACATTCTGTATTTTTTCAGAACTACAAGTAATTGGAGCTTAATTTAGAAAATTATGTACAATAATAAAATTGTATTAATGATAGTTCCCACCATGCTATTAACTTTTATGCTTTATATAGCTGTGCAATGAAAGTGGCGTGTGGTTACTGGGTAAACCATTCCACTAAATTGCTTCCTTTGGTGAAGGAAGATTCAGCAGCATAGCCTCATTAAGAAACAAAGCAGTCTTCCTTTTCTCTTCTGTAAGTGAGGAAAGAAATGGCACCTTTGGTCTCATCAAAAGATGACTGCCATGTTTCTTTTAATAGAACGCTCTTCTGAAAGACATGATCACACTGCAGTCACTACTTGCTGGCCAGTTGCCAAGTGTTTTGATGTGATTTTGCTTTTGGCACTAGCCTTCTGTTATTAAATTCATACTTCTCTAGGCATTAGCTTCAGGAAGAGATGTTTTTAAAAAATCCAACACTGTACTCAGCATCCACTCTAGCTAGCTGTCTGAAAAAAGAAATGATTACATTTATGGCTTTTTTGCACAATGGATGATCTGACATCACAGATCTAACCCTTGTCTTTCCTCCCTATACTCATGTAAGAATGCATCAAACAGTAGGAGCCCCTGGCTGTGCCATTGCTCACACAGTTGGCGAATGGCAGAGATCATCCCCCAGAGCTCACAGGGTCATTATTTGGAGAAGTGATTCAGCATTCCTATAGATCCTGGGGAGAAATTGCCTCTATGGGTTTGCTCCCTATTCTCATTGACACTTATCCATGACCTGTGTTTTCTCAATTCATACCTCTGCTTCTATTGTATGAATCCTACAGAACTTGAAAAACAATTTTACTTAGAGATAATTTTAAAATGCCTAGGGTTTTGTTTAAAATTGAAAAAAATATAAATGAGTTTAGAAATTAACCTAAAGATGTTATTGGGAATATAAGACAAGCAGATATAGAATAGGCATTTGCCCTCATTTGACTATAAAGATGACATAGGATGTCTAGGTGTCTTATTGTTTTAATTTTGAGGTATAGCTATTTAGTAACCATTTAAGCTAGAATTAGTATAAAAAGAAAGATTAAAATTCATTTATCTAAAAACATGCTGGGGGAATATATTAACTGCCATTCAAGCCAAGCTCTTCATTCATTCAGTAGAATGCATTTAATATATACAGTGTGCTACTAGGACTATGCAAGTTGCTGTAGATTCCGAAAATGATATGCCCTGCAAGAATTTACAACCTAGTAGAAAAGGGAGACAGAGAGACAAGATGGCAGGAAAATGACTACATAACATGGTAAATGTAATGAATATTTGTTTATCTCCTACTGTGCCAAGAACATTAGCACAAATGCTGAATAGGTACGTAATTTCCTAAAGGTATTGTTTGTGTCTGAGGAGTCTGAGTCTTATGTTGTTTGTATTATTGGAGTGGAAGTAGGTATGGGTTGGGAGATTTCAGGAGAGTTCTCCCAGAGCTGGAAAGGGTGTGGTCATTAAGGACAGATAAGGTGTGGCTACCAGAATCCAAGGTGTGTTTGAGCAAGGCCATGGAGGAAGAATCCCAGAATTTAGTGAAAGAGAAAAACAGATGGTGGCACCTGTATAGTAGGCAAAGAAGAATAGGCAGATAGCTTTGCTTCTGATTGTAATGGAGAAATCGCATATTTCCTTGAAGCATTGCCCAATGAGTCTGCCTATTTCTTGGCTAGCAGAGCATAATCTGCACAATGTCATTGGAAAGACACCATGGTGTAGTCATCCCCTCCCCATTCTGCATGTTCCTAACACATATGCACCTTCTCATCTGCCCAACATTGTGCCTTTAAAATCTTTTACAAGTGTATTTGTTTGGGTTACATAATATAACTCCTAAGCCCTTCCTAAGAATTTTAAAAAATCCTAAGACAGGATAATGCATTAAGGCAGCTCCATCTTGATTATAACTGGGTCACTGAAAAGAGAGATGTTTTGAATGTGGACCATCAGAGATTATATCTGCAGCCTGGGTGACCCTTAAGGAATTAAGGTCAGGATGAAGTGCAAGAAGATGATTAAATCAATTAAAATTTCCATCTGAATGACTGTGTGGAGACAGCCAGGGAGGATGGCTGCCTGGAAGCACTGAGAGCCTCATGACCATGACAGTGCCCTCAGTTACTGTTAGCAGTTAAGAAGCAATGATGAAAGTCATCTGGAACTGGGATTAGAAGCAGGTTCAGGGCATCATATTTCACATCTTCTTTCCAGATGTCACTGATATAATTATAATTCTGGGGAAAAGAGAAAAATACATATAAAAAATTAACTAACCCTTAAGAGACAAAAAAGAATGTCAAAATTTTCTTTCCAGGATTTGCCATATGCCTCTTTCCCAGTAGGAATTCCTTTTATAGACAAAATTTATCATGGTGCATGCATACCACCCATACAGGTAGTCTTTCCTTTCACAGGAAATTAAGACTCAGTATGAGGCATAACGTCTACCATTATGATGATATATATATATGTGACATTTCCCAAATGTAACTGTTGGTAGACATGACTGAGAAGTCAAATCTATTCTGGGTTTAGTTTTCCTCCTAACATAATGGAAATCTTGAATGCAAGATGTTTCCCTTATTGGGTCCCATTCAAAACAGAAACTGATAAATACACTGAGCAAGGTACATGACTCTGACATCTCAAAGGAGAGCTCCTCAGTCAACTCTATGGAACTGTACGTACAGCTCAGTCCATGAAAATTAGTTAAATGGTGCCACACAGACTACTTGGTGATTTGAGTCACTCACCCCAGGATTGAATGTTCTGGAATCAGATTAGCATACATTCCAAGTTCAGGGGGCATCTAAGTTTTACATAATGCTTTAATATATTTCCCAGAGATATCCAGTATGGGATAGATTCTATGTGACTTTCTCAGAGCTGTTAAGTCTCTTGGGTTGGTCCTGGGGAGTGGGAATGGGGAAGAATTACCATTGAATAGTTCTACTTATGTGTCATAGTCTAGTGCAGGGTTTCTCAGCCTTGATGTTATTAATACTTGGGACAAATAATTCTTTGTTGTCTCTGTGTTGTAGGGTGTTTAGTAGCACCCCTAGCCTCTACCTACTAGGTGTCAGTAGCACCCACACACACAGTTGTGACAACCAATTATATCTCTAAATATTGCTAAATAATCTCTAAGGGAGACAGGCAAAATAGCCCCTAGATGAGAACCACTGTTCTAGTGAAAGCAAGGAGGGAATATGTTAAGGAAGTAAAAGGGTTGAATTAGGATTGTGATTCTCAGGATCTTATTCTACAAAGATTACCAATGATATCTGATTCAGGAGCCCTATCTTGTATTCCCATCATCCCCTATGCATGTCCTTACTCAGTTATTAATCATTAATATATTTCAAACTTAGTTTTCTTACTTGACTTGACCATTATAATACATATAGTAGGAATTTAACAAATGTTATGAGTTAATGAGTTAATTAATGCATATGTCAGGTACAGCATAAGATTATATGTTTGTGTCTGGGTGCTATCCTTGGGTGTTTCCTCTTCCAAGAATGTTTGCAGAATCAGGTAAGCAATGAGGATAGCAGATCAAGGCCATTTTAAAAAGGTGCTTCCTCAGCCATAAAGTGTTTCAAGAGACATTCTTTATTATCAAGTACCCAATGGCTTTTCATGTGCTAAACAATCATACTATCAGCCTACACAGTGCCCTCTAGACTTTTCTCAATAAGGTAAAAATTGATTATTGCTACAAATGGAAAAATCCTTTCATAAATAATGAAATTAAATACACCCACAAAATGAAGCAAGGATTACAAAACCCTGGTTAAGGTCCTATGCTTCATCCACTTGACCAGCTATGGCTTGCAGTTCCAGATCTACAAAATAATGGAGTATATCTACTTGGTGTTCTAATTCCTGAGAATTCTAGGATTCTGAGGGGACTACACTGAGAGCATTGTGCATAAGTATTGGACTTAAGCTCCATGCTGATGGTAAAGGTTGTGTTTGCACCGTCTTCTTTTGTGAGTACTTTGATGAAAAGCTAATGTTGGCTGAGTCCCTGTGACCACAAGGTCCACATAGATACTCAGTACACAGATCTCACTTTATAATCACAACCACTTTGTAAGATAGGTGTCTTAGTCAACTTAAAGGAGGGGAAATTTATTGGGAGTTCATGGTTTCAGAGGTTTTAGTCTATAAATGCCACACTCCATTGTTCTGGGCCCAAGGTACATCATGGGTGAAGTGTGTGATGGAGAGAAGCAGCTCCTCTCATGGCAGCAAGGAAACAGAAGGGGTCTAGAGGAGGCAACAGGCTGCAGGAAGAACAACTCTTCTAGGATACGTCTCCAGTGACCCACCTCCCCCAGCTTTGCCCTCCCTGACTATAGTTACCACCCATTCAAACTAGGATGAATCAATTAGGTTACAGCTCTCATAACCCAATCATTTTATCTTTGAATGTTCCTGCCTTAACAGGAGCTTTGGGGGACATCTCAGTTCCAAACCATAATAATAGGTGTTTACATTCCTAATGTGTAGATGAGGGACAGGATTCCTGGGATCAGAGCTGCAATTCCAAGGTGTCTTCTAACTCTAAAGCTCTTTCTGCCATACCCCAGCAAAACTCTTTTTATTTAATGGGCCATCAGATCACATAGTCCAGTACTATGCTAGATGTTAGATGAATGAGACGTGATACCTGCTTCCAAAGATGTCACAGTCTAGAATGAAAAAGTGGTGGGAATAGTTACATTTGGATCTAGGTAAGTATGTAAAAAATGTGTGAAACAGGGAGAGGGTATTATTTCATCACTATTAGGAAGCTTTGTCTGTAAGCATGATTATGCTCATTAGAAAATTCAGAAAATGCTATTAACTCAATTAGACTAGTTTCCTTTTTTCTATCCTTTACTAATTGAATAGTCATCAGGCCAGTGATTTGGGAGGCTAGCAGGAGGATTGCAAGTTTGAGGCCGGCCTTTTCAACTTAGAGAGACCCTGTCTTAAAATTAAAAAGGATTGAGGATGTATCTCAGTGGTAGAGCACTTCAGAGTTTAACACCCAGTACTGGGGGGGAAAAACAAAAATAATAGAATTAATTATCTTTGAGGAAAATAAGTTGTATTCCAACTTATAGACTAAATTTACCTTCTTGCTCACATACTCTCTTTTGTCCATTTGTTTTGTTTCTGCTTTATTTAAAGAAAACAGTTTTAATGTCCAATGGGAGTGGACACATGCCATTACACCATATTTTGTAAATGTAAAATGAAACTGGAGAAATTTTTCAGGAAGAGGGATAGCAAAGAACACATGATATCCCAAGTTCTCACTTCCATAGAAAGACCACAGAATAGGATGTAGGGAACCACGTAACCATGGGCACTTCCTGATCCAGGAAAGTCCTCTGGAAAAAGGGACCGCCCTGGTTCCTTTTCTGGAGTGGTCACTTTACTGCTGAGTGAGCTCAGTCCAGATGAGCCAGATGCTTGCTGGGAATAGAATGAGCCTGTCCCATTTTGACGTTTTAAGAATATTGGTAAGAGTAGTTATCTAGATATGAGAAGATGGGTAGATAGTCCACTTGGAGCAGTTGGGGCTTTGCTTCTGCAAGAGCACATTTTCTTAACTTCCAATTGTCTCTTACTTTTTTCTTCCTCACTCACATTTATTATTCAGTCCATTTTCCCTTGCTCCTTCATTGCTATTTTGATCTTTGTTATTGTCCCTTTGGTTTTCATTTCTGTCCCTAGTCCTTAAAAATTTTATGAAGGCCATTTCCCTCTTTGTTTTCAAAATGTATTGATATTCAATAGTCTTCCTTATAGAGTTGCAAGCTGAATTGGGAAAAAAAAAAAAGAGTAAGCCCAACTTTCTTAAACTTTTGAAACTTCTTTTTGAGAAAAGGGAAAAGGTTCAGGTCAGTTCTTATTTGTATCTGGGTTTTCCCATTCAAATAGCATAAGGAATGTAGGGAGATTTAGGGGAATACAGACAAGGTCATGAATAATTCAAGCATACACTAGAATGCAGAAATTTTGGAGCAACCAGTATATTTTAAGGAGAATATTGGAAAAACACTGGGGAATGGAAACAAATATTACCTCTTCTTATCATTTTTATAAGAAGAACACACCAAAAAATATTGAATGTACTTTTCCAATTATAAATAACAACAACCTCGTTTCCAAAACAGAAGTCAAACTGAACCACAGTAGTAAGTAGAAATGCTCTCCATCTTAATGTATCTTTAATATGCTTTTTAAATAAAAACGCTATGTGAAATTCAAAACTTTTCAGAACTCTGGATATTATGTACATCCAGATGTTTGTATTGATTTTATTTTTGAAATATATACATTTATTTTAGGCACTTACTGATAGGTATGTCCAGTTTTCAAAAAAAATTAAAGAGGAAATGACTTTTTTTAAAGAGGGTTATTTAATTGTAGGAAGGTCTAATATTATTCTCTTCCAAAATCTAGTGAGATGATATTGTGCAGGGATTGCTGGCACCACATGCTCTTATCATTGCATTGACACACTGGGGGCAGTTGAACATCTGGTTATGTTCCTTTTATACCTGGTACCACCTGTGGTGACAACAGTGACAGTTCCTGGCACATACTAGATACTCAATAAATGCTGTTTCTTTTCCTTCTTCCTTGAATCTATCTTACAAGTACTATTAAACTGAGAAAATCTTCAAAGCAATCTATCTTTGATTGTTGACAAATACATAGACCTTTGTTTCAGTCTCCAGAAAACCCATGGACTCATCTATTTGGGATCCATCACCTTCTGAAGAGAAAAACATCAGAAAAATTTTATTTTTATTTTTATTTTTAAAATTAATTCTTATTTATATATGACAGCAGAATGCATTACAATTCTTATTATACATATAGAGCACAATTTTTCATATCTCTGGTTGTACACAAAGTATATTTACACCAATTCGTGTCTTCATACCTGTACTTTGGATAATAATGTCCGTCACATTCCACCATCATTTCTAACCCCATGCCCCCTCCCTTCCCCATAAAAGCTTCCAATAATTTTAATTTCCATTCCAGTCACTTCCTTACTGTAGGATTAAAAGAAAATAACTATTTTTAAACTTCCTCTAGGTCATTTTCTCTGAATAAAATTTACCTTCTAGAAGATCTTATATATTAATTGATGTATGGTTAGGTGAATTCTTCCCTTAATATCCTAGAAAGCAGATGAAGAATTTGAAAGTCCTAAGAGAGCTCTGAAATCTGCCACATAATGCATTGCTTTAACTAACTGAAATTAATGTGGGTAAAGTTACAGAGTTCTTGCTTTTTCTTCTTTAGCGAAATTCTGAAAAAGTCATCCAACCTGGAGAAGGACAGTAATTTATCACTCCAGAGCACTCAAGTTCCAGAAAGAAGACATGCATCGTTGGGTAAGCTAACTCTTTTTTTTTGCAGAGTGTAGAATAGGCCTTTTGGAACAGCCAGCAATGGTCTAATCTTTAAAGGGTTCATACCTCAAACTTTGAAAACAAAGATGGAATGCTTAGACTATCTCTAAAACATCAGAATATTCCCCATGGTTTCCTGAGTGCAGTGGTATAATTATATAAAGTTCACCAGAATCATAAGAAACTAAGTTCTTATCGAAATACCCTTTAGGAACAAAGTCCTAGGTGTTGAGAATTGTACTGTGTCCCAGAATTGAATCCAAACTCTTGTCTGCAATTAGATGGTTATGGGATGGTCCTAAAGCCTGGTAATAAATATTATTGGAAAGTATCTCAAATACATTAGAGACTAGGGATATATTAGTGAACAAAAGATTTTTGTATGTTGGAATATATGCTCTAGGGGAAGAATAAGGAGTGTCTTTAAAAATGCCATGGAATATTTTACACTAGGATATTAAATAGCATTCCCATACAAGTTGATGAAGTCAATGAAAGAAGTCCTGGGTTAATGTAGTAGGAACATGGTGGTAAATGTTTTTGAGTAGTTAATATTCTGTTATGAATGATCTGTGGGTGTTTGGCTGAGTAGGTTAAATCACAGTAGAAATAAGGTCATGATCTTATGGTTCAGTAATCTTTGCTTTGCTCGGTAGCCACAGATTATGTTTCTCCTCCTGGCTAGTCTTTACACAAATGTTATTTCCTTGGTCTGGAGAAATCAGACAGTAAATTCTTTATCCCCATGGGCGCTAAAATAAAGCATACACCTTTCTGATGATGGGTTACTGGTATCTTTGAATACTAAAATTCTTTGTTATGAGGATAATAAATACTTGTGTTCAAAATTCATAAAAGTCACCATATTAGCTTACTGAATATCCATGGTATAAATAAATGTACACGTCTAGCTAATTATCTAAACTCAGAAAACTCTGCCACATTATAAATAGTACTAGATGAGGACCCTTTGGGAATTACTTAATTAGAATATACTGTAGTCTGGACTAATTGCTTCATTCCATTTATTTGATCTGAAATATCATTCAGAAACCACTTTGGGGAGGAGAGAATTTATGATCCTAAGCAGATTTCAGCATCCCAATTGGACAATTAAAAAGAAAGACCATTATCACCAGATGTGCGTTGGCAGATCCTTTGAACAGATGTTGGATATGATGGATCTGTGGAGCTAGTAGAGGCACCTCAAATCCTCTAGGCCTGCAGAGAAATGATTCAGTTTATTGGGCAATAATATTGATGATGAAGTTTAATGACACAAACTGGAATGAAAGCAAATGACATCTGAATGAATGGGGAAAAAAAACAGGAGCTGACCAAAACCATCATAATTTTATGTGAAGAGAAAATCTCATGGATTTGCCATTTTGTCAGTATGAAACTTTCACCGGAGTGACATAGTTAAGCACATTCTTGTTGTGGGGTATATGAGGTTACAAAGGATTGTTATGGATTCTAATGTAATCCTGTTCGTGTGTGAGCGCGCGCGCGTGCGCACTCGCGTGCATGTAGAATTCTAATACATTCTTCTACTACAGTTCTGGTACTTCCCAGTCCAAGTTCTGATTTGGAAGAGGCTGGAACAGAAACTTTCAATGGCAGTCAAGTGCTTGCACGGATCCTTGGTTTGGAAAAGGTAACTTCATTTAGTTTTTTCTTTTTTTTCTTTTTTTTTTTTTAGAGAGAGAGAGAATATTTTTAATATTTATTTTTTACTTATTTGTGGACACAACATCTTTGTTGGTATGTGGTGCTGAGGATCGAACCCAGGCGAGCGCGCTATCGCTTGAGCCACATCCCCAGCCCTTCATTTAGTTTTTTAATGGGCAAATAATAAAGAGGTTGAACAAATGTGTTTGGGTTATTGGAGGGATCTCTCACATAGGAAGAAGCTTGGACTGCCTTTTCCATTTAAGTAACATCTCAGGCACTTTCTTTTTTTAGGCACTCAATAACTGCTTAATTTTAAGATATTGTGAGGTTCCTTAAGTTCCTGGGCATTTATTTACTTCCCTGGTAAGTCCCTTAATTGAACTTAAGGTTTAATTTAGTAAGAAGTAAGGTGGCATGATATGTGATTTTTTAACTTTCTGAAGTAGAGAAGAAAAAACAAATGAAGCTATAATACTCTTTGAACTTGCTACCTCATCCATACTAATAATGTCTTTTGAAAAATCAGAGTTTTGCAAAATATCTCCCCTAAGCAGGCAAATCCTTTTCTTTAGCATATTTTATAGAGCTTACTTATGGATTTTTTTTCTGTTTCCTAGTGATCATCCACTTTACATTTCCCAGATTTCAAGATAATAAACATAATTTTTACAAGAGGTGTGAACTTTATGGCCTGTGAGCTAAATGTGTATGTAGGGGGATTTTAAGAAATTAAATTTGAGTGCCTTTAGGCAGAACAGATACTCTTCTGTTAAATGCAATCCCACTTCTTGTTGTCTTTCAACTATCCAGGTTCATAGATTTGGCTTCCTTGACTGGCCTGTACGGTAGACATTTGAGTCCTACCTTGCATGCTCTTCAGAAATGAAGAGGAAATAATTCTGAAGGTTTTGCATGAGGAATGATATTCCCCCACCTCTCCTTTTTTTCTCTCTCTCATACATAAACATTTTAAATAATTATCCATATCGTAGTCATTTCTTCCATCTGAATCATAAGACATGTCTCTTACTTTTATTCACATTCCACCAACCACAACCACTAGTGTTTATTATGTCTCTGTCAGTAACCCTTGGATTAACCTTCTGAGAGACTGAGGCATGTCCATAAGATGGGTCATGTATATAAACCAAAGGATGACACCAACAGATTCCAAAAAATGTTTCCATGGCTCCTCAAGGCAATTCTGCTAATCTGGCCAAAATAGAAGACTTTCCCATTTAGTATAATCTAGACAGTGAAAATCTAGTTTATATAATTTTTGAGGTCTCCCTGCCCAGGAAGCTGGAAATGCCCAGTTAAGTACATTCTAAAACCTCTCTCAATTGGGCCAGTCTGTAAACTAGGAAATGATATTCTATTCCATTATTTTTCTTCCACATTGGTTCCTAGAGAACAGTCTTGCTTTGCTTTAGATAAATTCATTAACATCTAGAATAGAAATGCTATTCTTAAAAATACCACTTTATTGTATTGAAACTCCCAAGTCCCCTTTTTCATATGGGACGGATTTTTAGAATTTTGTGAGGCAGCACAGAGCCATATATCCAGGGAAGATAAGCCCAAAGTGAATTCTGTCTGTATAGATATATATTTTAGGAGTAGTTGGAGCAGAGAAGGGATGTAAAAATTAGGATGACATATTGATGCCTATGTCAGCAATCTTTCTGATTCTTCTTTTTCTTTACCACTTTCTGCAACTTTTGCAAGAATGAGTAGAGAAATCATTTGGGGGGTGAGTTTACGTGTAATGTTAGAAAAGAGATATGGATGGATGACTAGAAAGCCTAGCACTTCTTGTACATCCTAGATAAGTGGATCCTGTCGTGTTCCATTATATGTAGAAGTTCAGTTGCTGGAAAAGCTGAGTGTATCCTTTGCGATGTGAACTTAAGAGAGGATGAAGTTGATCCTCACATCATAAGAAGGAACCCCTGAAGTGTTACAACTGAATGTAGTTGGCTCTGTAAATGTCTAAACAAATTAATAATGGTGAAAGTGATCAATGTTATAGCTGAAAATTGTGCAGCATATGTTACTGATCTGCATATGGAAAATGTAGGGGGATTATAATGATCCCATTATAAAAAGAACTTACAATTATTGCTTTTAGTAATTATGCTTATGATTATATATTTTTATATGTATTTTTTCCTTTTTCTTCTTCATCTATGAGACTTAAATGAAACATAAACCATGTGTTCACTTCTGAAAAGCAAACAGTTAATCCTAAAAATAGACCTTGAAGCTCCTTCTTTTGGAAGTCTTTCAAAGATGACAATTTCCAAAGGTCATAATCCTAGGAAACATCACGAAGCATTAAGATACCTGAGTTTCTGCTGCTCAGTGCACAGGATTAATTAATAAGATTTCTGTGCATGAAACATTCTGTGAAAAAACACCTGTTGCATTTAGGTTTTCTGGTCAAAGACAGGAATAAGATTAGTAAAACAAATCATATGTAAGCCATTTAAATCATAATGATGACAAGAATTCAGCACATTCACTTCTACTGTCCCTTCACAACTTCCCACAGGTAAACTTGGTGCATTTCATTGTTACTTTAATAATTGCTGTAATAATGCAGGACTTAAAAATGGCTATTGCAAAGACAGGCTGATTTCCTTGAATAGTAGAATATTTTAACATCTGCATTTACTAACATTATCTTGCTCTTCTTGCACATGTTTTTAGCTGTTAAAGCAAAACTCAACCTCAGAAGATGTAAGAAGAGAAATGTGTGAGAGCTATCCAGGATACAGTCCACACTATTCATTCTCCTGGACCACTCTAGGAAAAAATGTCTTTAATAAATTTTGCCTTTCCAACATGACCCTTTTAGAATCTTCTCTTGAGGAACTGAAAGATCAGTTCTCTCAGGTGAGTACAGATCTTTTAATCTCTTCAAGATCTCATTAGCAATTAGAGGACATACACTGTTTCCATTTGGGGATCCACACAATAAATCAATAGGAATCAAAGAGCTGTTCTCCAGCCCACATGGATTGTAAAATATTGACTGGAAAGTTCTGTTACCACGTAACCCTCACATAGACATTTTCACACAACATTTAATGTTGGGTAATGTTCACTTATCATTTAGATGTGCAGCATTGATATGATTTCAGTACTGAATTAGAAGTATTGCATTATGATGAATGTAAACATATAATAACAGTAGAACTATGGCTTGTTCTATGCTGAATAAAGATTGGCTTTTCTAGCCAGGCACAGTGACATACACCTGTAATCCTAGGGGCCTGGGAAGCTGAGGCAGGAGGATCATGAGTTGAAAGCCACGCTCAGCAAAAGTGAGGTGCTAAGCAACTCCTGAGACCCTGTCTCTAAACAAAATACAAAATAGGGCTAGGGAATGTGGTTCAGTGGTCAAGTGCCCCTGAGTTCAATCCCTGGTACCAAAAAAAAAAAGAAAGAAAGAAAAAGAAAAACAAGATTGACTTTTCTATGATGTCTGTAGTAAGATTACTCAGGATATAGTGCAAATAATCGAAGTATCAGAGCTATACAACTATGAGAAGTTAGAATAATGGAACCTTTTTGTCTTTTCTCACTGACTTCAAGCCTAATTTGTAAACCTGGATTTTGATGTAACAATATATACCTCTTCCAAAAACTATTATACATTAGACCAAGGACATTCTACTGTAGAATGGTAATAACATTTGGTGTATGCTAGTCCTAAATAGACAAGAGTGAAAATACGACACCACTAATCAACACTTCATAAAATCCACATATAACAAAATATCAAAGAATTCTTTTGAATTTTATCAACAGGAATAAACAGGAATAAAGGAAACATGCATGCTAATATTGTTCCCTCAATTCTCTGATTTTTTTTATTTTAAGTAATTTTTAAAAATGATCATTCAGTAACCTGAGTTTCCAAAAGAACTAGATTATAGACGCTAGTCACTACTATAGTGATGCCGATCCAGTATAAAGCACTTAATGTCCTTTTTGAATAAATTTGGCAGGCATGTAGAATAGAATATGTCATCAAAAATGCATTGTTCAAAGGCTCACTCTCAGCATGAAAGACCTTGAATTAAGACAGTCTATAGCTCAGCTTCACTGGTATGAATGAACTAAGAAAATTGCTTTGAGTGGGAATATAACAAAGAAAATATGTTACCTCAGAAGTTGCTAGCTGGATATTGTGATCTAATGCAAGAACAAAATTATGGTGTTTGTTTATTTGCTTGTTCATAGTACAGAGTATATTTATTACATATGCTCACTCACTATCCATTGCTCATTGTAACTACAGCTCCCTGCATTGCTGTGAAACTTCAGAAATATTTTATTGCACTAAGTATGTGTAATTCTAATAATAAACATTTTCATCTATGTATTTCTACACATCATGTATATCATATACATCATTAATATATTTAGACTATTTTTTATCTTTAATATTCATGTGTATTAGTCTTAAGGGTTATTCACCAAAGAATAAAAGGTCTAGTAAAGGATAGAGAGGAGATAGGCCTCCAACTCCTAAATCATTTCCCAAGAAAAGAGAAGAACATTGCTCCAAAGCTAATTTTGTTTTTGGAAATTAATTTTAATTTACAAATATATAACTTAAAATATTTTATATAAACACAACTTTGTTAGCCAAACTTCTAATATGCCGATTTCTGGAGTTATAGAGAAAATCCAATTATGTTTATGAATGGTAGAAATGGTTGCTTTTTCAAATAATAGATGGCTTCCAACTGAATGAAGATTCAAAAGATGTGCTTATGTGAACAGTCTAGATTTTTGATGCTTTCCAGGACAGTAAGCCATGTGATTGCAAATGCTAAAGCCTCACCTGATGGTTTGTGATTTTGTTTTTTTAAGCTATCAAGTGACCCCAACAATCAGAAGATAGTGTTCCAAGAAATAGTCCAAGTGCTGTCCTTCTTCTCACAAGTGCAGGACCAGGAAGCCCTGTGGCAGCTCCTCTCTAGCTTTCCAAATGTGTTTCAGAATGACACCTCACTAAGCAGTCTATTTGATGTCCTCCGAAAGGCAGACAGGTAAGAAAATGTTAAATATTTCTTGTGAGGTTACTGTTATGTACAAAATTTAAGCTCAGAGCAAATGAGCTCTCAGTACTTCACTGCAGATGTTAACAATAAAGGTAAGTATGGGTGTGTACGTGTGTATATATATTTTTAGATACATGTATACGTATACATATATATACACATATATACACATATACATATATTAAATATATAATACTATATAGAGATAATACACAATGTATGTTAATATATATGAGTATATATATTTATATAAAGTACCTGTCTATTTATCTTGAAATTCTCATATTATACTAGAAACAACCTAGAACATACTTATTGGTTAGCTCTCTAAACAACTTAATTCAGGTCTAGGAGACCAAAACTAAAACAATCTTAATTTCAATTTTAAAAATTCCAAAAATGTCATAGAATACCCTGAGATTAAACCCACAGACTGGATCTATTGCTGGAGTTTACTAAGATGCTTGACAGGGAAAAACTGTTAGCTTATTTTTCTACATTTAACTTCATAAATGGCAAATTGTTAACAAAAGCCTTTGTTCTGGTTACTACTCAAGTTAATTAAAACATTGGCTCAGCCTTCACTCTTGGTATAAATCACAGTGTTTATGAAATTCAGACATCCTTCTGTAGTTGCAACATTTCTTTAAAAATGTGCTAACAACGGGAAGGGGATAAAAAGATTTTTTTTTTAAGTAATTAATTGTGATTTTGGAAATACAAAATGAACTCAAACAAAAGTGGATTTGCGGATTTCCTATTACCAGTAAAGGCTACCCATACACATAATAGGAAGACAGTGCCAATTAGTATGGATATTAATTTTTAGCTACCTTTGGAGTAATGCCTATGGACCACTTAGAAGATAGAGGACAGTCTTTAAGTAAGGAAAGCTCCATTTCATTTTCAAAAAAATTATCACTTGTTTAGCAAAAGGTAAATATTTATAAAATGTTTCAATAATAATAATTCCTGAAACTGGATCCTTTATCTGGACTTGCTCTTTTGTTGGTGGGGGAGGGGCTGGCTTTTTAGTGAAAATATTTAATTTTTCCTTTAATTAAAAAAGACATTTTTTTTTTCAATTTTGTGTTTCTTAACCTGTTATTTATAAGTTTTAAAAGAAAAAAAACTGATGTGAACTTTGCTCCCTTATTTAAAAGTCTTTGAGTCTTAAGCTTTCTTTCCACACTAGAAACATAAAGTTCTCTCTTCTGGTTCAAGAACATTTGATTGGGATTTCATGCATGAGCAGATAAATGCATAATTAAATTATAAAAGCAGCATCTTGTCTTTTATATTGTAAGAATAATGTTCTGTATTGCAGCCATTTTCTCTTTGAATAACCTTTTGTTTCTGTCTGTAAGCCTTGAAACACAATCTGGTTTAATTGTTTTTCTACTTGTTAGGGCACTGCTAGTCCTGCAGAAGGTTTTTCCACGTGTTGAGACTCACGAAGGTTTCAGAACCCTTCAAAAGTCTGTTAAGCATCTGCTGTACACTCTGGACTCCCCAGCTCGAGGTATTGTATTTCCATCTTCACTGTATTGAATTCAGTCTTACAAAGTCCATTAGGAATATAAAGCCGAGTGCAACTCAGGTGATCACATAGAGATGGTATTATTCTTAGGTGAATGCATATGCTACAGATAAATCCAAATCTTGAGTCAGAGTGTGAAAAAGAAAAAAAATGGCTGAGAAAGGCTAGGCGTTTCTAGGGTTTTTATTTTGGTAAAAATGATCTCTCTGAACTTGTAAAACTATGTCAATACTTGGGATGGAAACTAAGTACCAGGCAGTAAGCCTCAATAAATAGATTCCTACCACCATTTTGGGGGAACAAAGGTCTAAACTGAATTGCAAGATTTAGGTCCTCATTTCCAAACTTTGATTTCTTTCAAAAATTCTTTCTTTCTTTCAGAAAGAATCTTTCATTAGCAAAAATACATCCCTCAACCAACCATCTTGAAGATGTATAGTGATGTCAAAGCACAAATAGATCAGTAAACACCCACTGTCATTCCAGTGACACCAAGTGTAGCATGTTGCTCCTGAGTCAGAAAATGTCACCTTTGCATATATAGAATAGTATTATTTATCACTCACAAGGAAATACATAGATAGATATGCGCAGATACATGCAAAGGATCAGGGCTGTAGGGAGTAAATCTCTACTTCCCAGGAAAAATGTTGGGTTAACATTTACCTCTCCTGAATGAATTAGGCGTTGTCAATTGAGTTTGTCAGCTTTTAAGTATGGATTGTTTTTGGATTATACAGTAAGCTCCCTGAGAGCATCATGTCAAAAACAGATTCTTCCTTATTTTGTCTTAAAATACCAGTTTTCATATGAGAGTTAAGTCTGAGAAGACTTTGAAGAATTCTTACTAAAAAGTATGACATATTCTTGGGTACCAGTTTCTATTAATCTAGAGATTTTTATATCTACAATTATAGAACAAATGACTAGCTTGCAAGATTGATTACTGTTAAGTTTAATGGTCTTAATGAACACTAGAAAAGAAGGCTTGTTCTTTAAAAAGTCCAAGCCAGAGAACCAAAGAGTGCACTAACAGACTTTTATTATTTCCTCTGTATTTTTTATATTTGCATTTTAAAGATTTCAGAACTTCACATTTTTTTACCTTTCTTGTTCTTTTCATCTGCAGACTCACGCCTTATAATTAATACAAAGTGATAAAGTTAAGATTTTTACTCCCCAAAGGACAAAAGCTCATCTGTGACTTAGAAGTCACAAAAGTAAGCAAGTAAGCAGCACTTCTTACTAAACAGGTCGCAAGATACTCTTCTCTGTGAATGACATAACTCAATTTTCAGTATGTAGCAATGGCCATGCCTTATGTCTATGAATATGCTGAAGACTTTGGCAATTATTGAAACATGTTATTGGAGGTTAAGGTGACAAGAAGATACACCGGAAAATGTATTTTTATCTGTAAAATTTGATGTGCTTAGTTTTTCTTTGTTTTTAAATTTCATACACTTACAATTTCATTAGTCTGGGGTTAAGGCAAAAACATTTACATCTCTTTCTAAAACTCATTAACCCTAAGCCTGTGCCTGCTTGAAAAATGTTCCTAGGAATTTCTGGGAAACATTCAGGGAGCTCAACTTTGAACCCGTGATGCTAATTTAGCAGCACAGGTGTCTCTGGCCCTGAGTATGGATATCTATTACATTGTCCAGCACACCCCGTGCTTAGTTTTCATGGCATTCAACAGCATTTTTGAAGCAAAATTACTTTCTCTTGGGTTTTTCACCCAGTGAAGCTGGAGAAGAGTGGTAACTCATAGAAGAGTTGCTTGACACCTCTTTAATGCATGACAGGGTAAAGATAGCCTTGTAAGATCTCAGATCGGTCTTTCAAACAGGGAAAATAATTGGATTTTGTGTCAATGCAAAGTGCTTCATTATATTCAATTCCTTTTATTATGAAAATAATCCTATGAGATGCAGCTATTATCCCATTTCACAGACAAAGAAAGTGAGGCATAAGAGGGTGGACACTACCTAGTTTCACACACAGCAGGTGGCCAATTCGAGGTCAGAACCTGGATCTGTCTGTCCCTTGAATTCTCCTGTGGGTGGCCTCACTCCCATTTTATCTCTGGGACATAGGCACACTTGAATCCAGGGTTTCTTGCTGGGTCATGCAAGTACATGCTACACCAGACCTCAGTGCTGCTCCCACATTCAGCCCGAGGGGGTTGGGCCTGTCATGCTGCACCTTCACCCACAGGTGCACTTTTTTAGTCGTGCTCAATTTCCCTCCACACTCTGATTTCTACACACTTCCTCCTCCCCCGTCCATCTCTGATTTAAACTGAGTTATGAACACTCTCAGGGTTTCTCCAGAAGCCTCCTCAGCAACCATGAAAGCAGGGAGATGCTAATACAACCCTAGGAAGAAGGTTGTCTTCCTTCTGTCCTAAGGGATCTAAGTTCCAGCAAGGATTCCTGATACAGTTGTTAAGTTCTATTACTTCCATTTATAAAGACTGAGTATCAGGAGTAGAGATGACCTTTCTGAGTTATTGGAATTTGCCTTTTGCAAAGTAGCATATTATAAATTGCATTTTTAAATAGAAAGCAATCCTTATGATGCAAAAAAGTCTCTGTGCACTAGATGTCTGTGGGTTCCACTTTTAAACATGCCCAATCCTTCAAAAATCAGAGGTTTGTAACATTTTCCACTTCATTTAGGTCTGTTTAGTACAGTAGTTCTTCCAAGATACTTTATAGTCCTTAGTGGCCAGAGGGGAAATTTTCTATTTAACTTCAAGGTCAAGTCTATCATTGATAACATAAAGTTAATTTCTATTAGTTACTTACTTTAATAGCTTAATGAAGAAGAAACTCCATAACCACATAGTACACAAATGCCAACTTGCTAAGCATCACATAGGAGTTCAAAGTAAGCAATATTTGATCTGGGAAAAGCAGTTTTGGAAACTTTTACATTGCAAAAGCTTAAATCTCATTATGTCTCCATTCTTGATTATATATGGATACCAACAAATTTGGTTTTTTTTATTTTGGCTATCTTCATTCTTGGTACTTGAACTTGTAGATGCATGTTCTATCAGTAAAACAATAATATTCTGCTGCACCTTGGACAAAGCACAGGAAAATCCACTCTTCTGAACAGGAAAACTGAAAAAGCCATTCTACTCGTTACTAGGAGCCAAGATGAATGATGCAGAAGGTAGATAAAGAGGTTTTAAATTCTGGGATACTATTTTTTGCACATATTAATTTAAATAAAATAAACTAATCAGCATCAGAAATGCATGGATGGCATAGTTTTGCATTAGGATGTGGTACATCCTAAAGCTTTCTAAGAAGGAAAGAGCTATTAAAGGAAGAACTATGAAAGCTGGTATTAAAGTATCCTATTGAAAGTGATTAGACCCTGACTCAGGAGGCTGAGACAGGAAGATTGCAAATTTGAGGCCACTTAGCGAGGCTGTAAGCAAATTAGGGAGACTGCCTCAA